>NC_141688.1:122373827-122982577 GCF_964263255.1 Lissotriton vulgaris
TCCTGAATTTAGCAGGAGCCGTGGAAGTTATTTTAATCCACTGTTTAAAGGGACCAGCACTGAGAAATGGGTGTCTATTTGGGCGAGAGAGCGCTTCCAAAGCTTCCCGGATTTTGTTGCAACTCATGGGTAGGAAAATTATCCTTCAGCACACGTTTAAATATAAAGATGAGCCAGGATGTGAACAATGCGAGTGATGGTGCCAAATGTTGCAAAACCTAGTCTAACAGCACAACAAGCAAAACCTAGTCTAACAGCACAACAAACAAACGAGAACAGGAAGCCTGAATCAAATAGTAAGGTAAGAAAGCTGGCACTAAATTAGGAGACATGCTATCACTTGACACTGCACTCGAGACTTAAGAGCACATTTTGGTCATTTAAATGAAATGGGTTCTTTTTAATCACGTATTATTTAACCATGCATTAGTGAGTGCAGAGTAGTGAGTGCAGAGTAGTGAGTGCTGAGTAGAGAGTAGTGAGTGCTGAGTAGTGAGTGCTGAGTAGTGAGTGCAGAGTAGTGAATGCAGAGTGGTGAGTGCAGAGTAGTGAGTGCAGAGTGGTGAGTAGTGAGTGCAGAGTGGTGAGTAGTGAGTGCAGAGTGGTGAGTAGTGAGTGCAGAGTGGTGAGTAGTGAGTGCAGAGTGGTGAGTAGTGAGTGCAGAGTGGTGAGTAGTGGGGAGACCACTGGTGGCCATCAGTGCTAGGCCAAGCTCCCACTCCTGTGACAGAGGCCAAGAACCTTGGGGTATGGATTGATTCCAACCTCACTTTCATCCCCCATACCAAAAGAGTTGCTGGCACCTGTTTTGGGGTTTTGCAGAGCCTCAGACCCATTTTTTAATTTTTCGATGCTCCAACTAGACAACTCATTGTCCAAGCTACAGTACTCTCTAGGCTGGATTACGCCAGCTCGCTTCTCCTGGGCGTTAACCAAGCTGAATTAACACGCCTTCAGCGGGTACAAAATGCAGCCACCAGAATGCTAGTAGGCCTGCCCAAATTCTGTTCCGTCAGCCGTACCATCCACGATCTTCACTGGTTGCCTGTCGGACAGAGGATTAAGTTCAAAGCTCTGTGCCTGATGTTTAAGATTCTAAAGGCCTCGTCACCTCCTATTCTTGCACAGGCTATTACCTACTACACCCCTGCTAGAGCACTACGCTCAACGGGTCAATTTCTGGCCTGTGTTCCTCGTTTCAGAAGGGCCAGAGTGGGCGGCCGCTCCTTTTGCGTGCTGGCAGCGAGTCTCTGGAACACTCTACCTGTTGACATCCGTGCCTTATCTGACATTCTGCCTTTCCGAAGAGCTATTAAAACTTTTCTGTTTCCACTTGGTTCCAACTAATTCTTTCTTCTGGTTGTGTTATTCTGTCCATTGTAGCGCCGGGACGCCACTTTGCTGTGGCAGCTGAGCGCTCTATAAATGTTATAACATAACATAACACAGTGCCGAGTAGTGAGTAGTGAGTGCAGAGTAGTGAGTGCAGAGTAGTGAGTAGTAAGTGCAGAGTAGTGAGTAGTAAGTGCAGAGTAGTGAGTAGTGAGTGCAGAGTAGTGAGTAGTGAGTGCAGAGTAGTGAGTGCAGAGTAGTGAGTAGTAAGTGCAGAGTAGTGAGTGCAGAGTAGTGAGTGCAGAGTGGTGAGTGTAGAGTTGTGAGTGCAGAGTGGTGAGTAGTGAGTGCAGAGTGGTGAGTGCAGAGTGGTGAGTGCAGAGTAGTGAGTGCAGAGTAGTGAGTAGTAAGTGCAGAGTAGTGAGTAGTGAGTGCAGAGTAGTGAGTGCAGAGTAGTGAGTGCAGAGTAGTGAGTGCAGAGTAGTGAGTAGTGAGTGCAGAGTAGTGAGTAGTGAGTGCAGAGTAGTGAGTAGTAAGTGCAGAGTAGTGAGTGCAGAGTAGTGAGTAGTGAGTGTAGAGTAGTGAGTGCAGAGTAGTGAGTAGTGAGTGCAGAGTAGTGGGTAGTGAGTGCAGAGTAGTAAGTGGTGAGTGCAGAGTAGTGAGTGTAGTGTAGTGAGTGCAGAGTAGTGAGTGGAGTGCAGTGAGTGCAGAGTAGTGAGTAGTGAGTGCAGAGTAGTGAGTAGAAAGTGCAGAATAGTGAGTGGTGAGTGCAGAGTAGTGAGTAGGGAGTGCAGAGTAGTAAGTAGTGAGTGCAGAGTAGTGAGTGCAGAGTAGTGAGTAGTGAGTGCAGAGTAGTGAGTGCAGAGGAGTGTAGTGAGTGCAGAGTAGTGAGTGCAGAGTAGTGAGTGCAGAGTAGTGAGCGTGCAGGGTGAACAGTGTGTGAGCGTGCAGGGTTAACAGTGTGTGAGCGTGCAGGGTGAACAGTGTGTGAGCGTGCAGGGTGAACAGTGTGTGAGCGTGCAGGGTGAACAGTGTGTGAGCGTGCAGGGTGAACAGTGTGTGAGCGTGCAGGGTGAACAGTGTGTGAGCGTGCAGGGTGAACAGTGTGCGAGTGTGCAGGGTGAACAATTCCAATCCAAACCACATAATTCCATTACACACCACATGGATACACTCCATAACACATGGCTAAAAGGCATTGCCATTTACAATGCCATTAGCTTCAACTCAAATAAATCCGAGACTTATTGCATTTCCAATGCTTGTTCATCAGAGGTATCTTCTTCAAGTCATCCATTTTGTTTGACGGCGGTTTCTGACATCACTTCACCCCTATGCACCTTGCTTCCCTGGTGTAGGTACCATGGTTCCTAGGGTATCCACAGGTGGGGTCACTCTCCAACGTTCTGTCTTTCTCAGAGTTTCTTCAGGGTCCACTGGGAATAGTCCTTCTTCTCTAAAATTGCAACCACAACTTACCCATTGACTTGAATTAAGCACACAGTCGTGTTCCCACTCTGCCCACGACCTCCGTGGGGTCCTACATACTCACGTTGGGTCCCCAGTGCTTCAAAGCCTTCTGGGTCCACTCTTGTCTTGAGTCGTGGTTCGCATTCCACTATTTCAGTATATGGCTTGATCTCCCTCTGCTGACCACTGTGTATTTGTCCTAATTACTGGTTTTATTTGCTAAGTATTACGTTATTCAGCATTATGTTATTTCTCTGGGTAGGAAATATTGTTATGTGTTAGGAAGTGACTTATAATAAATACCTATTTTTATAAATACACTGTGTGATTCTTTTTTCACTTAACCTATACCAATGAGATTAAGGTCTGGTCAAACAAGCTGCTTTACTCTCCTTCTGGACTAAATTTAGAGGCAGATCTCCACAGCTACTACTTAGAGAGCCAATAAAATTACCATGAGGGTTGTCTGGATTAGTGTAAGGTGCGCTACTTACATAAGTGAGCACCATATCCTAAGCCAGCTTCTCAAAAGGCCCATAGGCAGTTCTGCACCCATAGGTGACTTAAGTATGGAGGCATCAGGCGACTACAGCTATTAGCAGCCCTGCCAAATTGTCCATGTGACTCAAGAAGGATGTCGGCACGCACTTTGTTACGCATGGGCTGTGCATGTGAGTGCAGCATGGGCCTTCACTACCAGCCTAGCTCACTCACAGGCTGCATTTACTAGTTGTGATAAAGGCCCCCCGGCCAAAGAAAATACAACACACACTACAAGAAGCATTTTGCCCACTGTAAAAAAAAGGAGTCTAATTTGGAGGCGTCTGGGAGAAAGTGACTTCCCATAGCCTGTAAACACAGTATAACTTACTACTAAGTCAGTGGACGAATGGAATGTTAAAACTCACCAAAGTACATTCAACAGAAAAACAATAAATATGTGAACGGCCTCTAACAATTCAATCTCTAATTGGGAGTACGGTAGAAATGGCATTCCCGTAATTAGAAGTTTAATCCACAAGTGGATCGCCCCCTTCCTTACAGGACTCACATAGAGCATCCGACTGCCTCCCTTCACCTAAGCACCCAGCGACGTCATATGCGTAGTATCACAAGGATCATCCATCAGCCCCACCCTGCTCAACATCTACATCACCCCTCTCACAAAAATTATCAGATCCCACTGACTAAACTTAATCTCCTATGCAGATAACACTCAACAGATCCCCTCACTCACCAAGGACGACTCCAACGCTAAAATCAACTTCCATGATGCCATGACCAACATAGCCAAAGGGAGGAGAGACAACTGCTTCCAACTCAACTATGACAAAATTGAAGTAATGATCTTCGGGAAGAACATCTCTGCATGGGACCACAGCTAGTGACCTGCAGAACTCGGACCTACACCTGCACTGACTGACCATGCACGCAGTCTCGCATCATCTAGGACAGCCAACTGACCGTGAAACGACTAGTCAAGGCAGTCACCAGCTCCTGCTTCCACACGCTCCACATGCTCCGTAGAATCTTTAGATAGATCCCAACCAACACCAGAAAGACCATCACCCAGGCACTCGTCACCTGCCACCTTGACTACAGCAACGCCCTCTAGGCCAGCATCTCCACCCAGCTACTCAGAAAACTCCAGACCATACAGAACGCTGCAGCCAGACCCATCCAGGACCTCCCCAAATAAACCCACATCGCCCCCCAACTGAGAAACTTCAACTGGCTCCCCATCCAGAGGAGATGCCAGTTGAAGAGCCTCATGCATGCCTGCAAAGCCCTCCACGACCTCAGACCTGTGTACATCAACCATCGATTGAACTTCCACCACCCTCTAGACAAGTGTGCTCCTCTTCACTCGCACACCTCCTCTGCATCAGTCGCAGCGGTGGCTACTCCTTCTCCTACATTGCTGCCAACACCGGGAACGACCTTACTGTGGTATTCCATGTTTTCATGTCTTTTAGAATTTGTGATGTCACTTGGAATTGGTGCATGTCACTTGGAATGTTTATCCTTGATTTCTGTATCAGTTGCTGTGTGGTCTTACTTGGAAGTAAGGCACCTTTCTTACTTGGAAGTAAGGCACCTTTATTATCTGTGGTTGTCAAGCTGTTCTTCTGGACATTAAATCTACTTGGAACCCAACTTCTGTGTGGATATCCATTACTACACTTACCCTCCAGCTCCTTACAGCCCCCTCACTGGCAGACATCAAAAAGAGACTCAAGCCCTGGCTCTTCGACAGAGACACAGTGCCCAGATACTTCTAGGAGTGACAGTGTTGCACTTTACAAATGCTGTTTGATTGATTTAACATATTCGTCCTCTAGATCAAATTGTGGTAGACATTAGTCACTTGATAGAGATCAATTTTCATACTCCCCATATGCGACTTTCTCTTGTTTAGGACAAAGGGAGTGGGCGAGGGTGGTCACTTGTAAAGAAATTGGGAAGCAGGAAGAAAGCCCAATATAGTAGAGATTGCATATCCAGCATGTTTTTCAACCCCAGTAGTACTCAGGCCTTTCCTCAAGCCTTTTTGTAACTCTTGTAAAATCGCAGGGACTCTGTTTCAAGGTTATGGACAATTATAGAGGGCACTGTAAAGTAGATGTCGAGTTGTTTGAGCGTGAGGATTTTTCAGAGCTTCAATTTTCCCTGCAATATATAGTATAGAAGCACTCAAATGCACAAAGGTAGGCAGGGAAGACAATCTGAAGAAGAACCAGGATCTTGTACAGCTGAACTCTTCGAAGGATACCATTAACTTCACACAAAATCTGTCACACACAGTACACCACATGCCATGGGGAGGGGATGAAAGTAAGAATCTGAGAAGCTTATGTACCATTAGTAAGGTGTGTAGATTAATGTATTATGTAAATGTGTGGAAAGGACTATACCAAAAAATAAGCTGCTATTATTTTCTTCGAGGGGTGATGGTTAGAGGCCCTCTCTTTTCTAATGGTGCAAGTAGAAAAGGCCTGTGCTAATAAACTCAAATCATTTTCCTCAACCTTCCCCTCCCTACCATGTACAAAATCACCAATCTATCATACCATAGTACAGATCGAAAAAATATATGTGTCATTCTAGAGAAAGGAGAAACTGGATTTTTATAGCAATAGAATGTATTTTACATACAAAAGGGAATTCACCCAAAAACATTTTACGGATCAGTGTAAGTGCCTTAAAGCTTATCTTGGCGTTGACCAGCAGAGATATTTCATACGGGACATACAAACAGCCTTACAGCCGTCCTCCCGGAGACCCAGGTCAAGAGATGTAATAACGGAATATAGCCCTAATGTTGTTGACTCGTTGAGGCAGAGGGATAGCTCAATAATTCACCCTATCCAAGATGGCTTTGAAGACAGGGAGCCGCTGTGAAGGAGGTGTGACTTCGGCAGAGTGATGGCTAAACCCAACAATGTTAACAGGTTGGCTATCGTCTTGTGATGGTTTATGACTATTTGAGGCGAGCCTGTCTTCATTAGCCAGTCATCCTGTTAGAGGAAGACTGCTATTGCCAACCTATGAAGATGGCCAGGGACACCATCGTCTTTGTGAGCACCTGAGGTGCACTGGTCGAACCAAAGGAAAGCTGAAAGGAGAACTGAAAGTGTTTTGACCTACTTGAAACCATAGGTAACACCTGTGGGACTGCAAGACAGGGATATGAAAATATGCACCCTGCAAGTCGAGCCTCCCATTCAGTCTCCTGGATCCACTGCAGACAGAACTTGGGCCAGAATGAGCACCTTGAACTTTTCCTTGAAGAATAGGTTCAGAGGGTAGAGATATAGGATAGAGCGAAGGGCTCAGTTTTTGGAAGCAGGAAATAACAGGAAGTAAATCCTGTCCCAAACTCGGATGCCAACATCATCTCTATTGCTTCCTTGGCCAAGAGGCCCCTGTGGGCCTGAGCACTGTTGACCGGCTACCAGGCCTCGCCCTTTCCAGGAGGAGGCTGGGGTGCCCTATTGCTACTAAGGCCTAAATTGATGCTTCCTCTGCAGAGATCCCCTGCCGAAGCCTTGAAATGGGCGCAGATGTTGGTGGAACTGCTGAAATAGCTGAGCTAGACCTAGAGAGTGAGTGGTGACTTTGCTCTCCCTTAAATGTTTTGAGGGCTGAATCAACTTTTGTACTGTTGAATGGCATGTATGTTAGGGACTGCTGGATGTACAAAGAGAAGCCAGTGGAAAGGACAGACATGGTATCCAAGCACAACGCTGGTGCCAACTGCCCTACCCAGTGTTGGACAGGCCTCGTGAAAGGCTCGCTCTCGCCCCGCATGACAGGGCCCGGACACCGGCTCTCCCGGTGTCACCAGAAGAACTACCCCGGCAACCCGCAGAAGCAACCCGCAACCCGTCCCCCACGGGACGCCTGCTCCCGAACACCCCGACATCGGCCGGCCCGGGCCACCATCAGCAGCATTGCCCCGGCCGCCGCCATCTTGGACACTGCACCACGAGGCCGCGTGGCCTCAGCTCGACCCCAACCCTGGGCCTGACCAGGCCCCGACATCGAGGCACCACCATCCACCCAGGAGGTGAACGGACCACTTGGCAGGTTAATGGGAGAGAGGAGTGTCGATGGCTCTCCCCCGCCAGGTGCCGATCGCCCCCAGCCTCCCCGGGCGCTGGCTCCACCCCCCCTGCTGGGTGTCTGGTCTCCCTCATCCCGGACCTCCCGACCTCCAAGAGCGAGGGTCCGGACATCAAAGGAGGCCAGACCTATAACTGGGGCAGCTCCAGAGCAGGAAGGCAGTTGTATCCTGGAGTCGAGAGACACCTAGAAGAACTCATCCATGACGGACTGTTGGCGCTGCCGCAGCCCTGCCTTGTGAATCATCGTCCTGCCTGCTGGCGCTGCCGCGGCCCTCTGCAACCTACATCCTCGTCGGGACCTGCTGGCGCTGCCGCGGCCCTCTGCAACCTACATCCTCGTCGGGACCTGCTGGCGCTGCCGCGGCCCTAAGCAACCTACATCCTCGTCGGGACCTGCTGGCGCTGCCGCGGCCCTCTGCAACCTACATCCTCGTCGGGACCTGCTGGCGCTGCCGCGGCCCATCCTTGTGTGAACCATCGCCCTTGCCGGCTGGCGCTGCCGCGGCCCTTCTCAAGTGAGACTTATCATCCGAGCCTGCTGGCGCTGCCGCGGCCCGACCTTCCAGAACTCCGAGCTCGAGGATTGTGAGCTATCCATCTTACCACCTCAGTACCAGACCGGTACCAAGACTGTCCCGCTACCCTTTCCCTTCCAGAGACTAGAATTGAGAGGACCCTCGTGTCCCGATCTCACTGTATCGTTGATTTCCTTGCTTCAAGAATCGTAGATAAAGAGTGTTGACCTTATCCTTGTGTGGTGTCCATCTGTGGGGGGGAAGTTACTTGTCTGTACGATCGCTGGAGACGGCCCTCACCGGAGGCCTCTCCTCTTGTCCTCGGCCGACCCTCCAGGTCCCTGTCTAACACCCAGACTATCATTTATGTTCATGGGAGAATGGATTGTACATTTTGCAGCATCTTAGTAATTGAGGATCAGACGTTATAGGGTATGTCTGACGTCCTTAGGAACGGTTGGCAATACATTCGCCACACTGTAAGAGAAGGTCTGCAACCTCTGTCACAAGAGGCACAAGGTGTTGAAAGATCGCAGGGTAAGACTGGCACTGAAGAACAAGTTACTTCGGTAACAATGTATCTGTAAGACACAGATGTTACTTGTAGATTCCTTACCTTAGAATTTACGCCAGGCGTCAGTCTAGATCTGGAGATTTTCTTTAGCAGTACCCCTGTGCCTAGGGAGGTGGCGTTGGTCAACTCCTTGGTCGCCGGCATGACATTGCAGTGTCTTATACGCTGCCCCTGCGCACTGATGTCAGGTCTGACTCGACTTTCCACGTCAGAAACGCAGAGCCATGAAAGACACTGACAACTGGTGCACCACAACTAGGCCCCTATAAGAGAGTCCCTATCCCTAGAAATCAGATCGCAGAGGATTGGTGGGAAGGAAAGGAATCTACAACAAGCATATGTCTCTTAAAGGTACATTGTTACTGAAGGTAAGTAACACGTTAATCTGTAAGAGATTGTTAGTTGTAGATTCCTTACGTTAGAATAGATACCCCAGAAATACCATCCACGGAGGAGGGTCTGCGAACCAAGTGCAGACAAGAAAGTCCTGGAGGACCGAACGGGAAAAACAGCCATCCCTTCGGCCTTGGCTGTCAAGGTAGTAATGTCTGGTAAACGTGTGCAGAGATGCCCATGTTGAGATATCAAGGCGTGGGACTCCATGTGCCAATGCAGTAGTTGCTGCTGTAGCCCTAGTAGAATGAGCATGCAAACCCACCTGAGGTTCCTTCTTTGTTAAAGAGATGGTACGTTTTTGAACTGCCCGGCAATTTCTTGGCACCTACATATCCAATAAAGAGTTGATCATCCATCCGGAAGTCTTTGGTGCGGTCAAGGTAGAGTGGCAGCGCATGTTTAGGGGTCATACGGTGGAGTCTCTCCTCCTTGAAAGCCTGCGGAGGTGGGAAAAAGGTGGGCAAGGTGATAGATTGTGCTACATGAATGGGTGTAACCAGACTAGGTTGCAAAGAGAGGAAAGAGGGCGTGGAATACAGAGCTTGAAGCTAACGCACCCTGCGAGCAGACGTGACGGCCACAATGAAGGTAGTTTTGATAGTAAGGAGCCTGAGAGGACAGTTATGAAGAGGCTCGAAGGGAGCAGACATAAGATATGTGAGAACAAGATTCAAGTCCCACTGAGGTATTATGAAAGGAGATGGAGGAAATAGATGAATAATGCCCTTATATAATCTATAAACAATAGGAGACTTGAATACGGATGGCTGATCTGACAACAGAAGAAAAGCAGAGAAAGCAGCAAGATAGCCTTTCCGAGTGCCCAGAGCATAGCCCTGCTGGGCCCAAAAAAATATATACAAAAGGACCTCTGAAAGAGGTGCAGAAAGGGGATGTCACAAACTTATTCCATCTACAGGCGTACAGTGGAGGGACGCCTGGCTGCCAAGATGACAGTACAGACTTTGGGCGGACGCAAGGAGGTCCACGCAAGGCGGTGGGGACCAGATAGGTTTGGGTGAAGAACCGTCCCCTGCTGTGAAGAACTGTCCCGTGCTGCTGACATAGAAGATCCTCCCGTAGGGGCAGTCTGATCGGAGGATCGATGGTTATGCTCAGGAACTCAGGGTACCAGACTCTTCGTGACTAGTCAAGAGCCACAAGAATAACTTGAGCCCGGTAGCGTTTGATCTTTTTGAGCACCTGGGGGCAGAAGTGGTACAGGCGGAAAGGTGTACAGGAGGCCACAGTCCCACTCATGACGAAAAGCGTCGCAGAGCGAGCGCAGCCTGGGAAACTCCAACGCGCAATACTGCTAACATTGTGCGTTCTCTTTGGTGGCGAACAGATCTAACCAAGGCTCTCATCACCACTGAAAGGTACCTTGCACCACTTCCGAATGAAGACGCCATTCGTGATCGACCGAATGCCGACAGCTGAGTTTGTCCGCCCTAGCATTCAGAAAACCTGTCAAGTGTTGAACCACCAGGATCAAGCCCTGATGTTCCAGGCATGCCCAGAGCCTCCTGACAGGGGGTCCACAACCTCACCCCACCCTGTTTGTTTCAATACCACATGGCGGTGGTGTTGTCTGTGAAAACCTGCACCACTTTCCTTTTGAGAGAGGGAAGGAATGCCTTCAGTGCTAGTCGGATATCCAGCAGGTTGATATGGAGCCCGGACTCTCCCAGAGACCAGAAGCCTCTGATCTCCACTTCTCACAGGAATGCCTTATCTGTCACCACTGTTAGATCTGGTTGGGGTAGATAGAGGGATATGCCTTTGACCCAAGTTTGGTTTGTTAGCTACCACTGCAGTTGTTGTGCAGTTCCCTTTGAGATCTGAACATAGTCAGAAAGATTCCCCCAATGCTGCACCCACTAGAACTTCAAGTCTCACTGCAGAGCCGGCATAAGCCATTTGGCATGATCCACCAGCAGGATGCAGGAGGTCATGAGGCCTAGCAACCTCAGAGTCATTCTCACCTAAATTCGCAATAGAGGCTGAAACATTGGTATCATAGCCCAAATATGCCAGACTAGCTGCTTGGGAGGATAGACTCTAAAGTGCATTGTGTCCAGAACAGCTCAGATGAAAGGGAGCATATGAAAGGGAGCATCTGAGAGGGAGTCAGGTGTGACTTTGGCACGTGTATAGTGAACCCCAGCAAATACAGGAGGTCCGCTGGAGCCTGGGGCAAGCCCGCCTTCAACAGCCAGTCTTCAAGCTAGGGGAAGACTGTATCCCCTGAGCTGCGACCACTGCCATCACCTTTGTGAACACCAGAGTGGCACTGGTAAGGCCAAAGGGGAGCATGTGAACGGAAAGTGCTATTGGTCTACCGTAAACCGAAAAAAGCGTCTGTGGGCTGGTAAGACGGGAATATGGAAATAGTCATCCTGCAAGTGCAACTGCACCATCCAGTCTCCACGGTTAAGGGCAGACAGGACCTGAGCCAACGTGAGCATTTTGAACTTCTCCATCAGGTGGAAGAGTTTGTGGGCTCTGATGTCTAAAATAGGACGCAGGCCTTTGTCCTTCTTGGACATGAGAACGTAGCAGGAATAGCAACCACAACCTACATCTGGCGCAGGGACCCTGCTCTATTAGCTCCTTGGCCAAGAGAGCTGAGACTTCCTGGAGGAGAAGTGCCTAATGATCCTCCGACATGTGATCGTAAGGCCGTGGCATGGAGGAAGGATAGTCTTGAAGGTGAGGGTGTAGCCCCTTTGGATCATTTGCAAAACCCAGTTGTCCGACAGGATGGATTTCCAGTGTAGGAGGTGAAGGAGTGTCCTACCTCCAACTGGCCATTGATGGGCCTGAAACGTCTGACTAGGAAGGTTTGGAGGTTGCGGCATGGGGGATGGACTGGCCTACCCACTGGCTCCCAGATCCGGGAGGTCGCTGGGTCTCACATGCACGGCCATGCAGAGGCTCTGCAGCTTGCATGAACCGGTGGCTAGACTGGTCCGAAAGTGGTTGGGAAACCCTTTCGTAGACACAAATGGGACGAAAAGCGGACTGGAGTGGGAGAGAAGGAGCAGTGAGGCCCAAAGTTCCGGCAATAGTCCTAGAAGCTTTAAAGCGCTCCAGCGCTGAGTCTGCTTTGTTGCCATAAAGACAACAGCCATTAAAGGGCATGGCCATCAAGGTTGACGGACATCCCCTGAAAAGCCTGATGTCTTCAACCAGGTGTAGCGCTTAAGGGCTACCAATGTCGCAATCGTTCTGCCCAGTGAGTCAGTGGTGTAAAGTCCACATCTGATGGCGAATTTGGCTTCGCCACTGCCTGGGAGAGAACAGTCAGGGCCTTCTCAGGGCACTGAGGCAGCACCTGCGTAACCATATCCCAGATGGTATGGGAGTAGCGGCCCAAGAGGTCCAAGGTATGCAGTGCTAATCTGTAGGAAGAGAACATTTGCTTCCCAAGATGGTCCAGCTTCTTGGATTCACTATCTGGAGGGGCAGAAGGGAATGCGCCTTATGAAGAAGAGGTTTGGACCACTAAGCTCTCAGGGAAAGCTTGTTGGGTCGGAACAATGGGTCGCCCTGGACTGGGCAGTGGGCAATTGTCCTCTCCACAGGAACCCCAGTGCTGGGCTTGGACCTGGTGCCCAGAAGGACATCAGTTAGGGCCTCATTGAACAGCAATAGGCGTTCAGATGAGGAGGTCGTAGGCTTAAGCACCTCTGTCAGGAGGTTAGTCCTGACAGCTACTGAAGGAAGCTCAAAGCCCAAGACCTCGGCCGCACTTCTCACCACAACAGCATAGGAGGCTCCCTCCCCCGTAGCCACTGTAAGGGAAGTAAGCAAACAGTGTCTTGAGAAGTGTCCAGACCTCTGGCATCACCCAGGTCCTCTCGCCAGTCCGGTTCTTCAAGCTAGTCTGTTAAAGGGCCCAGCACCCCTTCAAGTCTTCATCACCACCCTCTGGTTGGTAGGGAATACCAGGGATGAACAGGAGAACAAAAGTACCCTCCGGCTTCGGTTCAAGCATTGGTCCAAATCTGGGTCCAAATCGGGGATGAGGATGGGGACGACGTCAGCTGGAAGCATGACCGGCACCGGGGGCATCAGCACCAGGGAAGGTCAAGTGAAATGAACCGGCGTCAATCCGGATCCAAGCCTGGATCCGCAGGAGCCCTCCGGCATCGAAGGCCCAGGAATCCTGACCCGCGGGGCCCGAAGGTGCATTAGTGGAGTCTAACTACACAAAGACGAGGTGTAAGGCCTTGTATAACTTCCGAAGTTGGGCAGGGGATACTCCGGCTCCCGGAAATAGGGGGAGGCGTGTAGTCGTCCCTGAATCTGGCACCTGAGACGGAGCCTTTGAGCAACGATGCTCCAAATCCTGCGCTGCATCAACTGGCTGATGGGGAGAAAGTGAAGAGCTCTTGTGCTTCTACGCCTTCTTCTTGTGTTTGGACTTACCCAATGACCCAGACGACTTGTAGTGCGCCGAGGAGTGGGGGCTCCGCAAACGGCTGCAACACCTTCCTCTCGAACGAGACCGGGAGTGATGCTGAGCCAACGGCTGGGCATCCAGTAACTTTCGGGTGTCCGCTCCCGCAAAGTCTTCTCATTCATGGCCCAGCAGTCGTAGCACGAGTTGGGTCGTGGTCGCGTTCCAGACACCATAGGCACGCGAGGTGCGGATCCGTCACAGACATCATCTTGTGACAGGCACTACAGGGCTTGAAACCGATCCGACATAGAGAAATCCCTTGTGCACCAGGAGTCGATGGCTCAAAAAAGACATCGAAATAATCGGAAAAAGGTAGCCAAAAAATGGCTAAGGGGTAGCTCTCTCCAGATCTGCACTAGACTGACGCAGAAAAATAAAGAAGTGACATCAGAGCGCAGGGGTGGCGTCTAAGAAGGCAGCGCAACGTCATCCACGCGACCATGACGCCGACTACGGATGCAGTCTCGACCGATGCCACCTCCAGACGAGCAAGGGTACTTCTAAAGAAAGACACCTGGGGGAAAATTCTAGGGTAAGGAATCTAAAACTTACAGTCTCTTGCAGATAAACGTGTTTCACAAAGTGTTCCATCTGTTCACATTTTCTGTCAGGTGGAGTGGTGGGAAAAGAGTTGAGGTTCTGGTGGCTGGATGATACCTGCTGCACCAAACTCTCTGGGATGGGGTGTTGTATTAGGAAGTCTGGTGCAGAACTAAATTGGGGGGTACACAGGAGAACAAGAGATACACCCTCAGAACCACAAAGAGGCTTGAATGAAAAGCCTCTGATAAGAACAAAATGGGGGGCATAATCAGAATTTGGGGAGACTATCACAAAGTCTTCCGTCTGATGAAAGCTTCTATTCAGGCTATGTTCTAGGATCAGACCAACATGAATTCTTGGTTGCACTATATGATGTTAAAAAAAGCTATGGGGCAGCACTGCTCCAATAAAAGTAGCATGCTGGGCTTTGCCTCCAGGTACTTGCAAATTCAGATGTTCCTTCTGCAGGACCATACGTCACCCAGGGTTTAAATGTTTCAACAAATCTAAAGATGAAGTCAAAAGTAGTCTGGGGGTACTAACTCCTGATAAATCCCTCTCTCCAGTATTTCTATTGGCAGTGACTCCTTGGCTAAACTCTTACCCAAGATTCGGCATAGGTCATCAGTTTTATTGTGGCTTCCGCTATGATTTTAGAGTACCTGTCGTATGGATTACTTACCTTTGGTAACAATGTATCTGGTAGAGACGATTCTAGCCGCAGATTCCTTCACGTAGAATTATCCCCAGGCGTGAGACTGGATCTGGAAAATTTTCTTTGCCACAGCAACTCTGCGAGCCGGGGGCGGTACCACGTGACTCCGCCCTGATGTCGTCCGCGGACGTGATGTCAGAGAGGTCACATAAGCCCCACCCCGGCGCGCTAACATCAGTTTTCTTCAGAGAATTTTTCTGCGCCACAACGCAGAACCATTACAAACAAAAATTGTGAGAATATGGAAACAGTGTGCGAAAAATCAGATAAACAGACAGAAAAGAAGCGAATAGTAAGGAACTGCACCATTTGGGAAAGTGCCAGGCACTGCGGTACTGAAAGTCATAGAAGGGAAAAGCAGAGCAGAGCTACTGCAAAGCAACCCTGCAAGCAAATACAACATCCTCCCTGGAGGCAGAAAAGCATGTGAAATCTTCGACCAGAATTGCCAAACAGGCGCAAGCCATATTGGACTACACCATAGTGGACCTCGAGGTACTCCAAACAATTGTCACCTACAGAATAATCCACAAATTGGAGAGTGACCACAGTCTACAATCAATTGAGCTGAGCTTTCAACATACCAGGGCTCCAGCATGCAAAGATTTGCTCTAAATCCCGAGTCCCTACAATCTTAAGCGACTAGTTTGGAATGGGAAGAACGTCGAAGAAATTATGACATTTGTGAAAAGTGTGCAGGCAGAAGAGGGCGTGCAAAACTTATTGTCACACCAGGATAATTGGGAAAACATGACTAAGTCTAACCAACAGATTTAGCCAGCAACCCCAGATTCACATAAGAAAAACTAATGAAGCACATCAGAGGCTCCTGGGCCCAATAGGGCGCAAAAAAAGGATCCTAAATCAGGAAATCAGAAAACTACAAGGAAAAAATCCAACAAAGGATGTAGACACCAAACGACAAATCCATAATCTAAGGCAAAAATACAAAAAAGACATATGGTCGGCTAATACAAAACATCAAACTGAAATTTGGCTACAACTACTAGAAGCCAGCAAAACAAACAACAATCGGAAATTCTGGGCAGAAATCAATAAAATAGCAAATGGAGCTGCCCACGTCTTTAATGCAACCATACTACAGGAAGACTGGATCCACCATTTAGAGCAAACACAAATGACCAATTCCCAAGTAGACCATCCAACATACAAGAAAAATGAGAAACAAGAAGCAGACCAAAACTTTGGTGAAAATTGGATCACGCCACGACAAGTGCAACTGATCCTAAAAAAAATTGAGATCACAAGGTGCACCAGGCCCAAATGGCTTGCCAAATGGATTCTTTAAACATGACCAAGCGTTTTGGACGGAATACCTTACCCCTTTGTACAACAACGCTTTTCAAACAGGAAGCATTCCCCCCTCATGGAGAGGGAGCATCCTGCATCCAATTTACAAAGCAGGCGCGCAAACAGACCCAGCGAATTATAGGCTGATAGCGCTCATCGACGTAGAGGCCAAAAGTATACGCATCCAACCTCCTGCAAGAACTGGGGGACTGGGTCAGCTCCAACAACATTCTGCCAATTACCCAGACGGGGTTTAGGCCAGGAACTAATACATCATGCAACCTGTTAGCGCTAAACCTCCTTGTCGACAGTGCAAAGGCCAAATCAACAAAACTCTATACCTGCTTTGTCGACTTAAAAGCGGCGTTTGACACAGTCCCAAGGGAGACCTTGTGGAAAAAGATGGATAGCTGGGGCATACCATCAAAGCTGTTACAGGCCATCATTGACTTATACACATCGACCTGGGTCAAGATAAAAATAGGCAATGGTGACAGAACAACAGAAAAAATCCCCACCCGAAATGGCCTCAAGCAGGGATGTGTCTTGGCCCCTACCCTCTTTAATATCTTCACCGCGGATCTGGACAAGAGCATTGCGGAGATTGAAAGCGACCCCCCCAAGCTAGCTCAGCACAAAATAAGGAGTATGCAGTACGGCGATGACATCGTTCTTTGCAGCCAGACCCCCTTGGGATTACAACGCTCCATCACAAGGCTGTATGAATTTACCCGTACGCACGGGCTGCAACTCAATTACAAAAAAACAAAAATCGGCCGCTTTTCATCACGGCAGGGCGGCAAAAATTCACATGGCACATTGAGGGAAATATGATAGAACAAAGCCCCTCTTACAAGTACCTGGGAGTACTGGTCGACGCAAGATGGACATTAAAAGATCAACTACTGCACAAAAAAGCTCAGACCAATAAACTACGCTTTGCTTTAAATCTACTAAACACAAAACTGAATTGTCCTTCCAATTCACATCTGTTGAAGGTGATCGCAGCAAACTTTTTGCCATCGATCACGTACGGCTCAGAACTATTCAGAGGCAAAGACGCAAACTTCCTGAATCTCCAACAGTCAGTGCTGTTTAAACACATCTTTCAAATTCCGAAGTTCGCCTCACAAGCGCAAGTACGCCTTGAATTTGGGCTATTAAATCAGCACCAAGCCAGACAAGCGGCAATACTAAAAATGTGCTGGAAATTAAGAGCAGCTCAAGAGGACACGCTGATGGGTCTCTGCTGGACTGAAATAAATAAACAAACAAAAGGAAAAGATGCATGGATAACAAAACTTGAAGAAGGTCTGTCAAAACTTAATATGCAAGAGGCCTGGAACACCGGTCACACCTTTGCGACCTTCAAAAAAGCAGCCAATGGTGCAGCAAAACTAGAATCTTGGATCACTGACAAAGCTGCACTAGTAAAGAAAAAACACGGCTGGATGGTACTTGCAACATATGAGAGGTGTGTTCGGCAACCATACTTAGTTAACCACATTACACCATCTACACAACAGATAATCCTACGAGTACGGCTGGGAACTTACATCTCAAAAGACCAGACCCCTGCATGGAAGCAAACGTGGCCAACACCACTCTGCAGACTCTGTGGTCATGCAGAAGAAACTTTGATTCATCTTCTGTGCATTTGCCCAACCCTCACAACCCTGAGACGTTACTATCTCTTGCATATATTCCGCTCATTTCAAGTTAGAACATGTCGGCCGGCAGTTATGCTAGCACTGAACAGCCAGCAGCTGCAGACAGCCTGTAGGGCCACCAGATTTCTTCCGAAGACGAGCCTCCTAATAATGAAAACTGAAAAAATGGCGAACAATGGTATCAAATCAAAGGATTAAGGATTACAAAAGACGCCGATTTCAGCAAATGTCAAATTGTTTTATTTTTTTTCTGTCTTCCCTTTTAAAACAGAGAGTAAATGTACGTTTTCATTCATTTTTCATTTTAATGATTTTATGTTATATTCTCTTTGCAAACTTTGTAAAGGTTTTACTAAACCATATACAATAAAATATTTACTTACTTCCATGTGAAAAATGTCACAGAAGACGAAGAGCCCTGCAACCACAGCCTACAAACAGTGAAGTACAACTAGGCCAGAACTGAAGAGCAACTACAAATTACCCCAAGACAACACCAGCAAGGAGAGGCACATCCCCTGTAAAGAGCTAAGGGCCAATGCACAGCTAAGAGACCCCAACTCAGAGGACTGCAGAGGAGTCAGAAAGTTCAAGTAATAAAAAGGGAGAAGGGCATTAGAAGGTCCCACTCTGGAAGACCAGGGTGCAGGGACGCAGAAGTATCTATGAACCCACCAACCAATCACCAGAAAGGAAGGAGAGGATCAAACAAACAGAACGAAGCATCTCACTAGGGAGGAAGTGAAAGAGGTCACTTGCAGAAAACAAAACCACCCGGAGGCAGGCGAGTGCATAAGACCAAGCTGAAGGTCCTCGCAGAACAGGGAGGAAGGGCAGGTCTTGAAGGAATGTGCAGCTAGAATCGTCTCTACCAGATACATCGTTACCGAAGGTAAGTAACTCGTACATCTGATAGAAACTACTAGCCGCAGATTCCTTAACGTAGAATAGATACCCTAGCCATACCCAGAAGGGAGGAGGGCCTGCAAGAGAGCCTCCCAGTAGGAAGAAACACAGGGCACCAGCAGGGGATGTGTAATGGGGACAAGAAGGGCGGCCTAGCCCCCACCAAGCAGAAGGAAGCAAGGACAAGGCGAAGGGAGGCCAGGACCCCACAAGCCCAGCCAAGGTACCAGGGACATCCGCCAGAAAGCCCTAGAGGGACAGACAATGGCAGAGGAGTACCAAGGAAGAAAAGAATCACCCCAAGACTCCAAGGAGAAGAGGGAGAAATGGAGGCAAAGCCCTTCACAGGAAAACACACACAGTGAAGGGGACAACAGAACCGGCCACAGCTTCGAAGCAGCAGACGAGACAGGAACAGCTCCACAGTCAAGAATGGCAAGCGTGAGAAGAAAGATATAGTCACGCAAGACTCCAGCAGAACAAGAGACAGAAGCACTAGGACACACGCCAAGGCCCTCGGCCGCAGACCAGAAAGAGCAGGCGTGCGCAGCCGACAGCTGGCAAGTACCATGAAGCCGAGGCCCAGACCAAGCCGAACGCAAGGCGAAGGCAAAGGCCAGGGAATCCAGAAAAACCCCTATAGGGAGACCAATCTGGACATAAACCGACCCACGAAAAGAAGTGGGACCAGCCAGAAGAGAAGAGAAATACGTAGGACGGATTAAAGCCGTCAACCAGAACACAGGAAAATACTATTCCCCTGAAACACCAGACAGAGGACCAGGCCGAAACGCCGAACAAAAAAGGAGGAAACACCATAGCACAATGCAGTAGACAGCATGCCAAAGCTGGTCCAGCGATGCAGTGGATACCGAAATGACAGACCCTGGAGCAGCGCAAGTTATGCCCAGACAAAGATCACAGAACCGCACCAGCGGTATACAGCGACGCCAGGAAAGGCGAGGAACCCACAAAAGGAAGTCCACACCCTCCCAGCGTACATCAGAGCTATATAATAGCTACAAGTACCCCACTTAGGGTATGATAAGTCCCAAAGAAAACGTGGGAACCACTCATAGGGAAAAAATCCAGCATCAGAGTACAAGAACATAAGACCTGCGGTAGGAACCACAGACAGCTTAGCAATCAGCCAAAAAATGCACACTTGTCAAAAGGGCTGAATCAGCAGCCAACAGAAGAGAGGGGCCAACCAAGGGACCCCGAAGGCACGTCAAACAACACAGAACATATAAACGGGCCATTCAAAACATCAGATTCCAGGAAGCAGGTGGGATAACGCCTCCCATCAACTCCTGGAGGATTAACAAGCCAGCCTACGAAGGGGGACGAAGGAGCCCCGCACGGAGATGCTGAATGGCGGGGTACGCATGAGTGTTAAACAAAAGGACCCCATCAAAGGGCAGGTCAACCGGCCGCTCATTAATATTCTCAGGAAAAACAGCACCCCGCAGCCAAGCATGGCGAAGGAGAGCCACAGAAGTGGTCATAGCATGGCCAAGAGCATAGGTAACATCCAAGGCTGTACAGAGAATTAAAGGCAGCCGACCATCCAACACATGGTGGCGTAGATCATCACAGGCACCCTCATGGGAGACATGAGCAAGAAGCGTCTCCGCAGAATCCCACAGGCTGGAGGTAGCACTAGCCAACACACAAAGAGTGGTGAGCGCCCGCAAGGCAGCACTGGATGAAGCAAAGATGTTAAGCCCACAGAAGTCCAACCACCGGGCCTCCCGAGACAGAGGAAACAACACCACAGGCAAGGACGGAAAGGAAGTCCGCAGAAGAGAGCCTTGAGTAGAAGGGTGGAAGGAAAGGCAAACCAGGTCCTGCGGAGCAGGACGGTGGCGATGCAGGAGCGGCTGAGGCACTGGATCAGCCATGGCAGGGTGCCCCCAAGCCCCCAGAAGAGAATTGTGGAGCGACGCTTCAAAAGGAAGGAACAGCTCCAGTCCACCAGAGCCCTGGTGGGGAACTTCCAGGAGATTATCTGTAGGGAATGGGGTGACGGGTTCACCCATCCGCAAAATGCCAGCGGCTGTGGAAATAGCCTGAAAAAAGGCAACACTGGCCTCCGTAGGGCGCCGTTGGGGAGAAAGCAATTCATCCGTGGGCGATGGCTGCAAGCTGAGATGTCTATCCCCAAGTCCAGCTATAGGGGGAAGCGGCCAGCCCCGGAATAGTGGGTGATCCACGGACGAGTGAGGAACCTGAGGGGCCCCCGGGAGGGCGGAGAAGCCGGTGGAGGACCCAACCGTGAACTGCACAAAAGAGGGCCCAAGGATTTAGGCTGCGGGGACGGTGAGGAACCCTCCCTGGAAGATGCCGGTGAAAAAGCAACAATGCCACGCCCTTTCTCCGGAGAGGAACAAACTATCATATGACAAACCTCCAGAGAAGAGGGAACCTCCTCAGGATACTAATCAAGGACCCGATGCCGGCATGGCGCAGTGGAATCCGCAATAGGTGCTGGCTCCACGCCAAGCGGCGACGGAGTGGGCATTGGTGGTGCTCAAACGAACTCCACCACCACAGGCTCCCCAGGAGGATGGGACGGGATCGGAAATGGGTCGGCCGAGGAGCGGTGCCAAAAAGGCGCCAACTTGACCTCACACGGGGCAGCCGCCCGCGTAGATGACCGAGAGGGACTCTGGAAAGCACCCTAGGTCTCGGCCTCCACCCGGGGCACTGACGAACCCAGAGTCCCGGCGACCTCCTGCGATGCCACAGGGAGCCCTGTAGGGATTTGCAGAGAGAGGCCGGGACACCACATTTCGAAGAGTGGAGCCCCGAAGGACTTCCCCTCGACGACACCACCCCCCTACAACCTGAAGCCGAAACCATTGGTGCCGGGGACGAAGCCACCGGCGACTCCGAGGGAGGCCCCACGTGAGTCAAGGCATCCGCGGACGTCTCAGGAGGAGGAGAGGCCTAAGAAGCCTGCAGAGCCACAACGTAGGCTGTCATTTGGGCACTAGTCGCCCTGATGCCCGGAAAAGGCGGATAGGGTGGCTACAGGCAAAAGCGCACGTCCCGGGGAGGAACCCGCGCTCTCCTCCTAAGGAGGACAGGTCCTCGGAGACAAGCTGCAGGACCTACCAGTCGGCGAGAGACGCCCTTAAAGTCTCGACGAAGGGCGATGTCGCAGCTGAAAGCAGTGGCTTCTGGCTTCAGAGGTGGCAGACGGACGCTGGGACGACACCGACCTGGACAAGCGGGCCGACAGCAATTTCATCCGGCGCTCTGGCCGTGACTTCGTTTGAGGTGCTGACGCACAAGTTACTTACCTTCGGTAACGATATATCTGTAGGAAACAGTAGTCAATGTTAGATTCCTTACCTTAGAATATCCGCAGGCGTCAGACTGGATCCGGAAAGTTTTGCGTAGCAGTACCCCTGCAGCGTCCGTCGTCGGCGTTTTTGGTGCCGGGATAATGTCGAAGTAATTAGACGCCGCCCTCGCGCGCTGACGTCAGTTCTTATACACAGCTTTTCCGCGCCAGAAACGCAGAGCCATGATAAAAACCGACAATGGTGCCATGAAACTAGGGCCCTCAAAGCTAATCCACAGCCTTTCCTGTGCACCATGCCACAAATTTGTTCCACCTGCAGGCGTATATCAATTTTGTGGAGGGGCGCCTGGCTGCCAGAATCCCATCACAGACTTCAGGAGGCAAGTCAAGTGGCCTCAACTGTCGCTGCTCAATCTCCACGCATGGAGGTGGAGACTGGACCGGTTCGGGTGGAGGGCCGTCCCCTGCTGCTGCGACAGAAGGTCCTCTAGAAGAGGCAGACAAATCGGGGGATCGACTGACATGCTGAGTAGCTCGGGATACCAGTATCTTCGTGCCCAGTCCGGAGCCACAA
This sequence comes from Lissotriton vulgaris, assembly GCF_964263255.1. NCBI lineage: Eukaryota > Metazoa > Chordata > Amphibia > Caudata > Salamandridae > Lissotriton > Lissotriton vulgaris. The sequence goes on from NC_141688.1 coordinate 122,396,243, forward strand.
GAATGACTTGGGCCCGGTCGCGCCTGATCTACTTCAGCACTCTGGGCAGAAGTGGTATAGGGGGAAAGGCATACGATAGACCGCAGCTCCACTCGGGTCAGAGCTGATTTGCATATCGCCATTGTCTAACCCAGGGTGGTGTGGAGTGCAAAAAAACGATGGATTTGGGCCCAGATCTTTGGACTGGGATGAGTGTGTGACATTGATCCACATTCGGTCCATCACCTGTTGTGTTTGCATATTCCGCCCTAAGTGCGCTGGGGATGCCCAGACGTGGGTCCCAGGCACTCCACACCACTGGAGTCAAGCTAGCCGGGCTGATGAGAGGTGTTACCTCGAAACCGGTCCGGTCCTCGGATGCTTGATTCCGTTCTGGGAAGGACATGGCTTTTGTAGTTCGGACTGGACTGTTCCCATGGGGCACAGGGTCAGAGCTGATTTGCATATCGCCATTGTCTAACCCAGGGTGGTGTGGAGTGCAAAAAAACGATGGATTTGGGCCCAGATCTTTGGACTGCGATGAGTGTGTGACATTGATCCACATTCGGTCCATCACCTGTTGTGTTTGCATATTCCGCCCTAAGTGCGCTGGGGATGCCCAGACGTGGGTCCCAGGCACTCCACACCACTGGAGTCAAGCTAGCCGGGCTGATGAGAGGTGTTACCTCGAAACCAGTCCGGTTCTCGGATGCTTGATTCCGTTCTGGGAAGGACATGGCTTTTGTAGTTCGGACTGGACTGTTCCCATGGGGCACAGGGTCAGAGCTGATTTGCATATTGCCATTGTCTAACCCAGGCTGGTGTGGAGTGCAAAAAAACGATGGATTTGGGCCCAGATCTTTGGACTGGGATGAGTGTGTGACATTGATCCACATTCGGTCCATCACCTGTTGTGTTTGCGGCTTTCCAAGATGGCCGGTCCACCGTCTCGCGCTGCCTCCGCGGGTCTCAGCTTTGTTGTGGCTGTGGATCGGGCTGAAGGAAGTCTGGAAGTCCAGGTCTTGTCAGGCTCTGTGTTCGGGCTCCGGTGGGAGCGACGACAAAGCAAACCGTTGATCGCTTGATGGTGCCTGCTTGTGCAGGGTGGTCACTCCTTGAACACAAAGGAGATTCTTCAGTCTTCTATCTTCAAGTAGAACGATGAAGGTCCAGAGTTTCGTTTCAAGTTTCAGTCAGGATTAATCTAAAGTCTTGGGACTCAGCTCCCACCTATATACCAAATCTAGGGGCTGGATTACCTGCTAGGTCCCTCCTATGGGTGGGACCAGGGAAAGGGGTTGTTACACCCCTTTCCCTTTGTCCAGTTTCGCGCCAGAGCTGGGGTTGGAGTGCCCCAGCACCGGTTTGAACTGGACTATGCATGGGACACCTTGTGTGCCCCAGGCAGTGTCTCATTTCTTTCAGCCCTCCCTGCCCCAATACACTAGAGCCTGTCTGGGGTGGTGCTAGCACCTCCCAAGACAGGAAACCTATTGTCCAGGCCTCCGTTGCTGGAAGGACTCCCAGCAGCAGGAGGTCAGACTTGTGTCTGTGGCAGCAGCATCCATTTTGTGATGCTGAGGCTCTGGTTAACTTTAACCGGGATTAGTAGGAACAACATGTCTTCTCCCTCTAGAGGATGGAATGCTACCCCCGTCGCCAGAACTGGCAAGGGGGTAGTATTCCAAAGCGTATGACACCTTACACGACATGTTTTGATAAAGCCAAACCAGAGTTAGCATTTAACCGCGAGTTTCATAATGCACTTAAGAGTATATGGTATGGCTATATCCTAGAACAGCTTTAAAGACATGGTCCGAAAGCTGCAGACAGGCTCAGCTCATGCAAGAGCCTCATCTCACATAAAACCAAGCACTCTGCCTCCCGGATTGTTAAGGCCTGCCATAGGAGTGACTTATAGGTGTATATGTGTCTAGATATAAGGTTAGATTTAGAAATACTATTTCTAAGCAAGGGGTGATTACACGACCTTGCCCCAGCTGAGTGATCAGCCAGTTGTGTCAGATTTAGATGGCCAGCCAGGGGTTGCATAATACATGCTGCAGCCCCTGGTAGGCCCTGAGTACACCTATGCCCTGAGTTACAGAGTCTGATAAGGTGGCCCAGGACCAATTAGATATGTACCTAAGGTACATGGAATCCATTTTACAGAGAGAGCAGTAGGCCTGGGGCCCTGAATAGCAGGGTCCCAGGTCAACTAAGTCGGAAAACCAGCAAAACACCAGGCAAAAAGTTGGGGGCAACCATAGTCAGGTATCCACCTTCCTACAGTATCCAGCCCACAACGAATAGAGTACCGTGCCGCATTTCGCCCCTCCCTAAGGGCTTGGGCGAGCTTCACCCGGGCCTCCTCCGGGCAAGCTGGCAGCACGCCCGCGACTGTGTCGCACAGAGAGTGGGTATAATGGCCCAAAAGGCAAGCGGTGTTGACCGGACGCAACCCCAAACTGAGAGAGTTGAACATTTTCTTTCCGGACTGTTCATACTTTTTGGATTCCGATCAGGAGGAGCTGTTGGGAATGCAGTCCATAACCACGGTAGGAGGGGAGACAAATCCAGTGTCAGGCGAAGTGTCCAAACCACTGGCCTCCCCTAGCTCACCTGCCCAGTCCTGAGATCACTGGCACTCCTGTGCCAGAAGGTCCTCAGACCCCTCCCAATCGCCCCCCATCTCCTGGTAGTCTACAAAGGATGGGGCCGGATCGTAGAAGAATTGCTCTTCTCTCGGCGTCGAATGCAGCGTCGAGCGATGTCGTTCCGACGCTGGAACCGGATTGAGGAGGGGGGTGGGGGAAATCGGGGACGGCGTTGGGGGAGACACCCTGGGAGTCGGCACCGGGGTCGTGAGGTCGACCAGCAGCGACCCGGATCCGAAGTCGTCGACGGCACCGGGGCCGAAGCACCCTACCCGCTTAGGCTCAAAGTCGGGCCGGGGGCCCGAAGGCGCCACAGCAAGACCCGACAGAGGAGAGAGAGAGAGCGACCTCATGGACATGAGGAAGGCATCGATCTCCTCCGGCGTCTCGTTCAGCCCAGGGACCGTATGGAGCTGGTAGCCGCGCCTGCAGCTCCGGCGGAGCCGCGTGGGCGGTGTCGCCCGAACCCCTGGCCGCATCTCGCGAGCGTCGGGGGGGGGAGGGGGAGTCGGAAGAGCAATGTCGTCTCTTCAACTTCTTGTGCCTCATACCTGAGGACTTGGAGCCCGACGAATGGTGTCGACTCGCCGAGCTTCGATGACTGTAGCCCCGCGACCGGTCCTTCGACCTCCTCCTCGTCCTGGACCACGACCGACGCGGGCCGACTGCCGGAGCTCGAGGCGCTTACGGGACCGCTCCCGCCTAGCCTTCGACGTCAAGGCCCGGCAGTCGGGGCACGACTTGTCATCATGGTCTGCCCCAAGGCAATACAGGCACCGGCGATGGGGGTCGGTAACCGATATCAGCCGGCTGCAATCTGCACAGGGCTTGAACCCGGGCATCCCTGCCGGCACCGATAGTCGTACGACTCAAAAACAGGATCAAAAAGATCGTAAAAGTTAGTCAAAAAGTGGCTAAGGAGTACTGCTTTTTCCGGATCTGCGCTTGCTGGTGCAAAAAAAAGAAGAACTGATGTCAGCGCGCGAGGGCGGCGTCTAAGTACTCCGATGACATCATCCCGGCGCCAACAACACCGATGACGGACGCGGAGCCGCAGACGACGCCTACCGACGCAAAGGGGTACTGCTACGCAAAACTTTCCTAATCCAGTCTGACGCCTGGGGATATTCTAAGGTAAGGAATCTAACACTAACCAGTTTCTTTCATATAAAAAAGTGATTCGAGGGGCTTTATATGATCACTACAGAACACTAAGATTCGAAAGGGAGGTCCAGAAAAAGTCCATAGAAAGTTATTTGCCCATTGCGGACTAATCAAATACCCCATCTATTTACCTCTTAAAGCCAATTGGACGTCGGGAGAGAGGATTATTATTTCGTTTAAAGGCTGGCACAGATACATTTTTACTGTATTTTCCTTTGAGGTATATTGCTAATCTGAATCAATTACCTTTCCCATGTGATGATAGGAGTGGGCAGACAACACTCCACTTTTTATTTCTTTGCAAATTTTATAGCCTGTACACTAACCAGTTTTTGATTCAATTTTTTAAGAGTACTCGAAGTATACACCTAGGGGAAGCTTACTTACCAATCCGTAAGTTAGAAGATGATGAGTTAACTGCTTGTGTAGGCACCTTTCTAAAATTGTCGGTGCACGCTCGAAATTTAATGTGCACCTAATGATGTTTTGTTTTTATTGATTCACTAGTAGGTGTTGTGGTTAGGCTCGATATGAATTTGATGGAATCTGTTTTTTATATAGTTAATTGACTTATAAAATGTAATTGACCTATGGGGTCTTCTGCAAATATTTGTTTTTATGCTAAATGGATTGTTATGTATGATATTGTTTTATTGTGTCTATGTTAATGGATTGTTATATTCCCCTTTATTATAATATGATCTGTGCTCTTATGGATATTTTGTATCTGAATAAAGATTTTTAAATTGAATGGATTTTTTACCAGGTGTCTGGGACTGACCTAATAATCCATTACCTGGATGATTCCTTATTTCTAGTACCTAGGGATTCAGAGAGATGTGCGGATTAATGGTCATCAAAAACTTATTCAATTCAAAACTTTATTTCACATAACAAAATGCATGCATGTACATAAACGAAAACTCATTTCATACAGACAAAATCAGCAGATATTGTTACAGTGCTATCAAAGGTTTTGGGCAAGAAGTTAAAATTCCTTTTTGGACAGTATATCAGTTGATGTAATGCCTGGGCTACCTCAATTCAATTTTTATTCATTATGATTTGGAATTCCGAATAATTCCACATAAAAATACATATTAAAAAACAACATTACATTCCATAAAAATTGCCAATCTAAATTAATCATATCATTTCATAAAATCATAAATGAGCATATCAGTAGCAGCCTTCTATAGGTTTTCCAGTGCCAGAGGGGATGAACCATGAAGTATGAGTTACTTACCTTTGGTAACGATGTATCTGGTAGAGACAATTCTAGCTGCAGATTCCTTCATGCAGAATTACTCTCAGGCGTGAGACTGGATCCGGAAACTTTTTTGCCACAGCATCCCTGTGCCCCGGGGGCGGGACGAAATCACGCGACTCCGCCCAGGCGTGACGTCAGAGAGGTCACATAAGACCCGCCCGAGTGTGCCTACGTCAGTTTTCTTCGGGGAACTATTCCGCACCACAACGCGGAACCACTGGGTAAAAAACTGGAAGCATGGGAACAGTGTGTGAAAAGCAGAACATTTGGAAAGAAACAGTGACCAACAACACCACCCACAGTGGTGCCACACTGCAGAACCCAAGGCAGGGAAAGAAGAAAAAGCGAGCAAAGCCCTGCCCAACCACCCGGCCCGGCACGTAGACAGCCTCCCACCCCTGTGCCCCGGAGGCAAAGAACATGCATAAGGACATGGTACACTTAGGAAACCCACCACCCCCAACCTGAGCAAGGAAGGGGACAATTCCCAACACAGACAGGGACAACAAATCTCCAAGTCACCCCAACATGAAGGGCAACCACCCACAAGGACAAGACATGGCCAGATGACCCTTAATCAGAGGATAGCAATGGAAGGAAGGGAGGGGAGGGAGGACAGGGATAGAAAGCAAACCCCCCCCCCCCCCAAACCTGGAGTAGCCAGAGCAGCAGGGCACCGAAACACCAGGACCCCATCCTCCAAAGAACCATAGGAGGAATGAACCGCCCCCAGACGGAGCCACCCATCAAGAACAAAGAAGGCACTCACAGTAGATACAGCCCCCCACCGGGAGGCGAGTACAGAAGACCAACCTAAGGGTCCTCGCAGAATAGGGGAGGAAGGGCGGGCCGTGAAGGAATCTGCAGCTTGAATCGACTAAACCAGCTACATTGTTATCGAAGGTAAGTAACTCGTACATCTGATATAGACTACTAGCCGCAGATTTCTTCACGTAGAATAGATACCCTAGCAATATCCCCTGGGAAGGAGGGTCTGTGAATGGCCCCACCAGCCAATACAGAACAGAGGGTCCCACAGGGAACCAGATCTGTGGACCAGGTAGAACCTCGTCCCTGCCAGGCAAAGGGAACACTCCAAGAAAACCCCCACTGACCCCAAAGGATGCAGGAGGGGGAAGAAGGCTGAAGAGGAACCAAGGGCAAGGTCGGAGAGGCCGAAGCACCCAAATGCCCCACAAGGCAACACAGCTTCCACCCAATGCCAAGGGAGGAAGGGAGGAAGAAGAAGAAGAAGCCTAGAAGACCCAAGGAAGCGAGGGAAAAGAAGGCAAACCAACTCCAGGTGGAGAACAACCTGCCAGCCAGAACAGCACTGGCAGTCAAAAGCCGCTAGTAGCAAGAAGAACAGCCCGAGGCACCAGGAAGGCCGAGTAGGCGGTGCCTGGCAAGGGAGAACAGAGGATCATCCCAGACCTCAGGGCAGGAGCAGGGAGAGGAGGAGATGCCCGGGCAACCTACACAAATGCCATGAAGAACAGGCACCCAAAGGTGACCAGAACCTTCATGCAGAGCGCAAGCCAGATGACAGCTACCACTACCCCATCTAGGGTACGGTAAGTCCCAAAATATGAGAACCCTCTTTGGAACAACTTCCACAGCAGAGGAAAAAACAAAAGTGCCACGGGGAAAAAAAACACCCCCAGGAAAGGCTTCACAAGCAGCCCAAGCAGGCAGAAGGCCTAATCTCAGGGCCAAGTCTGCACAACAATTCCAACACACACACAATCAACAAAAGGGTCGTCCAGCGGCCAACACTGCCAAAGTCCCAAAGAAGGAAACAAATGGCCAGAAAACACACTCCACAGCCAGAACAACCGGCCTAAGAAGGCCCAGAATCAACCCGACTCAGGAGTCACTAAGGAGGGGACGGAGGAGGAGGAGGAGGAGGAGGAGGAGGATAAGGAGGATAAGGAGAATAAGAAGGATAAGGCGGAGGAGGAGGACAGAGCCCTTCCAAGACCCTCTGGATGGCGGAGTCGGCTGGGGCATGGAACACCAGGCTGCCATCAAACGGAAGGTCAATGAGTCGCTCCTGAATCCTCTCAGGGACTACTCCATCCCGAAGCCAAGCATGGCGACAGAGAGTGACTAAAGTAGGTAGCCATGGCCCGGCCCAGCACCTCTGAGATGTCCAGAGCGGAGAGGAGAATAAACACCGCAAGCTCCCGGCCATCCAACGCATGATGCCTTGAGTGCACCTGACCACCCTCCTGGGACGCTGCGGATCCCAGAGACTCAGCCGAGTCCCACAAACAGGAGGAGGCCCGAGCCAGCACACACATGGTGTTTAGGGCCCGCAGGGCAGCGCTGGTCGAGGCGAACATGTTGCGCACCCAAGAGTCCAGCCAGCGGACCTCTCGGGATGACTGAGTCAACAGCGGCTGCAGGGAGGGAAAAGCAGCCTGAAAAGATACTGGAGGCAGAGGGGTGGAGGGAAAGGCACGCCAGGTCACGCGGCACCGGGAGGTGCCGGTGCAGAAGATGTTGAGGCACCTGGCCCCCTGAGGCAGGACGCCTCCAAGCCCCCGTCAAGGAAGAAAGAAGGGAACCTTCAAAGGGAAGTAAGATTTCCCTCCCAACAGAGCCCTGGTGGAGGGCCTCCAATAGATGGTCCGCCGGAAAGTGAGCTACCGGGTCACCCATACACAGGATGCCAACAACCGTGGACACGCGTGAGCGAAGGCCGCTCCCGCCTCCGTAGGGCCCGGCGGCAGGGATAGCAGCTCATCCGTGGGCGACTACTGCAAACTAAGGAGGCCGTCGCCGAGGCCAAGCGGGACGGCCAAGGGCCAGACCTGGAAGTCAGAAGGAGCCACAGAATGAGTGACCTGCCACTCTTCCAACACCTCTGCCTCAGGAAGGGCAGGGAGCCGCCCTTCGACGCCGGTGAAAAAGACACCATACGGCGACCAGTCTCCGGGGAGGATGACCCCCAATATACAGCCTGCCTCTGGAGAAGAAGGAGCATCCGAAGACTAATCTGCGGTACGACGTCTGCGCGGAGCCGTAGAGTCCGCTGCCTGAGGCAGGGTGTTGGCACCATCCGGCATCGATCAGACCATTTGTTTATATATATCGTCTCTATATTTAATGCCAACTGTATAACTGAACAGATCTGGACATGGTGTATGATTTCTTTCAAATTGCCTGTAAATATTGTCACCATGGTGCTGAATTTTATGATTATGTTATCATCTACTATACATTTCACTTGCCTATCCCTTTACTGCTGCTCTCTTCCTTTTAGGCCACGCTATTTTGTCTATATATAATTTTCTCTTTTTTTATTCTTTTCTCCATTTTCCGCTCTTAGAGGGTTTAATTGCCAATCCCTCGCAATCCCGTTCTCTCATCTCCCCATTGTGTCAGTCACCATATGCTGTGTGTGTAATGTTAGCCGCAGATGACCTCCCCGCAATTTATTGCCTTTTATTTCCCTATTGGGTCAGCCCGAGAACCCTTCACTTGTGCTCGCCACTATGTCCATTTTATATGTACACCCACGTTATTTAGCACACTCACATTCTGACTTTCATAATCAGATCCCATACTCATTTCCGGGTGTCCTCCCACATTTGAACAATACGTTCTAGTGTTCCATGAGTTTTACTTCTTATAGACTTCTGGTTCTGTTGTTCCGCAGCCGGATACAACAGAACGAGCAAGGAGATGTGCAGCTACCAGCTCAGGTAAGCCGCGCCATTGACGGAGGTGAAGGCGCCCCAAACCCTGATAGTATTTTAACCCCCCATCCCTTGCCTTTTGGTTCCCGATACGTGAGGGACGGACCTGTCCATTTCCCTCTTGATCCAGAAACGCTGGTGATGTTTACGCACATCACCCGATATACTTCTAGACCGCCAATTTTGCCTTGATTATTTCATTAGCGGTACGTGAGCATGCTTACAAATTTTATTTAGCATCTCTCGTAGGAGCCCACCCGCAGCACCCTTTTGTTACCTTTTCTCTTCCTTGATACCCTGTCTTTGTACATACAGGTAATTTTGAACCTTTATGTCTGCTATTATCATATATATTCTTTCGTTAGCCTATCTGTGCTGAACCTCGCTCCATGCCCCTTTTGATTGGTATCTATATTATTGTATTCTCATCCTCACAACACTTAGTTTGTTCCCGATTTTTGCACCATTTCCTTTCTTGATAAGCACGCTCCTAAATGTACAATTCCACAGCAGTCTTTTCCTTCTAACTTTTTTTCACGCTCGCTACTCACGGCACGCTCGCTATGGTTACCTGTAGGATACGCTCATGATTTATAGTTGCACGCTTCACATGACTTATTTCGCATGCTATGCAACGTGCCACTTATCACGATATTTTACTCTTTTTACTCTTATGTTATTTGCTTTTTCTTCATGTTCATTTCAGCCGCATACATGATGTTTTTCGCTCCCTTTCGTGTTAATTAAGATTGCTCCTCATGGAATAGGCAAACACGTTATTACAAGCAATTTATTTATTTGTTGTTTTATGTTTCACACTGTCACTGCTACACATTGGTCGCTTCTTTATAGATAGTGTTTTTGTGAAGAAAACTTCAATTATTCTGGTTTACATGCATTTATTAACTTATCGATATCAGTTACCTGTGGATATCATCATACATCTGGATACTTTGTTTATATTTAGTGTTCTCTTAGACGCTAACAATATACATCTTTAGCTAACCACACAACCGACCGATTGCATTATGTGACTATGCCACTGTGTAAATTATTATTATTATTTTTTTAGATGTTTATTCCCATTGCGCTTCCCAAGAACATTTCTTTACTAATTATTATGATTCACGTGATCGACACACAATTGGTTCTCTATGTATTAGACAGTCACTATTATTATGCAATTTTTCACAATAGGGTTTCCACTGTTAACAGGGTGTTTCGATGCAATCACTCTTGTGACGCCATTTCTCCTTTTTTAATTTTTGTTATCTTTTGAGTTTTACAAACTTGAGGTCTCACACGAACAAGTCGGAAACCTTGTTAATGTCTTATCTTTATTTTGTTTTATTTTGTGTCCTTCCCAGCCCTGAAGAATCACAATTGTACATGTTGTGACGAAACACGTGTCGGCTAGTAGAATATACTTTGTACTGATCTGGATTGACTTATAAATCCTTTTGCTGAAACTTCCAAGGCCTCAACCGTCATTTTTGCACAAGTTCATGTGTTGATAATTGGTTCTTACACCAAAACCCATTACATAGAAACGTGTGCACAGGACCTTTTCTTCAGCCTCAAGGTTTAACTTGGGCCCAAGCCAATTAAGTGGTGCTATAAGGTTGTTTAGGAGATTCAATGTCTAGCTTACTGTTAACAATGGAAAATACCACGAGAACTTTCAGAATGTTATGTAAATAGAAAATGATTTTTTTTTAACTTTATTTTAAAAAATGAATGTTTATTATGTTTATGCATTGTGTAAATAAATACAGCCAGGGAATTGCTTATTGTCTAAAGCAGTCCTCAGGTGGTCTCCCATTGTGTGTTCTTTCTTATTGAGGGCCAATTAGTTTAGCGAGTTTGTAATGTATGCTTGCTATTTGTGCCTTCCTCACCCCAAAACTAGGCCTGTAGCGTGCACTGTGATTTTTCTAGAGCACTCCCATGCCTTTTCTCTTGTAAGCAAGGGAGGTAATGAGGGGGACTTCGCCTGGATCAACCAGCTATTATTGAGTTTGGTCAGGGATTCAGTCTGGTCCTGGTGAAACATGCTTAATTTGTTCCGCTGTAGTTTGTCAATACCGGGGCAAACACAGCAGTGCAAGCACACCGTCTACCGACCGTTCAGAGAAGCGACTTGCAGGTGTTATGGGGACTTACTGATTTTCAAATTACATTTGGGTCCCTAAAAAAGCCGAAATTCAAACGATCATCAGTCCTTCTGTTCGAGGATCTTTCTGGCTGGGGGCTATCTGGAGCCCAACACCTAGATGCCAATGCATGGAGAGAAAACATTGGCGCGTAGCTTGTATAATCACTTCTCAAGTACTTAAGAGAAACTATGATTTGGAGGGACGGTTTTAAATTTATTCCACCCCCGTATCTAGGAGATGTTCATGCACTATAAGAATGTCAGATGTGTGTGCATGAGTGATTACACAAATAACAATTTAAATAGATCTTACTCGTTTACTTTTATTTACGTTTTTATGTTGTTATAAAGAGGCAATACATCATACAAGTGTGTAACTCAACATACAGAACACGTTCCATAGGACAATGAGGGTTACAAGGGACAGGCGTTACAAACTGTCCATACTGGTAGGCATTATATGTAAAGAGTGCAAGGTTTCGAGAAACAAAGAAAGGATTTTAAAAAGTAACACAGTAGTTGAATTGTCTATACTAATAAGATTTGTTTTTACCACTCAAATGAACCCTTTTTGGCAATCTTACAATAATGAATGAATGAGGAAAAATGAGGAAAAAACAAAGTTCTATACCAATGCCTTGTAATTTGCATATAGCTTCTTGATGGTTTCCAGGAGCAAACTCTGTGAGTCGCTGGCGTATAGCCAACGCTGCTGCTTCCCTTTTATATTACTTTGCACTATTGTGGATACTGCGGCAACGTTGCCCATCAGTTTCAACCTCAAATCCAGGGCAGTGTTGTACGGCTTATACTTTCTCAAGTAAAACTGTGCATTTGTTGGTCAACAATCATCAGAACTGTGCAAGACTGATTCCATGAACACCGTCCGGATATGTTACTGAAGTCCTGTTAGCTCACAGTGCACCATCTGTAACCTAACCTTGCAGGGTAACAAACTGATGGGCAACCTCAGAACATGACAACCCTGACTCCCCAAGGTAATCGTGGTAACAGATCTAGAACCATTTCGCTTAGTTACTTATGCATACCCAAAGAGATACGCAAGAAATGCCCAGTACAGCACTTCAATATTTATTGAAGCATTTGAGTCTTGAGAAAATACTTGTGCTGCAATAATCAATACAAGGATACAGATTAATGTGATTAGAACTACTAGAATGGTGAAAAAAATAAAACGTTTAACAATTTTGCTCATTACAGGGAATATATGCTTGCATACAAGTACAGTAATATGTTGTACTCCTACCTAGTGCATCCTAACCTGTCATGTCTAGGGTGAGTGAATATGCTAAATCCCCCTAGGGTGATCTAACTCCCTGTTATGGATGGTTAGTGTTATCAATCAGCTGAGCTGGAATTCTAGCAAGGATTGAACTCTCAGTGCAAGCAAAATGTTCCTCTGTGTAAACAAAGGCTTGATGTTGTATACTTAATAACATCAACCATATTACCACACAGAAGCCTCAGCCAGGCCGCTATTGTTTATTTTATTGTGATAGCTCGGTTGCCGACTGGCCAAAACAAGTAACATCTTGCGTGGTGAACTTAGCCATTGTATAGAATGTGCAAGGTGTTTTTTAGAGTGCCTACAAAGTGGTAATGTAAGCAAAACCGAGTTTGAAGAATATTATCTTGTATGTGCACGCAAATGAATGTGTGTCAAATGTCACCATGTTCCAGGTAGAGAAGGCAATTTAAGAATGTGAACATGTAAAATGACGTTTCTTAACCGGGCCTAGAGTAACCACATGACAGCAGAGGCTAACATTTACTCATTGAAGATCTGTTTAATCACCTCTGGCAAAACAGCTAATGATCACTTTTTTTCATTCCCGCAGGAATCCACTGCTACCATAATGAGTTTGTAAGACCAATCTGAATGTAAAGGCATGTAGTGATGCAAATAGACAAAAGCCAGAGGCTTGTCTGAGATCAATTGAGGTGTCTGAAGTGGTTGAGCTATGGTGAAAACTTTCATTTGCTGGCAGATGTCACAATTAAGGACAAAGCCCTTGGTCTGCTTGTATAGGCCTGGTCACCAATAGCGTTGCTATAAAAGTGAAATTGTAGCCACCACCCTGGCACGAGCAGACGCTAGACCCTAATGTGCTGCTAGGATCAATGCTTACCTACGATCTGATTTAGGTATTACTCTATCCCCCACTCCCAGAATATGAGCAACCAAATGTTTTGCGCACTTAACTGGTAGGAGTATTTAGTTGGAAAGTCTTTTGGCAAGAGGGTGCCATTACGCGCAGCGTTGACAGCCGTTATGATGTCTCCATCTATCCTTGTACTAGAAAGAGTAATTGCAGCAAATGCAGCAGTTTGCACTGTTGCAGCTTCATCAGCGAAAAAAGGTGTAAAGCCATCAGTCTTGCATATAATGATCTCCATGTTGTAGGCCCGGATTTTCTGAAACAATCCTTCAATTGGTAACTCCCAGGGAGAAATCTGGGCTCCTCATGTGCCCTGAAACATATAGTTCCCAAGGACAAACAAACCAACTATGAAGGAAGAGGTTTTGTGACCTCCAGTTCAAAAGAATGGAAGCAAATTCCTGTTCACATTAGAACCAGGCCTAACCTACTATCCATTAGAAAGGAATTAAAAACCTGGCTTTTCTCCCACAAAGGACAATTCCTTTGCCCACTTGACAAAGCTAGCACCTTTACACCTTTGAGTTTTTGTTTGCGCTTTAGAAATATAAGTAACATAACCTGTCCCCAAAGCAGCTTGTGCTTTATTGTGTAACATTTGGAATCTCGACATAGGACAATGCCTCGTACTTGAAATCTTGTAAAAGTTCTGTTACCCAGACTAAAAACAACTCAGGACTATTCTTATACCCCTGGGTCAATGGACAAAAATGTTTTTGAGAACCTACATCGTTGAATGCAGTTATTAAATACCTGCTTTCAGGCGCTATATTTTGAAAGAAAAACCCATTTGAAATACTGAAATATAATGTCCATGAGTCCCACGCTATGCACTTTTTGTACAGCAAATGTTCATGTAGCGGTGTTCAAGTGTTGTAATCTAGTACTAAACTATATGAATGGTCTGGTTTTATTACAAGAAACAAAGGATTATTCGTAGGGGAGGTGCAACTTTCTATTACACCTTGTCATTTAAGATGTGTGAGTATTTCTTTTAATTGTTTTTTTAGTCTCACGTTTAATGGGGTAATGTCTCTGTGATTGTGGGGTGGACCTCACAGGTATGATGTAATGGGATTAGGGGATCCATCATCCCAACCCACATGGTTGTAGTATAATGCTGGATCTTGTCCTATGACCCACTCCTTGGCGTATGAATGTTTAACTACATCTGGAATGAGGTCCCCTTTCAGGCAATCCCTAACGAACCCCGGTGGGCCAATCCTTTTCAGCCAAGTGAATGTCATAGCCGAATGACAAATTCTCATAAAAGAGAACATTTATGGTATGTGGAGAAGTGTGGCTCACTGATTAGAGGAGGCATACCCTGAAGCTGAGGTCAGACCCGGGACCAGGGTTCGATTCCCGACGCGGCAGGGTCCTGAACCCAATTGTCCAAGGACTCGATAATTCTCGCTTCGGTGCCCACTCTAAGCACGAGTTCACACTATGCAGCTCTGGGCAACAAGCTTGCTTAATCTCCACAACGGCCCCCCCGCGGCGGGATGCCTGGCTTTCACCTTGGGGATGCCCAGCACGGGTGATCTCACAGGGAAAAACCAGGACGGGTTCCCAAGGCAAGCGCCGAGATGCCCAAGGGTAAAATCGAGCGCTATATAAGAACACACATACATACACATAAGAACACACATACATATGTGGTATATCCCCCTCTATTTGGAGTTGCAATTCATTTTATTGACTAGGGACACTCGGTCTCCCATTCTGTATTCCCACCTGGATGTAGTCACTTGTTACTACTGTTACCAGACACTCCATAGGATTCCGAACTGTTGTGACTTATGCCGTGCTGTCCAGCATGATCAGAGCCCATTCCCCTTTCAGAAGCAGTGTCCTCAATATCTGTGGCATGCTTGACTAAGGCCAGATACCTTCTTTTTGAAGTGAGGCTTGGACTGTTTAGGTTTGTTTTCCGATTTTATTATAAAGTCAGAAGAGGGTTGATAGTCCTTCGGTTTCATGTACCCCTCTGATCTGAGCTCTGATCATCCTCCTCTCTCCAAGTGTTATTCGGATGACTCCCGAAAGGAACGAAAGGAATGTGTATCTATATCCTGATACCTATAAGGCGTTTTAATTGTATCACAACTGCACACATTTTAGTGCTTCTCAGTAGTCTGCTGTTGAAGAGATTCACCCCGTGTTTTAGTCTTTTCTGTACTTTTCTTATTATCCCACTACTGTTTAGAAGACTTGGATGCCTGCTTCGTGTTATCCTTATTAGAATTACCCTTCATCTGTGGTTTCCTAGGCCTGGTTCCCAAATTATCTCTACCTATTGATGCATAGGTTTCCTCAATAATGTTAGAATAATTGGCGCTCCTGGTCTCCAAGAGCAACCTGTGTGAGTACCTGGCATATAGACAACTATGCTGCTTCCCCTTTTATATTACTTCGCATTAGTGCAGATACTACAGCAAAATTGCCCATCAGTTTCATCCCCAAAATCAGAGCAGAGTCTGCCCATACTCAGTATGGATCTGTTTAAGCACTGCCAGCAAAACAGCTAATGAGGGTGTACCGTGTGTTCTGGCATATACTGTAGCAAAGACTGTGCCCCATGTGGTGCAGTCTTCCACTGGGGGAGCCATCCCCATTGGCAAGCATATTGTTAGAATTATATGTTTTTCGTGGGCTCCCGTCTGCTTCAAGCTGATTTGTTTTTTGTGTAATCCAGAATGGAATATCCTACCATCTGATGAGAACCTTACCCATAAATGCATTGATGGTCATTTGACTACTTCCATAAGTATTCAATTGTGGTTCTGCAGCTTGAGTAGCCCTTGCAGGATTTACTGTCATTGTTCACTTGTCATATTGTGTCAAGCATCTGTATATTATGTCCAGGCTTGTGTACAGTGTACAGAGCTTTGTTGCTGTCAGAATTGCTATGTCTGGGTTTGGTCTGCAACTGGCTAAGGCTGGCCATGTTGCTCCCTCATTGCTGAGGAAACCCAGTCTCACATTATAGTTTATGTGTGGTAGGGAGCCTTCAAACCAATTTTAGTGTTCTTGAAATGTTAATGGTATTTCTAGTGCTTCATAATCTATGTAGTGGTTAGGAGCTGCAGCTACAGTGTAAGCATGAAAAAGTCTTAATTGTGTATTCACTATAGGGAATGTAACTCATGAATACAATACCTCTGTCCTGTATGCTTCGTAGGCCTAAACCACGAAGGTCAGCTCTCCTCCTGCAAGGGGAGCCCATGTTGTTGTAACATCTGCATGACTACGTCTGCAGACCTAAAGTATGTTAACTGGTGCTAAATTAGCCATTTGAATATGTGGAATTCAGAGAGGTACCTCTGTGGGGTGATCCTTTCAAAGGTTCAACCTGTAACAAACTATAGCCAATACACAGGGGTTCCCTACTCAGCTGGGGAGGATTTTTTACAAACACAACAAACGTCTCCGGTTAATAGGTGAGTAGGGCTCTTTGATTATACAAAAGAAAACTACTCAGGTGATCTATTAAATAAGAACCCATGCTAAAATGTAGGCAGCACAATGTTGTGTGGCTTTTACTTTCTCAGTAAAACTGTGCGTTTGTTGGACAACATAAACGTCAAAGCTGTGAAAGACTGCTTCTAAGCACACCATCAAGATATGTTGGCATTAGTCCTGCTAGCTCACAGCAAACCATCTGTACCTCTAAACTGGCAAGGTAACAGGTGAAATGTACGAACTCAGAACATGACTGTGAGAAGTTGGCCTGATATATGATGCTCACTAGTTCTAGTGATCACCTTGTATCAGTCCAAACAACCCTTATGGTGATTGGTTGTAAGTCAACCTTATAGACCAGCTATCCTAATGGTAGCATGGACAAAGCAGTCTTAGTCTAAACTCTTTTGGCATGTGAAGCCAGCTGTTTTACCACATATAACCCCTTGAATACCAAATGAAAGGACACCACACAGGTTGTTATGAAAATAAAAAATATATTTATTACTAACAAAACCCCTCTGAACTCTTTATGAGATCAGAGGGCTAAGCACATGACAAGACTCTTAGGAAAAATACGTTTAGTTGCACAAATTACAATGGTGCCCTAGGGGCACGACAAACCATATAGACCGTAAATGGTATAAGGAAATCGATAGAAGGAATGGAGCTGTCCAGAGGCTATAGGATCGCTGGAAATACACTACCCTAACCTTAGGTAAGTAGCAGGAGGCCCACGGGACGCGTGTGCAGAGTGTGAACTCACACGCGAGATGCGTAACAAAGTCAATGGACAGTACAAATTTTGAAAAGGTTCCGACTAGTTAGGACTAAAACGACTGGATGCCTGGACTAAAACGACTGGATACCTGGACACTAGGAGAGTCAATCTACCCTTGAGCACCGAAATGCTCTCGTTACCTCACCCACGGGCTGCGGGTGCATAGGTGTGAAAGTGTGTCTGGTTTCCATGTTGAAGTCAATGGAGCCTTGAAGAAAAGATGCTGCAGGCGACCAGGAGGAAGATGTCCGGAGTGATCCAAGGGTGGATCAAGGAAGATGGAGACCTGAAAGCAGAGGGGAAAATGTTCACAGTCACTAGCCAGTGACTGGAGTGGAACCAGGAAGGAACTAGATGCTGTCGTCGCGATCAGGAGAAGAGTGGACACTTGACTCTGCAGCCACGTGGACCAGGAGGTGTCTTCGACGACCAGGATGGAGGCACGAGCTGTCCTACGCAGGCTCTCACTGTCGGCGGTGTCAGATCCGGATCCGGAGTCAACAGACCTTGGCAAAGGCAACCCACGCGGTGAGTGGAAAAGGCGTCTGGTGCGGACCAGGAGGGTTCGGGGTGCTTCTCCTTTGCAGGGAAGCAAGGGCCAGTCTGGAGCAACCAGACCAGCGGTGTAGATGTCGTGGATCGTCGTCTAGGAGGTCACTAGCCAGCCGGCAAGTGACCAGACAACGCGTCGAGCAGCAATCAAGCAAAAGGGCCCCACACAGATCTCATGGATGCTGGAGGGCTGAACTTCTGTGCAGGAGCTGCTCGGGGCTGGGGCTTCTTAATCCCCAAAGCACTTTCTCTAGGATGCCTCTGAAGTCGTGCTGGAAGCGAAGTGCAGTTTCTTCAAGATGGCCAGTCCCACGTGTCTCGTCGCACCCACGGATCTCAGCTGTGCTGCAGATGTAGGTAGAGGTCGGAGAGGTCTGGAAGTACGGGTCTCGTCGGGCTCTGAAGTCTGGATCAACCAGGGAAGACGACAAAGTGAACCGCTAGGACGCTTGATGGTGCCTGCTTGGGCAGGGTGGTCACTCCTTGGCCACAAAGGAGATTTCTTCAGTCTTCTGTGGAGCAGAACGTCGAAGTCCAGAGTTTCTTCTTTGTAGTTTCAAATCAGGATAATCTAATTTGGAATGGGACCAGCTCCTACCTTTATTCTCTTAAAGGGGGCTGTACTGTGACTAGGTCACTCCTATGGGCGGGACCAGTAAGGGGGGTGGTTACACACCCTATCCTTTGTCAGGTTTCGCGCCAAAGCTGGGGCTGGAGTGCCCCAGCAACTGGTTTGAACCGGGGTATGCACAGGGACACCTTGTGTGCCCCAGGCATGTCTCATTCCTTTCAGCCTGTCCTACCTAATACACAAAATCATGTTTGGGGTGGTGCCAGCACCACCCAAGGCAGGAAACCCTTGGACCAGGCCTCCCTCGCTGGAAGGACTCCCAGCAGCAGGAGGTCAGACTTGTCTCTGTGGTGGCAGCATCCATTTTGTGATGCTGAGGCTCGAGTTAACTTTAACCGGGGTTCACAGTTACATACATGTTGTGTCCCTCTAAAAGGGTGGAATGCTACCCCGTCGCCAGAATTGGTGAGGGGGTAGTATTCCAATTCGTATGACACCCTACTCGACATGTTTTGATAATGCTATGCCAAACTTAGCAATAACCACGAGGATTATAATGCACTTAAGAGTATATGGTATAGCGTTATCATGGAAACAGCTAAAGGACTTGGTTCCAAAAGCTGCAGACAGGCTCAGCTCATGCTAGAGCACCATCTAACATAATTCCAAGCACTCTGCCTCCAAGATTGTTAAGGCCTGCCATAGGAGTGAATTATAGGAGGATATGTGTCCATTTTAGGGTTAGATATAGGTATACTATATCTAAAGCAAAGGGTGATCACACCACCTTGCCCCAGCTGTGTTACCAGCCAGTTGTGTCAGTTTTGGATGGCCAGACATGGGTGGCATAATACATGCTGCAGCCCCTGGTAGGCCTTGGGTACCTATGGTACACTGTACAAGGACTTACAAGAGTGACCCAATACCAATTAGATATGTACCTAAAGTACATGGAGTCCATTTTAACAGAGAGAGCAGGAAGCCTGGGGTCCTGGATAGCAGGATCCCAGGCCAACTATGTCAAAAACCAGCAAAACACTAGGCAAAAATTTGGGGGCAACCATAGTCAGATATCCACCTTCCTACAATGACAAACCCTGATTCCCGAAGGAAATTGTGGCAACAGATCTAGAACCCTTTCATTTGGTATCTCATGCAATCCCAAAGAGATAAACAAGAAATACATGGTATTTCAATATTTATTGAAGCATTATGATTCAGGAGGAAAATACATGTGCTGCAATAACCACTAGCAGGAAACAGAATAGTATGATCAGCATAATGAGAATGGTGAAGAAGATAATCAATTCAACCAGTGTGCTGTTACAGAGAATATATGCTAGAGCATTTAAATACGGTTATATTTTGAACTCCTACACAAAGCTACCCATCCTAGTGTGCCTAGGGTGGGTGAATCTGCCAGATTCCCTGTGGATGATCTAACTTTCCCGTTACCTGTGGGTAAGTGTTATCAGGAAGCCCATATTGACAAGAAGCTGGGCTTCGTCCCTCGCAGGAAGTAAACAAGAATAAGCTGGGCTGGAATTCCGGCATGGGGCGAGCTCACAGTACCAACGAAATGCTCCTCTAACTAAACAAAGGAGTGATGTTGTTTATATAATAAACCTCATCCATGTGGCCATGCCAAAGTCCCAGTCAGGCTGCCTTTATTGATTCTACCCTGGCAAAGCTGTCGCAAAGCGAACAATAATAAACATCAATATGCGCAGTGAACTTTAGCTGTCATACAGAATGTTCAAGGCTATGCTAATGCCTACAAAGATGTGTTAATGTAGGTAAAGTTATTTTAGGGAACATTATCTCTACAAGCATGCAAGCAAAAGCGGTCAAATGTCAATGTTCAAGAAAAGATGTCAAGTTTAAACAGGAGCATGTAAAATGGGGTGTTCCGGTCCCCAATTTTTTGTTTTGTTTTCATTTCTCACTATTTTCTAAACTTTAATTTCTATGAAAAGGCTAAAACAGAATTACACTAAATCACACAACAAAACATTTTCTGCCTAAAGATCTAGTTTTGTTTGGTGCAACTCTGTTCAACTGTTTTTTCTGTGTCATTGGAAACTGAATGGGAAAAAAGTATTTTGGGACCCTCCCTTCTTTTTGGTCTGTGCTTGACAAACCACTCAAACTTCCCAGAAAGGAGTTGAGGTGGATGAACTCTATGTTTGGAAAATGCAATGAAGATTTGGCAACCAGTGCCAAAGATATAAGCAAAACAAAAAAAAATTCTCCCATTGGAAACTCTGACTCACATATAACTATATAATGGCTACTGCCACTGAGTAAGATATCTTACACATTAGCAATGGCAAAACACTTTTTTTCCACCCAATGTCATTTCCAATGATACAGATATATGCACGGTTGAGGTACTTACCTCTCCTTGTGGCAAGCTGCACCCTGCAATTAGCCCCCGTACATTGGACTTTCTGTAGCAGAGGCTGTGATGGTACGAGGGGACTCGAGGAGAGGCTGCAGGATCTCGGGACAAACTGGTGTTCCATCGCGTCTTGCTCCTTGTGGGTTCCGCGGAAGAGAATTACAACAATCCACTCTCTCCACCAACCCGGATTGCTGTCATAACTGGGCTTCCTGGGAGTTGTAGTTCGGAGTACTGACACGATCTACAACAGGTGAGCTCCATTGCAAGGGGGAGTAGCGGACCCATGCCGACAGCATTAGAGGTAGCAGGACACACACTCACTGTGATTTTCATTCTGGTGAAAGGCGCTGAAGAAGGCGAGAGCCGAAATGCATTCGCCCCCACTGGATTTGCATTGAGAAAATAAAGCCTTTTCTACTTGTTCCCCTCTGGGCTTCTGCTTCTTCTGTGGAGGGAGGTTCCTGTCGATCGATATATATATATATATATATATATATATATATATATATATATATATTCACTGCAAAACCAAAGGTTACAAGGACGTTATAGTTAGCAAATAGAATTAAAAAACCTTAGAAATTCACCAAAAAAACGAAGGTTACAGGGACATTATCGGTAGGGTCAGATTTTACTCATGAAAAACCAGATAAATTCAGCCGTAATAGTTGCACAAGTTACTACTTGTGTAACGATATATCTGTAAGAGACATTAGTTAGTGATAGATTCCTTACCTTATAATATCCCCAGTAATCAGACTGGATCCGGAAATTTTTGCTTAGCAGTACCCTTACGCGTCGGTAGGCGTCGTCTGCGGCTCCGCGTCCGTCGTCGGCGCCGTGATGACGTCGGAGTACTTAGACGCCGCCTCCGCGTGCTGACGTTAGTTCTTAGACCCAGCTTTTCCACGCCAGAAACGCAGAGCCATGCTAAAAACCAACACTGTTGCCAATGAAACTAGGGCCCTGAAAGGGGATGACCTTAACCCTAGATATCGGTTCGCAGACCGGGGAGGATGGGTGGGTCGGTAAGGAATCTATCATGAACTAATGTCTCTTACAGATATATTGTTACACAAGTAGTAACTTGTGCATCTGAAAGAGACACGTTAGTGATAGATTTCTTACCTTAGAATAGATACCCCAGCAATACCAACCCCGGTGGTGGGTCTGCGAACCAATAATCACAACAGAAAGTCCTGGAGGACGGAACAGCCAAAGAAGCCATCCCTCCAGACTTGGCTGTCCAGGCAATAACGTCTTGCAAACGTGTGCAGCGAGGCCCACATAGCTGCCTGGCAAATGTCCTGCAAGGGCACTCCTCGGCCCAGGGTGTAGTCGCCATGGCCCGAGTGGAATGAGCCCGTAGATCAACAGGGGTTCCTTCTTAGCCAAGGAGTAATACCCTGGATACACAAGATGATCCACCGCGAGATGGTATGCTTGTGCACCGCCTTTCCCTTCTTAGCGCCCAAGTAACCAGCGAAGAGTTGGTCATCCACCCGGAACTGGTGTGTGCGATCCAGATAGTAAGAGAGCGCACGTTTTGGGTCCAGACGGTGGAGCCTCTCTTCCTCTTTCGAGGGATGCGGTGGCGGAAAGAAGGTGGGCAAGGTGAGGACTGCCCAACGTGGAAGGCTGTGACTACCTTGGGCAGGAAAGAGGGACTTGTCCACAACACAACCTTGTCCGGATGGACCGAAAGGAAAGGAGGCTTAGAGGATAGAGCCTGGAGCTCACTCACTCTCCTGGCAGAGGTGATGGAAACCAGGAAGGCAGTCTTCAAGGTAAGAAGGCGGATAGGACAGTTGTGAAGTGGCTCAAAGGGAGCGCACATCAGAAAAGTAAGAACAAGGTTCAAGTCCCACTGAGGCATCACAAAGGGAACAGGTGGAAACGTGCGTGTGATGCCCTTCAGAAATCGATTTACAATATGGGGACTTGAACAAAGATGGTTGATCAGGCAAACTTAGGAAGGCTGAAAGGGCAGAAAGGTAACCCTTGATAGTGCCCAGTGCAGAGCCCTGCTGGGCAAGAGAAAGGAGGAAGAGAAGAACCTCAGAAAGAGGGGCAGAGAGAGGATCCACAGCCTTTGCTGTGCACCATGCCACAAATCTGTTCCACCTGCAGGCGTATAGCGACTTCGTGGAGGGACGCCTGGCTGCCAGAATGATATTAGAGACTTCAGGAGGCAAGTCAAATGGCCTCAACTGTTGCTGCTCAATCTTCAAGCATGGAGGTGGAGACTGGACAAGTTCGGGTGTAGGACCGTCCCCTGCTGCTGCGACAGAAGGTCCTCCTGAAGAGGCAGACGAACCGGGGGATCGACTGACATACTGAGTAGCTCGGGATACCAGTACCTTTGTGCCCAGTCTGGAGCCACAAGGATGACTTGTGCCCGGTCGCGCTTGATCTTCAGCACTCTGTGCAGAAGTGGTATAGGCGGAAAGGTATACAACCGACCGCAACTCCACTTGCGACGAAAAGCGTCTCCGAGCGAGTGCCGCCTTGGAAATGCCAAGGTGCAGAACTGATGACATTGCGCGTTCTCTTCGGTGGCGAATAGATCTAACCAAGGCTCTCCCCACTGCAGAAAGAGACCTTGCGCCACGTCCGAGTTCAGACGCCATTCGTGATCCATCATGCACCTGCGGCTGAGTTCGTCCGCCTTGGCGTTCAGAGAACCTGCCAGGTGTTGAACCACCAGGGTGACTCCCTGATGTTCCAGCCACTGCCAGAGGCGCAGAGCCTCCTGGCAGAGGGTCCACGACCACACCCTGCCCTGTTTGTTGCAGTACCACATGGCGGTGGTGTTGTCCGTGAACATCTGCACTACACTCCCCGGGACAGAGGGGAGGAATGCCTTCAGTGCTAGACGAATCGCCCGCAGCTCCAAAAGGTTGATATGGAGCCGGGATTCCGCCGGCGACCAGAGTCCTCTGATCTCTGGTCTCTCCCATGTGGCCACCCCAGCTCTGGGAGGGACGCCTCCGTCACAACCACGTGCTCCGGTTGGGGAAGGGAGAGGGATCTGCCGCTGACCCAATCGCGGTCCGTGAGCCACCACTGCAGCCGTCTCACAGTGCCCTCTGAGATCAGGACATGGTCGGACAGGTTGCCCTGATGCTGGTCCCACTGAAACTTTAGGTCCCACTGCAGAGCCCGCATCCGCCACCGGGCGTAATGCACCAGAAGGATGCAGGGGGCCATCAGCCCCAGAAGCCGCAGCGTCAACCTGACTGAGACCCGGTATAAAGGCTGAAAGAGTGGAATTAGAGCCTGTATATCCCGAACCCGCTGCTCGGGTGGGTAACCCTGAAACTGCTCAGAGTCGAGAACCGCTCCCATGAAAATGAGCTGCTGAGAGGGACACAGGTGTGACTTCGGCACATGGATGGAGAACCCCAGCAGGTGCAGGAGGTCGGCCGTAGTCTGAAGGTGGCTGACGACTGTCTGGGGCGAGCCCGCCTTCAACAACCAGTCGTCGAGGTAGGGGAAGACTGAAACCCCTAACCTGCGCAGATGAACTGCGACCAACGCCATCACTTTCGTGAGGACTCGTGGGGCACTGGTAAGGTCGAAGGGGAGAACGGTAAACTGAAAGTGCTCTTGGCCTACTGTGAACTGCCGGTGGGCCGGCAGGACGGGGATGTGAAAATAAGTGTCCTGCTAGTCCAACGCTACTATCCAGTCTCCAGGGTCTAGGGCAGCTAAGACCTGAGCCAACGTCAGCATCTTGAACTTCTCCATCCGGAGGAAGCCGTTGACGTTTCGTAGGTCCAAGATAGGGCGTTGGCCCCCTTTGCCCTTCTTGGGTACCAGAAAGTAGTGGGAGTAACAACCATACCCTACTTCTGTCCCAGGAACGGGCTCGATGGCCCCCTTGGGCCAAGAGAGCCATAACTTCCTCCCACAAAAGTGTCAAGTGATCCCCCGACACGCGGTGGCACTGCGGTGGCATGGCTGGAGGGGACGTCTCGAAGGGCAGGGAATAGCCCCTTTGGACGATTTGCAGCACCCACCTGTCCGATGTGACAGTGCGCCAGTGGTGGAGGTGATGGCGAACCCTGCCCTCCACTGGCGTCACATGCGCCTGTAAGCAAGGACTAGGAAGGTTTCGAGGCGGATGCTGCAGGGGTAGGTGTGGACTGGCCTCGCCGTGGACCCCGACCACCGCCACGGCGGTTTCCACGTCGGCCACCGTGTTGGATATTAGACTGCGGTGCGTGGCTGGCAGCACGTGTGGGAGCGCCCCTTCCTTGGCCACGAAAGGAGCGAAAGGCACCCATTTGCTGGCGCGGGGCCGAGAGGCCCAAGGACTTGGCCGTAGCCCTGGAGACCTTAAAGCGCTCAAGCACATGGTCTGCCTTTTCGCCAAAGAGGTGACGGCCATCGAACAGCATATCCATAAGTGTCTTTTGGACATCGGCCGAGAAATTGGCGGACCTCAACCAGGCGTGACGACGAATCGCCACAGTCCTTGACATCGCTCTGCCCAGAGAGTCGGTAGTGTCCAGCCCACACCGGATGGAATAGCATGCTGCATCCCGGCCCTCCACCAGGGCTTGGCCGAGTCTAGCCCGTACCTCCAACGGGCAGTGTGGCAGCACGTCCGCGACCGTGTCCCACAGAGAGTGGGTGTAGCGGCCCAAGAGGCACGCGGTATTAACGGACCGCAATCCCAAACTTAGGGAGGAGAATATCTTCTTCCCGTAATTCTCGTACCTCTTAGATTCCCGGTCGGGGGGAGCCGACGGGAATGCGGTCTGGGAATTGTAGGCCTGGATAACCAGGCTCTCAGGGGTGGGATGGGTAGACAGAAAGCAAGGGTCACCCGGAGCCGGGCGGTGGCATCTGGCCACGTTCCTATCCACAGGCTGTCCTGTGGGGGGCCTGGACCAAGTGCCCAAAAGAACGTCTGACAAGGCCTCATTAAAACGGCAGCAGAGGCTCGGCCGAGCTTGACTGCGGTTTAAGGACCTCAGTGAGGATGTTAGTCCTCACAGCCGCGACGGGGAGCTCAAGGCCCAGGGCTTTGGCTGCCCTCATCAGCACCACGCTATAAGCAGCCCCCTCCTCAGTAGCCACGCTAGGAGGGGGGACAAAGCCAGTGTCGGGCGAAGTGTCCAGCCCAAGGGCCTCCCCAAGCACTCCTGTCCAGTCCGCAGAAGACTGACACTCCCGTGCCAGAGGGTCCTCAGACCCCTCCCAATCCTCCTCATCACCCACAGCCTGGTACTCAGGCTCAAAAGATGGGGCCGGACCATATAAATAAAAATCTCCCAGCGGCGTCGAGAGCGGCGCCGGACTCGAAACGAGGACAGGACCAGGGACGACGTCGTCCAGGGACAGCGCTGGGGCGACACCCGAGGGGCCGGCGTGGGTGAGGTTGTTAAGTCGACCGGCGACGACCCGGATCCGGAACCGGACCCAGTCGGGCCCTGGGGCGTCGGGACCTAAGTCACCGACGGCGCCGAGGCCGAAGCCCCGGACAGCGTCGGTGCCGAAGCACCCGGCCCGCGTGGGGACCCAGTCGGAACCGCTTGGCCCGAAGGCGCTGCGGAACCCGACGGAGGAGCGAGCGACCTTATGGCCATGAGAAAGTCAGCAATCTCCCCCGGCGTCGCGTCCTGCCCAGGGACCGGCGGGTGTGGGGCAGGCCGCGACACCTGCGGCGTCGCCCAAATCCCCGGCCGTGTCGCGCGAGCATGGGGTTGGGGGGGGAGTCAGAAGAGCGATGGTGCCTCTTTGACTACTTGTGCCTCTTACCTGAGGACTTCGAGCCCGAAGACCGATGATGGCTCCTGGAACTGTGGGGGCTCCGGCCCCGCGACCGGTCCCTCGACCTCCTTTCGGACCGGGACCTCGAGTGGCGCGGGGCAGACTGCCGAAGCTCGAGTCGCTTACGGGACCACTCCCGTCTAGCCTTGGACGTCAGGGCACGGCAGTCGCAGCAGGACTTGTCGTCGTGGTCCAGGCCCAAACAGTGCAGGCACCGGCGATGGGGGTCGGTAACCGACATCAGTCAGGTGCAGTCGGCGCAGGGCTTGAACCCGGGCATCCCTACCGGCACTGTCGGAGTCGATAGACTTCTAAAAATGGATCAGAAAGGATCTCAAAAGGTTAGTCAAAAAGTGACTTGGGTCCAACTTTTTCCAGATCTGCGCTAGCTGGCGCGGAAAAAAAAAAGAACTGATATCAGCACGCGGAGGCGTTGTCTAAGTACTCCGACGACGTCATCACGGCGCCCACGACGGACTCAGAGCCTACCGAGGCGCAAGGGTACTGCTAGGCAAACATTTCCGGATCCAGTCTGATGCCTGGTGATATTCTAAGGTATGGAATCTATCACTAACATGTCTCTTTCAGATATCTAAGTTAACTATAACTTGCACCCCAGCAATCCACTGCTTATGACCTCACATATTACATCACTCATGACATGGTCAGTGAAAGCACTGATGACTTCTCAAATGACAACTGTGATGACATCATCCAGAGACTGAGTGTTTTAAAAACGTTTATGAGTGTTAAATCTACATACCTAGGTGCATTGGTGAACCAGTGGGTGTATGGGTGACTGTATGGATGACTCAGTGGGTGCGTGAATGACTGTATAAGTGAGTGATTAGGTGTCTCAGTCAATGTATGGGTATGTGAATGTGTGTATCTCTGTCTGTCAGTTGATGTCTAAGTGGGTGTATGAGTGTGCTAGTGGGTACATTAATGGCTATCTGGGTGATTGTTTGGTTGTCTGACTATCTCTATTATTGTCTGGGTGTCTGTGTGTGTGGGTGAGGAGTTGTGTGACTGCCTGTATGGATGAGTGAGTGGGTGAATCAGTGGCTGCATGGGGTAGTGGGTGCAAGTGTGAGAAGATGTATGGGTGGGTGAGTGAGTATGTATGGCTGTGTCAGTGAATGAGTGCTTGTGTCAGTATGGCTGAGTAACTAGGCATGTGAAAGGCAGTATAGGTGAGTGACTGGGTATATTTGTGACTTTATGAGTGAGTGACTGAATCTGAGAACGGCTCTATGGATAAGTGCATGCTTCTGTCAGAAACTGTATAGGTATGTATAGACATTTATATAGCGCACTACTTACCCAGAGGGTCCCAAGGCGCTTCGACCGCTGCAAAACCCTTCCTGGCTTCCCTGAGAGATGGTCCCTTAATGGGTATCTCCAGGGTGAGACCAGGCATCCCGGCGGTCTGGTGGGGCCGTTAGTGAAGATGAGGTAAGCTAATGCCCAGAGTTGCCGAGTGTGAACGCTGATCAGAGTGGGCACCGAGGCGAGAGAATTATCGAGTCCGCTGACCCTGGTCCAGAAACCTGCCGTGCCGGGAATCGAACCCTGGTCCCGGGCCGTCCTCTGCTCTCGGGTCTGCCGCCTCTAACCAGTGAGCCATGTGTTACTATTTGTATGAGTGAGTAAGTGTGTGTGTGTAACTGTTCGGGTGAGTAAGTGGGTGTATAAGTGACAATACGGGTGATTGTCTAGGTGTGTGAATAGTTCTATGGTTGACTAACTCAGTGTGTGAGTATTTGTATGGGTGTATGAGTGGATATGTCAATGGCTGTATGAGTGAGCGAGTGGATGTGTGTGTAGATCTATGAATAAGTGAAAGGGTATGTAAGTAATGGTATGGCTCTGTGAAGGGGTTTGTGTATGTTTGTGTGGGAGTGGCAGTAGGTGTATAAACGATACTATAGTGGTGTGAGAGGGTTCATCAAAGATGCTGTGGATGTCATCACTTATGTCACAAGTGATGTAATTTGAGAAGTCATCAGGCATGTCACTGACAATGTCATGAGTGATGTAATATGTGAGTT
The DNA here is from genome assembly GCF_964263255.1 of Lissotriton vulgaris. Lineage (NCBI taxonomy): Eukaryota > Metazoa > Chordata > Amphibia > Caudata > Salamandridae > Lissotriton > Lissotriton vulgaris. The sequence goes on from NC_141688.1 coordinate 122,424,957, forward strand.
CATAAGCAGTGCATTCCTGGGCCGTTAACTCAGGTAACTATAACGGCAGAATTTATCTGGTTTTGTATGAGTAACACCTGACCCTAACTGTAACGTCCCTGTAATCTGTTCTTTTTAGTTAATTTCTAAGGTTTTTTTAAATGCTAATTCCTAACAGTAACGTCCCTGTAACAGTTGTGTTTTTGTGTGAATTTGTAAGGTCTTTTAACTAGCAGTCATGTTTGCAGAGTTTGATCCAACACTCCTTGTTGTATCATTCTCAAACATTTATATTTAAATTGCATAAGTGATGCGTCCTACAAAAATTATTCTGTTATACAGTTAAACACAACATCAATTCAACAGGTGTGTTTCTGTCTCTTTATTCATGAATTCTCCTTCACATTAAATAAAACCGTAGCCAACGCGTTTCGTCCTCTCGGACTTCTTCAGGGCAAAGAAAATATAGTTGAACTCCTATCTCGAGTATTTGAGTATTCAACCTTGGGAAGAAAGGAAGGTCTAATCCTGAGGACGACATTGTCCGGATGGAAAGTCAGAGAGGGAGGCTTGGAAGAAAGAGCTTGTAGCTCACTCACCTGCGTGCAGAGGTGATGGCCACCAGAAAGGACATTTTCAAAGTGAGAAGTGTGGGAGGACAGTTATGTAGCGGCTCAAAGGGAGCGCACACAAGATATTTAAGAACCAAGTTCAAGTCCCACTGGGGCATTCCGAAAGGGAACAGGAAGAAAAAGATGAGTAATACCCTAAAGGAATCTATTTATAACAGGGGACTTGAAAAGAGAAGGATGATCAGGAAGCCAAAGGAAGGCTGAAATGGCCGAGAGGTAGCCCTTTAGAGTTACCAGAGCAAAGTCCTGCTGGGCCAAAGAAAGGAGGAAGAGAACCTCAGAAAGAGGGGCGGAAAGGCGATCCACAGCCTCTGCTGTGCCACAGATTTGTTCCATCTGCAGGCATATATCGTCTTAGTGGAGGGAGGCCTGGCTGCCAAGATAACATCGCAGACTTCGGGAGGCAGGTCAAACGACGTCAACTGCCGCCGCGCAATATCCACGCAAGGAGGTGGAGGCTGGACAGGTTCGGGAGGAGGACCGTCCCCTGCTGCTGCGACAGAAGATCGTCCTGAAGAGGCGGCCAGATCGGCGGATCGATGGCCATGTTGAGAAACTCAGGATACCAGATTGTTCGTGCCCAATCCGGAGCCACAAGAATGACTTGGGCCCGGTCACACTTGATCTTCTTAAGCACTCTGGGCAGAAAGTGTATAGGCGGAAAGGCGTATAGAAGATCACCACTCCACTCGCACTGAAAAGCGTCGCCTAGCAAGTGCTGCCTTGGAAATTCCAACAAGCAGAACTGCTGACATTGCGCGTTCTCTTCGGTTGCAAATAGATCTAACCAAGGCTCTCCCAACTGGTGAAAGAGACCTTGCACCACCTCAGAGTGAAGATGCCATTTGTGATCCATCAAGCACCTGCGGCTGAGTTTGTCCGCCCTGACGTTCAGCGAACCAGACAGGATATGCCCTGATGTACCAGCCATGTCCAGAGGCAGAGGGCCTCCTGACATAGGGTCCACGACCCCACCCTGCCCTGTTTGTTGCAGTACCACATGGTGGTGGTGTTGTTCGTGAACACCTGCAAAGAGGGAAGGAATGCTTTGAGTGCAAGACAAATTGCCCGAAGCTCTAGAAGAATGATATGGAGCCCAGACCCCGCCGGAGACCAGTGGAGTCTGATCTTCACCTCCCCCATGTGGCCATCCCATCACAGAAGTTATGCAGCAGTCACCACTGTAAACTCTGGTTGAGGAAGGGAGAGGGATCTGCCATCGACCCAATCCTGGTTCATTAGCCACCACGGCAATTGGTGTGCAGTGCCCTCAAAGATCGGATGCAATCGGACATATTCCCCTGATGTTGGGCCCACTGGAACTTCAGGTCCCACTGCAGAGCCCGCATATGCCATCTGGCATGGTCCACCAGCAGGATGCAGGAGGCCATCAGACCTAGTAGACTGAGGGTAAAACTGACTGACACCCGGGATAGAGGCTGAAAGATCGGAATCATAGCCCGAATATCCCGGACTCGCGGTTCAGAAGGATAGACCAGAAACTGCGTTGTGTCCAGAAACGCTCCGATGAAAAGAAGCTTCTGAGTGGGAAACAGGTGTGACTTTGGCACATTGATGGAAAACCCCAGCAAATGCAGGAGGCCAGCCGTAGTCTGGAGGTGGGACACAACAGTCGGGGGCGAGCCCGCCTTCAACAGCCAGTCGTCGAGACAGGGGAAGACTGGAATCACTGATCTGGGCAGATGACCTGTAACCACGGCCATCACTTTTGTGAACATCCGAGGGGCGCTGGTAAGGCCAAAGGGGAGCACAGTAAACTGAAAATGCTCGTGGCCTACCATGAACCGTAGGTCGTGCCGGTGGGCCTGCAGGACAGGGATGTGGAAGTAAGCGTTCTGCAAGTCCAACACTACCATCCAGTCTCCAGGGTCAAGTGCAGACAGGACCTGAGCGAGCGTCAACATTTTTAACTTCTCCTTCTGGAGGAAGCGGTTGAAGTTCCTGAGATCCAAGATAGGACGCAGGCCTTTTTCCTTCTTGGGCACCAAAAAGTAGAGGGAATAGCAACCATGACCTACTTCTGGTACAGGAACGCGCTCAATGGCTCCATGGGCAAAGAGTGCCGAAACTGCCTGTTGGAGAATGGCCAGATGATCCTCCGACATACAATGGTACTGAGGAGCATGGATGGAGTGGTAGTCTAGAAGGGGAGGGAGTAGCCCCTTCGGACTATCTGCAAAAGACTTGTCTGACGTGATGGTGTGCCAGTGGGGGAAGTGATGGCGAATCCTGCAGCCCACTGGCGTTTGGTGGCTCTGAAAGGTCGGACTAAGAGGGTTTGGAGGCTGCTGCGGAGGGGGCTGTGGTGGACTGGCCCGCCCACTAGCCCCCAGAACCATGGCGCTGGTTCCCACATCCCCGGCCGCACAGAGGCTGAACAGCTTGCGCCGGCCTGTGGCTCTGGGCGGGACGTGGCAGGGTACCCCTTCCGTAGCCACGAATGGGACGAAAGGCAGACTTCGCCAGGCAGTGGTGGAAAGGCCCAATGACCTGGCCGTAGTTCGAGAGTCCTTAAAGTGCTCTCTGGCCTCCTCCAGGCACCGGGCAGCTCCTGCACTACTGTATCCCGCACAGAGTGAGTGTAACGGCCCAACAGACAAGCAGTGTTTACCGACCGCAGTCCCAAGCTGCAGGAAGTACATATTTTCTTCCCAAGGTGGTCCAGCTTTTTGGATTCCCTATCGGGGGGTGAGTTAGGGAATGTGCCTTTGGAGGTGGAGGCTTGGACCACCAAGATCTCAGGGGTGGGGTGTTGGGAGAGGAAAGTGGGGTTGGCAGGGTGGTGGTGTTGGGCAATCATACTGTCCCCAGGAGTCCGTGTTGGGCCTGGACCAAGTGCCCAAAAGGATGTCCATGAAGGCTTCATTAAATGGCAGCAGGGGCTCAAAAGAGCTCGCTGCCGTGAGGTTAATCCTGACAGCCACCATAGGTAGCTCGAAGTGGAGAGCCTCAGCCTCCCTACGCAGCACCACTGTGTATGACGCTCCCTCCTCCGTAGCCACGGTAGGAGGCGATAATATGCCATGGTCTGGGGAGGTATCCAGCCACTGGCTTCCCCCAGTTCCTCTCTCTAGTCCAGGTCATATGTGATCAGCTCCAAAATCGAATTACTTCATAAGCAAGATCGAGATGTATGGTGTGGCACCCGAGCCTTCAAGGGGGAGTGTGAGTGACGAGAAGGGGCAGAATCCCACGTAGATTTCTTGTGTTTTTCTTTGACTTACCCACAAATTTTTAATCAAGAGGAAGATTGACCCTCTAGAAAAACTCCAATGACTTCTGGATCTTGAACGGAACCAATATTCCTTGTAGTCTCATTTGGCGTTCGAGTTCAACAACTCGCAGTCACTGAAAACCTAAGAGACGGGGCTCACCCCCAGGGACCACAGGCAAATTTGGTGAGAATCAGTTGCAGACATTTATTTGCAACAGTCCTTACAAGGCTTAAAAACTGTCGTTTTGGGAGGTGACATGTCCCTTACAAACTGTAAACATTTTTTGGGTTGGGTAAAAATCTCATGATAGACAAGAGGTAACTCCGGCTCTTTGTCTTTGTCTGGTGGTGTGGCACCTATGTAGGCTCCACATATCACTTCCAGACCAGGACAGCATCAGTGGGGAGCCATATGGTGTCACCTAGCAGCGAGCAGAGGTAATGATAAAAAGGTTTCTGATCCAGTCTGACACCTGGAGAATATTCAAAAGGTGAGGAATCTGTGGCTAGAAATCACTAGCAGAAATTATTATACTGAAAGTTCATGCAGAAATGGGAGTCTGTGTCGATACGAGCAGGTAGCAGGTTGCCAAGTGAAAATCATTTAACCACAGATTCCAAGCTACAGGTGTAATATTTTGAACTGATTGTATGGAACATGTTATTTGGTGTAATATTATCAACTGTAGACTGCTGCTTTCTACTTGATGAAAAAATATATGAAAGCTTCATATGCAGTTGACCAAGTAATTAAATATCAATGTTGAGCAGAAGGATACTGCAGAATATGTATAGGTTACTACTTTTTTTATATTTATTTGAGCAAGTTCAATTCAATTCAAATCCACTTTATTCGATTATTTTAAAATCATAAAAGTATGCTATTCAATCACATGTTAAAATCAGAAATACAAAAATATTTTAAAATTATTTGCATAAATGTACAATTCATATATACAAAACACACAGTGTTGTCGAATTGATAATTAATCGTTGTATCTTACAAATTATACACAATAATCAGTGAAACAACAAATTTACAAACAAGATTTTAGCTTCATGTATATTCTTAATTAATTGTTTAAAAATAATTTCAGTTTATGATGTTACATTGTCCAAGAAGTTTTGCCCTAATGATCTCATCTTTTTGTTACAAATGGAAGCTACCAGGAAATTTGCTACCCCAAACATAACAACGGGGGATTCCATTAGTTGTAGATAAAGTAAAGCAGGTTTTACTTGCACGAAACCCCTGTTTGTTAGCAGTGGAGTAATTACCTTTTTCCTTCCTTCCGTGTAATAAGGGCAAAAAAACACGAAATGCATCGTGTCCTGGTATGAATGATCGTCACACTTACAAGGAGCTGCTTCCTCTGGTTTGCACCACTCCTTGTAAATTCCCAGTAACACGTGCGACTGATCGGAATTTAGTGAGCAACCATCAGTGAAAGGGTTTGGTAACAGTTGACAGATACGGTTGAATAGACAATGACAATATCAACAAATAATGAGCCCTCACAGTTGGTTTACAAAGTTCTGTTGCTTCACGGTCCAATTCCCTAGATTTTACAAAATGTGTTTTTACCCAATTGATGTCAGCCGTGATTAGACTTTCTGGGTTGGAGTAGATCTCTGGACGTCCCAGATAGTTAGATGTGGATTTAATAAAGGACAGCCATTGTATTTCCGCCGCTTTATCGAGAGCCATACAGTCCCTAATGAACAAGTTACTTACCTTCGGTAACGATATATCTGTAAGAAACATTAGTTAGTGTTAGATTCCTTACCTTAGAATATCCCCAGGCGTCAGTCTGGATCCGGAAACTTTTGCGTAGCAGTACCCCTGCGCGTCGGTAGGCGTCGTCTGCAGGCGTCCCCTGCGGCTCCGCGTCCGCCGTCGGCGTCGTGCGCCGTGATGACGTCGCTGGAGTACATAGACGCCGCCTCCGCGCGCTGACGTCAGTTCTTTGCACACAGCTTTTCCGCGCCAGGAGACGCAGAGCCATGAGAGAACCAACACTGGTGCCATGTAAAAACTAGGGCCCTGAAAGGGATGACCTTAACCCTAGGTATCAGTTCGCAGAACGGGGAGGATGGGTGGGTTCGGTAAGGAATCTAACACTAACTAATGTTTCTTACAGATATATCGTTACCGAAGGTAAGTAACTTGTTCATCTGAAAGAAACACGTTAGTGTTACATTCCTTACCTTAGAATACATACCCCAGCAATACCAACCCCGGTGGTGGGTCTGCGAACCAATACAAAACTACACCAGAAAGTCCTGGAGGACAGAACGGCCAAAGAAGCCATCCCTCCGGACTTGACTGTCCAGGCAGTAGTGCCTCGCAAAGGTGTGCAGCGAGGCCCACGTAGCCGCTTGGCAAATGTCCTGCAAGGGGACTCCCCGGCCCAGGGCAGTAGTAGCCGCCGTGGCCCGAGTGGAATGGGCCCTCAGCCCAACAGGAGGCTCCTTCCGAGCCAAAGAGTAGCACGCTTTGATGCAGAGGACGACCCATCGAGAGATGGTTCGTTTACAAACCGCCCGTCCCTTCTTCGCACCCACGTAGCCAACAAACAGTTGGTCATCCACCCGGAACTGGCGTGTGCGATCCATGTAAAATGAAAGCGCACGTTTTGGGTCCAGACGATGGAGCCGCTCTTCATCCTTTGAAGGATGCGGAGGCGGGAAGAAGGAAGGGAGGGTGATGGACTGCCCGATGTGAAAGGCCGAAACAACCTTGGGCAGGAAAGAAGGTCTAGTCCTCAGAACCACCTTGTCAGGATGAATGGACAGGAAAGGAGGTTGGACAGAAAGAGCCTGGAGCTCACTCACCCTCCTGGCAGAGGTGATGGCAACCAGGAAAGCCGTCTTTAAAGTCAGGAGACGGAGAGGGCAAGAATGAAGGGGCTCAAAGGGAGCACACATCAGGAAAGTTAGAACCAGGTTCAAATCCCACTGAGGCATCACAAACGGAACAGGTGGAAACATGTGAGTGATGCCTTTCAAGAATCGAGTTACAATCGGGGATTTGAACAAAGAAGGCTGATCAGGAAGCCTCAAAAAGGCTGAAAGGGCAGAAAGGTAGCCCTTGATAGTGCCCAGAGCAGAGCCCTGCTGGGCAAGAGAAAGAAGAAACAGAAGAACCTCCGAAAGAGGGGCAGAAAGAGGGTCCACAGCCTTTGCTGTGCACCATGCCACAAATCTGTTCCACCGACAGGCGTATACCGACTTAGTGGAGGGACGCCTGGCTGCCAGAATAACATCACAGACTTCAGGAGGCAAGTCAAATGGCCTCAACTGCCGCCGCTCAATCTCCAAGCATGGAGGTGGAGACTGGACAGGTTCGGGTGGAGGACCGTCCCCTGCTGCTGCGACAGAAGGTCCTCCTGAAGGGGCAGGCGGATCGGGGGACCGACTGACATGCTGAGTAGCTCGGGATACCAGTACCTTCGAGCCCAGTCCGGAGCCACAAGGATAACTTGGGCCCGGTCGCGCCTGATCTTCTTCAGCACTCTGGGCAGAAGTGGTATAGGCGGAAAGGCGTATAACAGACCGCAACTCCACTCGCGCCGAAAGGCGTCGCCGTGCGAGTGCCGTCTTGGAAACTCCAACGCGCAGAACTGATGACATTGCGCGTTCTCTTCTGTGGCGAATAGATCTAACCAAGGCTCTCCCCATTGCAGAAAGAGGCCTTGCGCCACGACCGAGTTCAGACGCCATTCGTGATCCATCGAGCACCGACGGCTGAGTTCGTCCGCCCTGGCGTTCAGAGAACCTGCCAGGTGTTGAACCGTCAGAGTCACGCCCTGACGTTCCAGCCATTGCCAGAGGCGCAGAGCCTCCTGGCAAAGGGTCCACGACCCCACTCCGCCCTGTTTGTTGCAGTACCACATGGCGGTGGTGTTGTCGGTGAACACCTGCACTACACTCCCGTTGACAAAGGGGAGGAATGCCTTCAGTGCCAGACGAATCGCCCGCAGCTCCAACAGATTGATATGGAGCCGGGACTCCGCCAGAGACCAGATGCCTCTGATCTCTGCCTCTCCCAAGTGGCCACCCCAGCCCTGGAGGGACGCGTCCGTCACGACAACGTGCTCCGGTTGGGGAAGGGAGAGGGACTTGCCCCTGACCCAATCGCGGTCCGTAAGCCACCACTGCAGTTGTCTCGCAGTGCCCTCCGAGATCAAGACGTGGTCGGACAAGTTGCCCTGATGCTGGGCCCACTGAAACTTCAGGTCCCACTGCAGAGCCCGCATCCGCCACCTGGCGTGATGCACCAGAAGGATGCAGGAAGCCATCAGTCCCAGCAGCCGCAGCGTCAACCTGACCGAGACTCGGGATAGCGGCTGAAAGATGGGAATCAAAGCCTGAATATCCCGAACCCGCCGTTCCGGAGGATAAACCCGAAACTGCGCCGAGTCCAGAACCGCTCCGATGAAAAGGAGCTTTTGAGAGGGACACAGGTGTGATTTCGGCACGTTGATGGAGAACCCCAGGTCGTGCAAGAGGTCTGCCGTCATCTGAAGGTGGTGGACGACTGTCTGGGGCGAGCCCGCCTTCAACAACCAGTCGTCTAGGTAGGGGAAGACTGAAACCCCTAACCTGCGCAGATGGGCTGCGACCACCGCCATCACCTTTGTGAACACCCGTGGGGCGCTGGTAAGGCCGAAGGGGAGCACGATAAACTGAAAGTGCTCCTGGCCTACCGTGAACCGCAGGTAACGCCGGTGGGCCGGCAGGACGGGGATGTGAAAATAGGCGTCCTGCAAGTCCAACGCTACCATCCAGTCTTGCGGGTCTAGAGCAGCCAAGACCTGAGCTAACGTCAACATCTTGAACTTCTCCTTCCGGAGGAAGCCGTTGACGTTCCTTAGATCCAAGATAGGACGTAGGCCCCCCTTGTCCTTCTTGGGCACCAGAAAGTAGTGGGAATAACAACCACGCCCTACTTCTGGCCCAGGAACGCGCTCGATGGCCCCCTTGGCCAAGAGGGCCGTAACTTCCTCCTGCAGAAGTGTCAAGTGGTCCCCCGACACACGGTGGTTCTGCGGTGGCATGGCTGGAGGAGAGGTCTCGAAGGGGAGGGAGTAGCCCCTTCGGACAATTTGCAGCACCCACCTGTCCGAAGTGATCGTGCGCCAGTGAGCGTGGTGATGGCGAACCGTGCCACCCACTGGCGTCACATGGGGCCGAAAGCACGGACTAGGAGGATTTTGGGGTAGATGCTGCGGGGGAAGGTGTGGTCTGACCCCGCCGTTGTCCCCGACCGCCACCACGGCGGTTTCCACGGCCGCCACCGCGTTGGAAGGATTGTTGCGGCGCGTGGCTGGCAGCACGTGTGGGGGCGCCCCTTCCTTGGCCACGAAAGGGACGAAACGAACCCGGTTGCTGACGCTGGGTCGAGAGACCCAAGGACTTGGCCGTGACCCTGGAGTCCTTGAAGCGTTCCAGCGCGTGGTCCGCTTTGTCACCGAACAGGTGACAGCCATCAAACGGCATGTCCATCAGGGTATTCTGGACATCAGCCGAAAAATTGGCGGATCTCAGCCAGGCGTGACGACGAATCGCCACCGTCGTAGACATAGCTCTGCCCAGCGAGTCGGTCGTATCAAGACCACACCGAATTGAATATTTCGCTGCATCTCGGCCCTCAGCCACAGCCTGACCGAGCTTTGCCCGCACCTCCATGGGGCATTCTGGCAGCAGCTCCGCGACCGTATCCCACACAGAGTGGGTGTAGCGGCCCAAGAGGCAGGCGGTGTTGCAAGACCGCAGGCCCAAACTAATGGACGAGAAGACCTTTTTGCCAAACTGGTCATACCTCTTGGATTCCCGGTCGGGCGGGGCCGACGGGAATGCGGACTGGGAGGTCGAGGCCTGGATCACCAGACTCTCAGGAGTGGGGTGGGTAGACAGGTACTTGGGGTCGTCCGGACAAGGACGGTGGCGCCTGGCCACGTTCCGATCAACAGGCGCACCTGAAGCGGGCCTGGACCACGTGCCCAACAGAACGTCAGACAAGGCTTCATTAAACGGCAGCAGTGGCTCCAATGGGCATGACTGCGGTTTGAAGACCTCGGTGAGGATGTTAGGCCTCACGGCCGCGACGGGGAGCTCAAGGTTTAAGGCCTTGGCAGCCCTCATCAGCACCACAGAATAGGCAGCTCCCTCCACCGATGCCACGAAAGGAGGAGAGATCAAACCAGGGTTAGGGGAGTCGTCCAAACCACTGGCATCCCCCAAGTCACCTGTCCAGTCCGGGTCATACTGGCACTCGCGAGCCAGAGGGTCCTCGGACCCCTCCCAACCTTCACCGTACTCCTCATCCTCTCCGTATTCGGAGTCAATGATGAAGACCGGCTCCTCGGGGTTCATGGGCCCCATCGGCGCCGGGACCGGCGTCGAGCGACGCCCGTCCGGCGCCGCGTCCGGCGTCGGAGAAGGTAAGGGGACGGCGCCGCCCGGAGCCGGCGTCGGAACCCCACCGCCGGCCGGAACCGGCAGCGGAGAACCGGCGCCGCGCGGGGGCGGCGTCGGGGGTAACCCCGATGGCAACGGCGCCGGGGAGGCCGGAAGACCAGCCGGCGCCGATCCCGAAGGCCCCTGCGGCGCCGGGGTCGGAGCCGTCGGCGGCGCCGGGGCCGGAGCACCCGACGGCGCCGAGGCAGGGACACCCGAACCGCCAGGGCCCCCAGACGGTAGCACTGGGCCCGAAGGCGCCGTAGGCCCCGTCGGAGAAGCGAGCGCCCTCATGGCCATGAGGAACGCCTCGATCTCCTCAGGCGTCGCACCATGCCCAGGGACCGGAGGGTATGAGGCAGGCCGCGCCGGCGACTCTCGCGGAGCCGCGGGGTTGGGGGTCACCCGAGCCCCCGGCCGCATCGCGCGAGCGTCGGGGGGAGTCGGGGGTACGATGACGACGCCCCGACTTCTTGTGCTTCTTACCTGACGAGGATGACGAGTGGTGTCGACTTCCGGAGCGCCCGGCGCGGCTCCGCGACCGCTCCCTCGAACGCTCTCTCGACCTCCGGCCGGACCGGGACCGCTCCCGGTCCCGACGTGGGGCCGACACCCGGAGCTCCAGTAGCTTGCGGGACCGCTCCCGCCTAGCCTTGTTGGTAAGGGCCCGGCAGTCGACGCAGGAGTCCACGTCGTGGTCGGGGCCCAGACACCGGAGGCAGAGGCGGTGATGGTCTGTGACCGACATCGTGCGCTCACAGTCATCGCAATTCTTAAATCCAGGCATCCTATCAGGCACAATAGAGAAAAAGACAATCGAAAAACTTGGTCAAAGACCGGAGTACTGCTCTTCAGATCTGCGTCCACTGGCGCGGAAAAAAGAAGAACTGACGTCAGCGCGCGGAGGCGGCGTCTATGTACTCCAGCGACGTCATCACGGCGCACGACGCCGACAACGGACGCGGAGCCGCAGGGGACGCCTGCAGACGACGCCTACCGACGCGCAGGGGTACTGCTACGCAAAAGTTTCCGGATCCAGACTGACGCCTGGGGATATTCTAAGGTAAGGAATCTAACACTAACGTGTTTCTTTCAGATGTGTTTCTTTCAGATGATCTTATGGTTCAAAGTGAGATTGGGGTTCAACCAGGTTCTTATCCATTGCAGGATGGGGGCCATATTCAATAGATCTGAGATGTATCCCATCCCAAGCTCCAGATGTACTGCATAACTAGCAGTTGATTAGGGAAGACCTAAGAGGGCTCGCAGGAATTTATTTTCTTCTCTCTGGATGAGAGCTGTGTCCTTAAAGCCCCATATTGCGGCCCCATACCTAGCAATGGCCTCACTTTTTGCTTTATAGATAGACAAGATTGCCTCCCCCGGTTTACCACCCAGTCTCTTTGCAAAACCTAAAATAGCGGCCGCTGATCTTCTTAAGCCAGCTACTTTATTCAGGACTTGGGTTGCCCATGAGCCTACATCATCAAACACAACCCCTAGGGAAGTGATGACTTTAACCTTAGTTATTATGGAGTCATTGCAGGAGACTGTTTTAAAGTACTTTCTTCTATTCCCTAGGGACATGACATGGGATTTTTCTGTGTTGATAACTAGGTCAAATTTTTTCATAAACTCCTCGAACGAGTCAAGGGGTCGTTGCAAGGCATTTGGTGTTCTAGCCAATAACACTATCGTCCGCGTATAGGAGTAAAGGGATGGGCGTTCCTCCCATACGCGGAATATCAGATTTTACAGTTACCAAGGCATCTTCCAGGGAGTTTATATAAAGTGTGAACAGCATTGGGGCCAATATACAACCTTGACGCACCCCTCTTCCAGATTTAAACTCAGCCGTGCATTTTCCCTCTTGCGTTATTCTAATCGATGCAGAAAGGTCTCTGTGCAGTTCAGCTAAAAAATTCACCAAAGCCTGGTCTAGTCCCAACTCCAGAAGCAACATCCACAGCTTTGACCTATTAACTAGGTCAAAAGCTGTTGATAAGTCCATAAATGCCAAGAAAATTGATCCTTTGGTCGCTACCGTGTATTTGTTGATTATAAGATGTAGGTTTAGGCACTGGTCTTCTGTACCTCTTCCCCCTCTAAAACCATATTGGGCGTCACTTAGGATGGCTTTGTCTGTAGCCCAAGCAGTTATCCTGGCCAGGACTACTTTCCCCAGTATTTTGATTGAGGAATCAATCAAAGAAATTGGCCGGTAGCATCTTGGGTCCCCCCAATGGTCCTATTTAAAAACTGGTATTATAATGGAGCGGGACCAGGTGATAGGGAGAGTGGCCGGAATAGAACTTGCTACTAGATTGAACACATTTGTAAGTAATATTGACCAGAGGTCAGGATTGGCCGTATACATATCAGGAGGTACCCCGTCGGGGCCCGGTGCTTTCTGTCCCGACGTTTCTGCTATTGCTTTCTGTACTTCCTTTATGGTAAAACTCGGTAGGGAACCCGCTAGCTCTCTAGAATGTGTCACATAGGTATCAAGCTCCAAATTACTTCCGTAGATGTTCTCAAAGTGATTTAACCATTCCCTTTCTGTGATGTTAACTTCTAAGAGTGCATTTTCTACCCCATTAAACAAAGGAGAATTAACGATGGTCCAGAATTTAGAGCTATTCCTCAAGGGGACTTTGTCATATAACGAGTCCCATGCCTCATACTTTATTTCATGTTTAGGTATTTGTAAAGTAGTTTTATATTTTTTCCTTAAGGAAGAGACTTCAGACTTATCTCTGGGATTCTTGTTAAGAGCCTGCAAAAGCTCACTGTGGATTGTAGTACAATTATGGTCGAACCATCTATGCACCGGTTTTGTTTTCTGTTGTCGCTTCATTGTAAGTTCAATTGAGACCTGTTGACAGATTACTTCGAAGGAGGGTATAACGTCCCCCCCGAATCTAAGCGGGTCACTGCAGGTGTTAAGCTCATTCCCGACCTTAGATCTAATTGTATTAAAGAACTCTTCTGGGATGATTTTATTCCATTTTAATCTCCTCCCCTGATCCTTAGTTACAACCTCAGTTACCACTTTAGGGATCTCTGTTTTATTAAAACAAAGTAAATTATTATCCAGTTCCAACACCACTGGGTTATGGTCACTGAACATGGATTGGATAGCATTATAAAATATAACTGAACATAACAAGCCAGGAGATAAGAACATGTAGTCTATGATAGTTTCACTGTCCCTTGCACTATATGTGGGAACCCGATCCTTTATATCAGCGAACTCAGGTTCGAACAGGTCTACATCTGATAGTAGATCCTCCAGGGCAACCCCCTTTGCATTATGTTCGAAATGCTGGTATGTTGAATATGCCGGGTAATCGAAATCCTTATACTGGCAATTTAAATCGCATACATGAATATTAAAATCGCCCATTAGGATAACAAAGAAAAAGTGGTTTGAGCTTCTTTATATGAGGATACAAATGTTGATAGTGATTGGAGATGCTCATTTGGATATTCTCCCTGTATTGCATTATAGAAGTTAATATATACAGCTTTGTTATTATTTGGCATTATAACTTCTATGGCAAGGAAGTTGGGTGAGGTAGTATTAAGCTCCTTCACTATACCTTTTATGTTAACCGATATTAAAAACATAAGTCCTCCTTTGTCCCTTCCTGATCTAGATGTACAGGCAGCTACAGAATATGAAGTAAACCCATTCACCCAAAAATTGCACTCCCTATCCCAGGTTTCTTGGAGTGCCACTATATCATACTGCCTCAAGAGCAAGTTCAAAAGTATACAACAGTAAGAAAAATTCAGTTCATGTATAACAAATAGCATAAATAAATAATAACCAAGAAATACCTCAAAACTTAGAGTCATAATCTTCCATTACACCAGAAGAAAAAGGTCTGAGGTAATATCACAATAGGAGTATTGAGTTCATAGTTCTATCACAAGAGGAATATAGGAACCTCTTTTATTCTCGTACCAGACAGTAATAGGAGCCCAAATCTGAGCCCCAAGAATTCTTGATTTTTTTACTCTAGTTTCATAGATAGCTGTCTCTTGTTTATAAGTCCCCAAAAGCCAGCTTAGCCACATTTGGTAGGTAGGTGCGTCTGTCTCTTTCCAGGGGGATGCCAGTATATTTCGAAACACAACCGTGCCTAGGAATACAGACATTTCTTCTTCCTTACTGTACCCCAGAGAATCATCATGACCTAATACATACAAAGTCAGCGAAGTTCTTAATTTTATGCCCAAAGATTTCTGTCCAGAATTCGGAGATCATTCTTTTAATTAGATCTAATTTAGGGCAATCAGCAAACATGTGTATGAGATTCGCTGGGCCTGGACCGCATCTTGGACATTGATCATTAGGCCTTTTGCCCCAGGTAAATAGCTTTGCAGGTGTATAATAAAGGTCATATATTGTTCTATAATGTTGGGCCTTTAAGTTGGACGCTAAGAACAATTTAGAGGATAAAATCAGTGACATGTCGACATCTACATTAGGGTTTTCTAGTTTTGTTACCTATCCACTCTCAACGCGCTCCATATCATCACGCTGGTTCTTTGTCAATAATTCATATATAGCCCCTATCCTGGTGGTCCGCCTAGCTATAATTTCAAAGAAGGGGATAATTACTGGTTGGATTTTTGGTGAGAGTTGCCGAATGGTAGTGTAGACTTGTATGTATTTCAGATAATCAGTGGGAGGGATCGAAAATTGTTACTGTAGATCCTCAAATGGCGCTGTGGGACCTTGGCCGAGAAAATCAACAACAATAACAATCCCTGAGTTCTCCCATTTTCTAGAGGTGTTATCGTTAAGTTGAGCTGGTAAGATCAAGCTGTACCATAGAGGAGTATACTTGGTGAATTTCGGTATTGCTAGATGTTTTGATGTACGTTTCCAGATCTTCCATGCATCAATAATAATCTTAAATTGGATTTTTTTAAAGTACAAGGGTTCTACTTGCCTTAATAACAGCCCTCTGGCTTTGTCCCCCAATACCAATTCATATATCGAAGGTATATTCTGATCTAATGCGGCAACGTTTATTGGCTTGGTGTTAAACAGAGGGGCCATTTCTGAAGGAGAGTTGCCCATAAAAATAGCGTCAAATTTGGAATGGCTAAACCTTCCCTATGCTGTGGTAGTGTCAAATATGGCAACGCCCTCCTAATTTTTCCATAGTTCCAAACAAATTTGGACATACAAGAGTCTAAAACATTAATAATATTATCCTCGACCATCAGCGGAATTGCTCGAAATAAATATAATATTTTCGGGAAAATATTCATTTTGAGGTAATTCCCCCTGCCTAGAATAGATAAATGGAGATCATCAACTCTTATGAGATCCTTTTTAATTTTCTTAATCAATGGATCGTAGTTAAGTTGGTTGATTTCTTTCACCTTAGGAGATATACAGGCTCCAAGATATGTAGCTTGGTTGACTCTATACAGGCTTTCAAATTGGATATTTTCTGTGCATAAAACCATTGCCTTGTCCCTATTCAGGGAATACCCTGAGTAAGAGCCAAAGGTCTGGGTGATATGTTCAATCTCCTGAATTGCCTCAGTAGGGTTAGATGTTAATACCGCCACATCATCGGCGTAAGCAAAAATTTTAGTATGAAATATGCCAACTGTCACAGGCTCTATTAAGGTGGAAATAAGCAGTTTTGAGATTAGTGGATTGATGTAGAGGGTAAATAAGATTGGGGAGCACGGACACCCCTGTCTCGTGCCCCTTTGAATATTGATGAACTCCGATTCGATGCCCCCCATGGTGAGTTTTAACCTAAGGGTCGACGTATAGTGCTTTGATGGAGTTAGCGAAGCCCGGTCCAAAGTTGTTTAGTTCCAAAACTCCCCATAGGAACTGCCAAGAGACTCGATCGAAGGCCTTCTCGGAGTCAAGCAGGATCATCGACATCTGGCCCCCCGTCACTCCCATGATGTCAAAGAGGGAGATGGCTCTACAGGTGTGATCTGTAGTGCCCTTACCGAGGATTAAGCCATGCTGCCACGGGGAGACCAGATGTTCGACAACCCTGCTAAGCCGGTTAGCGAGAATATTGGCATAAAGCTTCTAATCGGAGTTTATGAGTGAAATGGGTCGATATGAGGATGGTAACTCGGGAGACTTTCCTTTTTTAGGAAAGATAGCTATGTTTGTGTATTTACATGATTCAGGTGGAGTGCCACGCCATTGCACCCCCAAGGAACAAATCTAATAAATAAAGCATAATCTGCTTTCCATGTACTTTATAAAGAACCAGAGGGGTTTTATCTGGACCTACGGCTTTTCCGTTAGCCAGCTCTGAGAGTGCTAATTCAAGCTCGGTAACTGAGATTTTTTTTTTCCAGATCTTCCCTAGTTAGTTCATCAATCGTTCTAGTTAAGTCCGAACTACTTTTTAAGAAGGATCTTCAACAACATACTGCCAAACACATTCTCAACTTACAAAACAACAGAAATTATACGATTCTTATAAAAATAACTAGTGCCACAGTAGTAGTACATACAACATTACTTTTGTAAATAGAAAAAAAAGTTGTCAATGGTACATTATCCATGGGTAAGCTTTTATTAGAATTAAAAGTCAGATTTGTGCTTACTTCGCTTTGTAGGGTGACTCGGAGGTCGAATTCTTTGTCTCCATTAAGGTCTCATATTCTTTCGCTCTGGTGGGGAAAATAATAATAATTTGTTCCTACTGTCCACAACAAGCTTCTATTATTTTTATAAGTACAACCTGCTTACTTACTCCTACAAGAAATTTCACTATTGCAGCGTTATTCTGATACCATGGACGAACCTGTTTTGAGAAAAGCATGCATGAACGTACTCAGCATAATCTTCAGCAAGAACAATGTGGCGGAATAGTGCCTTCCAACGTGGCAGCACAAAACGGGAGGCTGCTTTCCACACAGACTCAATGTGAAAAGATGTCAGACAGATAGTCTGTTAGTGTGCAACAGGAGAACAAGTTACTTACCTTCGGTAACGTTTTTTCTGGTGGATACAGTAACTGCCTGTGGATTCCTCACCTTGTGACTATACCCCTGCGTCTGCAACATTCGGAAATTGTTTTTGTAGATTTGCGCCGACGTGTAAGACGTCACAGAAGCACAGCATCGCGTGCGGCTCCGCTGACGTCGACACCATAATAGGCCCACGTCGGCGTGATGACATCAGTTCCGCCCTTTTTTCCGTGCCTTCAAGCACACAGACGGATCAACAACAGTAGATATACATACAATGTACACAGTATCAAATAATCAAAACAACACACACACAAAGTGTGTAGTCAATGTAGGAAAGTAAAAACATTTAAACATTTCCTTTGACAATAAAATATTAACATTACAGTAAATCAGGTATAGAAGAGTGGACAACGGGGAGGCGGGTGGGCCAGTGAGGAAGCCACAGGCAGATACTGCATCCACCAGAAAAAGCGTTACCGAAGGTAAGTAACTTGTTCTTCTGATGGATACATCTGCCAGTGGATTCCCCACCTAGTGAATAGAGTCCCACAGCAGTCCTCACGCCCGGAGGAGGGTATCCACTCTCCTATACCAGAAAATCCTGGAGGACACAACGCGCAAAGTGGCCGTCCCTCCTCACTTCGGAATCCAAGCAGTAATGCTTTGCGAAAGTGTGGAGGGAAGCCCAAGTCGCTGCTCTACAAATGTCCTCTACAGGTACACCCCATGACAAAGCAGATGTAGCAGACCTTGCTCTAGTGGAATGAGCTCTTAAACCTTCAGGAGGTTCCTTACCTCCCAGAGAGTAGCATATCTTGATACACAAGACAATCCATATCGACAGCGTGCGCTTGTGCACCGCCTTGACTCTTCTGGCTCCAACAAAGCCAACAAAGAGCTGGTCATCCACTCTGAACTCTATGGTTCTGTCCAGGTAGAAGCTCACCTCCCTCTTAGGGTCCAGGCGGTGAAGTCTCTCCTCCTCCTTGGAAGGGTGAGTGGGAGGATAGAAGGTAGGAAGGGTAATGGACTGCCCTAGATGGAAGGGAGTTACCACCTTAGGCAGAAAAGCAGCCCTGGTCCCGAGTACCATTCGTTCAGCATGAATGGTCTGTAGGAGAGTAGGGTCTGCAATCCTATGGTCACCCCCGATTTTTGCTTTTTGCTTCACTGGTTTACGACTTTCCCTGGCTGTGGGCCTGCTAATCAGACCCACAGCCTAGCTGTTCTCTCTCTAAATTGACAACCATGTACCTTAGGTGCATTTACCAATTGGTACTGGGCCACCTTATCAGTCCCTGTACAGCATACCTTAGGTATCCAGGGCATAGGTGTACCCAGGGCCTACCAGGGGCTGAAGCATGTATTATGCCACCCCTGGCTGGCCATCTAAACGGACACAACTGGCTGCACGACAGCTGGGGTAAGGTGGTGTAATCACCCTTAGCTTTACATATAGTTCCCTATATCTAAACCTAAAATGGACACATATATTCCTATCAGTCACTCCTATGGCAGGCCTTATCAATCCTGAAGGCAGAGTGCTTGGAATTATGTGAGATGGTGCTCTGGCATGAGCTGAGCCCGTTTGCAGCTTGCGGAAGCAAGTCCTAATAGCTGTTCCATGATAACGCTATACCATATACTCTTAAGTGCATAATGAGCCTCGCGGTCAAATGCTAACTTTGGTATAGCATTATCAAAACATGTCGAGTGAGGTGTCATACGAATTGGAATACCACCCCCTCGCCAATTCTGGCGACGGGGGTAGCATTCCACCCTTTTAGAGGGACACGACATGTATGTAACTGTGAACCCCGGTTAAAGTTAACTCGAGCCTCAGCATCACAAAATGGATGCTGCCACCACAGACACAAGTCTGACCTCCTGCTGCTGGGAGTCCTTCCAGCGAGGGAGGCTCGGACAAAGGGTTTTCTGCCTTGGGAGGTGCTAGCACCACCCCAGACAGGATTTTGTGTATTAGGTAGGACAGGGCTGAAAGGAATGAGACATGCCTGGTGCACACAAGGTGTCCCTGTGCATACACCGGTCCAAACCAGTTCCTGGGGCACTCCAGCCCCAGAGCTGGCGCAAGACCGGACAAAGGAAAGGGGGTATAACCACCCCCCTTCCTGGTCCCACCCAGAGGAGGGACCTAGTCGTAGTGCAGCCCCCTTTAGCTGAATAAAGGTAGGAGCTGGTCCCATTCCAAATTAGATTATCCTGATCAACTTCACAAGAAGAAACTCTGGACTTCGACGTTCTGCTCCACAGAAGACGGAAGAAATCTCCCTTGTGGGCAAGGAGTGTCCACCCTGCACAAGCAGGCACCATCAGCGTACAGCGGCTTCCCTTTGTCGTCTTCCTGCAAGGATCCAGACTTCAGAGCCCGACGAGACCCGGATTTCCAGACCTCTCCGACCTCAACCCACATCTGCAGCAGAGCTGAGACCCGTGGGTGCGACGAGACCCGTGGGACCGGCCATCTTGGAAGAAGCAGCACTTCGCTCCAGCACGACTTCAGAGGCATCCTCGTCCAAGTGCTTTGGGGACTGAGAAGCCCCGACCCCGAGCAGCTCCTGCACCGAAGATCAGCCCTCCAGCATCCACGAGATCGGCGTGGAGCCCTTCTGCCTGTTGCTGCTCGACGCGTTGTCTGGTCACTTGCCGGCTGGCTGGTGACCTCCTAGACGACGAACTCTGACAACTTTGCTGCTGGTCTGGTTGCTCCAGACTGGCCCTTGCTCTCTTCCAAAAGAGGAGCACCCTGGACCCTCCCGATCCACTCCAGACGCCGTTTCCACTCACCGCGTGGGTTGCCTTTGCCAAGGCCTGTTGAACCCGAATCCGGAGACGACGACGCCGACAGCGAGAGCCTGCGTGGGACAGCTCGTGCCTCCGTCCTGGTCGTCGAAGACACCACCTGGTCCAAGTGGCTGCAGAGACAAGCGTCCACCTGCACCTGATCGCGACGACGCCATCTGGTTCCACTCCTGGTTCCACTCCAGTCACTGGCTAGTGACTTTGAACATTGTCCCCTCTGCTTTCAGGTTCTTCTCTTCACTGATCCACCCTTGGATCACACCGGACATCTTCCTCCTGACCGCCTGCAGCATCTTTTCTTCCAGGCTCCACAGACTTCAATGCCGGAACCCAACACGACTTGGCACCTATGCACCCGCAGCCTGTGGGTGAGGTAACACGAGCATTTCGGTGCTCAAGGCTAGCTTGACTCTCCTAGTGTCCAGTTCCACAGTCGTTTTGGTCCTATCTAGACAAGGACGTCCGTACTCACCTTTTTCTTAAACTGTACTGTTCATAGACGTTTGTACGCATCTCGCGTGTGAGTTCACACTCTGCACACGCGTTCCGTGGGCCTCCTATTACTTACCTCAAGTTAGTATAGCGTGGTCCCAGCGATCCTATAGCCTCTGGACAGCTCCATTCCTTTGATTGACTTTCACATTCCACTTACTTAGTATATGGTTTGTCGTGCCCCTTGGGCACCATTGTAAATCGTGTAACTTAAACATATTTTTCCTAAGAGTTTGTCATGTGCTTAGCCCTCTGACCTCATAAAGAGTTCAGAGGTGTATGTTAGTTAATAAATACTTGTTTATTTTCATAACAACCTGTGTGGTGTCCTTTCACTTGGTATTCAAGGGGTTATATGTGGTAAAACAGCTGGCTTCACATGCCAAAAGAGTTTAGCCTAAAGACTGCTTTGTCCATGCTACCATTTGGATAGCTGGTCTATAAGGTTGGCTTACAACCAATCACCATAAGGGTTGTTTGGACTGATACACGGTGATCACTAGAACTAATGAGCATCATATATCAGGCCAACTTCTCACACAGAGGATCCCTCGAAACTATTAGCGTCGGCGACGCGAAGAAAAGGGAACTGATGTCATCACGCCGACGTGGGCCTATTATGTTGTCAGTGATGTCAGCGGAGCCGCGCGCGATGCCGTGCTTCTGTGACGTCGTCCACGTCGGCGCAAAGCTACAAAAATAATTTCCGAATGTTAATGACGCTGGGGGATATTCGCAAGGTGAGGAATCCACTGGCAGATGTATCCATCAGAAATATGGTTACATACAGAATTGCTACGCAATGATAGAGCACCCACTTAACACTGTGTGGCCATGATTCATGAGCTGGGATAGTAGCGAGTTCATTCCACAGTCATTAGTATGCATGTGATGACCAACACCACATGGTGAATCAATGAGAAAATCACAATAGTGTAACACAGAACTGTAGTCTCCATAGGGGTAAGAAGTAAATTCCCTGTCTCACACGGACTTACTAGGTGAACTGGGAATCCTTCCATATAGGTTCCAGGCCTTTGACTCCTGGCTCTTTTCACACCCAACCTATTCTAAGTTTCAGAGTCTCACAAAGACAGAAAAGGCCTAAGTGTCTCAGGGCAGGCACCTTAAGGAGTGTCAAAGGACAGCATATTGATGTCCTTCTCTGTATTTTACACTGAGATCTTAGGCACTGTTATTTTTAACTTATATTGTAGTTTTTGATCACTGTTTTAATTAGATCGAATAAAGTTATTGACTGACTGACAGATTTCCTCTGCAACTTTAAGCTTGGGAGATCTAAATCTGCTACAAAGCTACCCCCGATGAGGGGTAGACTCCCCAATGCACCGCTTGAAAATGACACAGAGGTCTAAAGATTTGAATTCCACTTCATGTAAAAGTTCAATCCACAAAATTCACTGATTCTTAGTATTTTTAATGAGTATACATTCTGCTCCATGTATAGGTCATCATGTTCCAAACATTGGTAATAGATATCATCCACAGAATTACATATCAATAATCAATGATCCCAATGCATTTCGGGCTATAGCGTAGCCCTTCCTCAGGGGATAGCTCTACAAACAAAGAAAATACCATCAATAGGTCTGAATCAAGCATAGAATAAACAGTACTGAATATGTGAACATGCTGGATTATCCAAACGTGTTAAAAACGAGAATGAACTAAAAAGAGAATGAAATAAACCATGAAGTATGATAGAGTGAAAGAACCACCCTTCCCAAAGTGTGTGTGCAAAGTAAAACAGAAGGAAAAAACACTCCACGTGTGAAGGTTACTCAGTGAATCAAAATGTATGTCACGCGGTGAAAACCGACAGCAACCCAAACTTCCAATACACAGTAAAACCCAAGAGCGTGTAGAGGACTTCTAAGCAAACGCGTGGTATAAACATCAGAACGAAGCTCAAATGCACACCAGTGTAATATAGCGCGCAGCGCGTAAACAAAGTTCGAGCAATTATCGCCAGCATATTAGAGAACAGTCCCCACAAGGAGGTACTTACAGGGAACGCTGTAAGCGCACAACCACATTCAGCATCGGTGATACAAACGCGCCAGGTACACTACTGATTTAAACAACAATGCTAAACATAGAAGATGGACACTGGGGCGTCCCGAAATGGGCGCCATCTTGGAATGGCAAACACATTATAGAACAAATGTTCACACTATACCTCCATACTCCTGAAAATCATAAACATGAATAAAAAACATGGGTAAAACACAGTGTAAAACAAGGGAATCAAGGCTCAGAAAGATAAACCAAAAAACGAAAATGCAGATAATTCTGAAATAACATAGGGATAAATCACAGATAACACAAAAATTCCATACGATCATTGAGCCCGTGCGGCTGCATGGTCGCCATATATCGGATCCAAAAGTTCTCCCTTTTCAATAAGGTTTTTTTGTTGTCATGGGTCAATGGTACTTGTTCAAGAATTTGATATTTCAACTGGGCAACTGTGTGATTATGATCCAAAAAGTGTGCAGCAACAGTGGATTTCACATTGCCAGTCCTTATGTTGCTCTTGTGTTCCAACAAGCGTGTCCTGGCTTTCCGTTCAGTGTGTCCAATATAACATTTGCCACAAGGACACTTCAATAGGTAAATGACGTTCGCAGAGTTGCATGTGGCATTGACTCGCAGTTTAATGGGATGACCCTTCATAGGGTGATTCACAATATTCCCCAAGATGCAATTATTGCAGTTACTGCAGTTATAACAAGGACGTAGGCCCTTGTAATTCACTGGTGAACATTCAGATTTGGGTTTGCATAATATCTCTTTCAGGTTTCGTCCCCTTGTGTAAGCAAACAAAGGTTGTTGTGCAAAGGCTCCCTGAAAATCAGGTTCCAGGCTTAATAGTGTCCAATGTTTAGAAATGATATTTTTGAACAACTTACTCAATACTGTGTACTTGGATACTACAACCATCCTGGTATTTTCAGTTTTCGTTCGAGTCTGTAATAGTTCATCACGAGTCATATTCCCGCAACGGGTGACAGCTTTTTGAAGAGTTTGTGATGGGTAGCCACAAGCCTTGAACCTCTCGACCATTTTGTTCATCTCCAGTTTGCAGGTCTCATCCGAGGTAACGATGCGTTTGACGCGCATCAATTGTGAAAGAGGTAAGTTCTCTTTTAGCCCAAATCGATGAAAACTTTGGTAGTGTAACATTGAGTTACGGTCAGTAGGTTTTCGAAAAATGGTGGTGGTCACTGTGCCTGCATGTCTTTCAACCTTCACATCGAGGAAATGAATGCTTGATCTGTCAAAACACCAGGTAAACTGTATGCGGTCATTGATTTGATTCCATGTATTCAGAAAATCCAAGAGAGCTTGTTCAGTGCCAGACCATAGCATAAAAATGTCGTCAATAAATCTTAAATATAGTTTCCCAAAATTGATCCAGGCAGTTTGATTCAATATATGAGATTCCTCAAAAGATTTCTTAAAGGTATTCGCGTACGACGGCGCAGTACAATTGCCCATGGCCGTCCCGCAGAGTTGATGAAACCAGATTTAAATCTGCCCCAGACCAGAGAACTAACTCAAATTTCTTAGATTGGCCCTCTATGAACTCAAGAGCAAGGTCAACATATCTGCTTTGTGCCTATCCTATACAAGTAGATCCCAACAAAACTCAGTGGGCGCTCAGAACTCTGCATGCATGCTCAGAATTACAGTTCATACCAGCACTGATTTGTGACATCATTCCTTTGGCTCTGGGTTGCTACATCATCACTTTTGCGCTGTAACCCCTTGATCACCGACACCCTATTCCTACCAGCAGCTCAATCAATATCTGTGCCACTCAGATCTTTCTGCAAGCTTTAACTCAGCACACATCCCCTATCTAACCAAACCCCAGCTCTTGCTACTGTATCGCCACTCAGCCCTTCCCTGCACTACCTAATGTAAAACCTCCACTAGTGTGCCACGGCTTTGTAAGTAATGACTAAGATACTTCTCTTCAGTAATGATCTTTCTGGAGGATACTCTCTCTACCTGCAGATTCCTCAACTATTGAATGTCCCTTGGGCACCAGACTGGATATAAAATTTAGCAATAGCTTTCCTGCACTGGTAGGTGGCGCCTGATCCATGCCATATAGGTAACAGCCAAGACATGCCATATAGGTAACAGACCCATAAATCACCACTCCAGCACCCTGAAAAACAAGTTACTTACCTTCGGTAATGATGTATCTGGTAAAGACACTGTCTAGCCGGAGATTCCTTAACTTAGAATATCTTCAGGCGTCAGACTGGATCTGGAGAATTATTTTCAGCAGTACCTCTGCGTGCCAGGGGGCCGCGCCGCATGGCTCCGCCCTGATGTCGTCCACGGACATGACATCAGAGGAGCCATATTAGTCCAACCCGGCGCGCAGATGTCCGTTTTCTTCGGTGAAACTTTTCCACGCCACAACACGGAGCCACTACTAAAACTGTGTGTGGAAACAGTGTGCCAAAAAAGATGAAACAATATTGAAACAATGACAAAAAGAATAGAATGGTGAGAAAATCACCATAAATGACAGTGAAAGAGCACTCTAAACTGAAAGGAATTGAAGGCAAAGAGCAGAGTACCCGCTCTTAGAAAAGCGAAAACTATGTTCTCCTATGAGGCAAAACAGCATTTGAAATTAATATCATTGTGAACGATAGGAAGTCTGCAACCACAGGATGCTACCATGAAGGGCAACAAGACCAGAACATCATGACTCACGGTATTCGACCACAGGTCGACAACAACAAGGAATGTGCAACCATACATACTATAAGAGACCTATTGACTGAGGCACAGTCAAATAGACCCCAAACCAATCAACTGTAGCAGAGTCAAGCGACCCCAAAGTAATGGAGAAAAGACAGGGGAATGTGGGACGGAGGAAAGAAGAACATGAGTAAGCCCCACAATGGAAAAACCAGGGTGTAGGAGCAGAGGACACATAAACCTACCACCCAATCATGATCATGGTTGGAGAAATAACAGATAAAAAGAATGAGCCATCCTGCCCAGGAGGGAGGTGAAAGAGGCCACCCCGCAGGTAGACAAAAGCCACCTTAAATAAGATGAGTGGGTAAAACCCAACCTGCAAAAGTCCTCGCAGAGCGGGGAGGATGGGTGGGAGTTAACAAATCAGCTCTAGATTGTGTCTCTACCAGATACATCGTTACCGAAGGTAAGTAACTCGTTCATCTGGTAGAGACATCTAGCCGCAGATTCCTTAACTTAGAATAGATACCAAAGCCATACCCCCATTGTAGGAGGGTCTGCGACTAAAACCTACCAAGTTTCAAAGAGAACTTAGTCGCCAACAAGTTGAATAAAACACGGTGGGGACAGCAATGCCAGTGTGGCCGACAACAGACCAGTAAGCTCTCTAAGGTGCAGAAAACAAGGGGAGGCAAAGGCACCACAATCTGTCAAGGGATGGTACGAAACCTCTCACATCCAGACAGGGATGAAAGGAAGCACAGAACCAGAATGGTAGTGCTGAATGTGAGAGAGTCCAGAAACTTTTGCAAAAGTAGGTGAACTGAGCACAGGATCGATGGATCCGCAAGAGATAAAGACCCAGAGAAGGGACAAGATGGTATAACAGAGTCAGAGCATACCGGCCGAGCACGCACAACAGTGGATACACAAAAAATGACATGTGTGGAGGCAGATGTCACCATGCACAGTATATATAGAACCATGACTACCAGGAGATACATGTATATTGAGGACAGGAGTACACATGAGCAGACAGTGTGTACTGTGAAAACCACACCACATATATATATATGAGAGAGAGTGAGAGTGAGAGAGAGTGCGTGAGAGTGAGAGTGAGTGAGAGTGAGAGTGAGAGTGAGAGAGAGAGAGAGAGAGCGAGAGCGAGAGCGAGAGTGAGAGTGAGAGTGAGACTCGCTCCCATGAGAGAGAGAGAGAGAGAGAGAGAGAGACTCGCTCCCATGAGAGAGAGAGAGAGAGACTCGCTCGCCAGAGAGAGAAAGAGAGACTCGCTCCCATGAGAGAGATAGAGAGAGAGGGGAAGAGAGAGAGAGACTGGGGCAAAAGACCTCAGAGACAGCAGCAAGGAAAAACCTTGTATGCGTGACCTCTCGTTGTGTGTAGATTGCAAGACAAATATACATATAGACATGTACACATCTAGGAAAAAATTGAAAAGAGCTCAATGAACATGCCCTGGAGAATAGAAGGCCGCACCATTGGCACCAATAGTGCCGACGAGAAGCATAGCAGGACAGGACAATGTCCAGACACGTAAAGCGACATGAGCTACCTGTCGGAGACAGGCCCCGGTCCCCCGAGTGACAGTCCGGGAGACGTACCACCACATGAACAAGAAATTAGTCAGCACTATACGTACATAGAGTAACTGGAAATTGTATAGAGATCCATATACAAAGACCACACAATGACAGTGAGTATCCTGAAGAGAGCACTTCCACTGAAAACAGTAGCAGAAGCCAAGAGCAGAAGTGTCTACACTCCTGCGCGGCAGTGCACATAGGACTCTGAACCCCTGCTTGGGAAATGCATGGGAAAGTAGGGCACAAGACAAAGTACAGCATTAACGTGTCTGGCGGGGACTCCACCGCCCATAGACAAAGACCACACAGGGTCTGAGCCACGAGAAATGACCAAAGCCAGGGGGGTGGAGAGTAGAAAACAGAGGAGCAAGGGATATCGCAGGCACCCGGTGACGGTGTACTTGGTTGTACCCACATGACGGCCCGAATAGAACACAAAGAACTGTGCCAAAACAGAACAACACTTGCTGACAGCAATGACAGCCAACTTAGGCAAAAAGAGCACAGCAAAGCTAAAAGAACATGACGGGGTGAGTCAGTCATGGCAGAAACCCAACAATACCTCAAAGACGTCTGCATCCACAGATGCAGGGAGTAGTACGGACCAACAGCAGACCACAATCCATAAGCACTAGAAGAGAACAACGCCAACCTGTGAGTCGGAACAGGGGAGGGAAGGAAGGGGGCGTCCTACAATAGCAGGAAGACACCACAGTCTGATCCATAGGACAACCCCGCCTAGGAAGACTCCACAGGAGCCTACGAACCTTACCGTGCAAGGAAGGACAGCTATACAATAGCCAATGGATACCCCACATTGGGTAAGCCTCATTCCCATATGCAAGGGGAACCTCTTGAGACAAACTCAGACAGAGGACGCAAAAAGAAAAGCTGAATCAGCTGACCAGCTGCACCAAATAAGGGCAAAAACGGCTGAATAGCCACACAGACAGTCAGGGAATTTACGTCATGAACCCATTGACGGATACCAAAACAAACAGAGACAACACTGCATATGAAAGTAAAGGTCCGCAGAAGGACTAGAAAATACAAAGTCATGGAAGCACAGACCTGAGACGGTGGACTGCTGAGTCAGCATGATTGTCAAAAAGGGCAACTCCATCAAAGGGCAGATCCCTAAGACGCTCCTGAAATATTTTCAAGGAAACTGCCACAGCGCAGCCAGGTATGGCGACGCAGAGCAACTGACCTGGCCATCGCCCGACCCACAGAGTCAGTGGTGTCTATGGCTGATCGAATGGAAAACTGTGCCATTTCCCGGCCATCATGCAACAGGCGCTCTAAGTCAGCATGAGGACCCTCTGGAAGAGATAGAAGAAGACGCTCGAGTCCCTAAGGGCAAAAGTAGTCCATGCAAACACGCACGGAGCACGGAGGCCTGAGCTAGTGGACGCAAAGATATGACGGCCACACGACTCCAACCAGCGAGACTCCCTAATGGGAGGAAGCAGCGGGGAGGAGAGGAAGGTAGCAAGGCTGAGGCCGTCTGGACTATCAGTCCTTGAGCCCTAGGATGGAGGAACAAACAGACAGGGTCATCTGGAGCCGGGCGATGGCGATGTGGTGTAACACGATCCACAGGGTCTCCAGAAGAGGGCTGCGCCCACATCCAGAGAAGGGTGTCAAATAACAACCCGCCAAAAGGCAGCAAGGGCTCCACCTTAACGGCATCCTGGTGGAGTAGATCCAATAAAGGATCAGAAGGCAAAGAGTCTGAATGAGGCTGCATGCGTAAAATATCTACAGCCCTGCGAACAGCCCTTGCAAACGTCACAGTAGCCTTCGTGGTCATTCTACGTGGCGACAATAAACCACCTATAGGGGACGGTTGGAAGCTAACCAATCTACCAGACAGTAGAGGTGCAGTAGCCCGAGGTTGATCAAAGGACCATTGTACTATGGGCACCTGCTCTTTAGAGCACCGCAACAACCCTGGATGCGGGGAACCCTCAGGGGCCTCATCCTCTCCTAACAGAGGAACAGAAGCGGTCGACATCGGTGTCGACCAATGTCAAGACGGCATCATATCTACGTCGATGACCACCAAAGGTGACTCGTCCATCCGGCGTTGGACTGCCGTCGACTCGACCACCAAGATTGGGAGCTGCAGAGAAGAACGGTGTCGACTTGGAGTCAAGCACCACGCTGCAGCCACATCTGGCGTCGGCGCAGGGAGCCTCACAGGGCTATGCAGAGACATCACAAGGGGGCCTGATGTCCAACTCTGATGCACCTCCGGGCCGTGTCCTGTCACTGAGAATAGGCTTCCATCTGGGCTCGAGCCTCCCCAACACCAGGATATGGTGGGTAGGGTGGCCCAACTTCTGGGCACCCGAGTCCGGTAAAGACTGGGAGCAGCTGGCCGTGCTGTCACGTATATGCAAGGCCGACGACCTCCGA
This sequence comes from Lissotriton vulgaris, assembly GCF_964263255.1. Classification (NCBI taxonomy): domain Eukaryota; kingdom Metazoa; phylum Chordata; class Amphibia; order Caudata; family Salamandridae; genus Lissotriton; species Lissotriton vulgaris. The sequence goes on from NC_141688.1 coordinate 122,454,338, forward strand.
GACTTGTGGTTGTGCTTACTGGTGTCAGGCGAACAATGTCCTCGGGAACAACTCCGTGACCGGACCCGAACAGCCGCCCCAGCTCGAGATGAAGACCAGCGATGTGAAAACTCCGAACGGGACATCCGGCAGATCGCGTGCGGATCAGTCGCTAACATCTGCCACGTACAGGTCTCACACGACTTGAAATCTAAAGGCATTGCACACTGTTCCCGGACGCTGAAGATGGCGAGAATGCCTCAAAATAAAACAGGCCAGAGAAACCACCCCTCCTAGATCCGCGTTGGGATGCAGAAAAGAAGGAAATTGACGTCAGTGGGCCGGGAGGAACTTATATGGCTCCACTGACGTCATGTCCGTGGGCGACGTCAGGGTGGAGCCCTGCGGCGCCGTCCCCCGGCACACAGAGGTACTGCTGAGAAAAATTCTCTGGATCCAGTCTGACGCCTAGGAATATTCTAAGTTATGGAATCTGCAGAGAGATGTCTCTATCAGATAGAGACATGTCCGCTTAATTAGACAGTGACAATTCTAACTTCAAACCTTATTAATCAGATGACAAAAACCATTCTTGAGACTGAAGAGGTGGGTGGCATTGGTGAGGAATAGGCAAGTAAACACCAGAAAGATCTTTACCACAGTTAAGTAGGTTATTCTTCTGATGGATACTTCTACCTGCAGATTCTTCACCTTCCAAATCCAAGAAATAGTTATCGAAAAACAAACAAAGAGAAGACCATGTCTTTGCACAAAATATTTGCACTATGACTACACCTCTGGTCAGTGCTGAAGAAGATGCTTTTGCTCTTGTATGGTGAGCTCGGATTCTTTTTGGCTGTTCCTTTCCGAAAAGGACATAACATATTTTAATTCAAAGAATGATCCACCAGGACAGTCCTTTTCTGGACCACCCTGCCCATTTTGTTACCCATATATCTGACGAAAAGTAGTTAGTCGGATCTGAAGTTGTTAATACTGTGAATTTAGTATCTGACCATTATATGGGAGTCTAAGCAATGCATTCTTCACACAGAGACAGAGAGAGGATCAACCTAGTAGCATTCTCCCAAAATAATATCCATACACAAAAGGGCAACCAGGTGAAAAAACAAGAAGGGGGAAACCACTTCGAAGTCCAGCTGGGAAATCCAAAGATTTTGGAGTAGACTTCTGACACCAATGGTCCAGTTTCCTTTACAGGCGGCCTAGCACGAACAGAAACTTGTTTGGCAGTGGTCTTAATAGCAAGTCCTGCTATAAGCAGAATCGAATCCTTGGAGTCATGAGTACTATTGCACCTACTGAATGGAACCTACCTGGGATAACGAAACCGCCCTTATTAAATATCCTAAAAGATTGCCCCAAGACTTCCTCAAACCTATTTGACTTCCCAATTCAAGAGGTCAGTATACCCTTGGTGGGAGCTTTAAGTTACACCAAGTTGTAATATTACATGGCTCCTTTTGATTGGTGTACAGACCGTTTGGAGTTTGTACAATGATTAGCCCGCTGTTTTTGACCAGTTGCTTTCAATATCTTTGGCGGGACTTTGTAACGCACCTTCTCCCAATATCTAGATACCAGTAAGACCAGGAGCCATGTATGAACTGAACCTAAAATGGCCACTACAATGTCAATTTGGGGACCAGAATAGGTTGAACCTGCAGACCCCTACTGCGAAACCCACATATAAGATTCCAGGCGGGATCTGTGATCATGGCGATGAGTACCTTGGACATTTAAGTCTAGAGGGTGGTACGTCTGCTTAGTTACAATTTGACATAATGATCCTTGGCTGGAGCTTTGAACACACCTTCTCCCAATATCGACACATCAGAATTGATGCTTTTAACGCAACTAGTGCACCCAGACTACTGGGAAAAACCATGATATAAAAAAATTGACATTTTTGAGATTGTGCAGTCTAGCAACTTTTTTTTTGGGGGGGGGGGAAACCTTTATTACAAGAAAAGTAGTACAGTTACAGACCTACAACCACAGGGGCCGGCCGTTAGCAATAAATACCAAAGTTGCAATGTCACACAGCTCATCAGCCGACAACCCGGGGGCCCGGCAGCGATATCACACAACATTATAAAGATCCTGTGGCGATAGGAAGGATAAATGAAAGGTTTCACATTTTACATTTTATAAAACCAACACACAGACAAATATTTTGAGGCAATAAACTATACAGTAAGTGGCTATCTCAGGCAGGAGGGGGAGCGATCCCAGCTAAATAAGCATACTTGAAAAAGGATTGAGGATCTCAGGGAGGGAGGGGGGCCGAGAGCAGGCAAGCAAATCATAAACAATAGGATGTAAGAGCCAGGGAATGCACGGTCACGGGGACAGAGGAATGTCAGGGACTTCAACAAAAGGGGGAGTGCAAATCTCTCCACGATACGAGTTCCATTGGCTCCATATCCTTCCCCACTTCTTGGGCCTGCCACGGGCGACATACACAATTTTTTCCCTGAACATGCACCAGTCCATGTTTTTTTTCCATGTTGAGACTAGAGGTGCCCTATGAGACCCCCACAGCTGGGCTATGTCCATTTTCGCTATCATATTGCCAAAGGTGGCCCATTGAGTCTGAGCAACGCTGCAGTCATTTGGCTCCCAGACATTCAACAAACAGCGTCTGGCCTCTGGCAATAACGAAACACCCGTCACCTCTTCCATAACAGCATGCACACGGTACCAAAATACCACAACATCCGGACACTCCCATAAAATATGAAGAAAGGTAGCAAGCATACCGCATCCGCGCCTGCACAACCCATCCACAGAATAACCCATACACATCAGGCGTGGACCCGTGACATAGACTCGGTGTAGAATCTTCAGTTGCACCAGCCGGAGACGCGCCGGAATCGCGACCTCCTTGGGTGAAGATATCGCAGCCTGCCAGTCTTGGTCGTCCAACTCCAGTCCATCACCGGTCCAAGCCCCCCGAATCTGTACGAGTAGGTCCGCGCGATCATTAATACGTTTTTTATAAATGAGAGAAATAGTGCTATCGGGGACGTATCCGTCAAGCACTCTATCTTCCAGAGGAGAGGACTCTGGAATAGTGGTTCCGGCTGGAAAGACCGACTCAAGCGCATGGCGGATTTGGATATAACGAAAGTGCTCCCTATCACTCAATGCATATTCCCGTTTGAGTTCATCGAAAGTTTTGATTCTGTTCTTGACCCAGAGATCTCCGACATTACTAATACCGATGAGATCCCATTTGTCGAATCCTTTCGTCGTCCAGAGACTGCCCAGTCTCTCTGCCGCGTAAAGCGGGGTAGCTCTAGTCAGCCTGTCTGACCACCCCGTGGCAGCGGTTGCACTACCCCACACCCATACCGCAACCCCAGTGGGGCCAGTCAGATTCTTCCTAGCTGATCTAGAGTAGAGCGCCCTATTGTAGTCACCTCCCGGTAGCTGCCATCTATCCATTTCGAACGCGGGATTAGGGACAGCACCGTACATTGCGTGATTGACTGCACTTTATTGGGATGCCCAATAGTATCGTTTGATATCGGGCAGCGCTATGCCTCCATCATACCAGGGCAAAGTCAATTTCGCCAATGCAATGCGAGGTTGCCCGCCCCATACAAACTTCCTCTGGAGGCCCTCAATCTCACGGAAATAACTGGCATGCACCAAATCGAGCGTGTTTTGGATGGCGTATAGGAATCGGGGAAGAGACATCTTAAAAAGAGCCGCTCTCCCCACCGGGGACAGCGGCAAGCCACACCACGCTGTAACGTCCGATCTGAGCCGGAAAAGCGGAGGAAGCAAATTCCTCTCATACCGTGCAGCGGAGTCCAACGATATATAAATCACCAGGTACTTAAAACCGACGTGCGAAATCGGTATCGGACAAGGCAAGGGAGGCAATTCTCCAGTAAGCGAGTAAATACAGGACTTGGCCCAGTTGATTACCAAGCCAGAATTCTTCCCGAAGGAACTCAATACGTCGAACAATACCCCTAACGACTTTCAAGAGGAAGTTAGATACAACAAAATATCGTCTGCATACAACGATATACGATCCTCAAAGTCAGGGGACCACTTAATACCCTTGAGCGATGGTTCCCACCGAAGCCACGCAGCAAGGGGTTCAAGGGCGAGTGCGAAGAGCAAGGCTAACACAGGGCAGCCCTGTCGCGTGCCTCTTCCGAGAACAAAGGGTTCCGAGGCCCTACCGTTGACCACCATCTGGGCCATCGGTTGCTCATACAAGAGTCTAACCCACCCGATGAAACTGGGGCCAAAACCAAATTTTGCAAGGGCCACCCACAAATACGGCCATTCCACCGTGTCGAAGCCATCGAGGCATCCTAAGAAACCAAGATGGTCGGCTCACGAAGCGACCCCGCCCTTGCCAATACGCCACGAAGACGGCGAAGGTTGAGCGCGGTATTTCGATGGGGAATGAACCCAGACTGATCTGGGTGTATCAAGTCGCTGATCACCTTAATCAGCCTATTTGTCAAAAGTTTTGCCAAGATCTTTGGCTCGGCGTTAAGAAGCGATATCGGCCTATACGATGTACATTGGTCACGGGGCTTCCCGTCTTTGTGGATGACAACAATGGACGCCAGTCTCTGATCCCGGGGGAAGGGATCCGATATCTCGCGATTCCAGAAACATTTGACGAAGATTTGGCGCCATTTTGTCCGGACACAACTTATGCAGCTCGATCGGGATGCTATTCGGGCCTGAGGCCTTCCCCGGGCGAACAAAGCGGATAGCAAGCGCTATTTCATCGGTGGAAAATTCCACCTCCATAAGCTCCTTGTCCGACTCCGACAGGCTAGGCAGCGCGACATCTCTAAGTAGTAAATGGGAGTCTTCCTCCGGTCTATCCGAAACCGGCGCGTAAACCATCTGGAAGTGCTGGGCAAAGACTCCAACTATCTCAACAGGGTCCACAACCCGCACCCCATCCGTTCTTTCAACAACAGGCAGCACATGATTCAATCTATCTCTTTTATTCAACCAAGCAATCAATTTTCCCGCTTTATCACCATCATACAGACGCCCCTGTTGCTCACGACTCATTGCCTTGGCCGCATCAGTCACCAGAGCCCTGTAGTCAGACTGTTTAAGGGCTAGAAGATGCAACCCCTCAGGTGTAACCCCAGATACTAATTCTTCTTCCAAAGCAGTAATTTCATTCTCCAGACGTACCACCTCCTCATTCTTGCTTTTCTTCGCACTGGCCATCAGGGACAAGGTTTGACCACGGATCACAGTCTTAAAGGCCTCCCATAATGAGATGGAGGAGGACACCGACCCCACGTTCTCAGCAAAGTAATAGTCCATGTATTTAACCACCTCGGATCTAGTTTTAGGATTACGAAGGTGCCAGGGGTTAATCGGAGCCACCCGGCCCTCAACTCCCAACTGCACATCAATAGTAAGCCAGAGCGGGGAGTGATCTGAGATTCCCCTGGCCAGGTGTCGTATTTCCCTCACAGAGACCACCTGCACCGCCGGTATTAGGATATAATCAAGCCTCGAGAGACTCCCATGTGCTCCGGAATAGAAGGTGTATTGTGCCTGTCTGGGGTGCAGTTGCCTCCAACAATCCAATAGACCCAATGTGTCCAGGAAGTTACCCAGCCATGTTTGCGATTTCGGGAGAACCCTGGGGGGGCTACGATCCTCACTACCACAGACAACCGAGTTAAAGTCACCACCGACAACCAGCATACCTTCGGTGAGACCCAAAACCACCCTTCCCAAGTCCAAAAATGTCGTGGACTGCAAGCCTGGTGGGACATATACAGAAAGTACGGAGATCGTCTTCTCCTCCCAGCGGCCCACAACAGCCGCATATCGGCCCCTATCGTCCAGCACAGTATCGTCTATCTCCAGGGGGAGGGAGCTCCTGACAAGGACGCCCGCCCCCCTCGGCCCAGTAGGGAATCCGGAGTGTGCCACTAGGTGATAGCCCCGTCTATTCAGTGCATGGCATGTGTTCCCTATCAGATGCGTTTCTTGCAATAGCACTATATCGGGGGAAAGACGTTTCAAATACTGCAAAACTATCCCCGCTTTATCCTATCACCCAGACCATTGACATTCCAGCTCAGCACCCTCAGCCCTCTGCCCCCCATCCCGGAAATGAGGACAGTGCCCCCCCCCCCTCACAAAGGAACAGACACAAAAGACGAAATATGCAGCAAAACGTTGCCTTGAAATAAACAAAGAAACAAATACCCCACCAGCACCCCCAAAGAAATCCCCAAAACACATCCCCCCGCCCTGCACCCCTGCGTTAGACCAAAAAGCCACCCCAACTTGCAGTGTGCCTGTCGCCCGATTAAACTAATCTACAAAAAGAGAGAAGAAACACCTAGAGGAGGAAGAGACCCGATTCCCCCCCGCCCCCGGGTAATTACCAATATATACACATAAAAATCATCGAATGCTATGAGACTATAGAGCTCGCACGCCGGTGAGGCCTCACTCCTCCTGTTCCTCCAGGCCACCTTCAGCGCCCCTCGATTGTTCCGAGCCATCTTGATGTGTCGGCAAAGTATCAAGTCAGTTACTGACGACCTCAGGGCGGTCAAAGAAGAGCGCACGTTCCTCATATTCAATCCTCAATCGGGCCGGGAAAAGCATGGCGTACTTCAGTCCCATGTCTCTTCGCCGTTTCCAACCCATGAATCCCATGCGTTGTTTATGCACCGCATGTGTAAAATCCGGGTAAAAACTGATCGATGCATTTTCGAATTTTGTGGGACCATTGGTTCGTGACGCTTGAAGAATAGCGTCTCTGTCCCGAAAATTGAAAATCCTGGCTGTGATAGGCCGTGGGGCGGCACCCAGTTTAGGCTTCCCGCCAGGGACTCTGTGTGCACGCTCCACTGTGAAAAAGTTACTGAGACCCTCGGGTGTTAAGTGATTCAATACGAGGTCCTCCACAAGGAGATCTGTAGACACTTCAGAGGGCTTCTCCGGAACACCGATGATGCGGACGTTGTTGCGCCTAGCCCGGCTCTCGAAATCATCCAGCCGACGGGCAAACAAGTCGTTAGATGATCGGAGATTGCGAACTTCGGTCTGAAGGTCCGAGACATCAGTAGTGAGACTTGCAGTCTTGATGTCCAGGGACTTGACCCGCTCATTGGTCTTCGCGAGATCAGTCCTGATTAGATTAACTTTGATCGCCACTGTGTCAATCTTCGAAGCCAAAGTCTCATACTGCTGGCCCATAGATGTCTTCACACTTGCAATGGCGCCCATGACGTCCCTCAATGTCAGTTCTTCAGTCGCGGGAGAGCCATCCCCAGTCTCGTCCAAAACTTTACCCACCCCAGCAGGGGATCCTTTCGGGCGAGTGAAGCGATCCATAGTATTGGATTGGGTAATACCCCCTCGGTACGTGCCCTTGGTGCCCCACTTCTCGCTCTCCGGCTTGCCCGCCATATTGAGCAGCGAGCCCTGATGGGCCTTTTAGGACCTGGTTAGAATGGCTCTCCACAGAGCTGACTTGTAGAGTCCGGGGACGAGGGTGAAAGACAAGCTTATAGCCCAGAGCAAGGCACAGGCCGGCAGTGTCAACAGGCAGCAAGTCGCAGTAGACAAAGGCCAAAAACGAAACCGAAAGTACCACAGGGGCCGTGGCCGATTCCCACTGGTCGTTGTTGTTCAATTGCCACCTGGGTACCTCGGAGACGCAAGTCCCTGGATAGTCATCGATGTAGGCCGCGAAGTTTCAAGGTGTAGTAAGTCCGGTTCCCGGGGGCCAAATCGGTTTTTGGAAAATGATCCCGTGTCAGCAGGGTATCAGCTAGAAGAACCCGTCGTCTATATCAGGATTCGTGACAGGATAGATGTGGGAGGCGGAAAGGGTCTCGGGAGCCCCGTGCTCACGCGTCTATCTTGGATGCGCGCGAAGCTCCTCCCCCCAGTCTAGCAACTTTTAGTATGAACATCATAAATGGTTGTGCCTGATCAATTATACTAACAATAACGGTTCTAATTTAAACTTACTATTGTACATAAAAATTCAAAATAAACCCGGGCACACTTTATAAGGTAGATATGCTTAATAGCAGAGTCTCTGATATCACAAATATTTCCTTAATAAGTCCATTCAAGGTATGTGGAAAGTTTCAAATTAGTTTTTCTCATTGTTATCGACAAGCACAACCAGTCAACAAGTGCTTCGTCACAGTGGGAAGTATCCCGTGACTTCTTCAGTTGCGTTACAGTCATACCCGCCATGCAACCCTCTACACAGACATTTTCCTCACAGGATCTCCGTTACTCCAGTTCATTTGCTCCTGTAACCATTGATTTTTTGACTTTCCATTACCGAACACAGACAAGCCGGTTTGGAATTATCACCAGCTAGACAGTTGTTTAGAAGGTTTCATATTTTGCATTACAGCTCTGAAGAAGTCACCTCTTAGCGGTTTCCCTCTTTTCTTCTTTTTTCGCATGGTTGCACTTTTGTAAATGAGTCTACGCAGTGCAGCCTCTCTTTCACCTTTGTGGAGTGGGCAGGGGAAAAAAACAACCTGGAGAGCATAACACACTGGCTTATATTGAATAGTGTAACTGCATTTGGAAGAAAAGATATTTTTTCTGGGGACCAGCTTGTCTGGCAAAAAAACAAATAATTGGATGCTGAACACTCAGCACTTGTAATTGACTTGCGTGCCAAGCTGACACAATGGGCACCAAAAACACTGTCTTGAATGTCAAAAGCAGTCAGTGACAGGTATGCAGAGGCTCAGATGGAGCCCCCATCAAATGTTAGAACAAAATTAAGGTCCCACTGATAAATAAAGGGAAAGAAAGGAATATGTATGAAAGTACCTTTAGAAAACTCATAACTACCGGGTACTACAGCGGAGATCGTCCAACGAAATGGGAAGATGCTGTGGCATTCAAGTAGTCTGACACCAGCTGCAATGAGCCTGCCTTTATTGGCCAGTCATCCTGGTAAGTAAATAGCTTGCCCCTGGACTTGCAGTGATGTGCTGCAACCACTGCCAAATGCCAATCTTCTTGGTGAAGACACTGGGTGCCGATGCTAATCCAATCCTAGGGACTGATATTGAATGTAGCATACCACAAAACACAGGTACCACCTGTGTGACTTCAGGATTAGTATGTGGGAATAATGGCTCTGAGAGTCAAAGGACACTATCCAGTCTTCCAGTTCCAGCGCTAAAAGCACATGAGTTTGGGCAGTTTTTTTAATTTCTCCTCGCAAAGGAACGAATTTAAGACTGAGATCTAGGATTGGATACAGAATGCCATCCTTTTTGTGAACTAGGGAGAACAAGGTGTCAAATCTTTGCACAATTTCTTGTTCTGTGACCTATTCCTCCACCCCTTTCTGCAGTAGTGCCCCCACATTCTTCTGAAAAATATGAGTGTGGTCTGCTGATTTGGAAGAACAAATTAACCATACAAAATTTCGTTCTGCACTTACTAACAACCAACCATGAAAGCAGTCAACAAGCTATGCAGTGTTTGTAAACAGACTGCCCAAGTGCCATTACCTGCTACAGACACTATTAAGCATACATTGTAAGGGAATATAAACTGAACTCATGATTGTGGTGTCCAGTGCTCTCTGGTCTCCAATGGACTATCTAAGTACTGAACAGGTATGGAATCTCCTTATGGAACATCCTATCACAAGGGATGTTAGTGATTTAATGCCTCTTGTACAGCTCTGGCAACATGAAAAGTTATAATATAGTACTATAGAAACAATGTCAGGCACAGAAGCACGCTAGTGGACTTCAGCACACTGAAACATTACACTGTGGAAGTGTGAAGAACCATAGCAGGTCCCACGTGGAAAGTGGACTGGTGTGTGTGTGTGACCAGAGTCTCTAGGATAAGGGGAAAAGAAATATAATAAAATAAATAGGTAGGCGAATGTTAATTTCCAAACCACAGTATGTTATGGGGACCAAATCTGCAATATAAGCCCCATTAACTGAATCAGAATTCCAGCATCATGGTTACAAGGAATACAGTTTAGAGAAGATCAGTAACTCATGCAATCCTCGCATACCCTTCTACAAATACTCAACACAGAGGAGGAGGGTCTGGAGATGTCATTGGAAAAGTATGATTTACATTCTATTTTTTAAGGTTTCTTGTGAAGGGGCCATTCTGATGTTAACAGTTAAGGAGATCAAGATTCTCAGAGTGCACCCTAACATCTTGATTTCTTTAGAGTGGAGGATTCCAGTAGCTGCATCTCTGTGCTTCTTGTTCGTAGTTGCCCTCTGGAAATATGTTGATTCTGATTGTGTAAAGGGCATGTCTCTTATAGATCTTCTGTGTGATTTCAGCAAGTTTGAAAGGTCATCTTGCTTCCAGGGGGAGTCAATTGGGAGCCAACAGAATAAGTGAGACATTGCTGAATTTTCTAGCTCTAGTCTGAGATATGAGACTAGTCTAATGGCTCTATGTAGTGTTGCTCTGAGAGGAGAAAGTAATGTTTTGGGGAGACATGCCAGAAGTGAGTTACCACAGTTCAGTCTTTAAAGGACTAAGGGCTAAACAACTAATTGGAAGTTATGAGCTCAGGTGAATGACTTGATGCTCATGATAGTTTGAAATGAAAATAGTCTGCCTTTGCTAGGTTCTTGATGTGGTCCCGAAAGTTTAGGTGTTTGTCTAGTATGAATTCCAGGGATTTAGCACTTCCTGTAATGTTCGGTTTGCTGCTTAGCAAGGAGCTCTACTCAAGCCACATTAGAAGAGGGCTGCTATCATAGTTTTAAGTGAGTTTAATTTAAGGTTGTGAATGCTTATCCAGAACTGGTTTTCAGTGTGCATTTATGAGCCGTTGGAGAACCCTTATAAAAAAGTAAGTTTCATGTAGAGCTGCTTGTCATCTGCGTAGAAGATGTAGCAGAGGTTAAAGTGATTGAGAACAGAAGAAAGGGACTTGAAGTAGATATTAAAGAGCATGGGAGAAAGGATGGAGCCTTGATGGGCTCTATGGTAGAATTTTGCGGTGTTAAAGGAGGAGCTGGCTATTTTGAAACATTGACCTCAGTTTTCCAGAAAAGAGGTGAAACATCTGAGTACTGGGCCTCTGAGGTCTATTATGCTCTCAAGAGCTTTTAGGAGTAGAGCGTGACTAAACAGTGTTGAAAGTTGTTGATAAACTGATGAGGAGACACGAGTATCTGTTGTCTAAAATGTCAAGTGCGTCATCTACAATGTGGAGGATAACTATTTTAATTCTTGACTGGAGATTATAGAGTAGGCTATTTTCAACTAAATATAGTCTCATTTGTGTTTCACCTACTTTCCAGCACAGAATGGGAATGCTTTAGATAGGACCCAAGTTACTGAAGTCCTCTAGGTTTAACCCAGGTTTTCTTTAGCACAGCACTGCCCAATTTTGAGTTAGGTATCAACAAGGAGAGAGGTAGGGAGAAGGGAACCCTCTTTTTCCCCACTGATCATCAGTAATATCAACAAAAGAGTGTTCACGCTCGTCGGGAAAGACGAGTATCAGAGCACAAAGACACGAAAGTCAAAACACCTGCTTAGTGTTTATGGACCTGGTTGGTCACATGCTTCATCATCGGGCCCCACTGGGAGTGGCGGAATGCCACCGCAGTGTGCTTCAACGCCAGAATTACTGCGGAGCGGGTAATGTGAAGACGTGAGTGACTAAGTGGTTTTTATTTTGCGTTTTTATTTTAATCTGCACGGTAGCAGTGATCACGGGATGTGCTTATGTTATTGAGTGAGTGCTACAACTAATTTCTATAGGTGCTGGCTTGTCGCCGCTCCATTCCCGGGCAGCTGCTGGGCGCGCCATGCTGTACTCTTTGCTGACTTTGTATGCGCTGCTTCCCTCTCCTCTTCCGGGCAGCCGCTGCCTAAGAGTCCCGCCAGCTGTTGGGAACGCCGTGCAGGCAGACTTGACCCATTGTACTCTTTTGTGTTTGTAGATTGGTGCATTGACCACAAGAGTTACTCACTCTTGGGCTAGTGACACGTGAGAGGTCTTTATGTCAACTAGCAAATCCATGGAAGCTTCTCCTGCCCAGTGTTGTTTAAGAGCAAGTTTGGTTCGACCGTGTTTTGCCATGACCCACGGTGAATCTGCCGGTGCTAGAGTTGTAGCAGACATCTTCCTTAAGATTTCCAGCTCTGGGCTCTTTACAAAGGACACAATTGATGGGCGGGGAGGGGTTTGCAGAATGCCCCTGTAGGGTCTGAGATAACCTCCTTCAATGAATTGGTTCGTGTTTCTGTTTGCTTTGTGTCCTTGTAACATGGGCTGCGGTTTTGTAAACAGACATCCATTCCTTTCATCTTGCAGAAGCCCACTGACTTCTAATGTTTGCGATGTTTACGGTGAGGCGTTTTCACAGTAAATGAATTAACATGAACACATTTATTTACTTTAAAAGCATTTAACCAGGGAGGGCACTGTTGTGGTAGAATGGCGACACTGGCCTTTTATTCCATGGGCATTTCCCCAGTCGGCAGGAGCCCTTGGAGATTGGTTTTGAAATTAAAGGTTCCAATCCTTTGCTTTCCTTTTAAAAATCATTTTTTTCAGGTGTGTCGGCACCTTATTTCATGAAAAGCAAAACAAACTGCCTCTCCAGAGAAGTGGAACTTTTGAAAGAAAATGTGAAGTCTTCCTTAACTAAAATGTTGCGAGATTTCAGTTTTAATGTCTGGTCAGTTTTCATAGATTAAACAAGTGTTTGCAATGCAATAGGTCACACATTTATGCGAGTTTAAACCATTGACATTGTAAATGACAATGCCTTTTATTTATGTTTTCAAAACCAATACGTAAATAAAAGGCATTGTCATTTACAATGCCAATGGCTCAAATTCTTACAAATGAGAAACCTATTGCATTGTAAATGCTTGTTCTTTTTAATCTTGAGAGATCTCAGTTAAGGAATCAGTGTAGAGGTGTGCAAGATAATTGCCCTCTACGGATGGAGGGATGTACTGTAGTTCATGACCAAATTTTATGGAAAGGGTGGCTGTGTTTAAGTTTCTGAGATCTCTTGCCAAGTATTTCTGTCTTTTTGGTTGGACTAGGGAGTGAGGGAGATATGGAAAGCAAGTAAATATAGCATGGTCAGTCTAATGGAAGTATGGAGTAGAGCTTAACTGATCAATTATTTGCAATCAATAAGTCTAACGTGGATCTCTTGGAGTGTGTCGGGAAGGTTTTTGGGTGAGGTTATTAAGAAATACATGTTATTTTCAGTAACGCTTTTTCTGGAGGAAGGTTGCAGAGGTAAGCAACTTGGTCTTCCGATCGATACTTCTAACCACAGATTCCTTGCCTTTAGAATAGATGGTAGTAACTCCCAAAGTGAATGATCTGTGGAGTGGGCTCAGACCAAAAAGTCCTGCAGGACCAAAGAGGCGAAATGCCGGTCATACCAAACATGGCTATAGTACTTCGTAAACATTTGCACTGACACCCAAATTGTAGCCTGACAGATGTCAAGAAGAGGCACTCGCATTTCAATGCAGTGGTATCGGCCCTGGCCTTGATGGAATGAGCACTCAGTCCTTCCAGAGCCTGCTTCTTAGCCAATGCATACGGATCTTAATGCAGAGATCTTCACAGAGTCCTTTTCTCAGCCCCTGGAAACCCCACAAAAAGTTGATTGTCCGCCCGATGGTATGTGATGCATCACCAACATATGCGGTTGGCAATGCTTACAGGGTTTGAACCCCATAGTTTTAGGGGGAGACATGTCCCCTGCAAACTAGAAATAATTTGTGAAAAATGTGAGGTAGGGTTAAGAACATTGGGAGGTTGATGGGTTGCCCAATGTGAAAGGCCCTCAAAATGTTAGGTCAAATCTGACCTGGTCCTCAACTCTAGTTTGTCTGAGAAAAAGGTGGTGTTTGGCGGCTGCAGAACGAGAGCCTGAAGATCACTTGTGCAATGAGTTGCAGTGATCACAATGAGGAGGATGGTCTTGAGAGTCAGAAGACGCAACAACCAGCTATGAATTGGTTCGAAAGGGGTACATATGACGACAGTCAGGACCAAATTAAGATGCCACTGTGGTATTACAAATGTTTTGGGAGGGGACGTGTGACAAGGCTTTAATAAACCGCACCACAACAGGATTTTAATCAAAGACGTTTGGTCAGACTAGGGCAAAAAAGCTGTAAGGACCAACAAATAACCTTTAATGGTGACCAATGCAAGACCTTGCTGGGCCAGAGATAAAACAAACAACAAGACATCCAAATGTTTAGCTTGTAAGGAGACGTGGTTGCCTACTCCGTACCAGGCAACAAATTTGCTATAAGATTTTGTAGAGAGACGCCGGTCTGTGAGGATAACATCCACCACCTCAGTTGGTAGATCAAATGCAGTTAGCAGCCACCTCTCATGCTCCACAAATGGAGGAGTAGACTGAACAGTAGAGCCTCTTGGCCCAGAAACGAGGACCCCCCTCCACTCTTCTTGTTGCAGTAGCATGTGGAAGTTGTGGTGTTTATGAAAACCAGCACCGGATTCTCTTGATGAATGTTAGGAATCCCTTTAATGCCTGTTGGATGATTAACAGATCTATCAGAATTATGTGGCACCATGTTTCCTCCAGAGACTAGAGACCTCTGAACCTCCCCTCTCCCAGATGCCCTCCCCATCCCAGCAGGGATGCATCTGTCACCACCGTCCGCTCTGTGTGGGGAAAGTTGAGGGGTCTGCTACTGTAGACACCACTGCAGTTCTTGTGCAATCTACACTGAAACCTGGATGACATCCAATAGGATTCCTTGGTGCCCACAGGAACTTCAAATTCCCCTGCAGAGCCCACATATGCTGCCTGTGAAGTGGAGATGCACGATACATGAGGCCAAGTACCTTCTTAGCTACTCGCGCCAAGACCGAGACCGAGAATGAAACATGGGGATCACAGACTGAATGTCCTAGACAAATTACAATGGCGGAAAGGCCCTGAACTGCACCATGTCCAGAATAGCTCCTATAAAAAGAAGCCTCTGTAAAGAAGTGTGCATGGGTGGATTTTGCGGATTGGCAATCCGTGGATTTGCGAATTTGCGGATTTGCGAATTCACAAAATCCGCGGATTTTGCGAATCCGCGGATTTGTGGATTTTGTGGTGGGGGGGTCTTCTGTGCAAGTTCATGTGCCTCTTGTGTGAATAAAAGGTCAGAGAAAGATCAGTTCAGCAGATGAAGAGAAAGAAGCTCCTGGTCACAGGAACAGCACGGGTATTGCGCTCGTGAAAGTCAAGGATGCAAAGGCCTCTATCCAGCATCACAGCTGATTCTCCACGGTAGATTTGGGAAGAAAGAAACTGAAAGCAGACCTGTGCCCAGCCTACTCATGTAACTATTTTACAATGGCGCCAGCAAGCTGCCAGCGCCGTTGTAAAATAGTTACAAAGTTAGCTTGCACAGGAAGCACTTAGATAAAATAAAGCAGCACCTGCTTCGTTTTATCTAGTGGTTCCTGTGCAAGCTAACTTTGTAACTATTTTACAACGGCGCTGGCAGCTTGCTGGCGCCATTGTAAAATAGTTACATGAGTGGGGGTTCAACTTTTGAACCCGTTTCGTCCGCGGATTTTTTTTTGCGGATTTTGCAGGAAATCCGCAAAATTTGCGGATTGCGGATATCCCAAAAATCCGCAAAATCCGCGGGCGTAACGGATTTCCCGCTCATGCCTAGGTGTGACTGCATGTTGACTGAGAACTCAAACGATGTAAGTAAATTTGTTCCTGTCCCGAGATGGTCAACGACTGACGTTGGCGAGTCCACTGTCAACAGCCGGTCGACGACGTAGGGGAGAATTGATATCCCCAACCTACAAAGACAGACCACAATCACTTTCAACCAAGAGGCACTGGTAAGACCGAAGGGAGCAAAGGCAAACTGAAAATGCTCCTGGCCTATCCTGAACTGCAGGCAGCACCTTTGGGACTACAGAACAGGCACATGAAAATACAGATCCTGTAGATCAGAGGCAAACATAGAGGTGCCTGGAACCTGGGGCAGGCAGCATCGTTGGGAATGTACGACATTACAACGCATGCTTTTACATCGCATTCTTTTACAACGCGGGTTTTACAACGCATACCATTACAACGCATAGTGCTTTGGGGCGCTGGATAGTGAATAGTTTAATTTACTATTCCAACTCCAGTCCCCGTGGATAGTAGGGAAGGTGTTGGACAGTAAATTAAACCTATTCCCTATCCTAGAGCGCCCCCAGCGCAATGCGTTGTAATGGTTTGTGTTGTAAAAGTTGCGTCGTAAAGGCACTGCGTGGTAAAAGTTGCGTTGTAAGTGATGTTTCTCCATCGTTGGTGCTCCAAAGGTGAAATCAAACCTGTATGAGGGAAAGTGTGTATCCCATTGGCCTCCTGAAAATCCATGCATACACTGTTGTCATTGTAAAGTGGGAATAAATCATCACCAACATCACTGACAGAAGATGGCTAGCTCTGGCCAGAATCTGTGCCAAAAAGATGATAAAGCCTCTGAGGATTTGGTTCAAGGTCAGACACTGGAGTAAGCATGGGATAAATTTCCAGTGATGTCAGGATTGGCGTTGCTGAAGATGGAACCAGAGTATTTCTTGGAGCTGCAGTGGAAGTCAGCACTGGAGTCAATATGGAACCCTAGGCATGTTCAAGGGGCTCAGAAGGCACCAAGGGTGACCAGCATGGCCTCCTCAAATGCCAGGGAAGTTCATGGAACAGCGGGACCAGTTGTGGAAAATGCACCTCAAGAGGTGGCCAGAAGCGATATCGACTGGCACCTTAACGCACTCCTGACTTCTCCTTAGCCATAGAATGGGGAGAAGGGGTCAAACCCACTTACAATACGTATGCTTCTTCAATTTTGTTACGGCTTATAACTTTGACTGCGTAGAAGACCTGTCACAAAAGTGCCCTTATGAGCAGTAACATGCTCACGACTTGGTGCGGGACTTGAGCGAGATCCAAGAATTCTTTTAGTGTTTGCTGACATACAGCTCTGCAGTCCCGGATTACCCTCAAGAGCACCAAGGAACACTCTTCGTACATCTTGGAGTTGTGCCCCTAAGCCCAAGCACCAGAGACTGACGTCATGTGGGTCAGTTACTGACATCTGTTACTGACAGTCGTGGCACAATTTGAACCCTGTAGTCTTCGGTGGGGAGATCCCTTGAACAATAGAAACAAGCATTTACAATGCAATGGTCTCTGCATTATTAAAGGTAGAGCTATTGGCATTGCTCATGACATTTTTTTTGGGGTGTTTTTTTTTTAATCTAAAGTAAATGGCATTGTCATTTACATTGCCAATAGCGTAATCGTTAAATAAATGGCATTGTCATTTACAATGCCAATAGCTTAATCGCTCGCAAATTCATGACCTATTGCATTTACACCCACACAGACAATCTGCACTCTGCATCTGCACTCTGAATCTGCACCTGCACTCTGCATCTGCACTCTGAATCTGCACTCTGAATCTGCACCTGCACTCTGAATCTGCACTCTGAATCTGCACCTGCACTCTGAATCTGCACTCTGAATCTGCACCTGCACTCTGAATCTGCACTCTGAATCTGCACCTGCACTCTGAATCTGCACTCTGAATCTGCACCTGCACTCTGAATCTGCACTCTGAATCTGCACCTGCACTCTGAATCTGCACTCTGAATCTGCACCTGCACTCTGAATCTGCACTCTGCACCTGCACTCTGAATCTGCACTCTGAATCTGCACTCTGAATCTGCACCTGCACTCTGCACCTGCACTCTGCACCTGCACCTGCACTCTGAATCTGCACTCTGAATCTGCACTCTGAATCTGCACTCTGAATCTGCACTCTGAATCTGCACTCTGAATCTGCACTCTGAATCTGCACTCTGAATCTGCACTCTGAATCTGCACTCTGAATCTGCACTCTGAATCTGCATCAAGAGTATATCCGAATAATGGGATCAGAGAAACAGTCAACAGCACAGTTAAAGTGAACAGGAAAGATGCAAGAATTAGCACTTAACCCAATAGAATGCATGAGGCAAAGAGGAGTGAGATGCATGAGTGAACTAAATATCCAAGGGCACAAACGTACCTGGCCTTACACGCAATGGAAGGACCTCTCTCCTAAAGACACAAGAAAGGTCCAGCTTGGTGGAATGGGGAGAAACCCTCATAAATATCGGAAAGCCAAACATGGCATACAGGATATACCCCCTCCATGAGAAAGGTGTGCGTCTGTCGCAAAAAAATAAAAACAGTTGCTTCAAACTTGTAGGAGTTGCACTATGTACACAAATACAAGAAGGGACAGGGTGGAACCCAACAATAAGGATTTCAAAGGACTAAAGGCTCAGATAGCAGAAGCTAGGGGGAAGAAGAAAAAAAAAAAAGAAGTTGAGGCAAACCACTGTTTACCTGGTAAAAAGTTATTTATAATGCTTTAAAACGGCGTGTTTGTTAAAAAGAGCTAGTTGCGTAAAAAGCCTTAGCCTGCTTTGCCGTGTCACCTCAACTCTGCTAGCCCCCCCCTCCCGCCTGCTGTTCTAGTACACATTGTGCTCCCAGTGGGTGGTGGCCCCAGACTGTCCCTCCCCAGCGCTCCAGTGTCTTAACACCCTTCAGGTCTCACACTCACCCTTCTAACCAAACCATTTGCTGGAGCAGTCTTAATTTGAAAGGGGAGGGGGCATAGAGTTGCTGCTAGTGAGATAATGAAGGCTGCACCACTTTGCTGCAGACTAAAGTTTTAATTCAGGGTAAACCAGAGTGCAAACTAACTTCGGACTGGTTATCTTAAAAAAAAAAAAAACACATACATAGGCATTGTCTCCACTTAAAAGCATGCGTGCGCTCACTGAATAGAACTAGTAATGGCCATATCGCTCAGTGTTATCAGAAATTACCACAGAAGAGACCAATTGCATTCCTTAAGCAATACGTACTTCGCTCTCCAAACTACGTTTTCGGAACTGATAAGTTGGCTTTGTTCTTCTGTCTGTAAATGCCTCTATTGACCATGTGTTTTTTTCCGTTTCGTGTCATTTTTGCAGAGCCGGTGGCCACTAGCTTTTAGATGTTGCAGAATACGTGTATGTCAGTGTTGTTCTGTTGCAGGGTTAACTGGCTATATGATTGCAGAGCCCATCATGCTAACACCGGTATCTAGTCAAGCTACATTTGCCCACTTCTCTCGTGAATCTTTAATTTCATCAGCACACCTGTTAGGGGTGGGACTGATGCCGAGTTACACTTAGATGATGAACAACTCAGCTTCTCCAACTTCAATGCAAGCCCCTTATGCACGTTTACATAGCGCTTCCAAGCACCCGCTGGAATGCAGGACCCCGCTAACGCAACAATACTAAATCAAAACAGAAAATACTAGGAGGCAAGACTTGGTGTAAACATAGAAGTTGGGACAGGGGAGGGAAGGACGAGGGGGTCGGAGGCTCCTGTCTTTCATACAGGAAACGAGGGATCGGCGGAGTGGCCGGGTTACAGAGGCGCGGGGCAGGGAGAGTGAGTGTGAAAGGGGGGTTGTGGAGAGGGGGGAGGACGAGAGAACAGAATGGAGCGAGACGGCGAGCAAGGGTAAAGAGAGGAAGAGCGCCCGAAAGTAAGATAGCGGGTGTGAGAGCCATATAAAGAGACCACGATATATATATATAAATTGAGAGACCGTGCAAATTTGTATTTATAATATATATATATAGAGAGAGAGAGCGCACACAGTCGATGAGGGGAAACGAGGGAGATGCAAAAGAGGGGGGAACGGGCGAACTACACTAGAAAATGGAGATTGAGTGTGACAGGGAGCGAGAGAGTGAAAGTGCGAGAGTGAGGGGGCGGAAGAATAAGAGGGTGGGAATGGAGAAGGATGTGGAGAAATAAAGGGAAGAAATGGAAAAGACAGACGAAACGGAGATAACGAGTGTGTGAGGGGAAAGACTCAATGTGAACCGGTGTGGAATCAGGTGATGTGCCTAGCTCTCAAAAGGCAAACCACTTTATGCAAGCGCTACAAGCAAGGGCTGAGCGTGAAGCCTACACCCACACCATTCAAAAGTGTTTTTATTTTATAATGGACCTGTGAGTTTCAGGTGCGTGTCCCTCCTTCGCGCTCCACCTCATCCTTTCCACCAGACCACGATTCGTCCACTGGCCTCGGCTTCACACCGCTTTACCCGCCTCTGCCGTGTTTCACCTCTCGCTTCTACAATCGTGATCCCCACAAGCTCTCTCGGCAGGGGCCTCCTCTAATGTCGCCATACACAACAGGATGGTGACGCTGACAAATCGGACGGGACAAACAGGACACATCGGACGGGACAAACAGCTCACAGGACACAGGGAAACACAGAAAGCAAACACAAAAAAAGAGAGAATGTGAGCCAAAAAAACAATATGGCTTACCTGCCGGTCCTTCCATCACGGAGAAAGCGAGACGATCCTCATGGGAAGACAAAACAAATAATGGCGGACACAACGTTCCAAATTTTTCGGATTGGGGCGTGTTCGGTGTTCTCAGAATGGGCGTGGCCTAAAAGTGGAAAGAAGAACACCGAACACACCTCCAAATCCGAAAAGGACGGAGCCTATTCAGAGGGACAGCTCTCTCCTCCAATGGCTGGCCTCCGCTTAGGAAGCCAGCCAATGGGAGAGAGGCAAAAACAGAGGCGGGACAAATAGTCCACACTAAGAAACATTAAATCTCAGTACTTCCGGTTCTGCCTTCGGCAGACCGGATATTACCTCGACCTAAAAAGAATTATAAAAGGATTTGTCTACTGACGGAAAGAAAACAGTGCTCAGGAGCTCTGTCAAAGCCATAGAAAGACAGGAAATGACGCTGACACAAAAGGGTGGCAAGTATAAGCGGCTGCGCTCCAGAAGGAGGCCAATTTCAACAGCACCATACCACCTAGCGGGATGTATGATGTTATAACGTGATCAAAATGATTGCGGTACATTACATCGTTGTTTTTACAACGCAAGTCGTTACAACGGCTTGCGGTGTAGGGTGCTGGACTTAGGAATAGTATGATTTACTGTTCCAACTCCAGCCTACGTAGAGTAGGGAAGGTGTTGGAATAGTAAATCACACTATTCCTTAGTCTAGAGCGCCCTCCAGTGCAAGTCGTGGAAACGACTTGCGTTGTAATAGCAACAATGTAAATGTATTGCTGTGTTTTGACCGCGTTGTTAAGGTTGTTTCCCCACCTAGCAGCATGTGGGAGCACTGCTGTGAAAACTTCCAGATCTAGTCTAGCGCCAGGGAAGCATTTTAAAGGTGAGGTAACTGTGATTAGAAGTATCCATCAGAAAAACAGATACTAGCCATATGGCTGAGTTGCTGGGATTGCCACACTATAGATTAATGTCACCTAGATAAATGTTGTTCTCAGCATTCATCTAACGCTCCTTTAGGAGTTCATGAGCTTTTCAGACTGCTCAATAAGCACTTCAGTACTATTGTTAGTCAGTTGATGGTAGATAACCTGTGTTTTTATTGAGTACTTCTTTCAGGTTTTTATTTCAATTTTAAGGCTATTAAAGGTAGCAACTTGCCCTGTGGTGAGATTCCTTTAAGTTAGATTATCTTTGTGGATCAATGCTAATGCCTCTCTTTTTCAGCTGATCTGTCCATGCGAAGAGATTTGCCTAGGAGAAGCAGAAAGTCAAGGCTGGGATTTGAATTTCATTAAGCCATATTTCTCCTAGGAAGATCACGTCTAAGTCATGCAATTGTAAGATTTTCCGACCTGAATGTAATGTTTGACCAAAGATCTGCACTTATGGTGTATACATTTCAAGTGTGAGTCATGGGTGTTGGTCTTTGTAGCTCAGCTGGTTAAGATTTTAATAAAATTATTTATTAGGGTTTGCACCTTTAGTCCTTGAGACAAGCATACCCCTCAGTCTGTTTGATGCAGTATGGATGGGAGAGCTTGTGAAATTTTGCTGTTGACAGCAACAACGAAGGTAAATACCTGAGCCACATTGCCTGCTCTAAAGAAAGATATTCTACCTTTATAAGAAAACACAGTTTTTGACAGGGGAATGCGTATTCCTCTGTGAACTTGCTTCTGAGACCAGACGGGGTTATGATGAGGAGCAGGGCTGGCCTTGAGCATGGGCAAACTGGGCCCAGGCCGCCAAATATACTGAGGGGCGCAGCAGGGGGCTGCCTGTCTTAATGTCTTGTAAATAGCAGCTCGTCTAATCTACTTGGTCTCAAATGGGTCCTCTTAAGAACTTTGTAATCAGCATCTAATGTACCTCAGAGTAATTGTTAGCATCCCATCAACTACCTGCCCTCCTCCCATCTTCCTCGCACCTTCTGTGACCGTGTAATGAAAGGCATACTGTAGCTCGGTTCCAGTGTAACTTGCAATATCATGATAATTTTCTCTAAGACTAAGGGTAGGTACTACATTGTGTATATGATTTAGTAGTGCACGGGTATATGAGTTTAGGCCTTCATTTAACATCACTGTGGGTACAGTGACAACCAATGCAAAGTCCTGGCACAGGTTGCAGATGGCGCTAGCCCAGGAGTCTTCAAACTGGGGGGCCTCAAGTGATCGGGGGTGGGGGTGAGTGGGTGGGGTCAGAGGGGGTGCGCCAGGCTTTGGACAAAAGAAGCATTATGCTGATAACAGTGCTTTGTTTTAAGCTGAAAAAATTAGCAGCGTACACGCTCTGTAACGGCCATCACCTACATCTTTTGTCATGGGAGACGGTGTCAAAAGTGAAGAAACTCTACATTTTCTTCTAACCCCCACCTCCATTTCTAATAATCACACTGTGGATACTTTTACACGTTAGCAAGGCCTGTCTGACCAGAATAGTATTTTTGGCAATCATGTATTTGATTGCATTTTTTAAATGGTAACAAAGCTTAACTGCAATGTTTAAATAAGACTAGACCTACTAAAAAATTGCGACTTTAGTAGGATGATTGTGAAATATTCTGAGGGAGCCCGATGATTTCGCCCCCTGGGTGGTGTGACATTAAAACGTTTTAAGGCCAGCCTATCTAGACTGTGTGGCCGACATGGTCACAAAGAGTTATAGACAAGAAAAAAAGTTGTAAGGGCGATGGCTAGGTCGGCATGTTAGATGTATGAGGCCATTTTCTATACTGCTGCTGTAGGACGTGTATCTAACCAAAGAAAGGGGAGTTGCGGCAGAGACGTGCAGCAGCAGCCTGTGCCGCCGCCGCCGCCACCCTCCCTCACGCTGGGATTTTGTCGGTGGCCGCAGAAGGCGAGAATGAAGTACGGTCCTGAAGTGAATGCTTGTGGTGACCCAGGGTTATTCTACCACTCAAGGGACTCTTATCCTCAATTTTAATTCCTGCGCCTGTCTAATTTCACCAGTGGACGCGCAAGCACCCAGAAGTGACTAATAAAAAACCTCCGCTAAGATACAAGTGGTAAAAGAAAGTCAAGTTTCAAACACCATGTTTCCACCTCAAAAGCACAGATGCCTCAGTCGGCAAGTGCACCCATGGTAACGTTTTAAGAGATACCGCTGACGATAACTCCATATACATCTAACAAGCCACACAATCAAACATAAATATGTCCCTGAACAAGCGGCGGTTCCGCTTAAGGAAGCATAAGCAAGCCTCGGCAGCAGAACCTGTTCAGACACTTAAAAGTATTTGTGTTGACGCTGGCGCGTTGCCAAAGCTCTGGAAAACTCCAGACACCGCTTCTTTGCCACTGCTTAGCTTGGCTCCAGCGCGCCTGGGCCAACAGGTGAAAGCCATCATCGGCCCATCAAGCTAGGATGGGGCTCGCTGCTGCGAACCGCTGTATTAGCATTTAATACATTTGGCACGTACTTCGAGAAACCCGAGACAGGTAGAAAGTGTACGTTTCCCTGGGCGCAACCACAGTCTTACTGTCAAGGAAGCTTGCACAGTGCAGGCGCACTCAGGTTGGCTTCCATGATTCAGCAAGGTAATCGTTTAATCCGCCGGCACAGAAAGTCCAGGAAAACGTGGATTTATATTGAACCACCATAGAATCTTTATGGATTTCGTGTTTGCAAAAAGAACCTCAGCATGTAACACAAAGCAGATGCAACTCTATGACGTACAGAAAATGTCAGCTTCGTTGTAATACTCAAGACCATGCGTGACTAGCTGCTCCATTCCAGGTTTATCATTGCATTCTGGGACTTGTGGTCCTGTAAAAAAAAAAAAAAACAAGCATAGACATCCCAGAATGCAAAAAGAAAACATGGACTAGAGCAACTAATTACGAACTGACATTGATTCTGAGAAAGCCAGCGCCTAGGTAAAGAATAAAGTTGTTCAAAGCCAGGTGTGAGAATCTCATCTAGTATTTTCTTTGCACCGAAGCACTTTTATGGATAAATTGTGACATAACAGATTACTTAATGCAACTTCTTTTACTGAGAAAGTTATACTGTAGGAGGAATATCTTGAAACAACCATCCTATGGCTTTATGAATCCTCAGCTACCAATCGCCAGGCAATGAACAGGTTAAAGGCTTTATGGAAGGGGGTGATGGTAGGGCTTGCTCTAGACCCCACCCGAAATTATCACATAAAAGCAGACACAACTACAGTACTGGAAATACCTATTTTCATTTCAAACTATTTAAGTGAGGAGTACAATTTTTCAACCTGGATACATCCATGAGTTTGGGATGACCACAGAGGGAATGGTGGTGGTGGGGAGTTGGACTTGGCCCTCTCTGCAAACGTTTTGCCTTTTCTCCTGTTTTGCTGAATTTGTTTGACTTTAGGACTCTGTGCAGTTTACAACTGCTAACCAATGCTGAAGTGCTTGTGCTAACGCCCTAAAAAGTGGCAATATTGGCTTACACCTCATTGGCACATTAAATTTACCTAAAAGTCCAGTGTAAGGTTGTACAACATGCATAGAGGGCATGTAAATTAAATGTTACTAGTGGGCCTCCAGCACTTTTTGTGCCACCCATTTAAGCCGCCCCTTAACGCATGTCTAAGGCCTTGCATTGCCGACTGTATGCAGTTTTAAACGGCCAACTGAACTTTGCAAAATAAATCTTTTGCTAAGTCTTTTTAATACATAAAAGTCACCCTTCGGGTAGGCTCTAAATAGCCCATAGGGTATGGTGCATTGCATTTAAAAAGTTGTACGTGTACTTTTAAGTTTTACATGCTTTGGTAGTTTAAAACTCACAAATTGGTTTTTCACTACCTTGTGGCCTACCTCAACCATAGAATAACATTGGGTTACTTTATTACATTAAAGAAATTATAACTTTTGTTTGGGAACAGGTAAAAATGTCATGTTTGGTGTCTAAGGAATTGCGATTTAAAATCCTCTTTAATGGTTAAAATCCAGCCCATTCTCTTATGGCACCAACAGCCTGATTCATCAACAACCCGTTTTGCGAGTCTATAATAGCGATTCATAAGGAATCGCTATTACAGGCTCGCAAAACGGGATTCATGTAGGAATCGCAAAAAAAATGCGATTCCTACATATTCCTTATTTGCGATTAGCAAATTGCTAATCGCAAATAAGGAATAACTCCCCATTCATTCCTATGGGCCAAAAGGCCCATAGGAATGAATGGGGAGTATTCCTTATTTGCGATTAGCAATTTGCTAATCGCAAATAAGATAGCGATTTAAAGGGTGCCAGGGGTGTCCAAAGGACACCCTGTAGCACCCCTTAAATGCAAATTGAAACAGGTGTTGCGCACACACATGTCCAAATAACATGTGTGTGTGCAACAAGCAACTTAAAAAAATGCTTTTAAAAGCATTTTTCAAAGTTTTCGCTATTTACCACGAGGTTTGACCTCGCGGTAAATAGCGGGCCGAAATTGCGAATTCGTTATTTAAAAAAGGATGATGAATTGCATTTAAGGAATCTCAAATAAAGATTCCTTAAATGTAATTCCTCGCAAAATAGCGAAATCGCTATTACCGATTTTTGCATTTGGGATGATGAATCCCAAATGCAAAAATCGCACTCGCAAAGGGCCAGATTCTCAGAATCTGCCCTTTGCGAGCGCAAATCAGCTTGATGAATCAGGCTGCAAGTTTGGACCACGGAGCAGTGTAACTTGACCCGCTCGCTCATTAAGGATTGCCTGGGCCTGGCCAATTGGAAATAAATCCCCTGGCTGGCCTATGTGAGTAACTTTTTTAAGGATATAAATATGACTACGTATTTCTTTGAGCCCTCAACCTTACTAAGCTTGTCAAGGAAAAGTCTAAAAATCTTATGCTTATCACATTTGAGGGAACTTCGTATATCTCAGGTGTAGGAGAGTAGGGTCTGCAATCCTATGATCACCAAGATTTTTTGCTTTTGTTTCACTGGTTTACGACTTTCTCTGGCTGTGGGCCGGCTAATCAGACCCACAGCCTAGCTGTTCTCTCACTAAATTGACATTTGTACCTTAGGTGCATTATTTAATTGGTACTGGGCCACCTTATCAGACCCTGTAACTCAGGGCATAGGTGTACCCAGGGCCTACCAGGGGCTGAAGCATGTATTATGCCACCCCTGGATGGCCATCTAAATCTGACACAACTGGCTGCACGACAGCTGGGGCAAGGTGGTGTAATCACCCTTTGCTTTAGATATAGTATACCTATATCTAACCCTAGAAATGAACACACAGATTCCTATCAGTCAGTCCTATGGCAGGCCTTGACAATCCTGAAGGCAGAGTGCTTGGAATCGTGTGAGATGGTGCTCTGGCATGAGCTGAGCCAGTTTGCAGCTTGCGGAACCAAGTCCTAATAGCTGTTCCATGATAACGCATACCATATACTCTTAAGTGCATTATAATCCTCGCGGTTAAATGCTATCTTTGGTATTGCTTTATCAAAACATGTCGAGTAAGGTGTCATACGAATTGGAACACTAACCCCACGCCAATTCTGGCGACGGGGTTAGCATTCCACCCTTCTAGAGGGACACGACATGTATGTAACTGTGAACCCCGGTTAAAGTTAACTCAAGCCTCAGCTCCACAAAATGGATGCTGCCACCACAGACACGAGTCTGACCTCCTGCTGCTGGGAGTCCTTCCAGCGAGGAGAGCTTCGACAAAGGGTTTCCTGTCAGGGCGGTGCTAGCACCATCCCAGACAGGGTTTTGTGTATCCTGGGTAGGCAGGGCTTTACAGGAAGGTGACTGCAAGTGGCACCCCGGTGCTCACTACGCATCTGCCGGCTAGAACCAGTTCCAGGGGCACACCAGCCCCTGGCCTGGGGAAAGTCCGGCATGGGAGAGGGGTGTAACCACCCCCCTTCCTGGTCCCACCCCTAGGGCAGGACCTAGTCGCGTACCCACCCCTTTCTTTAGGATAAAGGCAGGAGCGGGGACCCTTCCAAATTAGATCATCTTTGAATCAAGAAACTACTTTCTACGAAAGGAACTCTCGACTTCTTCTCAAGATTTCTCCCTTGTGGCTAAGGAGTAGTCACCCTGCATCCGCAGGCACCATCTAAGAACTCTGCGGTTTGCTGCACGTCCTTCCTCAGGAATCCGACCGACCCGTACGACGAGACCCGGCTTCCCTGGCACCTCTGACCTCTACCTACCTCTACAGCTAAGCTGAGAACCGTAGGTGCGACGAGACCTCGAGGGACCGGCCATCATCAGAACTGCACGACTTCTATCCAGCACGACCGCCGAGGGATCCTCTGGTGAGTGCTTTGGGGTCCGAGAAGCCCTGACCCTGAGCAGCTCCAGCACCGAAGTCCAGCCCCCCAGCATCTCCACGATCTGCGTGGGGCCCTTCTGCTTTTTGGCTGCTCACCGCTTTGTCTGGCTACTAGCCCGCTGGCTTGTGGCCTTCTCGACGACGATCAACGACGACAACTCTGCTGGTCTGGTTGCTCCAGACTGGCCCTTGCTCCCTTCCAAAAGAGGAGCACCCCGGACCCTCCTGGTCCACTCCAGACGCCATTTTAGGTCCACCGCGTGGGCTTGAATTTGCCAAGACTTGTTGCCCCAATCCTGGGTCCAGCGACGTCGACAGCATCAACCATCGTGGGACAGCTTGCACCTCCATCCTGGTTGCCGACAACGCCTCCTGGTCCGTGAGACTGCAGAACCCAGCGTCGCCCACTCACCTGGTCGAGGTGACTTCGCCCAGTGCCATCCTGGTGCCCACATAATCACTGGCTAGTGATTAAGAAATTGGTCCCCTCTGCTTTCAGGTGTCATCCATCTTCGATCCAGGCTTGGATCACTCAAACAATCTTCACTGGTCGCCTGCCAGCAACTTCTTTCTTCAGGCTCCTGGTTCGTCAACGAGGATTCCCGACGTCTTTTCAGACCTATGCAGCTGCAGCCCCTGGGCTAGGTAACTTCGGCATTTCAGTGCCCCAGCATAGCCTCACTATCCAAGGGTCCAGATCCACTGTCGTTTTCGACCTACCTTATCGGGTTCGCCCGAGAACACTAACTTTGCCTTTACTAGCTCCCATGGACTTTGTCCCGCATCCCGCGTGAGAGTGCACACTCTGCACCCGAGTCCCCTAGGCCTCCTACTAGTAATCTAAAGGTTCAGTAACGTAGTCCTAGCGATTCCAAAGCCTATTAGTACAGTACTTACCTGCTAATAATTTCGCATTCCACTTTCAGAGTATATGGTTTTTCGGGCCCCTCGGGCATTTGTGTAAATTGTGCAACTTAAAGTATTTTCGTAAGAGTTTTGCTGTGTGCTTAGTAAACTGTCCTCATAAAGAGTACAGGGCTGTTGTGATCTAAATAAATACACTTTTTATTTTCATAACACTTGTGTGGTGTCCTTTCACTTGGTGTTCAAGGGGTATATGTGATGGTATAACAGCTGGCTTAACACGCCCTCTAGAGTTTAGCCCGTAGACTGCTCGTATCCACGCTACTAGGATAGCTGGTCTATAAGGTTGACTTACAACCAATCACCATAAGGGTTGTTTGGACTGATACAAAGTGCTCACTAGAATAGTAAACATTATATATCAGGCCAACTTCTCACATTGGTGAGCAGCGGTTGGGATTTGGGCTTGCTGTTGTTTTACCACACGTATCATAAGAATATCTTGTGAAAGATCACATAAGTACTCCAGGTACATATAACTTAGCTTAGAATACTCTGAGTTCTACTGAACCAGCTGTTGTAGCTCCTCAAGGCTTAGCGCACCTTGGCTACAACTCTTAGCAAGGGATCAGTAGGCAAACAAATAGTGTAGGTAGGTGCATCACTTAAACCACACTAGAAACAGCATGTCAGACAAAGGAGGAAACTCTGAGTCTCCCCTTGTGTCAGTGGACCCTCCACAGGTCACTTCCAGATATGCTGCTCTTAGCTTCCAGGAGATGAGACAAGTGTGTACCTCCAGGAAGCTAAAACAAGGTTCTAACCCTACAATCCCATTCCTGATTGGTCTCTTAGAGACTTATGATGCCAGGAGGGCTGGTAACCCAGACCTTTCTAATCCAGATGGGACAATGCCTCCCCTAGAGGGAACCTCAGGTGACCCTGACCTTATCCATCTCTCTGCAGAAGGTGAAGAGGAGGATGAGGATCTAGAGCCATCTGAGGACGAGGCAGACAAAGGTCAAGAAGTAGTTAGCCAGCTAACCCAGGCCAACTTACGCAGATATGAGAATGGTACTAGGAGACCCCTGGGGCCCCTCTCAGGCCAGCTTAACATTGGAAATGGACGAGTTAGGTCTCTATCCAGAGGCTCTAACAGATCCATTCGAACCAATGGCTCTCAGACCTCTTCTCATAGAGGGATGTCATCCCCTAAGAGAAGGGAGCATGAAGCAAAGATGAGGGAAGCCAATCTGAGGATTGAAAGGGAAGAACTTGCCCTGGCCAAAGAGAGGCTTGCCTTTGCTAGAGAGCAAAAGTTAAGTCGACTAGATTCCACTGGTGGCAGCATTCCCCCAAGGGAAAACAGGAGTTTAGATACTAGACACCTGAGTAAGATAGTGCCCCCTTTAAACAAGGGGATGATATCCACAAATGGATAACTGCTTTGGAGAGGGCTTGCACTGTGCAGTGTGTCCCCCAGAGTCAGTGGGCAGCTATCTTGTGGCTCTCCTTTGAAGGTAAAGGTAGAGACAAGCTCCTCACTAATAGAGCTGAGGATGCTAATGATTACCAAGTCCTGAAAAATACACTGATAGATGAGTTTGGCCTAACCACTGAGCAGTACAGGTTGCTGTTCAGGGATACCCAGAAAACTCAGTCTCAGGATTGGTCTGACTTTGTAGATTGTGCCACTAAGGCTTTGGAGGGCTGGTTGCTGGGCAG
Organism: Lissotriton vulgaris; assembly: GCF_964263255.1. Lineage (NCBI taxonomy): Eukaryota > Metazoa > Chordata > Amphibia > Caudata > Salamandridae > Lissotriton > Lissotriton vulgaris. Next base: position 122,484,652 of record NC_141688.1, read on the forward strand.
TAAGGTTACTAATTACACAGGATTGTATAATCTGATCATGAGGGAACAGATTTTAAACAATTGTCAGAACCAGTTGTTGCATCAGCATCTTGTTGACTCAGATCTGACCTCTCCCCAAGAATTGGGAAAGAAGGCAGACAGATGGGTCAGAACAAGAGTTAAGCAGAACCAGGGCCAGAACCAGGGTGGTCAGAAGAAAGCAGACCAGAAGGGTAAAGATACTAAAGGTGAACAAAATGACCAGAAGTCTACGACAGGTCCCCAACAATCCAAAGAGGGTGGGGGTCAGGCTTCCCAGAAGAAGAAGACTCAAGAAGGCCAGTCAAAAAGGTGGTGCCAGTACTGTAAAAGTAAAACTCACTGGTTTAGTGAGTGCACCAAGAAAGGAGGGCAGACTCCTACTACTGCAGCCCCTAAGGCACCTGTGCCCCCTAGTACAGCCAGCAGTAGTAGTGCACCTCCCAAGGGACTAGTTGGGTTAACCTTGGGTTCTGAGGGGTATGACAACTTAGTTGGCACACTCACTCAGGCTGTCCTTGTCTGTACAGGGGATGTGGATATATCCCCTGATGTCAGTCCCAATACTTTGGGCAAATACAGACAGACACCTTTCATTAATGGCAAAATGTCTCAGGCCTATAGGGACACTTGTGCCAGTGTCACAATGGTGACACCTAACTTTGTGGACCCTGGACAGATCATGCCAGGTACAGATTTCCTGGTGACCAATGCAAGCAATGTCACTACCAGTCATAGTATGGCAATTGTTGCTTTCTCCTGGAAGGGGTAATTGGCCAAAAGAAGGTTGTAGTTAGTGCAGACCTCCCAGTGGATTGTTTGTTGGGCAATGATTTGGAGTCATCACAATGGTCAGAAGTGGAGCAGAGGACTCACATGGAGATGTTAGGCTTGCCAGCACATGTGCTTGCTGTGACTAGGTCACAGGCCAGAAAATGCCCCACTGAACAGGTGCTGGATCCTGGAACAATGGACCAACCACCTTCCAAGAAGAAGAGCAGTAGGGTTAAGGCATTGCCTCCCCCCTTGCCCCAGGTTGAGGATCAAGTCTCAGAGGAGGCTGACCTACAGGAATTGAGGGAAACTGAGCCTAAAGAATTTGAACTTGATCAAGTTGAATTTCTGGGCTCAGGGGGGCCCTCAAGAGAAGACCTGGGGAAGGAACAATTAGACTGCCCTTCCCTTGAACCCCTCAGACAGCAGGCTGCTGCTGAGGCTGCTGGGAACGCCACAGGTACCCACAAGGTATACTGGGATGATGGACTCCTGTACACTGAGGCAAGAGACCCCAAGCCTGGCATGGCCAGGAGGCTGGTTATCCCCTTGTCTCAGAGAGGTTTCCTTCTTACCTTGGCCCATGAGATTCCCTTAGCAGGACACTTAGGCCAGACAAAGACTTGGGACAGACTTGTCTCACACTTTCACTGGCCTCACATGAATGAAGATACCAAGGTGTTTTGTCGCTCCTGTGTCACTTGCCAAGCCAGTGGTAAGTCAGGTGGCACTACCAAGGCCCCCCTTATACCAATGCCTGTGGTGGGGGTGCCCTTTGAAAGAGTGGGGATTGACATTGTTGGTCCAATGGAACCCCAGACAGCATCAGGGCACAAGTTTATACTGGTGGTAGTGGATCATGCCACCAGGTATCCTGAAGCTATTCCCCTTAGGACCACTACAGCACCTGTTGTGGCAAGAGCCCTAGTTGGAGTGTTCTCCAGAGTGGGCTTCCCTAAGGAGGTTGTCTCTGACAGAGGTGCAAACTTCATGTCAAGCTACTTAACTGCTATGTGGAAGGAATGTGGTGTCAACTACAAGTTCACTACACCCTATCATCCACAATGCAATGGGCTTGTTGAAAGGTTCAACAGGACCCTAAAAGGGATCATTCATGGACTACCTGAAAAGCTCAGGCGTAGATGGGATGTCCTGATTCCCTGCCTTTTGTTTGCTTACAGAGAGGTCCCACAGAAGGGGGTTGGCTTCAGCCCTTTTGAACTTCTGTATGGGCATCCTGTGAGAGGACCCCTGTGTTTCGTTAAGGAAGGATGGGAGAGACCTCTCAAAAAGCCTGCAACCAGCATAGTGGACTATGTACTTGGTCTCCGCTCCAGGATGGCTGAGTATATGGAAAAGGCATCTGAAAACCTTAAGGCCAGCCAAGAACTCCAAAAAGCTTGGCATGACCAGAAGGCTGTCCTGACTGTGTATCAGCCTGGACAGAAGGTGTGGGTGTTGGAGCCAGTGGCCCCAGCAGCACTCAAAGACAAATGGTCTGGGCCCCACACAATCCTTGAACAAAAGGGAGAGGTAACCTACCTGGTGGACCTTGGAACTCCCAGGAGCCCCCACAGGATGCTGCATGTAAACAGGCTCAAAGCATATGTCGACAGGAAGGACATGAGCTTGCTCATGGCCATAGATGAGGGACAGGAGGAAGAGAGTGACCCTCTCCCAGACCTGCTCACTCAGAATCCTGATGATGGATCAGTGGATGGTGTTGTCTTTTGTGGCAGCCTCTCTGAACATCAACAGAAGGATTGCAAACAAGTTCTTCAATCCTTCAGGCATATGTTCTCTCTAACACCCAGCCAAACCAATTGGTGTACCCATGAGGTTGACACTGGTGATAGCTTGCCAGTTAAGAGTAAAATCTACAGGCAGCCTGATCATGTTAGAGACTGCATCAAAACAGAAGTGCAGAAAATGTTGGAGTTGGGAGTCATTGAACCCTCAGATAGCCCTTGGGCTAGTCCAGTAGTTCTAGTGCCAAAACCTCACACCCAGGGTGGTAAGAAAGAGATGAGGTTTTGCGTAGACTACAGGGGTCTCAATGCAGTCACTAAGACTGATGCCCACCCAATACCAAGGGCAGATGAACTTATAGATAGATTGGCTTCTGCCAACTACTTAAGTACATTTGACCTGACAGCTGGGTATTGGCAAATCAGGTTAGCTGAGGATGCCAAACCCAAGACAGCATTTTCAACCCCTGGTGGACATTATCAATTTGTGGTAATGCCCTTTGGTCTGAAAAATGCACCTGCCACCTTCCAAAGGCTGGTGAATCATGTTCTCACTGGGCTGGATGACTTCTGTGCAGCATATCTTGATGATATAGCTGTCTTTAGCTCCACCTGGGAGGATCACCTGGTCCACCTGAGGAAAGTGTTAGAGGCACTGCAAGCAGCAGGTCTCACTATCAAGGCCACAAAGTGCCAGATAGGGCAGACACAGGTTGTATACTTGGGCCACCTTGTAGGTGGAGGCCAAGTTCAGCCACTGGAGAGCAAGATACAGTCAATCAGGGACTGGGCTCCTCCAACCACCCAGACTCAGGTTCGAGCTTTCTTGGGCCTGACTGGTTACTACAGAAAGTTTGTCAGGAATTATGGATCAATTGTGACTCCACTTAATGAACTGACAAGTAAAAAGATGCCAAAAAAAGTTCAGTGGACAGCAGGCTGTCAAAAAGCATTCGATGACCTAAAGCAGGCCATGTGCACAGCACCTATCCTCAAGAGTCCAGACTACTCCAAACCATTCATTGTCCAAACAGATGCTTCTGAGTTGGGTGTGGGAGCTGTTCTATCTCAACTGAATTTTGATGGTCAAGACCAGCCCATTGCTTTTATAAGCAGAAGGCTGACCCCCAGAGAGAAAAATTGGTCAGCTATTGAGAGGGAGGCCTTTGCTGTGGTGTGGGCCCTGAAGAAACTGAGGCCATACTTGTTTGGCACTCATTTCAAGATTCAGACCGACCATAAGCCCCTCTTATGGCTAAATCAGATGAAGGGTGAAAACCCCAAACTGCTTAGGTGGTCCATTTCCCTACAGGGGATGGATTTTACAGTGGAGCATAGACATGGCACTGATCATGGCAATGCAGATGGGCTCTCCAGGTATTTCCACTTAGAGCAAGAAGACTCACCTGGTCAAGGTTAGTTTATTGTCCCAAAGTTTGGGGGGGGGGCGGGGGGGGGGGGGGTCATGTAGGAGAGTAGGGTCTGCAATCCTATGATCACCCAGATTTTTTGCTTTTGTTTCACTGGTTTACGGCTTTCTCTGGCTGTGGGCCTGCTAATCAGACCCACAGCCTAGCTGTTCTCTCACTAAATTGACATGTGTACCTTAGGTGCATTATCCTATTGGTACTGGGCCACCTTATCAGACCCTGTAACTCAGGGCATAGGTGTACCCAGGGCCTACCAGGGGCTGACGCATGTATTATGCCACCCCTGGATGGCCATCTAAATCGGACACAACTGGCTGCACGACAGCTGGGGCAAGGTGGTGTAATCACCCTTTGCTTTAGATATAGTATACCTATATCTAACCCTAGAAATGGATACACAGATTCCTATCAGTCACTCCTATGGCAGGCCTTGACAATCCTGAAGGCAGAGTGCTTGGAATCGTGTGAGATGGTGCTCTGGCATGAGCTGAGCCCGTTTGCAGCTTGCGGAACCCAGTCCTAATAGCTGTTCCATGATATCGCATACCATATACTCTTAAGTGCATTATAATCCTCGCGGTTAAATGCTATCTTTGGTATTGCTTTATCAAAACATGTCGAGTAAGGTGTCATACGAATTGGAACACTAACCCCATGCCAATTCTGGCGACGGGGTTAGCATTCCACCCTTCTAGAGGGACACAACATGTATGTAACTGTGAACCCCGGTTAAAGTTAACTCAAGCCTCAGCTCCACAAAATGGATGCTGCCACCACAGACACGAGTCTGACCTCCTGCTGCTGGGAGTCCTTCCAGCGAGGAGAGCTTGGACAAAGAGTTTCCTGTCAGGGGCGGTGCTAGCACCATCCCAGACAGGGTTTTGTGTATCCTGGGTAGGCAGGGCTTTACAGGAAGGTGACTGCAAGTGGCACCCCGTTGCTCACTACGCATCTGCCGGCTAGAACCAGTTCCAGGGGCACACCAGCCCCTGGCCTGGGGAAAGTCCGGCATGGGAGAGGGGTGTAACCACCCCCCTTCCTGGTCCCACCCCTAGGGCAGGACCTAGTCGCGTACCCACCCCTTTCTTTAGGATAAAGGCAGGAGCAGGGACCCTTCCAAATTAGATCATCTTTGAATCAAGAAACTACTTTCTACGAAAGGAACTCTCGACTTCTTCTCAAGATTTCTCCCTTGTGGCTAAGGAGTAGTCACCCTGCATCCGCAGGCATCATCTAAGAACTCTGCGGTTTGCTGCACGTCCTTCCTCAGGAATCCGACCGACCAGCACGACGAGACCCGGCTTCCCTGGCACCTCTGACCTCTACCTACCTCTACAGCTAAGCTGAGAACCGTAGGTGCGACGAGACCTCGAGGGACCGGCCATCATCAGAACTGCACGACTTCTATCCAGCACGACCGCCGAGGGATCATCTGGTGAGTGCTTTGGGGTCCGAGAAGCCCCGACCCTGAGCAGCTCCAGCCCTGAAGTCCAGCCCCCCAACATCTCCACGATCTGCGTGGGGCCCTTCTGCTTTTTGGCTGCTCACCGCGTTGTCTGGCTACTAGCCCGCTGGCTTGAGGCCTTCTCGACGACGATCAACAACGACAACTCTGCTGGTCTGGTTGCTCCAGACTGGCCCTTGCTCCCTTCCAAAAGAGGAGCACCCCAGACCCTCCTGGTCCACTCCAGACGCCATTTTAGGTCCACCGCGTGGGCTTGAATTTGCCAAGACTTGTTGCCCAATCCTGGGTCTAGCGACGTCGACAGCATCAACCACCGTGGGACAGCTCGCACCTCCATCCTGGTCGCCGACAACGCCTCCTGGTCCGTGAGACTGCAGAACCCAGCGTCGCCCACTCACCTGGTCGAGGTGACTTCGCCCGGTGCCATCCTGGTGCCCACATAATCACTGGCTAGTGATTAAGAACTTGGTCCCCTCTGCTTTCAGGTGTCATCCACCTTCGATCCAGGCTTGGATCACTCGAACAATCTTCACTGGTCGCCTGTCAGCAACTTCTTTCTTCAGGCTCCTGGTTCGTCAACGAGGATTCCCGACGTCTTTTCAGACCTATGCAGCTGCAGCCCCTGGGCTAGGTAACTTCGGCATTTCGGTGCCCCAGCATAGCCTCACTATCCAAGGGTCCAGATCCACTGTCGTTTTCGACCTACCTTATCGGGTTCGCCCGAGAACACTAACTTTGCCTTTACTAGCCCCCATAGACTTTGTCCCGCATGAGAGTGCACACTCTGCACCCGAGTCCCCTAGGCCTCCTACTAGTAATCTAACGTAGTCCTAGCGATTCCAAAGCCTATTAGTACAGTACTTACCTGCTAGTAATTTCGCATTCCACTTTCAGAGTATATGGTTTTTCGTGCCCCTCGGGCATTTGTGTAAATTGTGCAACTTAAAGTATTTTCGTAAGAGTTTTGTTGTGTGCTTAGTATCCTGTCCTCATAAAGAGTACAGGGCTGTTGTGATCTAAATAAATACACTGTTTATTTTCATAACACTTGTGTGGTGTCCTTTCACTTGGTGTTCAAGGGGTATATGTGATGGTATAACAGCTGGCTTAACACGCCCTCTAGAGTTTAGCCCGAAGACTGCTCGTATCCACGCTACTAGGATAGCTGGTCTATAAGGTTGACTTACAACCAATCACCATAAGGGTTGTTTGGACTGATACAAAGTGCTCACTAGAATAGTGAACATTATATATCAGGCCAACTTCTCACATCAGGAAATCACCAAGATCTCTAATATCCAGATCCTAAGTGTTCAATCTTCCTTAGGCATCCAACCCTACCTGAAATACCATCTGAATGTATATGAAAAAATATCTCCTGACTCGGTTTCGTTTTAATATATTCTTTCGTATTGTTTCCGTTCCGAAAAAACAAGATTGGTCAAAATCTATCACCAGTGCCCATGTGATGATACCTCGGAACAATCCACAATCCATGTTACGCTTTTTTGCAGATTTTATGATTTACCCCGAAAGCGCTGGATTATCCCCCTATTGTCATCTATGGGTTTGAGATCTTGCTGTCCCGCTTTTCTTGCTTTGCAATATTTAGATTCTGAATTTATTGCTAAATGTGTAGCTGGTTTCCACAAAACTTGTATAAAATATCGGTGTAACTATGATTAATTTGTCTTTTAATGCACTTGCACTTTATCAATATTCTGTCTAATAACTCTGTCTGTTTTTAATTAAAAAATGTATCCTTTTTATGTAAATTCTGTTTTTGGTATAATTCGTTTTGCCGTCCCACTTTTATAAACTGTTCATTGTAATGTACTTTTTATGGTTCCTAAAAAATTATGGAAACCGAATAAAAGATATATGACTGACTGACTAATGGTTAACTCAGATTTTAAGTCACAAATCTGAAAATGCCACTTCTATAAAGTTGTAATTTTCTTGACCTAACCATTTGGTGCCTGCACATTGTTGCCGGGGTCACATGACTAGGTGTAGTTGCAGCTGGCCTTTGTGTCTTCCTCCCAGACAGTCACACAATAGGGGGACTGGATGTTGGCAGGATGGGCTACCCTGACAGGATGGCAGGGTTGGAACTGTGCACAGCCCCACTTGCACTACAAAGACACTGCCTCAGCTCACACACAAAGAACTTCACACTAGCCTATCATGACTCCAGAAATCCTGGCACCAGGGCAGGGGGCAGGGAGCAGGACCGGATTGGCTGTATTGGGTTCCTGGGAGACAGGAAGGCTGGGGTGGTTTTTACAGTGGTGGGGGCTGGTTTTGTTGGCGAGGGCTGGTTTTGTTACTGGGGCCAGTTTTTCAGTTGTGCTGCATTGTCCCCCAGTAACAAAATCAGCAGTGCTTTAAACTTCCCCCGGAGGGCTGGTAAGACAAAATTGCCAGCGCTGCTTTGTATTCCTAGTCTGGCACTGGCAGGGAAGCAGGAAATTCCAGACATTTCTCTGAGGGGAAAACTATAGAAGTTTCTTCCGCGTCAACGCTGGAACCAGGTATAAAATTAGGCCCCTCAGGCCTACTCTTCCTTTCAATTTAGGACCTGTGGGGACTCTAAGAGGACTACCCTGCTGCCTTAGGCCTGCTGTATACTTCAGAGGACTTCCCTTCTGCTAGAACCCAGGACTACCACTGTTACACCAAGGGCTTGTTGGCTGGCCTGATCAGACTCAGGGACAGAAAAGGTTCCAACCATCTTGAACCTGCACCTTGACCCAGCCTGAGGGAGTCCTCTCCAGACCTGGACCCTTCGAAGTGGTGGTAAGGGGTCCAGATAGCTCAAATACAAAACGTGGGACTTAGAACATTTTTAGCCAAAAATAAACCTATCTGCTTGCCAATCCACCTAAGGTGCTCGCTTTTCGACCTGAATTTGCGGTAGTACCTGCTATATTCTTCTCCACAACAGCAAATTCTGTTCAATAGATCCTCACAGAAGGAATATTTGGCCTTGTAGAGCTCCCATAGACTACAGCTTGCAGCTTCATTCAACTGGAGATCTTCCACTTCCAAAAAAGGGACCAAGCCCAAATGGAGAAACCTACACCGCAATCTTGTACAGTGGCTCACCAACGACAACACCTCCTCCTCTGACACCACAGGCTGCCTTGCTCCACCAAAATGATCTTTCTCCGAGAATTTTTCCAACAAAAATTCTTTTAAGTCCAAACATAAGTGGAGACTGGACCCAATCCATTTTGTATATTCTTACAACCCTCCATCGCAGTTGGCATTGCCCCGATCTCGCACAGCTAGATGTTTGCAGTTCGTGCATTGACCTTTTAGGCACTGTATTTTACTTCAAACTTTAAAAATTCATAACTTAGGTTCTACTGATTCGATCTTTGTTGTTTTGTGGTTTTGGTGTCAAATAATTATTAAAAGTTACTCTATGTTCCTAAACTAGTATGGGATTCTTCTTGTGCTGTGTTTTCAACCTGTAACTGTTTGTGTGCTGCATAAATACTTTACAAATTGCCTCTTAGTTAAGCCTGACTGCTTCTGTTCCAAACTATCACAGGGTTAAGCACAGGTTAATTTAAGTTCTGGCTACCCGATCCACGAGGTCTGTGGGTACAGCGTCATCGGCTACACGGAGGCTGGTAAGCTTGTGTGCCGCAGTGACAGGGTGGGTATAGGCGAAAGGCAGATTAGGAGTAGCGAGGGGCCATGAAAAGGCCAAAGGACCTGTTCGTTGCCCTGCTGTCCTTAAAGCGCTCCAGCGATAAATCTGACTTGTCTCCGAAGAGACAGGAGCCATCATAAGGAATGTCCATAAGCGATGCTTGCACATTCCCAAAAAAGCCAGTTGTCATCACCCAGGCGTGGCGCCAAAAGGCCACTGTCGATGAAGCCACTCTCCCCAGTGAGTCAGTGCTGTCCAGTCCTCATCTTATCCTGAACTGATTTGCATCCCTCCAGTCTGCAACAACCTGGGAGAGTATGGCCCAGGCTTTTTCTGGGACTGTTGATAGATCCTGCGCGTCAGTTTCCCACAGAGCCTGGGAATGACATCTCAAAAGGCATGCAGTGTTCATGGATCGCAGTGCCAGGCTGGTGGAAGAAAACATCTTCTTCCCTAAGGTGTCCAGCCTTTTGGATTCCCAGTCTGGAGGGGCGGTAGGTAATGTACCAGGATTTACGTGGAAAGTGGGGACTTGGAATACCAAGCTCCCCTGGGGTAGGGTGCTGTGAGAAAGTTGGGGTCCCCTAGGGTGGGGCAATGGTGGTGGGCAATCATCCTGTTCACAGAACCCCCTGTGCTTGACATGCCCTACGTCCCAAGCAGGAAGTCGGTAAGCGCCTTATTAAATGTGAGTAGCGTTTCTGTGGGGGTCATTCTTGGCTGAAGCAACTCAGTCAAGACGTTTGTCTGCCACAGGGGGTAGGCTAAGGACAAGGACCTCGACCCCCCTACCTCACTACCATTATCAATGACGCTCCCCTCCTCCATAGCCACAGTAGGGGGAGAAAGCATGCCAGTATCTTAAGAGGTGTCCAGTCCACTGGCTTTCACCAAATCCTCACACCAGTCCACATAGGTGTGAAAAGGCTGGTAATCTTTAGGGTTCAGTGGCCCCTACCATTCCTCCAGGGTCCTAGCCTACACAAATAGGGCTCAGACTCCGACCTGGAAGGCACAGCTCCACTCGGTGCCGGGCAACACCCCGCCGGCTCTGTGCCAAAGTCAGGGATCACAATGAGGACGGCACTGCCAGTGGGCGCAAGGAGTGTCGGCATTGGGAAAGGTAGAGGTGGCATGACTGGATCTGGTCCGGATTCCTCTGTGGATTCAAGGGGCCTGATAGGCGCTGGAGATACCGGCATGGATCCAGTAGGGGCCCATCCTTAACCCTCAGGGCCCTAAGGCGAGCCAGCAGAAGCGGGCCGCTCAAATATGAGGTGCATGGCCTTTTTAAAACTCTTGGAGTTGAGCGGGCGTCACTCCATCTCCTGGAATCTCTGGGCAGTGCAGAGCCGACCCAGGAGCTTGCTAAACCCCGGGTTCAGGACTCAAAAGCAGACACTCCCTCGTCTCATCACCCGATGGATGAGGTGAAGTCAAAGACTTTTTCGATTTCTTGCTCTTCTTCTTGCAGTGTGATTTACTTGAGTGACCCAACGTCTTCAAGTGCGATGAGGATCTCAGTCTTTGCAACCGCTCCCTTGACCTTCCTCTCGATTGGAAACAAGATCATCGTGGTCTCGCAACACAAGCCTCTAGGTGTTTCAGGTATCGCACCCTCAAGTCCCTTGGGTTCATGGCGCCGCAATCTGAGCAAGCGTTTGGATTGTGGTCATGCTCAGGCCACCAAAGGCATACCAAATGCGGGTCTGTCATCAACACTGAGCAGTGAGAGGCGCCCCAGGGCTTAAAGACACCCTTCCGAGATGATATTCCTACCACACACGGAAATCATCGTAAAAAACACAAAAAGTGAAAGAAAGGTTAGTCAAAAAATGACTAATTGGTAGCTCTTTCCAGGTGTGCAGAGGCTGCCACGCAAAGACTGACATTAGCGTGCTAGGATGGCGCCTATATACGCACTTCTGGCAAGGACAACGGCAACTATGTCATGTGGAGCCAAACGACACCACCTATCAGCACACAGGGGTACTGCTCGAGAACAATTTCTGGATCCAGTCTGAAGCCTGATGATAATTCAATAGATAAAGAATCTGCGGCTAGACTTCTCCATCAGATAATGAAAATGCCCTAGCCTGAGCTTCCAGGGTACTTTGCGATGACAGAGTGTGTTTGTGTGGTCTCTTAAATCACAATAGATGGGAACAAAGTTATGAACTACATAATGACAAAAGGTGTTCGCAGAGGACCAAGGTAATCCTTTTGACCACACACATGCTCTATGTTATTGAAGCATGCTTCATTCCACCCAAGAAGTGACTTACATTTATTACACCCCTTTCTCCTGATGGTAGCCATTTAGAGGGAACAGATCGTACTTGGGCCACTTGTATCAGTGGCTAACAGCCCCTGACTGGAGGGTAAAAATCTAAAATATCAGAGGAAGCATTTGAGGAACTGAACTCCCGACGCTAACAACCAAACTTTGTTGGACGAAATATCCTAATTTGAGAAATGATTATCTTGTTTTTTGCTCTAATTTCACAGAATATAATTTTTGGTTTGTGTCTAATTGATTGTTGCTTCCAAAGCGAATAGCTTACATGATCTATAAATAGTGCTTTGTATAAGACGTAAGACTTCTTAGTATTTGTTGGTAAGCCAACACAGGTTTTGCTCTATGCATACCATATTCCCAAGTGGATTCTTTTTAAGGCTTGATTGGAAAAGACACTTGAATTGATGTAAAGATTCTATCACCTGATCAAAATATATTGGTCTGGTAGCATCTTACTGTATTGCAGTCTGTACATGTGCAGACCACTAAAGGGAGCAATGCCTTCAGTGTAAACAAACAGTAAAAAGAGGGGGTTTCCTTTCTGTGTAATTCACTATGTCTAGATTCAAGACCTTGTTATGTAGTTAGAGTAGAACCTAAAGCATTTACCTCCACACACAAATTTTAAAAAACTTACTTTTGTTTTATTTTCTAAAAACTGGCATTTGATGCCCAAATTGTCATAATTTTTCATACATTTGATGCTATATTCACGATATATCATACATTTATCAGTTTTACACAGAATACATAATGTGCATACATAAAATACAATTAAAAAGAGTCCTTTTGTCGACGCGTTTCGGTGTCTTACTTAGAAGAATGTATATCTATTCTTCAAGATATTCAGATTTTCCTCAGAGGTTGACCAGTAATAGGCTTTTGGTCCTTCTTCTAGAGGTTCATGGGGACATCTTCCTATATTTGGAGATGGCATGAATACATTTCTAAATATGGGTCTTCTGTCTTTTTAAATGCAACTATCCCTACTCCTCATATTTGTAGTCACAGATTAAGTAGGCTACTTACATTTGTCTTGATGTTATTATCGCGTGGTGTTATTCAAACTGTAAGGGCATCATCATGGTTATTGATGCTCCTTAGGGGAATTAAATCCTCCTTGATTCTTTAATCCAATGTTTTGTTCGAACCTCCTTATTTCTTTCGTTGTACATAAATAAAAATACACCTATAGGTAAAGAAGGAGTTCCATCAGGATATTGGTATTTTTATGTCTCTTATTTAAAAAAAAAAATGACTGAACATCCTAACCCACTATTTGTATTCTTGTATCTTCTCATTTTTACATCATTATGTTGTTAATTATTACTCGGTATACAAAACCGGGTGTTTTGGACCAGTTTTCGCTTACTTAATAACCCCGATATTGATATTCCCATTTCAGTTAGTATACCATCATTTTAACAATTTTTACTAGCAGTTCAAATCCAAATATCTGAGCGGGATTGTGCCTCATTAGTAAACCCACATGATACGGGGACACAGCTCGGCAAAATAACAATTTTTGCTGGCAGTTCATACCAAATATCTGAGCGGGATAGTGCCTCATTTTTAAACCCACATAATACGGGGACACAGCTCGGCAAAGAAACCTTGTTACCCGGCAAAATCTCTTACCCCGAATACGGGTAAGAGTTTCTGACATTTTGCTGTTTCCTTATATACAAACTTATTACTAAAGGAAACTAAAAACGGACATCTAGCGTTTCTTAATCACAAATTCAACTATCTCAAGGGAACTACCCTTGAGGCCGACGTGTCTAGTAATTCCACATCAGGGTTGCAATCATACCATTATCTACCGGTTCAACCCGTTCTTTGGTATCAAATTGTTAACAGCCAGGGTAATAGTTCTAAGGCTCACCCCATACATACTCTCTTTCATCACCAGTAGGAATCATACTTTCCGCATGTTTCTTACCTTGCGTAAAAGAGAAGATTCGTCCGCGTTGGCCACCTTCCGGATTTCTTAATGGTATGGCCACCAGATCTTTACTACGCCCTTATATATCTCCCACTTTCTTTTTTAATTGAATAATTGTGTTCATTAATCTCGTTAGGGTTTTTAATTAGCGTCATCTCCCTGCCCTTAAATGTGATTCACTTTGGTATGCGTCACCGGATGTTTATATATTTTTTTCCTCTTTTTCCGGGCGCCATTTTTGTAGTTTTCTCGTTTCATTGGGTAGCGCGCTTAATGTTTACATCCCTTTATATTGACGCTGATAATGTTGTTGTTATTTCTATTTGCCTACACAGCTATTGTTTGCGGAGTGAATCTGGTATACTTCCAGTTCGAATTCCATATTATAAATCACGCTATTATTGTATCTTATTGCCGAACTAACAGGGCTTGCCTGCCTATTATGCTCAAACGTCCCACCTTTGGGGTCCTTATTAGTGAAATAACAACAACATTATCAGCTTCAATATAAAGGGATGTCAATATCGGGGTTATTAAGTAAGCGAAAACTGGCCCAAAACACAAGGTTTTGTATACCGAGTAATAATTAACAACATAATGATGTAAAAATGAGAAGATACAAGAATACAAATAGTGGGTTAGGATGTTCAGTCATTTTTTTTTAAATAAGAGACATAAAAATACCAATATCCTGATGGAACTCCTTCACCTATAGGTGTATTTTTATTTATGTACACCGAAAGAAATAAGGTGGTACGAACAAAACATTGGATTAAAGAATCAAGGAGGATTTAATTCCCCTAAGGAGCATCAGTAACCAAGACGATGCCCCTACAGTTTGAATAACACCACGCGATAATAACATCAAGACAAATGCAAGTAGCCTACTTAATCTGTGACTACAAATATGAGGAGTAGGGATAGTTGCATTTAAAAAGACAGAAGACCAATATTTAGAAATTTATTTATGCCATCGCCAAATATAGGAAGATGTCCCCATGAACCTCTAAAAGAAGGACCAAAAGCCTATTACTGGTCAACCTCTGAGGAAAATCGGAATATCTTGAAGAATAGATATACATTCTTCTAAGTAAGACTTTCTTGACCTTGTTATGATATCTATTAAAGTGTAGATGTAGTTTAGATGAAGTCTAAGAAAATCAACAGACCCTCCATTGATATTAACTGTATGTATTTGTTTTCAGATTTGATGTTTGTTTTTAAAAATTGAACAGTCCTGAGGAAGGTGTGCACAAAATAAGAACAAGACACCGAAAAGCGTAGACAAAAGGACTCTTTTTAATTGTATTTTATGTATGCACATTATGTATTCTGTGTAAAACTGATAAATGTATGATATATTGTGAATATAGCAACAAATGTATGAAAAATTATGACAATTTGGGCATCAAATGCCAGTTTTTAGAAAATAAAACAAAAGTAAGTTTTTTAAAATTTGTGTGTGGAGGTAAATGCTTTAGGTTCTACTCTAACTACATAACAAGGACATAGTGAATTACACAGAAAGAAAACCCCTCTTTTTACTGTTGTTATTCCCAGTCCTTTCTGGTACAAGGGAAACTCTCTTTTTTTTAAAAATATTCAGTGTAAACAAAACCACAGCCACCAACAGTTCCAAAACACCTCACTAGGAACAGCACAAAACTAGTAACCTCTTTCACTGCTTCTGAAGCCAGTTTGACAGGAATGCCCCAGGTCGCTTGTGTGCTGTTGGTTCTATGCTCCCATACTTCTTATCTCAGGGGTCTCCTCAAAAGGGACAATATTAATCTCACATTGAGCAACAGAAGTGGTAAATTGGGACCTCTAGAGTGCACAAACAAATATTATTCAGACCTTCAATAGTTGTTACAGTACCAACCCACTGCACTCCACCACACTATCCTACCCACCTAGTTTAGATAGTCCTCTGCCTACAAAGTCCTTCCTCTTACACTCTGGCTCTGTAGTTTTCCTTCTGACATCCAGCGGATACTTCTTATTTAGTATTATATCCAGGGTTTCAAACATGATAGTCTATAAAATCCAGGGTGTCCTCTACCACAGTGAAGAAAAGTGCATTCTTTATAAACTCGATATAAAGTTTCAAAGGAAAAGGCAGGTTACCCTATTTTTCTTGATCCTGTAGCATCTTTCTCACTTGAAGAAACATCGCCTCAGCTGTGCGTGCTCCGGAAGTAAAATCATTATTTTGGACCCTTTGTACTGCGTTGGATGGCCTTAACTATCTATGAAAGTTCAGTAACCAAGGCCTTGGAGACCTTTCTTTACAGTGATGATTTTATCAGTTCTCGTTCTCTAGTGAGCATTATTTTTATTATTCACTGTCTTTACGGCTATTGTTTTCATAGTCTGATTTAAATGTCTAAGATTTTGTATATTCATTTCATTGCTGTCCAGTGAGCTTGGTGAAAAAGTTACTTACCTTCGGTAACGATATATCTGTAAGAAACAGTAGTTAGTATTACATTCCTTACCTTAAAATATCCCCAGGCGTCAGACTAGATTCGGAAACTTTTGCGTAGCAGTACCCTTGCGTGTCGGTAGGCGCCATCTGCGGCTCCGAGTACGTCGTCTGCGTCGTTGGCGCCAGAGTACTTAGACGCCACGCTCGCGCGCTGACGTCAGTTCTTATACACAGCTTTTCCGCGCCAAAAACGCAGAGCCATGTAAAATGCCAACACTTGTGACATTGAAACTAGGGCCCTGAAAGGGGATGACCTTAACTCTAGATATTGGTTCGCAGAACGGGGAGGATGGGTGGGGCGGTAAGGAATCTAAAACTAACTACTGTTTCTTACAGATATATCGTGACCGAAGGTAAGTAACTTGTTCATCTGAAAAAACAGGTTAGTATTAGATTCCTTACCTTAGAATTGATACCCCAGCAATACCAACCCCGGTGGTGGGTCTGTGAACCTATAATCACACGAGAAAGTCCTGGAGGACGGAACGGCCAAAGAAGCCATCCCTCCGGACTTGGCTGTCCAGGCAGTAGTGTCTTGCGAACGTTTGCAGCGAGGCCCACGTAGCTGCCTGACAGATGTCCTGCAAAGGGACGAGATGGCCCAGGGCAGTGGTAGCCGCCGTGGCCCGAGAGGAATGGGCACGCAGCCCAACAGGAGGCTCCTTCTTCGCCAAGGAGTAACAAGCCTTGATACACAAGACGACCCATCGAGAGATGGTCCGCTTGTGCACCGCCCGTCCCTTCTTAGCGTCCACGTAACCAACAGAGAGTTGGTCATCCACCGGAACTGGCGTGTGCGATCTAGATAGAATGAAAGCGCACATTTTGGGTCCAGACGGTGGAGCCGCTCTTCCTCTTTTGAGGGATGCGGTGGCGGAAAGAAGGTGGGCAAGGTGATTGATGCCCGATGTGGAAAACCATGACAAACTTGGGCAGGAAAGAGGGTCTAGTCCGCAACACAACCTTGTCCGGATGGACAGAAAGGAAAGGAGGTTTGGAGGAAAGAGCCTGGAGCTCACTCACTCTCCTGGCAGAGGTGACGGCAACCAGGAAAGCAGTCTTCAGAGTAAGAAGGCGGAGAGGACAGTTGTGAAGTGGCTCAAAGGGAGCCCACATCAGATAGGTAAGAACAAGGTTCAAGTCCCACTTAGGCATCACAAACGGAACAGGGGGAAACATGTGTGTGATGCCTTTCAGAAACCGAGTTACAATGGGGGACTTGAACAAAGACGGTTGATCAGGCAGCTTTAGAAAGGCTCAAAGGGCAGAAAGGTAGCCCTTGATAGTGCCCCAGCAGAGCCCTGCTGGGCAAGAGAAAGAAGGAAGAGAAGAACCTCAGAAAGAGGGGCAGAGAGAGGATCCACAGCCTTTGCTGTGCACCATGCAACAATTCTGTTCCACCTGCAGGCGTATACCGACTTTGTGGAGGGACACCTGGCTAGCAGAATTACAGGAGGCAAGTCAAATGGCCTCAACTGTCGCCGATCAATCTCCAATCATGGAGGTGGAGACTGGACAGGTTCGGTGGAGGACCGTCCCCTGCTGCTGCGACAGAAGGTCCTCCTGAAGAGGTAGATGACCGGGGGATCGACTGCCATACTGAGTAGCTCGGGATACCAGTACCTTCGTGCCCAGTCCCGAGCCACAAGGATGACTTGGGCCCGGTCGCGTTTGATCTTCTTCAGCACTCTGGGCAGAAGTGGTATAGGCGGAAAGGCGTATAACAGACCGCAACTCCACTCGCGACGAAAAGCGTCTCCGAGCGAGTGCCGCCTTGGAAATTCCAACTCACAGAACTGATGACATTGCGCGTTCTCTCCGGTGGCGAATAGATCTAACCAAGGCTCTCCCCACTGCAGAAAGAGACCTTGCGCCACGTTCGAGTTCAGACGCCATTCGTGATCCATCATGCACCGTCGGCTGAGTTCGTCCGCCCTGGCGTTTAGAGAACCTGCCAGGTGTTGAACCACCAGGGTCATGCCCTGATGTTCCAGCCACTGCCAGAGGCGCAGAGCCTCCTGGCCCCGTTTGTTACAGTACCACATGGCAGTGGTGTTGTCCGTGAACACCTGCACTACACTCCCCCGGACAGAGGGGAGGAATGCCTTTAGTGCTAGACGAATCGCCCGCAGCTCCAAAAGGTTGATATGAAGCCGGGACTCCGCCGGAGACCAGAGGCCTCAGATCTCCGCCTCGCCCATGTGGCCACCCCAGCCTTGGAGGGATGCATCTGTCACAACTACGTGCTCCGGCTGGGGAAGGGAGAGGGATCTGCCGCTGACCCAATCGCGGTCTGTGAGCCACCACTGCAGCGGTCTTGCAGTGCCCTTAGAGATCAGGACATGGTTGTACAGGTTGCCCTGATGCTGGGCCCTCTGAAACTCCAGGTCCCACTGAAGAGCCTGCATCCGCCATCAGGCGTGATGCACCAGAAGGATGCAGGAGGCCATCAGCCCCAGAAGCCGCGGGATAAAGGCTGAAAGATCGGAATCAAAGCCTGAATATCCCAAACCCGCTGTTCGGGAGGATAAACCCCAAACTGCACCGAGTCGAGAACCGCTCCGATGAAGAGGAGCTTCTGGAAGGGGCACAGGTGTAACTTCGGCACATTGATGGTGAACCCCAGCTGGTGCAGGAGGTCTGCCGTCGTCTGGAAGTGGCAGACGACTGTCTGGGGCGAGCCCGCCATCACCAAGTCGGCGAGGTAGGGGAAGACTGAGACCCCTAACCTGCGCAGATGAGCTGCGACCACCGCCTTCACCTTCGTGAACACCCGTGAGACGCTGGTAAGGCTGAAGGGGAGCACGGTAAACTGAAAGTGGTCGCGGCCTACCGTGACCCGCAAGTAGCGCCGGTGGGCCGGCAGGACGGGAATGTGGAAATAAGCGTCCTGCAAGTCCAACGCTACCATCCAGTCTCCTGGGTCCAGGGCAGCTAAGACCTGAGCTAGTGTCAGCATTTTGAACTTCTCCTTCCGGAGGAAGCCGTTGACGTTCTGTAGATCCAAGATAGGGCGTAGGCCCCCTTTGCCCTTCTTGGGTACCAGAAAGTAGTGGGAGTAGCAACCACACCCTACTTCTGGCCCAGGAACGAGCTTGATGGCCCCCTTGGCTAAGAGGGCTGTACCTTCCTCTTGCAGAAGTCGCAAGTGATCCCCCGACACGCGGTGGTATTGCGGTGGCATAGCTGGAGGGGTCGCTTCAAAGGGGAGGGAGTAGCCCCTTCGGATGTTTTACAGCACCCACTTGTCCGATGTGACAGTGCGCCAGTGGTGGAGGTGATGGCGAACCCTGCCGCCCATTGGCGTCACATGGGCCTGAAAGCTCGGACTAGGAGGGTTTTGAGGCGGATGCTGCAGGGGTAGGTGTGGACTGACCTCGCCGTTGTCCCCGACCGCCACCACAGCGGTTTCCACGGCCGCCACCTCGTTGGAAATTAGTCTGCGGTGCGTGGCTGGCAGCACGTGTGGGGGCGCCTCTTCCTTGGCCACGAAAGGAGCGAAAGTCACCCGTTTGCTGGCGCGGGGCCGAGAGGCCCAAGGACTTGGCCGTAGCCCTGGAGTCCATATAAGTGCTCAAGCGCATGGTCTGCCTTGTCGCCAAAAAGGCAACGGCCATCAAACGGCATGTCCATGAGTGTATTCTGGACATCGTCCGAAAAGTTGGCAGACCTCAACCAGGCGTGGTGGCGAATCGCCACTGTCGTTGTCATCGCTCTGCCCAGTGAGTCGGTGGTATCCAGCCCACACCGGATGGAAAAACGTGCTGCATCTCGACCCTCCGCAAGAGCTTGGGCGAGTTTAGCCTTGACTTCCGCCAAGCATTCTGGCAGCACGTTCGCGACCGTGTCCCACAGAGAGTGGGTGTAACGACCCAAGAGGCATGCTGTGTTGGAAGACCGCAGTCACAAACTCAGGGAGGAGAATACCTTTTTGCCGTATTGTTCGTATCTCTTGGATTCCCGATTGAGCGGAGCCGTCGGGAATGCGGTCTAGGAGTTGGAGGCCTGGATGACCAGGCTCTCCGGGGTGGGATGGGTGGACAGGAAACAAGGGTCGCCCGGGGCCGGGCGGTGGCGTCTGGCCACGTTCCTATCTACAGGCGGATCTGTAGCGGGCCTGGACCAAGTGCCCAAAAGAACGCCAGTCAAGACCTCATTAAACGGCAGCAGAGGCTCATCCGAGCTGGACTGCGGTTTAAGGACCTCAGTGAGGAGGTTAGTCCTCACGGCAGCGACAGGGAGCTCAAGGCCCAAGGCCCTGGCCGCCCGCGTCAGCACCACACTGTAGGTTGCCCCCTCCTCCGTAGCCACGGTAGGGGGTAAGACAAAACCATTGTCTGGTGAAGTGTCCAGGCCACTGCCATCCCCAAGTTCACCTGTCCAGTCCTGCTGGGACTGAATCACGAGTCCGAGGGTCCTCAGTCCCCTCCCAATACATCACATCACTCATCTCCTGATAATCAGGGTTGTCAAAGGATGGGGCCTGTTCGTTAAAGTAGAAATCTCCAAGCAGCGTCGAATACGGCGCCGCTTCGACGCCGGAACCGGATCGAGGGAGCCATCGGGGATGACGTCGCCCGAAGGCGGCGCCTGAGGTGAAACCCTAGGGATCGGAGCCGGTGAGGTCGTCAGGTCAACCGGCGACGACCCGGATCCGGAAGCGGATCCAGCAGGGCCCTGCGGCGCCGGGCCCGAAGGCGCCGGCGGCGTCGAAGCACCCGCCGGCGTCGGGCCGAAGCACCCGATCCGCTGAGGCCCCCAGACGGATCCGCTGGGCCCGAAGGCGCCACGGAGCTCGTCGGAGGAGAGAGAGACCTTATGGCCATGAGGAAGCGCTCAATCTCCTCCGGCGTCGCGTTCTGCCCAGGGACCGGAGAGTATGAAGCAGGCCGCAACGCCCGCGACTCCGACGGAGCCACGTGGGCGGTGTCACCCGAACCCCCGGACGCGTCGCACGAGCGTCGGGGGGAGTCGGAAGAGCGATGACGTCTCTTCGACTCCTTGTTCTTACCTGACGACTTCGAGCCCGAAGACCGATAGTGACTCCCGGAGCTATGATGGCTCCGACCCCGCGACCGGTCCCTTGACCTTTGTCCGGACCGGGGCCGACTGCCGGAGCTCGAGCCGCTTGCAGGACCGCTGCCGCCTAGCTTTCGACATCAGGGCTCGGCAGTCGGGGCAGGCCTTGTCGTCGTGGTCGAAGCCGAGACAGTGAAGGCACCGGGGTGAGAGTCGGTAACCGACATCAGTCGGTCGCAGTCCTCACAGGGTTTAAATCCAGGCATCCCTACCGGCACCGTTCGGAGTTGAAAAATGATCAAAAGGGATCGAAAAAGTTAGTCAAAAATTGACTATGGGTACCACTTTTTCCGGACCTGCGCTGCTGGCACGGAAAAAAGAATAACTGACGTCAGCGCGAGAGGGCGGCGTCTAATTACTCCGGCGACGTCACCCTGGCGCCAACGACGGACACGGAGCCGCAGACGACGCCTACCGATGCGCAAGGGTACTGCTACGCAAAAGTTTCCAGATCCAGACTGACGCCTGGGGATATTCTAAGGTAAGGAATCTAATACTAACCTGTTTCTTTCAGATATACTTGATTATCGTTTACATTTTCCTGCGCTCTGGTGAGCCAGATTTGAATCTTTCAATCTTGATTTATCAAAAGTTATTTACAAATGGACATAAAGTTCTTCATTTTGATTCAATCCTCTCGGGTCTAAAGTTCTGAACGTGATGATGTGTTTAGATTCCTTTTGTCGGAGGATTTTGATCTGATCTCCTCCTCTTTCAGGTACTGGTATTTGTTCAAGTGCACAGTATCTCAATGTCTCCCAATTGCTGTCATGGTATTTCTCCATGTGTTTGGCCACTGCATTTGTTCGATCTCTATAGGTTGTGGCGCGGACATGTTCCAGAATGCGTTTCTTCACTTCAAAGATCGTGCTTCCTATATATCTTTTGTAACATGGGCATACTACCATGTAGATCACATATGAGCTCTTACACGTAAGATGTTAACGTATCTTCCATTCCATGCCCTTTTTGATCTTCATTTCCTTTGTTGGAGCAGCAATCTTGCAAACCTTGCACTGTTTGCACGGCCAAAAGCCTTCCCTCTGTAGCCATGTTTTGTTTGGAGTTTCTTTGAAGTGACTGTGAACGATTTGATCACCTATATTTCTGGTTCGACGGTATGTTGTATTTGGATGCTCTCCTATTTATTCTGCCATGGTCGGATCCAGTTTTAGAATTCCCCAATGTTTTCTAATGATGTTAGTTTTTTGTTTTCTGCACTGTATGTCGTTATGAGTCTGAGTTTGTTATCATTTATTTCATCCTTTTTGTTCTTTTTTGTGGGATTGTTCTCCGATCATGGTTCATGACTCTGTTTAGACACTTCGCAACAACTTTTTTGGGATAATTGCGAGTGAGGAATCGGTTACTGGCTTTCTTATTGTGTTTGAGAATGTATTCTTCATTTGAACAGTTCCTTTTGAGTCTTAAAAACTCCCCATATGGGATGATCCACTTTAGATTCTCATCGTGGAAGCTCTCTCCATGTAGAGTTGCGTTTGTGGCAATAGGGGAAGACTGAGACCGCCAATCTGCGCAGATGAGTTACGACCACCGCCATCACTTTCGTGAAAACCCGAGGGGTGCTGGTAAGGCCGAAGGGGAGCACGGTAAACTGAAAGTGCTCGTGGCCTACTGTGAATCCTTCTTGGGAACCAGAAAGTAGTGGGAATAGCAACCACCTCCTACTTCTGGCCCAGGAACGCGCTCGATGGCCCCTTGGCCAAGAGGGCCGTAACTTCCTCTTGCAGAAGTTGCAAGTGATCACCTGATACTGTGGTACTGTGGTGGCATGGCTGGAGGGGTTGCCTCGAAGGGGAGGGAGTAGCCCCTTCGGACGATTTGCATCACACACCCGTTTAATGTGATGGAGCGCCAGTGGAGGAGGTGATGGCGAACCCTGCCCCCCACTGGCGTAGAATGGGCCTGAAAGCTCAGACTAAAGAGGCTTTAAGGCGGATCCTGCGGGGTGGATGTGGACTGGCCTCGCCGCAGTCCCTGGTTACCACTTCCGCCTCATCGCTGGATGTTAGTCTGCAGCCCGTGGCTGGTAGGACGTGAGGGGGCGCCCCTTCTTTGGCCACGAAAGGCCCAAGGAATTGGCCGTAGCCCGGAGTCTTTGAAACGCTCAAACGCACTGTCTGCCTTGTCGCCAAATAGGCGACGGACATAAAACGGCATGTCCGTGAGGGAATTCTGGACGTCAGCCGAAAAGTTGGCGGACCTCAGCCAGGCGTGGCGGCGAACCGCCACCGCCATTGCAGTCGCCTTGCCTAGCAAGCCAGTAGTATCCAGCCCGCAACGAATAGAGTACCGTGCCACATCTCGCCCCTCTGCAAGGGCTTGGGCGAGCTTCACCCGGGCCTCCTCCGGGCAAGCTGGCAGCACGTCCGCGACCGTGTCCCACAGAGAGTGGGTATAACGGCCCAAAAGGCAAGCGGTGTTGACCGACCGCAACCCCAAACAGAGAGGTGAACATTTTCTTTCCAAACTGTTCATACCTTTTGGATTCCCGATCAGGAGGAGCTGTCGGAATGCGGTCTGGGAGTTAGAGGCCTCGGTAACCAGACTCTCGGGGTGGGGTTGGTGGACAGGAAGCAAGGGTCGCCCGGGGCCGGGGGGTGGCGTCTGGCCACGTTCCTATCTACAGAAGACCTGTAGCGGGCCTGGACCAAGTGCCCAACAAAACGTCAGTAAGGGCCTCATTGAATGGAAGTAGAGGCTCCGAAGAGCTTGCCTGTGGTTTGAGGACCTCAGTGGAGGTTAGTCCTCAAGGCCGTGATGGGGGGCTCAAGAGCCAAGGCCTTGGCTGCCCTCGTCAACACCACACTGTAGGCAGCCCCCTCCTCCGTAGCCACGGTAGGAGGGGAGACAAATCCAGTGTCGGGCGAAGTGTCCAAACCACTGGCCTCCCACCGCTCACCTGCCAAGTCCTGAAATGACTGGTACTCCCGTGCCAGAGGGTCCTCAGACCCCTCCCAATCGCCCTCGCCCTCCATCTCCTGGTAGTCTACAAAGGATGGGGCCGGATCGTAGAAAAATTGCTTTTCTCTCAGCGTCGAATGCGGCATCGAGCGGCGCCGTTCCGATGCCGGAACCGGATTGAGGGGGGATCGGGGACGGCGTCGTCCGGGGACGGCGTCGGTGGCGACACCCTGGGAGCCGGCGCAGGGGTCGTGAGGTCGAGCAGCGGCAACCTGGATCCAGAACTGGATCCGGCGGGGCCCTGCGGCATCAGGACCGAAGTCGTCAATGGCGCAGGGGCCGAAGCACAAGACGGCTCCGGGGCCGAAGCACCCGGCACGCTTGGGCTCCCAGTCGGGGCCGAGGGGGCCCGAAGGTGCCACAACAGGACCAGACGGAGGAGAGAGAGACCTCATGGCCATGAGGAAGGACTCGATCTCCTCAGGTGTCGCGTTCAGCCCAGGGATAGGCGGGTATGGAGATGTAGCGGCGCCTGAGGTGGAGCAGCGTGGGTGGTGTCGCCCCAACCCCCGGCCGCATCGTGCGAGCGTCGGGGGGAGTCGGAAGAGCAATGTCGTCTCTTTGACTTCTTGTGCCTCTTACCTGAGTACTTGTAGCCCGACGAATGGTGTTGACTCGCCGAGCTCCGATGACTGTGGCCCCGCGACCGGTCCTTCAACCTCCTCCTCAACCTGGACCAGGAACGACGCGGGGCCGACTGCCAGAGCTCGAGGCGCTTAGGGGACCGCTTCAGTCTAGCCTTCAATGTCTAGGCCCGGCAGTCGGGGCACGACTTGTCATCATGGTCGGCCCCAAGGCAATACAGGCACCGGCGATGGGGGTCGGTAACCAACATCAGTCGGCTGCAATCGGCACAGGGCTTGAACCCGGGCATCCCTACCGGCACCGATAGTCTTAAGACTCAAAAACAGGATCAAAAAGCTCGAAAAAGTTAGCCAAAAAGTGACTAAGGAGTACTGCTTTTTCAGGATCTGCGCTTGCTGGCGCGGAAAAAAAGAAGAACTGACATCAGCGCGCAAGGGCGGCGTCTAAGTACTCCGACAACGTCATCCCGGCGCCAACGACAGACGCGGAGCAGCAGACAACGCCTACCGACGAGCAGGGGTACTGCTACGCAAAACTTTCCGGATCCATTCTGACGCCTGGGGATATTCTAAGGTAAGGAATCAAACACTAACCTGTTTCTTTGAGAAAGGCTATTTTTATTGGAAAGAAATCCTCAACTTGAAATCTATTTGGGGCACAAAGTCCTGGCATGTCCAAGGTACAGAATATTTATTTCGTGCATTTCTCATATCATCACAAATAATTCTTCTAAATGATACAGTCCAACAAACTATCTGGTTAAGATTAAAGAAAGGAATACTCTCACTATTCCATCCCTTGTCCCTTTCGATGATGGACAATCTTATACAAATTATTATGAAGATCAATTAAATGGCATGATACACAATTGTACTTTTAATTAATCACTTATGGCTCCAAGAGGGTGGTTGATATGGCCAGTGGACACTAATATTTGTCATATTCGTTTTTTAAACTCCACATCTGGGTTCAAATTAAATTGACCTGATCCTCAATATTCATAATCCACGAAACATATCATTGTTAATACTTATTCTGTGGGTAAATTATGCCATTAATGGTTAGAACATTCCGCCTTGTCTGCAGTGAAACAACATCTTTCTCTTCTTTCAAAAGACATGAATCTGTCCCATTTCCTTTTGGGTCCAAAATCCCTATGTTCTAAACAATTTGTTTATGCTGCTTATAATTAAATTTGAAATGATCACAAATGGAAGCAACAGTACGTTTACACCAAATTGATCAAGATAATTTGGATAAAGTCTTTGCTGTGGTAGACAATAGTATAAATACTTTGCACAAAATAACAAAGCTATTGCAGCACAACTATTAAACCTGGCTTGTTTAATGAACCAAAAACAGTGTTGGTCATGGGTCAAGGTAATCCCATAATGTAGTTTGGATCTCTTGCATAATGACGATGAGGAAACACCACTCCGTTCAAAATAATCCAATCACATCATATAAAGGAGTTTTTCTTATGCACTTTACTGAAGTCCAAAAATGAAAATTCCCAGCACACAATTAGCCGACACGTGTTTCGTCTGATACACAGACTTTTTCAAGGCAAAAACTGAGAATATTGGCGAACTGAAATGTATAAACAATCCGTCACTGCTGTGCATCAGATGGGAGTGGAACCATGATCCAAATAGGGAGACTGTGATCTACGTAAACAAAAACAAAGACATAAGTATCACTGCCGGCGCTGGCCTACCGCCATTTAGTAAAATCCCACAAATGCACAGCTGTACTGAGCCCCGATATGGCCCAATACTAAAGTCCAAATCCTTCAAATATAATGAAAGAAACAAGTAAAATGTTGATGGTCACTGTAGCAAAAATAAGCTTGGACGTCAACGAAATTGTCAGTCATGAGTGGATTAATATCACCTGAACCTATTGTAGTGCAACTCTGGTAGATTGACCCCTCCAAGTATAGACGTCTCCTCCGCTAACACAGTCGTGTGGATAGTGGTGAAAAAAATTAAGGGCTGATACTTTCAAGACAGTTATAATTCTGGATGTGCGGTTATTTCCATCTTAGGGAACACAACTACCTGTTCTTTTCTTGAATCAGTATAAATACTTCGTCATATCTTATTATAGTTTGGATAATATTGTATCATCTGTCATTGAAATAGTGCAAAATGATGTGTCTACATTATATCATGGTCAAACTCAACTTAGATCCATAATGCAATTTAGTTGGACTCTCCAAACACTGAAGACAGTTGCGTTCCATGGCATTACCTTAATTCCACTGCTTTGTTCCTACCATTTAATTTGACAGGTAGACAGCAGTCAATGTCTATAAAAGTGCTAGTTATACTATCTACCACATTGAGAAACCTGAACAGCTTCCCTGTACAATAGCAGAAACACCATATGCAGTCTAGTTAACACACAAAGTTATCTCATAACCAATCTTTACTTTTCAGTTCACTGCTTGCATGAAACCGTTCCCGGTGGGTAAAAACGAACCTCTTGGGAGCAGTTATATACATGAATTGCGGTCCGCGCAATTGAGATATTGCTATCAATGGGCTGAGAGAGAAGTTTTTCTTACAGGAGAGGAATGTGACTCCACTGCAGGGCATTCTCCTGTTTGTCAACAGGTAAAAATCCAAGAAGCCTGTAATGCATCTTCCCCTAATTTGGCTTGCTATTTAACCCGTTCCGTGTGGGGCATATTCCCCCGCTGTGCCGGGGGTTGAGGGGGGAGCGCGCGCAGCGCCCCAGTGCTCATGACGAGCTCGTCATGAGCCACGGTGGTCGTGTGCTCCTGACGAGCTGAGCTCGTCATGACCACACCCATTTCATTAGAACGCTGGCACAGCAGGGGAATTTGCCCAGCATGCGAGCGTTCTAACAGTCATGACGAGCTCAGCTTGTCATGAGCAAACAAGCACCGTGGCTCATGACGAGCTCAGCTCGCCATGAGCATGCAAGGTGTTAAGAGAAAATCCTGTTTCCTCTATTATTCCCACTCTCACATTGCCTTCAAATGGAAGCTATATTGTCCTTAATAATCAGGACTGTGGTTAAAGTAGCGGTCCAACATGGTGGTCGCGTTGTAAACAAGCTCCCCTAGCCCCGTCTTAATCCGCTGATTATCCTGCCTCATCAGCCCCTGAAATTATGCCTCTGTTGCCTGTGGGTAATGCCCTTGCCCCGCTGGCAGCCTGGGGGCCAGTCTCAGTCGCCCCCCCGTGAGGCAATCCGGTCTTGAGGCGGGGCTGAGGCCTAGAGATCCTCGGCCTCGAGAGCAAGGCAATATCGAAGCATGCAACCTGCAGCTGCGGCTCAGAGCGGTCGTGGTGCGGAGGCCGAAGTGTCGCCCTGAGTCGTCTGGGCGGTGAGGTGCCGCTGAAGCACGGGAGGTGCCGAGAGGTAACTGCCTAGGGCTCAGCAGCTGCATCGAGCTGCGGTGTGTTTGCCTCCAGCATGCGCAACCCAGGGTGGCATGCAGAGAAATCCCAGTGAGGGGGCGTCTTCAGGATCCCTCCTCCCAGCAAGCAAAGTCAGTTGTCGCACGCATTAGGGTGCTCCCTCTTGAGAGGTGCTACTAACACCGTCGTGGACACAGCTATGCGCCAGCCCATCGGCGGCCATGCTGGGCTGGGAAGTGCGTAGAGCATTGGTGCGGGCGGCCTGCCATAACTCCATGCTGCAGCAACACTGAGGGGGTGCCCGTTTGTGTTCAGACCCCCGACTTGCATGACCAGCGCCGGGGTACATATGGTGGAATGCTATGGAATATATGACTGGCGAGGCTGACCAATAACTCTCCCCGCACTGTGGCACAAGGGGGGAGCACCGATATTGAGGCCCTCATCTTACTTCCATAGCGGACAAACCTTGGCCCTTGAGATACTCAGCCCCCTGGGACTATGACAGTCCATATTCATGGTAAAGTGGTGGCCCAGCTGTTGGCCTGGTCATCATTGCTGCGCTTTACTGATGCCCTGCGCCGATTACGCATGTGATGGCCCGATCGCGGGGACTTGCGCACAAATCAGCTAGGGCAATAGAGATCCTTCATCCATTTGCTGTCACAGGCACCCCGGGGATCTGCGGTGGTAGTACCTATGTCTCTAAATACCCTACGTGGCTGTGCCGCCACCTTGATTTGGCCAAATCGCTGTGTTTCCTGATTGACACAACCATAGAGTCAGCTTCCACACTTGAAATAATCACACCTTGCCCATGGACAAACCCTCAGGTGTGATGGCACACCAAAGTACTATGGACAAATATACTGGCGTCGCATCCCAGGCACCTAACTCAGGAGATCCGATGCCATTTATGCCAGATTAGGCCACCATTCTAGCTGCCATAACGCAGGCCAGAGACAGGCTAGAGGCCAGATCGGAGAGGTTGGCTCCGATGTCGGGCTCTTACGGTAAGATCTTCGCAATACAGTCCAGCGAATAGCAGAAAGGGAAACTAGAATATCGAAGGTGGAAGATACGGTATATACCGTCCAGAAGAAAGTATCCTCCCTTGAGACGATTACAAAGACTCTGGCACTACATGCTGAAGATGCTGAGAGGCGCGAACGCAGAAACAACTACTGCTTTGTAGGGTTCCCCGAGGGCTGTGAAGGTAACATGGAGGGCCTCCTGGTTAAATGGCTGACAGGCTGACTTCCTCCTGGTGTTCTGTACCCCTGCTTCATAATCGAGTGAGCACACCGAGCCTTGCTACAAAATCCACCACCCGGCAATCGACCCAGGTCCATCATGGCCAGATTTTTTAATTATAAAGACCGGGACGTTATCCTACAGCAAGTTAGGCTTCGGGAGAGCCTCCACTATACCTCAAACCCTGTCATGATATCCAAAGACTAGAAGCGCTAGTTCAACAGTGCCCACAATCCTTTACAGAGGCCAAAGCTAGACTGCGGACCCTTAAGATTCAGTATTCCATGTTGTTTCCGGCCAGGCCGCGGGTGTGCTACAAATCGCGGATACACTTCTTTCAATCACCTGAAGAGGTCTTCAATTGGACAGATGAAGTAGTCAAGCTCAAGCCTCACACACCGCCCAGAATAGACTCGGACTCATCGTCAGGAGACCCGGGCCATAAGATTTCCCAGGCTAATAACAAGCAGCGTCGCAGATCGCACTCGAAGAGGCACTGCAAGACCCGCAGCAAGTCCAGCATCCTATCTACAGAGGCCATCACAGGATCGACAACATCCTAGTTCCACCCAGTTATAAAAACACTCTTTGCAATGCCGCCGGCACTGCATCTGGGGCTACTTTCAATAGTGCTTTCACTTGACTCTGAAGACACTTGTATGTACAAGGGACACTTCTTGGGGATCCATTGGCAGAAGGTAGTTCCTGGCCCCCATTGGTGTCGGGAACTCTTCCATACCACGACAGATGCTTCAACATTTATGAGGTATTGGTGTGGGTGGAGGGGGGTTGGGGTTCGGGTAAGTTGATGTTTTTTGCAGTCAGTGTCTTGCTCTCACAATACATGTGTACGGGTCTCAACTGCATATGCCACACATGCATTATTTTCCATCCATATACACCACAGATTACCACATCGCTAGATATGTCCAGGTTATATGAAAGGCGTCTTCGTCTTATCAGTTGGAATGTCCAAGGCCTACTAGATAAGGTCAAAAGGGGGGCGGTACTGCCCCAGGCAAAACGCTACGAAGCTGATATCTTGTTTTTAGCAGGAAATACACTTATTGGGCAGTAAGACACCGTGCCTGTCCTGTTTTGGACATGTGCAGACATTTCACTCTGGATTCAACCGGGGGCTCTCAGGTGGCCATTTTGATTCACCGTAGAATCCCCTTCCTTCATGAGAAAACATGGCCTGATCACCAAGATAGGATTATCATAATCACAGGCACACTATACGGTAAGCCGTTCACTTTAGGCAGTGTATATGCTCCTCCGCCATTGGCCTGGAATCTAACAGAACGCCTGATGAGGCTCTGGGCAGAAATTCGCACATAACTGACAATAGTTGTGGGTGACTGGAACGATATTATATGCCCCCATGCCAACAGATGGCACGGAGCAGGTAGACCAGTAGAACCACGTGAGTCGAACCTGCAGCTCCTGGTGCAGGGGATGGACTAAGTGGGCACCTGGCGACGACTACACACAACTGACATGGGCTACACATATTTCTCTAGTACACACAGGTCCTTTTCTCGCATCGACTATGTTTTTTTTTATCCGCTGCCCGTATACATAGACTTGATGCAACAGAGATATTACCAAGTGGCCTTTCCGAACACTCCCCTGTGCAGCTGGATTTGTGTTTAGACTCCACGGGCCCCCACTCCCCAGGCAATTATCTCCATGGCATCTCCATGATGAACAATATAGGACACATTTACACACTGCCATCTCTAATTACTTTTCACAGAACACGGGAACAGCGGAGTCCTCCGTGATGCTGTGGGAGGCTATTTATTTGAAAGGTTTTATATAGCGTTGACTAGACCCAGGGGTATCAGAGCGCTTTACATGAACGTAGGCAAATGGAGAAAAACAGTTGAACAAAATACCAAATGAAGCAAGCGAATACATCACATTATTAAAAAAAGCGAGGTGAGGAATTAGGGCATAAAACGTGCTATTTCAAACAATGTAGAGGAAAAGAAACAAACATAATATACATGGGGGTATAAGTCAGTGTCTGAGAAGGGAGGAATGTTATGAGCAGTGGGTGAATGCAAAGATGGTAAGGAAAGAAACCGACAAAAATCAAAGCAGGGGGGAGAAGAAAGTTCAGTCTGTGTGGGGATTAAGGATCCCAGGATAAGTTGAGAATGTGGAGTTTGAGGTCTTTTTTAAAGTTGAGGTAGGTGGGGTTGCAGCGCAGGTCCTGTGGGAGGGAATTCCAGATGCTCGGAGCTGTCCCGGAGAAGGAGCGAGATTGGGTGGATTTTTTTTTTTTTTTTTTAAGAAGTGGGGGGATTAGGAGGAGCGAATTGGAGCGTCTCATCAGTCTAGGGCAGCTCGCCTTTTTGAGTTTGTTTGTTAAGTATAGCGGGGTTTGTTGGTAAAGGGCTTTGTGCGTGATGCAGGCACTCTTGTAGAAGCATTTTCCTTCAATAGGGAGCCATTTAAGGGCTTTCAGGGCTGGGGAGATGTGGTAACATTTTTGACAATCCATGATGAGACTGGCCGCCAGGTTGAGAATAGCTCTAAGTGGGGCCAGGTGAACTATGTGGGTTCCTGTGAGGAGTCACTGAAGGGGACCCACCGTCCCTCCACGCAAAAGGCTCTGCTGCCCCGCTCATCCGAGACTAGTGATGATCTGAGGCTCTGCCGAGAATTTGACTAAGGCCACAAGAACCAGATGCGGCAAGAGCGGGCCTCACAGGATGTAGGCCACAGGGATTCTTCAGTGAGGGTTATCGCACTGGACAGACCGTCCCTTCACAACAGACAGCTGCTGCCTGCTCATCCGAGATTAGTGATGAGCTGAAAGGCGCCGCCGAGCCTGGTTGATGGGGAATTGTAGGCAAGGGGACGCTGCACGGGATCACGGGACCCCTCCAAACGCTGCAGCGGCTCCAGGAAACACAAAAACGTCAGATGCGGCCCCAGCCAATTACCCCGGGGCTCCGGCCGTCCGAAAAAACCACACTCACCCAAACGGTTGAGGAATACATGCTAGACGGGCCCGCCAAGAGCACAACCTCTCTAAGTCAGGAAGTGTCAGCAGGGTATTCCCAGCAGCCAGGCCAGGTCTTGGTCCTCCCGCACAGAGCTGGTGCAATCAGCGGTTTTCTCGGATGTTTCCCTCAGCTGGTGACGAGCTGCAGCGATGCACGCACGGTCACCACGGCAAACGTGCCTCGCTGAGGCTGAGAACGTCCCTCAGCGGCAAGGCCAGGTCCGGGCTCCCAATACGGCGCCGATGCAATCAGCAGCTCCCTCGGCAGTCGTTGAGGCATTCACAGCTGCTGGCGAGAGGCAACGGTCTTACCACGGTCATCGCTGCAGACATGCCTCGTTGAGGCCGAAACAAATGTCCCCACGCAAAGGCGTCCTGCGATCCACCTCGAGACAAAGCTACAGCTATCCGTGGACGACAGGAGGAACGGGGGTGGATACCGATATAGCAGGTCATCCAGCGGTCCCAACTGCAGATAACTGTTTCCAAAGTTACAAAGATGTAGTCTTAGTCGTAGTAGTTCTTGTAGAATGTAGGAGTGTAGGAAATGCTTCCTATGGTTACCCCCACTTTTTTCTGAGTTTCACTGGTTTTTCGACTTTAGTGTGGCCCTGCTAATCAGGTCCACAGCCTAGCTGTCATCTCTCTAAATTGATACCATGTACTTTAAGTACATACCAGATTGGTTACTGGGTCACCCTTATGAGTCCCTGTCTATGGTACCTTAGGTACCCAGGGCATAGGGACCCCAGAGGCCTACCAGGGGCTGAAGCATGTATTGTGCCACCTCTGGTTAGCCTTCCAAACTGACACCACAGGTCTGCACTTGCAGCCTAGGTAAGGTGGTGTAAGCACCCCTTACTTAGATATAGTATGCCTATATCTACCTTTACATATAGACACATAGTAACCTATAAGTTACTCCTATGGCAGGCCTTGACAATCCTCAAGGCAGAGTGCTTGGTTTTGTGTGAGAGGGTGACCTAGCATGAGCTGAGCCCCTCTGCAGCTTTCAGAACCATCTTCTTAGAGCTGTTCTATGATATAGCCATACCATATACTCTTAAGTGCATTATAATCCTCACGGTTAATGCTAACTTTGGTTTGGCTTTATCAAAACATGTTGTGTAAGGTTTCAAACACTTTGGAATACTACCCCCCACCAGTTCTGGTGGTGGGGGTAGCAGTCCACCCTTCTAGAGGGAGAAGACATGTACATACTGGTAAACCCGGTTAAAGTTAAACAGAGCCCCAGCATCACAGAATGGATGCTGCTCCCACAGACACAAGTCTGCCCTCCTGCTGCTGGACGAAACTCCGGCAGGGGAGGCCTGGACAATAGGTTTCCTGTCCAGGGAGGTGCTGGCACCTCCCCAGACAGGCTTTAGTGTATTGGGGCAGGGTGGGTTGCATTCAGTGAATGCTTTTCAGACTCTGCCTGGGGTACACAAGGTGCTCCATGCATTTCCCAGTTCAAACCGGTTACTGCGGCACTCAGCCCCAGCTCTGGCACGAAACTGGACAAATGGGAAGGGGTATAACCACCCCCTCCCCAGGTCCACCCATAGGAGCGACCTTAGAGTTAGTCCAACCCCTAAATCTTCTATAAGAATAGGATCCCAGTCCATAGGACTTTAGAATACCCTGGACGAAACTCTGCAACATATATCTTGGACCTTCGACATTCCATATCGACTGGAAGACGGAGGAAATCTCCCTTGTGGTCAAGGAGTGACCACCCTGTTCAGACAGGTACCAACTGCATCTTTGCCGGTCTGCATTTTCGAGGCTCCCACCGGATCCCGAAGAATCTGCGACACAGGACATGGACTTCCAGACATCTCTGAAGCTGACCCGAGCTTCCAGCAAAGCTGAGACCCGTAGCTGACACAACAGATGTGGGATCGGAACTCCTGGACATCCTGCATTTTTGCAACTGCACCTACTTCCTGAGGTATGCATACGTTGTGCATTGGGGTATTTGAAGCCCCTGCCCGGGCACCTTTTTCACCGAAGTACAGAAGCCAGCACTCTACAAGTGACCCGTGAGACCCCTTTCTTCATCACAGCTCTAGGCCCCTTCACGGTTCCTATTCTGTTGGCTTGTGAGCCCCCACGAAGGCCAATCCTTTATTTCTTGAGCTTTCCTGGTTGCTCCAGACGTGTTCTGACTCCCCTCGAAAGGAGGAGTCTCCCAGACCTTGCTGGTCTGAACCGAAGCCAATCTTGTCATCTTGTGTGGGTTGCTTTTGCCAAGGCCTGTTGTATCCAATCCGGATTCTGATGCTGCAGTATTCAACATCCTTCGTGGGACTGCTCGAATCCAGATCCTGGTCGTCGTGGACGCCTCCTGGTCCTCGTGGCTGAAGAGTCAAGCTTCACCTGAAATCACCCGACATCGGCTGGCATCTTCTCACCATCCTGCTCACTGGCGAGTGACCCAGACACTGTCCCCTCTGCTTTCAGGTTCTTCACATCTCCGATCCACCCAGACACTTTTCCTTTGGTCGCCTGCAGCATTTCTTCGCAGCTCTCCATAGGAATCGGTGACGAAACCCGAAACCAAAAGACACCTATGCACCTGGCTTCCCTGGGTGAGGTAACGCGAGTACTCCGGTGCTCCCGTGGGTCTTGACTCTCGAAGTGTCCTAGTCTAAAAGGGTTCCATCGTAGTTCACCTCTAAGTGCCCTTAATCTTTAAAATTGTAACTTATTCGTTCTCCATAGAAAGTCAATGGTGATCCGCGGCTGTGTTTAGACACTGCACGCGTCCTCCGTGGACCTCCTGTGTCCCTACCTTGGGTGGTTCCTGGTAGCCCCAGCGGTTCTACAGGCCCTAGGCCTGCTTTCCAACCCTCATGTGGTTCTTATACCACTATTTCAGTATACGGTTTGTGAGGGCCCTAGGGCATAACGTATACTGTGCAACTTATCGTATGCTAATTAAGTTCCTTGTTTGTACTTTTACCTCTGACCTCAAAGAGTCCAGAGGGGTTCTGTTTAGAATAAATACATATATATTTGATATATATCTTGTGTGTGTTGTGCTTGCATTTGATCATTCAATAGATTTTAATTGGTAAAAAACTAGCTTAACTCGCCTCTAAGTCTTAACCTTGAAGGCTACTCTCCACAGCCACCACTAGGATAGCTTTCTATAAAGGTTGAATTTAAACCTACCATCAATAAGGGTAGTTTGGACTGGTGTAAGGTGCCCACTAGAATAGTGAACATCATATGCCAGGCAACTTCTCCCATAGAATAACTGTTGATGCAGGGTGGATGGCAGGTTTAGCGGAGGATATTCACCGCATAGGTGATCCTCAAACACGGAAGCTCCTAGGCTGAGCTCCTACTCGGTGGCCATCTTGGGCAGGTCGCCCGCTTCTCCATTTCTCTTCTCCATGCTGTCTATACAGGCTATGAAGCAGACGCTAAGGGTATGGCGCAGGCAGCGTCATGAGAAACTGACTCAAGTTGAAGCTCTTAGACCTAGAGTTCAGGAGCCGGAGAGGAGATGGAAACACTGCGCGTCGACACTTAGTACATACACAACAACTATATGCCAGTGAACTGATGGATGAGGCTAGAACGGAGTGGCTTGCTACTCATCGCAGAATCTACCAGTGTGGGGAGAAATCTAGTGCACTTTTACAACGACTCTGTCAGAGGACTCTTTGCCCCATGACTATTCAGAGCATCCGTGGACCTACCGGGAAAGTGCTCACTGATCCCCTACAAATCGCAGAAAGCTTTGCTGGCTACTATGAGAATCTATATGCACCAAGAGATATTATCTCACCACACCTAGTCCATAAATTTATTGACAACCTGCCTTTACGTGCTGTAGCGGACTCAGTGAGTGAAGGGCTAGATGTCCCAATATCAGCCAAGGAACTCCACAAGGCATTATTCGAGATGCGCCCGGGTAAATCGCCAGGCCCTAACAGCTTCCTGTGTGAATTCTATAAAAAATATCAATCCCTCTTGACGTCCTCCTATTAGACAGCACTTAATGTGGCCTTGAAAAAAAAGAGCTTCTAGGGGACTGGCGCCATGCAGAAATAGTAGTATTTTTAAAACCTGGTCAACACCTTGAACAACATGCCTCATATCGCCCAATATCATATAACTTAATGTGGAAGCCAAACTCCTTGCAAAAGTCATAGCTAATCGCATAGTACCACATATTACAGATTTAGTACACTCTGACCAAGCTAGTTTCATGGCAGGACGTGCCACACTACAAACCATCCGCTGTGCACACAACGCCATTGCATCTGTAGACCGTCTTGGAGAGCCTGCTGCAATCTTGCTGGCCGACATTGACAGGGCATTCGACTCCCTTATACTCCCTCCTACTTATTTGCACTCCTGAGTAGATTACATTTTGGCCCGCCTCCTTAATTACATTCAACTTCTATATACAGATATTACCGCCTCCGTCCATGTCGTGGACTCTACATCACAAACCTTCCCCATAGGGCGGGGTACCCGTCAGGGTTGCCCCCTCTCACCATATCTCTGCATTGGCCATGGATCGCTCGCAGCCCGGTTGCGGATAGACGCACTAGTACATGGTTTGGAGTGGTACAGGACCACGACTACTTAGGATCATGCAGATCTTTGGAGAGACATCCGGGCTCAATATGAATCCCGGCAATTCGTACTTGTGGCGGGGTGGGTTGCAATTAGGCAAATGTGCATGCGAGGTAACGACGGTGCGAGAGGGATTTAAATATCTAGGGGTCTTCTTGTCGTCCTCCCAACTCTTGTCCTGGGAAAGGAACTTGGCCCGTTGTGGATGCAGATTAAGGAGCAGACCTATTCCTGGTCACATCTATTGTACCAGCTTCAAAATCACCCATACCTGATACCACCAGTCTGGTTAGACAATTGAACTCAATTCTCCAACACTTTCTCTAGGGTGGTGGTTCAGCACGAGTGAACAAACAACAGTAGGGGGAGGTAGAGCAAAATAGAGAAGGATTCTTGCTCCACAGAATACTTTAATAAACATAGAGAATCCAACTCAGAGGTAGGGTGAAGTGTTCAACAATTGGTGTTGGAGCACTTAGTGTTTTGTAAAATACCCCTCACACACCAAAAGGCCCCTTGGTGTCATGTTTCATCATCGGGGTCTTCGCACCCCTCTAACGGGATGCGGCGTGCTACGACCTACGACTACGTAGGAGCACTTATAGTTAATGACTATATGTGGTGCATGTGTTTTGGGTGTTTTTACAAGTGAGTGGTGGGACGTGGTGAAGGTTCAAAAGTACCTGGCACGTGAGTATACACGAAAACAATTGTATTCCTAACTCCGGCTGATACTATTAAAAAAAGTGCAGTGTGAGGTTAAATCTGTCGTGATTATGGACAGGACCTCAGGTGTGCGTCGACATGTTTCGGAGGCACAACTTCCCCACCTTACTCACGTTTCATTAAATATATATCAAAATGTATTAAAATTGCTAATATAAAATGTGAAAATAATACTATAAGGCTATAATGTGCCTACAGCGGTCTGCTACAAGTTCAATGACCTTCATGAGCAATAGGAACGTCTGGGGTGTTGCTATTATGCAACGGGTTCGGGACGTACTATCCACCGTCTTACCCCACACGCTGCTCCGCTGATGTGAGGAGAGCTAGCGGCAATCTTTATTTATATCCGGCTCTTAATTGTTAATGCGAGCGAGCGGAAATGAGAATTGACCAAACATGGGTGTTCCGATGGGGACAGGTTAATTGCATGCCCTTGTACGGCATTCCGATCATGATCCATACATCCTGCGTCTCTGTGTGTTCAAAGGAGCCGTCGGTAGCTAAGCGTCTGTACACACGCATGTGTGCCGGTGGTTCTTCGCGCATGCGTATCGGAAGGGAAGGTTTCAAGCCAGCGTGAGTCAGACACATGAGCATTTATTGTAGCGCACAACGAGTTGAAAGCACCTGCGATTACTATCATCATTACGAATTACCACAAATCGGGCTATTCTGTAGATCTATCCTAAGCTCAGAGATTTCAAAGTTTCTTGGAACTGTGATGACAGTAAACTTTATGAACTGCCATAGATCGGGCTATTCTGTAGGTACAAATCAGGAGGATAGAAGCTGGAATATATTCCTGTTGCCAAAGAGATGGTATTAATGTCTTTTATTAAATACTGAAAAAACAAATTTTAATGGGAAAGTTGTCCCCATGGAACTTCATCATTCAAACCTGTATTGTGTGTGCCAAGACGGAACACCCATCTTTGTTCCTTCTGAAAAAGGCCCGCCTCTGAAGGTAACTGTTCTATGACTGTCCACTTTAGGTCATTTACACAATGTTGTACAGTGAGGTAATGCGTAGCCATTTTGGTAGTGCTTTTCCTGCAGCACACGTTGCTTTTGTGCTCGTTCATTCGTGTTTTCATAGCCCTAGTGGTCATGCACACATATTCCAGGCCACAGGGGCAGGTGATATGGTAAACCACATTTTTGGAGTTGCAGTTTGTCATCCTCCTTTGTTCCCAGGTAGATCCGTTACGGAAAGTTAGTCTGGTGCTTTTTCGTGTGAGATGGCAGCTGCCACAGTTTCCGCATGGAAAATGGACTTGTACTCCTATGGATGGTTGTGTGGCTACAGGTGATGGTTTTGGTCTGGTATGCACTAACATATCCCTGAGGTTCCGTCCTCTGCAGTGGGCGAACATGGGTTTTTCTAAGTCCAGTTTGCCACATGTCAATATGCCCCAATGCTTGTTGACGATCTTAGAGACTTCATTTGACATGGTGTTGTAAGTCGTTACGCAGATTGGTTGTTTGGCTTCCGTGGATTCCTTCTGTCGATCTTCCAAAAGAGCCTCTCTGTTGTTCTTCTTTGCTCTTTTCATTGCTTTGTCAATGATTTTGATAGGGTATTGTCGTAATTTCAATTTCTCTCTTAGATCACAAGCCTGTAATCTGAAATCCGACAGATCAGTACAGTTGCGCCTTAGGCGTAAAAATTGGCTGTAAGGTACATTTTCTCTTAGATGACGGGGGTGAAAACTGTCAAACCGTAACAAACAGTTCGTTGATGTCGGTTTGAAATGGGTGGTTGTTTTCAACCTCCCTCCCTCTGCGTATATGTTTAGATACAAAAAGACCAAAGTGTGGCTGGATATTGAGCTTGTGAATTTTAAGAAGGCATTCTGATTGTTGAGCAATACTACAAAGTCGTTCACAGATTCTTGGTCACCTTCCCATATAACCAGGATGTCATCTATGTACCTTTTCGAAGACTTAATGTTAAGTCTGTAAGGGTTCTGGGTATGGAGGATCTTAGTAGTTTCAAGATGGTGTACATAAAGCCCAGCCAGACTTGAAGCAAATGTACTACCCATGCTGGTACCATGGCTTTGTTGGTAGATCGTTGTTTTGTATTGAAAAAAGTTTTTTTGCAGTGCCAAGGATATGCATTCTAATACCAAGCCTCTCTGTGTTTGGTATTGCCACGGCATTGTGAAGAGGACTTCCTCGATGATCAGGAGTGTCTCATCATGTGGCAAGCTAGTATAGAGTCTTCCACATCCAAACTGATTAGGAGTTGGGTCATAGGATCAAAGGTCATGTCCTGTAGGAGTTGTAAAACAGACTTGGTGTCTTTCAAATAAGTGTTTGTTGATTGTACCAGGGGGCGTAGGAATGCATCTGCGAACTTAGACAGAGGTTCCAGTATAGATCCGATGCCTGAAACTATCGGTCTCCCTGGTGGGTTTGTGACATTCTTATGAATTTAAGACTTTGATCCCATTGAAGCTAATGTATTTATGGGGGTACTCAGAGAGCATAAAATCACCACGATATATTGTACACTGGTAACAAATAGCCCCACTACACTTGGTAAAAAGCGTGAGGCTTGGCAGCAGGATCTAGGCCCCCTAGATGAAGAAGACTATGCAGAGGTACTGGAAACCCCATAAGGTGCTGCCATTGCGGCACAATTACACTATATACAATTCAAATACCTTCACAGGGTTTATTACACCCGGCAAGCTGGACTGATTGAATCTCCGCTCTGCCTGCGTTGCCCGATGACAGATGGCAGGTACTCTTATACACACTGTGTGGCAGTGTACAACACTAAGTTCTGGCGGGTCATCACATGCCTGTCAGAGGTTTTGGGCTGGTATATCCCACACTCACAACATCTGGCCCTGCTCCCCATCACTGATGACATTGGGGAAAACCTATATAAATGCCACTTATTACACTTGGGCCTCACATGGGCGAAACGGGACATTTAGAAAGCATGAAAAGATGCCTCTCCGCCACTAGTTGGGATGTGGAAGAAGGCCGAGAATTTTGTATGGGGTTAGAATTACCAATATTTAAAGCAAGAGGATACCCCCAGAAGCACCCTAAGATTTGGAAAAGGTGGGCAGAATATTGTAGACTAACTATAACCTATTTCAGCTGACTCCATAGATTAGCACAAGATAAGATTGAAATGATGTGATGAACATGGTTTGACAAGTACTGTATTATGTATCGGTAGTATGACATTACCATTCTATGTTGGAGTATTATGTGTTAATGTTTTTGTTTCTCAATTGCTTAATTGACATCAAAAAGTCAATATCTTACTCACAATTATTTATATTGTATTGTTTGGGAACCTGGCATTGCCAGGCCTGTTGTGGCTGTTGACAATTAAAACTCGTAAAAAAAAAAATAATAATCAGGACTGTTGCAGTTTACGGGCAGGAATCCCGTATGTGGTGTACGTTTCCCAGTTAGTCACTTGCTGCAACAACGTCCTGTTTCCTCCTCCGCACCAGAGTGTTGATGGTTCAATCTGGCCTTCTACTCCAACTATGAAAACAGATTTCAATAAGCCAAGCGAAATCAAAGCGTTATTGTTTCAACAAGAAGTGGCTCTTAGTTCAGCTTGTGAAACCTTCATATTGCAGGTGACGAGAATATCCAGTGAAATACAGTCATTATTAAACACAAATCTCCCCCTACATTTCGCTGAATTGATTCATCAAATATTTCATGTGTCGGATACCACGGGCCTGACCCACTTTTTTAAACTTGTGGGCTCTCGCCTCGTTTCAAACTAGATTAATACCCGCTTTTATACACTATTTTTTCCAGCGTGTTCGGTGGGTCCCCCTGCAGCTCGTCTTGATTTTGGGCGTTGTAGTGCTGTTTCTTCTACTCCGAAATGGACGCACTTTTTGTGGTCCTTCCAGGGCAGGCATCGCTCCAGCTGTACCGTGAGCCTATGCTATGACTCTTTGGAGTACTGCCCCAGACGCTCTGGATGCAGAGTTCTGTTTAACCTTCCATTACGCTTACTTCACCTGTGTGCAAGCTGTGTTTCATTGAAACCGGTGCCCCTTTCAATGGGCCCAGGACGTCTGCCTGGCTACGCCTTCACAAGCTGTCCTCGAATTCGAATTGTTGATGAGTCCTTTAGTGGCCCAGTTCCTTGGGCATGCGACTGCTTCATAACCTGGCGTTATGGCCAGTGGCCGGAAATGGCTCTTGTGCAACGGCACAGCCTCTTCTGGATCACAGTTTCATTGAAATCAACACAGGTTGAACCATGATGGTCTTATTGACATCTGGCGCTGAGGAGCATGTTTGTTCCTTTCAACTGCTCAATTTTGTCTCTCGGAAGGAGCGGATTTAATAATGGAAATGTTGATATCACAGGTTTTGGGGCCCAGCGGCACTTTTTGAAACATTACAATGATACATTTAATTTTTTGGGGGTTCGAAATTATTCATTAGTCAGTCAATGAACCCTTGACTTCACTGCCATTCTAACGCTTTGGAACTGTTTATCGACCGAATTTTGTTGTCACTATTGGTGCTACAATCCTGACCAAGGGGAGGGTGTAATATGTGCTGTGCATGCCCATTGCATGTTTTCCCTATTTTAGCATGAGAATGCTGCAGTCTTTACTTTGCACATGTTACCTACACACGTATTTTGCTATGTGCCACTCAATAATTTCACACAGGACTCACTGTTGTATTTTCCTGGGGTTTAGTCTAAACGAACAAGTTACTTACATTCGGTAACTATATATCTGTAAGAAACATTAGTTAGTTAGATTCCTTACCTTAGAATATCCCCAGGCGGCAGGCTGGATCCGGAAAGTTTTGCGTAGCAGTACCTCTGCGCGTCGGTAGGCATCATCTGCGGCTCCGCGTCCGTCGTCGGCGTCGGGATGACGGCGTCGGAGCACTTAGACGCCGCCCTCGCGTGCTGACATCAGTTCTTATACACAGCTTTTCAGTGCCAGAAACGCAGAGCCATGATAAAAACCAACACTGGTGCCATGAAACAAGGGCCCTCGAAGGAATGTACCTTAACCCTAGATATCAGTTCGCAGAATAGCGGGGATGGGTGGGGCGGTAAGGAATCTAACTAACTAATGTTTCTTACAGATATACCGTTACCGAAGGTAAGTAACTTGTGCATTTGAAAGAGACACGTTAGTGTTAGATTCCTTACCTTAGAATAGATACCCCAGTAATACCAACCCCGGTGGTGGGTCTGCGAACCAATGATCACACCGAAAAAGTCCTGGAGAACAGAACGGCCGAAAAAGCAGTCTCTCTGGACTTGGCTGTCCAGGGAGTAGTGTGCAGCGAGGTCCACGTAGCTGCCTGACAGATGTCCTGCAAGGGGACTCCCCGACCCAGGGCAGTAGTAGGTGCCGTGGCCCGAGTGGAATGGGCACTCAGCCCAACAGGAGGCTCCTTCTTAGCCAAAGAATAGCATACCTTGATGCACCACACGACCCACCGAAAGATGGTCTACTTGTGCACCGCCCGTCCCTTCTTAGCGCCTGTTGGAAGGTGGATACCTGACTATGGTTGCCCCCAACTTTTTGCCTGGTGTTTTGCTGGTTTTCCGACTTAGTTGACCTGGGACCCTGCTATTCAGGGCCCCAGGCCTACTGCTCTCTCTCTAAAATGGATTCCATGTACCTTAGGTACATTTCCAATTGGTACTGGGCCACCTTATCAGACCCTGTAACTCAGGGCATAGGTGTACCCAGGGCCTACCAGGGGCTGAAGCATGTATTATGCCACCCCTGGATGGCCATCTAAATCTGACACAACTGGCTGCACGACAGCTGGGGCAAGGTGGTGTAATCACCCCTTGCTTTAGATATAGTATACCTATATCTAACCCTAAAAATGGACACACAGATTCCTATCAGTCACTCCTATGGCAGGCCTTGACAATCCTTAAGGCAGAGTGCATGGAATCGTGTGAGATGGTGCTCTGGCATGAGCTGAGCCCGTTTGCAGCTTGCGGAACCAAGTCCTAATAGCTGTTCCATGATAACGCATACCATATACTCTTAAGTGCATTATAATCCTCGCGGTTAAATGCTATCTTTGGTATTGCTTTATCAAAACATGTCTAGTAAGGTGTCATACGAATTGGAATACTAACCCCTCGCCAATTCTGGCGACGGGGTTAGCATTCCACCCTTCTAGAGGGACACGACATGTATGTAACTGTGAACCCCGGTTAAAGTTAAACGAAGCCTCAGCTCCACAAAATGGATGCTGCCACCACAGACACAAGTCTGACCTCCTGCTGCTGGGAGTCCTTCCAGCGAGGAGAGCTTGGACAAAGGGTTTCCTGGCAGGGGC
Organism: Lissotriton vulgaris; assembly: GCF_964263255.1. NCBI lineage: Eukaryota > Metazoa > Chordata > Amphibia > Caudata > Salamandridae > Lissotriton > Lissotriton vulgaris. The sequence goes on from NC_141688.1 coordinate 122,528,455, forward strand.
GGTGCTAGCACCATCCCAGAGAGGGTTTTGTGTATCCTGGGTAGGCAGGGCTTTACAGGAAGGTGACTGCAAGTGGCACCCCGGTGCTCACTACGCATCTGCCGGCTAGAACCAGTTCCAGGGGCAAACCAGCCCCTGGCCTGGGGAAAGTCCGGCATGGGAGAGGGGTGTAACCACCCCCATTCCTGGTTCCACCCCTAGGGCAGGACCTAGTCGCGTACCCACCCCTTTCTTTAGGATAAAGGCAGGAGCGGGGACCCTTCCAGATTAGATCATCTTTAAATCAAGAAACTACTTTCGACGAAAGGAACTCTCGACTTCTTCTCAAGATTTCTCCCTTGTGACGAAGGAGTAGTCACCCTGCATCCGCAGGCACCATCTAAGAACTCTGCGGTTTGCTGCACGTCCTTCCTCAGGAATCCGACCGACCAGCACGACGAGACCCGGCTTCCCTGGCACCTCTGACCTCTACCTACCTCTACAGCTAAGCTGAGAACCGTAGGTGCGTCGAGACCTCGAAGGACCGGCCATCATCAGAACTGCACGACTTCTATCCAGCACGACCGCCGAGGGATCCTCTGGTGAGTGCTTTGGGGTCCGAGAAGCCCCGACCCTGAGCAGCTCCAGCACCAAAGTCCAGCCCCCCAGCATCTCCACGATCTGCGTGGGGCCCTTCTGCTTTTTGCTGCTCACCGCGTTGTCTGGCTACTAGCCCGCTGGCTTGTGGCCTTCCCGACGACGATCAACGACGACAACACTGCTGGTCTAGTTGCTCCAGACTGGCCCTTGCTCCCTTCCAAAAGAGGAGCACCCCGGACCCTCCTGGTCCACTCCAGACGCCATTTTAGGTCCACCGCGTGGGCTTGAATTTGCCAAGACTTGTTGCCCCAATCCTGGGTCCAGCGACGTAGACAGCATCAACCATCGTGGGACAGCTCGCACCTCCATCCTGGTCGCCGACAACGCCTCCTGGTCCGTGAGACTGCAGAGCCCAGCGTCGCCCACTGACCTAGTCGAGGAGACTACCCTCCGGTGCCCTCCTGGTGCCATCTGATCACTGGCTAGTGGTCAAGAACTTGGTCCCCTCTGCTTTCAGGTGTCATCCATCTTCGATCCAGGCTTGGATCACTCGAACAATCTTCACTGGTCGCCTGCCAGCAACTTCTTTCTTCAGGCTCCTAGTTCGTCAACGAGGATTCCCGACGTCTTTACAGACCTATGCAGCTGCAGCCCCTGGGCTAGGTAACTTCGGCATTTCGGTGCCCCAGCATAGCCTCACTATCTAAGGGTCCAGATCCTCTGTCGTATTCGACCTACCTTATCGGGTTCGCCCGAGAACACTAACTTTGCCTTTACTAGCTCCCATAGACTTTGTCCCGCATCCCGCGTGAGAGTGCACACTCTGCACCCGAGTCCCCTAGGCCTCCTACTAGTAATCTGAAGGTTCAGTAACGTAGTCCTAGCGATTCCAAAGCCTATTAGTACAGTACTTACCCGCTAGTAATTTTGCATTCCACTTTCAGAGTATATGGTTTTTCGTGCCCCTCGGGCATTTGTGTAAATTGTGCAACTTAAAGTATTTTCATAAGAGTTTTGTTGTGTGCTTAGAACCCTGTCCTCATAAAGAGTACAGGGCTGTTGTGATCTAAATAAATACACTGTTTATTTTCATAACACTTGTGTGGTGTCCTTTCACTTGGTGTTCAAGGGGTATATGTGATGGTATAACAGCTGGCTTAACACGCCCTCTAGAGTTTAGCCCGAAGACTCCTCGTATCCACGCTACTAGGATAGCTGGTCTATAAGGTTGACTTACAACCAATCACCATAAGGGTTGTTTGGACTGATACAAAGTGCTCACTAGAATAGTGAACATTATATATCAGGCCAACTTCTCACAGCGCCCACATAACCAACAAAGAGCTAGTCGTCCACCCGGAACTGGCGTGTGCAATCCAGATAGAATGAGAGCACACATTTTGGGTCCAGACGGTGGAGCCTCTCTTCCTCTTTTGAGGGATGCGGAGGCGGAAAGAAGGTGGGAAAGGTGATGGACTGCCAGATGTGGAAGGCTGTGACTACCTTGGGCAGGAAAGAGGGACACATTCTCAAGACAACTTTGTCCGGATGGACAGAAAGGAAAGGAGGTTTGGAAGATAGATCCTGCAGCTCACTCACTCTCCTGGCAGAGGTGATGGCAACCAGGAACGCAGTCTTAAGAGTGAGAAGACGAAGAGGACAATTGTGAAGTGGCTCGATAGGAGCGCACATCAAATAAGTAAGAACAAGGTTCAAGTCCCACTGAGGCATCACAAAAGGCACAGGAGGAAACATGTGAGTGGTGCCCTTCAAGAATCTATTTATAACAGGGGACTTGAAAAGAGAAGGCTGATCAGGAAGCCTTAAGAAGGCCAAGTACAGAGCCCTGTGGGCAAGAGAAAGAATAAAGAGGAGAACCTCTGAAAGAGGGGCAGAAAGGGGATCCACAGCATTTGCTGTGCACCATGCCACAAATTTATTCCACCTGCAGGTTTATACCGATTTTGTGGAGGGACGCCTGGCTGCCAGAATCACATCACAAACTTCAGGAGGCAAGTCAAATGGTCTCAACTGTTGTCGCTCAGTCTCCATGCATGGAGGTGGAGACTGGACAGGTTCGGGTGGAGGACCGTCCCCTGCTGCTGCGACAGAAGGTCCTCCCGAAGAGGCAGACGAATTGGGGGATCGACTTACATGCTGAGTAGCTCGGGATACCAGTACCTTCGTGCCCAGTCCGGAGCCACAAGGATGACTTGGGCCCGGTCGCGCCTGATCTTCTTCAGCACTCAGGGCAGAAGTGGTATAGGCGGAAAGGCGTACAACAGACCGCAACTCCACTCGCGACGAAAAGCGTATCAGAGCGAGTGCCGCCTTGGAAATTCCAACGCGCAGAACTGATGACATTGCGCGTTCTCTTCTGTGGAGAATAGATCTAACCAAGGCTCCCCCCACTGCCGAAAGAGGCCTTGCGCCACGTCAGAGTTCACACGCCATTCCTGATCCATCATGCACCGACGGCTGGTACGCCCTGGCGTTCAGGGAACCTGCCAGGTGTTGAACCACCAGGGTGATGCCCTGGTGTTCCAGCCATTGCCAGAGGAGCAGAGCCTCCTGGCAAAGGGTCCACGACCCCACCCTGTTTGTTGCAGTACCACATGGCGGTGGAGTTGTCCGTGAACACCTGCACCACACTTCCCTGGACAGAGGGAAGGAATGCTTTCAGTGCAAGCTGGATCGCCCGTAGCTCCAGAAGATTGATGTGGAGCCGGGACTCCGCCGGAGACCAGAGGCCTCTGATCTCCGCCTCTCCCATGTGGCCCCCCCAGCCCAGACAACTACGTGCTCCGGTTGGGGTGGGGAGAGGCATCTGTCGCTGACCCAATCGCGGTCAGTGAGCCACCACTTCAACTGTCTCGCAGTGCCCTCCGATATCAGTGTGAGAAGTTGGCCTGATATATAGTGCTCACTATTCTAGTGATCACTGTGACAAAAGCAGTCTTTAGGCTAAACTCTAGAGGGCGTGTTAAGCCAGCTGTTTTACCATCACATATACCCCTTGAACACCAAGTGAAAGGACACCACACAAGTTGTTATGAAAAATAAAGTATATTTATTTATAACAAGTCTACCCTGAACTCTTTATGAGTCAGGGAGCTAAGCACAATACAAAACTCTTACGAAAATACTTCAAGTTGCACAATTTACACAAATGCCCGAGGGGCACGAAAAACCATATACACTAAAAGTGGAATGCAAAATACTAGCAGGTGAGTAACACGATCCAGAGGCTTCAGGATCGCTAGGACTACACTACTGAACCCTAAGGTTAGGAGCAGGAGGCCTAGGGAGACCGGGTGCAGAGTGGGCACTCTCACGCGGGATGCGGGACAAAGTCTATGGAGGCTAGTATTTCTAAAGTTACTGTTTTCGGACGAATCCGACTAGGTAGACTTAAAACGACAAAGGATCTGGACACTTGGATAGTGAACCTGCGTTGGAGCACCGAAATGCTCGGGTTACCTAGCCCAGGGGCTGCAGCTGCATAGGGTTCAAAAGACGTCGGGAATCCTCGTTGTAGTCTATGGAGCCTGAAAGAAGAAGTTGCTGGCAGGCGACCATTGAAGATGTTCGGAGTGATCTAAGCCTGGATCGGTGATGGAGACTGTAGGAAGGTACATCCTGACTATGGTTGCCCCCAACTTTTTGCCCTGTGTTTTAGCTGGTTTTGGACATAGTCGACCTGGGACCCTGCCAATCAGGACCCCAGGCCTACTGCTCTCTCTTTAAAATGGATTCCATGTACCCTAGGTACATTTCCAATTGGTACTGGGCCACCTTATCAGACCCTGTAACTCAGGGCATAGGTGTACCCAGGGCTGCCAGGGGCTGCAGCATGTATTATGCCACCCCTGGCTGGCCTCCTAAATTTGACACAACTGGCTGCATGACAGCTGGGGCAAAGTCGTGTAATCACCCTTTGCTGTAGGTGTAGTATACCTATACCTAACCCTAAAATGGACACACAGATTCCTATCAGTCACTCCTATGGCAGGCCTTGACAATCCTGAAGGCAGAGTGCTTGGAATCGTGTGAGATGGTGCTCTGGCATGAGCTGAGCCTGTCTGCAGCTTGCGGAACCAAGTCCTAATAGCTGTTCCATGATATCGCATACCATATACTCTTAAGTGCATTATAATCCTCGCGGTTAAATGCTAACTTTGGTATTGCTTTATCAAAACATGTCGAGTAAGGTGTCATACGAATTGGAATACTAACCCCTCGCCAATTCTGGCGACGGGGTTAGCATTCCACCCTTCTAGAGGGACACGACATGTATGTAACTGTGAACCCCGGTTAAAGTTAACTGAAGCCTCAGCTCCACAAAATGGATGCTGCCACCACAGACACGAGTCTGACCTCCTGCTGCTGGGAGTCCTTCCAGCGAGGGAGGCCTGGACAAAGGGTTTCCTGTCCGGGGCGGTGCTAGCACCGTCCCAGACATGGTTTTGTGTATCCTGGGTAGGCAGGGCTTTTCAGGAAGGTGACTGCTGAGTGGCACCCCGGTGCTCACTACGCATAGGCCAGTCAGAACCAGTTCCAGGGGCACACCAGCCCCTGGCCTGGGGAAGTCCGGCAGGGGAGAGGGGTGTAACCACCCCCCTCCTGGTCCCACCCATAGGCAGGACCTAGTCACCGGGTCAGCCCCCTTTTTTAGTATAAAGATAGGAGCGGGCCCCCTGTTCAAATTAGATCATCTTTGGAATCAAGATACCACTTTCTTCGAAAGGACTTCACGATTTCTTCTTCAAGATTCTCCCTTGTGGCTAAGGAGTAGTCACCCTGCATCCGCAGGCACCATCCTAAAGAACACTGCGGTCTGCTGCAAGTCCTTCATCACGAATCCGACGACCCAGCTCGACGAGACCCGGCTTCCCTGGCACCTCTGACCTCTACTCACCTCTACAGCCCAGCTGAGAACCGTGAGTGCGACGAGACCTCAAGGGACCGACGATCGCCAAGACTGCACGACATCTTTACTGCAAGCCCACCGTGTCCTCCACTGGTGAGTGCTTTGGGGTCCGAGAAGCCCCGACCCTGCGCAGCTCCAGCACCCAAGATCAGCCCCCCTGCATCTCCACGATCTGCGTGGGGCCCTTCTGCTGTTTGCTGTGCACCGCGTTGTTTGGCTACTAGCCGGCTGGCTTGTGGCCCTCTGAACGACGCCCAACGACTTCACGACTGCTGGTCTGGTTGCTCCAGGCTGGCCTTTGCTTCCTTCTTCAAGAGAGGCACCCCGGACCCTCCTGGTCCACTCCAGACGCCATTTTAGGTCCACCGCGTGGGCTTGAATTTGCCAAGGCTTTGTTGCCCAATCCTGGGTCCAGCGACGCCGACAGCTTCTATCTTCGTGGGACAGCTCGATCCTCCATCCTGGTCGCCGACAACGCCTCCTGGTCCGTGAGATCTTCGAGTCAAGCGTCACCCACTCACCTAGTCGAGGTGGCTACCATCCGGTGCCCTCCTGGTGCCCACTGACTACTGGCTAGTAGTCTCGAACTTGGTCCCCTCTGCTTTCAGGTGTCATCTATCTTCAAGATCCAGGCTTGGATCCGACTGAACTTTCTTCACTGGTCACCGGCCAGCATCTTTTCTTCCGGCTCCTGGTCCGTCTACGAGGATTCCCGACGTCTTTTCAGACCTATGCAGCTGCAGCCCCTGGGCTAGGTAACTTCGGCATTTCGGTGCCCCAGCATAGCCTCACTATCCAAGGGTCAGAATCTACTTTCGTTTTCTCCCTACCAGGTCGGGTTCGCCCGAGAACACTAACTTTCTAATTCCTAGCTACCATAGACTTTTGTCCCGCATCTCGCGTGAGAGTGCACACACTGCACCCGAGTCCCCTAGGCCTCCTAGACATAATCTAACGATTCCCTAGTCAAGTCCTAGCGATTCCAAAAGCTATTAGTACTGTACTTACCTGCTAGGAATTTCGCATTCCACTTTCAGAGTATATGGTTTTCCGTGCCCCTCGGGCATTTGTATATACTGTGCTAACTTAAGTATTTTTGTAAGAGTTTTGGTTTGTGCTTAGTACCCTGTCCTCATAAAGAGTACAGGGCTGTTGTGATCTTTAAATAAATAACTGTTTATTTTCATAACACTTGTGTGGTGTCCTTTCACTTGGTATTCAAGGGGTATATGTGTGGTAAACAGCTGGCTTAACGCGCCCTCTCGAGTCTTTAGCCTTAGACTGCTCGTATCCACGCTACTAGGATAGCTGGTCTATAAGGTTGACTTACAACCAATCATCAATAAGGGTTGCTGGACTGATACATAGTGTTCACTAGAATAGTGAGCACTGCATATCAGGCCACCTTCTCACATTGGTGAGCAGCGGTTGGGATTTGAGCTTGCTGTTGTTTTACCACACGTATCCTAAGAATATCTTGTTGAAAGATCACATAAAGGACTGTTAGGTACATATAACTAAAGCTTAGAATACTCTGAGTTCTACTGAACCAGCTGTTGTAGCTCCTCAAGGCTTAGCACACCTTGGCTGCAACTCTTAGCAAGGGATCAGTAGGTAAACACATAGTGTAGGTAGGTGCATCACTTACACCACACTAGAATCAGCATGTCAGACAAAGGAGGAAACTCTGAGTATCCCCTTGTGTCAGTGGACCTTCCACAGGTCACTTCTAAATATGCTGCTCTTAGCTTCCATGAGATGAGACAAGTGTGTACTCTCAGGAAACTAAAACAGGGGTCTAACCCCACCACTTCCTTTCTGATTGGTCTCTTAGAGGCTTATGATGCCAGTAGGGCTGGTAACCCAGACCCTTCTAATCCAGAAGGAAGTTTGCCCTCCTTACAGGGTCCCTTTGATATCCATCCCCTCCATGAGGCAGATGATGCTGAGGAGGAGGATGAGTTGTCTGGGGATGAGGCAGATAAGGGACAGGTAGAGGTCAGTAGACTAACCCGGACCAACTTAAGCAGACATGAGAGGGACTCTAGGGGAGCCCTGGGGCCACTCTCAGGTCAGCTTAACATTGGGAATGGACGAGTTAGGTCTCTATCTAGAGGCTCTAACAGATCCCTTCATACCAATGGCTCTCAACGTTCCTCTCAAAGGGGAATGACATCTCCCCAGAGGAGAGTGTATGAGGCAAAGGAAAAGGCAGCCAATCTGAGGATTGAAAGGGAAGAACTTGCCCTGGCCAAAGAAAGGCTTGCCTTTGCTAGAGAGCAACAATTGAGTGGGGCAGTCCCCACTGGTGGCAGCAATAATCCTAGCAATAGGGAAAGGAGTTTTGATAAAAAGCACCTGAATAAGATAGTGCCCCCCTTTAAAGAAGGGGATGACATCCACAAATGGATTACTGCTTTGGAGAGAGCCTGCACTGTGCAGGGTGTTCCCCAAAGTCAGTGGGCAGCTATCTTGTGGCTCTCCTTTGATGGTAAAGGTAGAGATAAGCTCCTCACCACAAGGGTGGAGGATGCTAACAATTACCAAATCTTGAAGAATACACTGGTTGATGGGTTTGGTTTAACCACTGAACAATACAGGATGCTGTTCAGAGACACCCAGAAAACTCAGTCTCAAGATTGGACTGACTTTGTTGATTGTGCCACTAAGGCTTTTGAAGGCTGGCTACTGGGTAGTAAGGTTACTGATTTTAAAGGATTGTATAATCTAATTATGAGGGAGCAAATCTTAAATAATTGTCAGAACCAGTTATTACATCAGCACCTGGTAGACTCTGATCTGACCTCTCCACAGGAATTGGGTAAGAGGGCAGACAAATGGGTCAGAACCAGGGTTAGGCCTAAAAACCAGGGTGGTGACCAGAAAAAGGAATCAACCAAGCCTCAAGAGAAGGGTGGGGATAAATCCTCAGAGAAGACTTCCCAAGGGCCCCAAAACTCCAACAAGGGTGGTGGGTCCCAGAACACTCCTTCAGAACAAAAGAAACCTTATTGCCATACCTGTAAACAGGTGGGTCATTACAAAAGTGATGTCAGTTGCCCTAAAAATGGTAATAAGGGAAACATACCCCCAGGTAATACTCCTAAACCTCCTGTTACCACTAGTGGTAATCCCCCAGGTGGTGGGAGTGCCCCCAAGAATGTGGTGGGCATTACTTTGGGCAATCAGGAGGACTATGGCCTAGCCAGGTTCCCTGACCACACTCTTGTCTGTGAGACTGGCATGGGGTTTGCCAACTTCACTACTGGACCCCACATTTTGGGAAAGTATAGACAAGAAGTTTTAGTGAATGGTCGGAAAGTTGAGGCATTCAGAGACACAGGGGCCAGCCTCACCATGGTGAGTGACCATCTGGTCCCCTCTGCTCAACTGACCCCTGGTTTTACTTATCAGGTGACAGACATTCATGGAGTGAAGAGAAGGCATCCCATGGCAGTAGTCAAGCTCAGTTGGGGTAATGTCACAGGGCCCATGAGAGTGGCAGTGACAGATAACCTACCTGTAGATTGCTTACTGGGGAATGACCTGGAACTCTCAGCATGGGCTGAGGTGGAGCAAGAAACTCACTCCAGAATGATAGGCCTATCCAGACAGGTTAGTGGGGCAGTAATAGATACAGCCCCAGTCCAAGCACCATTCCTCCCTGAAAAGGTTGGAAGGGCAGTGGTAGCCACTGCCCAGGCTCAGACAGACTTTCCAGAACAGGATAGGAGGGCTGTGACAGTCACAGCCCAAACACAGACTGAGTGCCCTCCTGAAAAGGTTGAAATGGTCTCAGCCTCTACTCAAACAGATAGTGAGGTTGTGAAGCCTGAAACAATGGATCACTCCACTCAAACAGAGAGCATTGAGGAGGAAGAAGAGTCTTCCCCCTCCCAGACACTAGGTGAGAGCCAGCCTCCTCAGGGAACTGACTCTACCCCTGTTGAAGGAACTGCCCCAGAGGTAGTCAGGCCTAGCCTGGCAGAGCCCCTGATGGCAGTGGACCCTTCCCAGGTGGGACCCAGTCTGGAGCAGGTAACCTGCACCTCTCTACCCTGCCTCAGTCAGCCCAGGGCTGTGGAGGTCAGGGAGGCCAGTGGTGGACCCAAAAGGGCCCCCTGTCCAAAAGAACCCCTTAATCAACAGATTAGGATCACTGAAGCTGGTAAACCTAGCCAAGTGAAAATAGAACAGACTCCTGAGGGATCCCCCTTAAAAGTAGTTAGGGAACTCCCACAGCTGGACACTGGTGGGCACAGCCAAACATGGGGCCTAAAAACCCCAGACCTGACCTGTACCTCCAGTAAGCCAAACAGAGGGACTCAGCCTCCAGCTTTAGGTAGCCAGAGGCTGACCCTGAGAGCTCAGTGCATCTCAGCTAAAGAAAGAAAGGCACACATGATGGATGGTGATTGGAGGAAGTTGAGCCCAAAGGTAGAGGAGCCTCACTTCAGTACTCCAACCCAGCATCAGCCTTCTTCTTTCCCAAGACACACCAGAAACAGAGATTCCCTATGGTGGAGACCCTCAGATACCCTTAGGGTGAGGGGTTGCCTAGTGGACCATGACACAGGGGGAAACCAAGCCAGAGCTGGTCCTTCCTTATATGGCCACTTAGGTAATAGAGGCTTACCTGGGCAAGGATAGCCTTATCTCCTTTCGTTTGGGGGGGGGTTGTGTAGGAAGGTACATCCTGACTATGGTTGCCCCCAACTTTTTGCCCTGTGTTTTAGCTGGTTTTGGACATAGTCGACCTGGGACCCTGCCAATCAGGACCCCAGGCCTACTGCTCTCTCTTTAAAATGGATTCCATGTACCCTAGGTACATTTCCAATTGGTACTGGGCCACCTTATCAGACCCTGTAACTCAGGGCATAGGTGTACCCAGGGCTGCCAGGGGCTGCAGCATGTATTATGCCACCCCTGGCTGGCCTCCTAAATTTGACACAACTGGCTGCATGACAGCTGGGGCAAAGTCGTGTAATCACCCTTTGCTGTAGGTGTAGTATACCTATACCTAACCCTAAAATGGACACACAGATTCCTATCAGTCACTCCTATGGCAGGCCTTGACAATCCTGAAGGCAGAGTGCTTGGAATCGTGTGAGATGGTGCTCTGGCATGAGCTGAGCCTGTCTGCAGCTTGCGGAACCAAGTCCTAATAGCTGTTCCATGATATCGCATACCATATACTCTTAAGTGCATTATAATCCTCGCGGTTAAATGCTAACTTTGGTATTGCTTTATCAAAACATGTCGAGTAAGGTGTCATACGAATTGGAATACTAACCCCTCGCCAATTCTGGCGACGGGGTTAGCATTCCACCCTTCTAGAGGGACACGACATGTATGTAACTGTGAACCCCGGTTAAAGTTAACTGAAGCCTCAGCTCCACAAAATGGATGCTGCCACCACAGACACGAGTCTGACCTCCTGCTGCTGGGAGTCCTTCCAGCGAGGGAGGCCTGGACAAAGGGTTTCCTGTCCGGGGCGGTGCTAGCACCGTCCCAGACATGGTTTTGTGTATCCTGGGTAGGCAGGGCTTTTCAGGAAGGTGACTGCTGAGTGGCACCCCGGTGCTCACTACGCATAGGCCAGTCAGAACCAGTTCCAGGGGCACACCAGCCCCTGGCCTGGGGAAGTCCGGCAGGGGAGAGGGGTGTAACCACCCCCCTCCTGGTCCCACCCATAGGCAGGACCTAGTCACCGGGTCAGCCCCCTTTTTTAGTATAAAGATAGGAGCGGGCCCCCTGTTCAAATTAGATCATCTTTGGAATCAAGATACCACTTTCTTCGAAAGGACTTCACGATTTCTTCTTCAAGATTCTCCCTTGTGGCTAAGGAGTAGTCACCCTGCATCCGCAGGCACCATCCTAAAGAACACTGCGGTCTGCTGCAAGTCCTTCATCACGAATCCGACGACCCAGCTCGACGAGACCCGGCTTCCCTGGCACCTCTGACCTCTACTCACCTCTACAGCCCAGCTGAGAACCGTGAGTGCGACGAGACCTCAAGGGACCGACGATCGCCAAGACTGCACGACATCTTTACTGCAAGCCCACCGTGTCCTCCACTGGTGAGTGCTTTGGGGTCCGAGAAGCCCCGACCCTGCGCAGCTCCAGCACCCAAGATCAGCCCCCCTGCATCTCCACGATCTGCGTGGGGCCCTTCTGCTGTTTGCTGTGCACCGCGTTGTTTGGCTACTAGCCGGCTGGCTTGTGGCCCTCTGAACGACGCCCAACGACTTCACGACTGCTGGTCTGGTTGCTCCAGGCTGGCCTTTGCTTCCTTCTTCAAGAGAGGCACCCCGGACCCTCCTGGTCCACTCCAGACGCCATTTTAGGTCCACCGCGTGGGCTTGAATTTGCCAAGGCTTTGTTGCCCAATCCTGGGTCCAGCGACGCCGACAGCTTCTATCTTCGTGGGACAGCTCGATCCTCCATCCTGGTCGCCGACAACGCCTCCTGGTCCGTGAGATCTTCGAGTCAAGCGTCACCCACTCACCTAGTCGAGGTGGCTACCATCCGGTGCCCTCCTGGTGCCCACTGACTACTGGCTAGTAGTCTCGAACTTGGTCCCCTCTGCTTTCAGGTGTCATCTATCTTCAAGATCCAGGCTTGGATCCGACTGAACTTTCTTCACTGGTCACCGGCCAGCATCTTTTCTTCCGGCTCCTGGTCCGTCTACGAGGATTCCCGACGTCTTTTCAGACCTATGCAGCTGCAGCCCCTGGGCTAGGTAACTTCGGCATTTCGGTGCCCCAGCATAGCCTCACTATCCAAGGGTCAGAATCTACTTTCGTTTTCTCCCTACCAGGTCGGGTTCGCCCGAGAACACTAACTTTCTAATTCCTAGCTACCATAGACTTTTGTCCCGCATCTCGCGTGAGAGTGCACACACTGCACCCGAGTCCCCTAGGCCTCCTAGACATAATCTAACGATTCCCTAGTCAAGTCCTAGCGATTCCAAAAGCTATTAGTACTGTACTTACCTGCTAGGAATTTCGCATTCCACTTTCAGAGTATATGGTTTTCCGTGCCCCTCGGGCATTTGTATATACTGTGCTAACTTAAGTATTTTTGTAAGAGTTTTGGTTTGTGCTTAGTACCCTGTCCTCATAAAGAGTACAGGGCTGTTGTGATCTTTAAATAAATAACTGTTTATTTTCATAACACTTGTGTGGTGTCCTTTCACTTGGTATTCAAGGGGTATATGTGTGGTAAACAGCTGGCTTAACGCGCCCTCTCGAGTCTTTAGCCTTAGACTGCTCGTATCCACGCTACTAGGATAGCTGGTCTATAAGGTTGACTTACAACCAATCATCAATAAGGGTTGCTGGACTGATACATAGTGTTCACTAGAATAGTGAGCACTGCATATCAGGCCACCTTCTCACAGAGACGACCTGAAAGCAGAGGGGACTCAGTTCTTCATCACTAGCCAGTGATTGTGTGGGCACCAGGATGGCACCGGATGAGGTCACCGCGATCAGGTGAGTGGGCGATGCTGGACTCTGCAGTCACACGGGCCAGGAGGCGTTGTCGGCGACCAGGCTGGAGGTGCGAGCTGTCCCAAGAGGGTGTCTGCTGTCGGCGATGCTGGAACCAGGATTGGAGCAACAAGCCTTGGCAAAGGCAAGTCCACGCGGTGGAGTCAAGATGGCGTCTGGAGGGGACCAGGAGGGTCCGGGGTGCTCCTCTTTTGGAAGGGAGCAAGGGCCAGTCTGGAGCAACCAGACCAGCGGTGAAATCATCGTGGTACGTCGCCAGGAGGGCCACAAGCCAACGGGCAAGTGACCGGACAACGTGGTAAGCAGCAAAGAGCAGAAGGGCCCCACGCAGATCTCGTGGATGCTGGGGGGCTGGACTTCGGTGCTGGAGCTGCTCTGGGTTGGGGCTTCTCAAACCCCAGTGCACTCACTCGAGGATCCCTCGGCGGTCGTGCTGGTTAAGCGTCGTGCAAGTTTTGAAGATGGCCGGTCCCTCAGGTCTCGTCACACCCACGAATCTCAGCTGGGCTGATGATGCAGGTAGAGGTCAGAAATGCCAGGGAATCCGGGTCTCGTCGAGCTGGTCAGTCTTGATCCGGAGGATGGACGTGCAGCAAACCGCGATGCTTAGGTGGTGCCTGCGGGTGCAGGGTGGCTACTCCTTAGCCACAAGGGAGAGTCTTCAGAGAAAGTCAAGAGTTCCTTTCGTGGAAAGTAGTTCAAGATTCAAGATTATCTAATTTGGGAAGGGGGCCCGCTCCTATCTTTATTCTAAGAAAAGGGGCTGGCACGCGACTAGGTCCTGCCCATGGGAGGTCCCTTGTCCGGACTTCCCCCCAGCTCAGGGGCTGGGGTGCCCCTGGAACTGGTTTTAGCCGGCATATGCACAGTGAGCACCGGGGTGCCACTTGCAGTCACCTTCCTCTCAGGCCTGCCTACCTGGGATACACAAAACCCTGTCTGGGATGGTGCTAGCACCGCCCCTGACAGGAAACCCTTTGTCTGAGCTCTCCTCGCTGGAAGGACTCCCAGCAGCAGGAGGTCAGACTTGTGTCTGTGGTGGCAGCATCCATTTTGTGATGCTGAGGCTCGAGTTAACTTTAACCGGGGTTCACAGTTACATACATGTCGTGTCACTCTAGAAGGGTGGAATGCTAACCCCGTCGCCAGAATTGGCGAGGGGTTAGTATTCCAATTCGTATGACACCTTACATGACATGTTTTGATAAAGCGATACCAAAGTTGGCAAATAACCGCGAGGATTATAATGCACTTAAGAGTATATGGTACCCGTTATCATGGAACAGCTATTAGGACTTGGTTCTGCAAGCTGCAAACGGGCTCAGCTCATGCCAGAGCACCATCACACATAATTCCAAGCACTCTGCCTTCAGGATCGATAAGGCCTGCCATAGGGGTGACTGATAGGAATAAATGTGTCCATTTTAGGGTTAGATATAGGAATACTATATCTAAAGCAAAGGGTGATTACACCACCTTGCCCCAGCTGTCGTGCAGCCAGTTGTGTCAGATTTGGGTGGCCAGCCAGGGGTGGCATAATACATGCTGCAGCCCCTGGTAGGCCCTGGGTGCACCTATGCCCTTGGTACCTAAGGTACACTGTACAGGGACTGATAAGGTGACTCCGTATCCAATTAGGGATGTACCTAGAGTACATGGAATCCATTTTACAGAGAGAGCAGTGGGCCTGGGGTCCTGAATAGCAGGGCCCCAGGTCAACTAAGTCGAAAAACCAGCAAAACACGAGGCAAAAAGTTGGGGGCAACCATAGTCAGATATCCACCTTCCTACAATCAGGACGTGGTCGGACAGGTTGCCCTGATGGTGGGCCCACTGAAACTTCAGGTCCCACTGCAGAGCCCGCATCCGCCACCTGGCATGATGCACCAGAAGGATGCAGGAGGCCATCAGCCCCAGAAGCTGCAACGTCAACCTGACCGAGACCCGGGATAAAGGCTGAAAGATCGGAATCAGAGTCTGAATATCCCAAACATGCTGTTCGGGAGGATAAACCGGAAACTGGGCCGAATCCAGAACCTCTCTGATGAAGAGGAGCTTTTGAGAGGGACACAGGTGTGACTTCGGCACATTGATGGATAACCCCAGCAAGTGCAGGAGGTCGGCAGTAGTCTGGAGATGGCGGACGACTGTCTGGGGCGAGCCCGCCTTCAACAACCAGTCGTCGAGATAGGGGGAAAACTGACACCACCAACATCACTTTCGTGAACACCGCGGGGCGCTGGTATGGCCAAAGGGGAGCACGGTGAACTGCAAGTGCTCGTGGCCTACAGTGAACCACAGGTAGCGCCGGTTGGATGGCAGGACGGGGATGTGAAAATAAGTGTCCTGCAAGTCCAACGCTACCATCCAGTCTCAGGGGTCTAGGGCAGCTTCTTGAACTTCTCCTTCCAGCGGAAGTCGTTGACGTTCCGCAGGTCCAAGATAGTGCTTAGGCCCCCTTTGCCCTTCTTGGGGACCAGAAAGTAGTGGGAATAACAACCACGACCTACTTCCAGCCCAGGAACGCGCTCGATGGCCCCCTTGGCCAAGAGGGCCGACACTTCCTCTCGCAGAAGTTGCAAGTGATCCCCCGACACGCGGTGGTACTGCGGTGGCATAGCTGGAGGGGCCGCCTCGAAGGGGAGGGATTAGCCCCTTCGGACGATTTGCAGCACCCACCTGTCCGATGTGATGGTACGCCAGTGGAGGAGGTGATGGCGGACCCTGCCTCCCAATGGCGTCGAATGGGCCTGAAAGCTCGGACTAGGAAGGCTTTGAGGCAGGTGCTCAGGGGGTGGATGTGGCTTGGCCTCGCCTTTGTCCCCTGGCACCGCCACGGCGGTTACCACGTCTGCCGCCGCGTTGGATGGTAGACTGAGGCCCGTGGCTGGCAGGAGGTGAAGGGGCGCCCCTTCCTGGAGTCCTTGAAGAGTTCAAGCGCATGATCTCCTTGCCACCAAAGAGGTGACTGCCATCGAACGGTATGTCATGAGGTTGTTCTGGGCATGAGCCGAGAAGTTGGCGGACCTCAGCCAGGCGTGGCGGCGAACCGCCACCGTCGTTGACATCGCCCTGCCCAGCGAGTCCGTGGTATCCAGCCCACATCGTATGGAATACCGCGCTGCGTCTCGTCCCTCCGCGAGGGCTTGAGCGAGCTTCGCCCGGGCCTCCTCCAGGCACTCTGGCAGCACGTCCGCAACCGTATCCGTAAACCATAGATAGTGGGTATAACGGCCCAAAAGGCAAGTGGTGTTGACTGACCGCAACCCACAACTGAGGGAGGAGATCAGTTTCTTGCCAAACTGTTCATACCTTTTGGATTCCCGATCTGGGGGTGCAGTCAGGAATGCGGATTGGGAAGTAGAGGCCTGGATAACCAGGCTCTTGAGGTGGTGGGGGTGGGTGGACAGGAAGCTAGTCTCGCCCGGATCTGGGCTGTGGCGCCTGGCGATGTTCCTATCTACAGGGGGACCAGTAGCCGGCCTGGACCAGGTGCCCAACAGGATGTCCATGAGAGCCTCATTAAACGGCAGTAGAGGCTCCGGAGAGCCTGTCTGCAGTTTAAGGACCTCGGTGAGGATGTTAGACCTCACAGTTGCGACAGGAAGAGTAAGCGCCAAGGCCTTGGCCGCCCTCGTCAGCACCATGCTATAAGCAGCCCCCTCCTTCGTAGCCACGGTAGGAGGGGAGACAAAGCCAGTGTCAGGTGAAGTGTCAAGACCACTGGCTTCCCCTAGCTAGTCTGTCCAGTCCTGAAATGACTGACACTCCAGTGTCAGAGGGTCCTCAGACCCCTCCCAATCCCCCTCGTCCTCCATCTCCTGATATCCAGGGTCAAAGGATGGAGCCGGATCAAAGAAGAATTGCTCCTCAGCCGGCCGCGAATATGGCATCAATCGATACCGGCCCGATGCCGGATCCGGACCGAGGGAGGGATCAGGGGCGGCGCCGTGCGGGGACGATGCCGGGGCGACACCCTGGCGGTCGACGCCGGCGGGGTCGTAAGGTCGACCAGCAGCGACCCGTATCCGGAACCGTATCCAGCGTTCAGCCCAGGGACCGGCGGGTATGGAGCTGGCCGTGGTGCCTGCGGCTCCGGCGGAGCCACAGAGGCAGTGTTGCTCGTACCCCCGGCCGCATCCCGCGAGCATCGGGGGGAGTCGGAAGAGAGATGTTGTCTCTTCGACTTCTTGTGCCTCTTACCTGAGGACTTGGAGCATGACGAATGGTGAGGACTCGCCGAGCTTCGATGACTGTGGCACCGGGACCGGTCCCTCCACCCCCTCCTGGACTTGGACCTAGAGCGGCGCGGGCCGAATGCCGGAGCTCGAGGCGCTTACGGGACCGCTCTCGCCTGGCCTTCGACGTCAAGGCCCGGCAGTCAATAGAGGCACCGGCAGTGGGGATCGGTAACCAACATCAGTCGGTACAGGGCTTGAACCCGGGCATCCCTACCGGCACAGAGAGTCGTAAAGACTCGAGAAGTGATCAAAAAGGATCGAAAAAGTTTAGTCAAAAAGTGACTACGGTACTGCTTTCTCTGGACCTGCGCTTTATGGCGCGGAAAAAAGAAGAACGGACGTCAGCGCGCGAGGGCGGCGTCTAAGTGCTCTGACGACGTCATCCTGGCGCCAACGACGCGAACGACGGACGCGGAGCCGCAGATGACGCCTACCGACGAGCAGAGGTACTGCTACACAAAATTTTCCAGATCCAGCCTGGGGATATTCTAAGGTAAGGAATCTAACTAACGTGTTTCTTTCAGATATAGTAGACAAGGTCAAACAACAATACCCCTTGTTATTCTGTTTGGTCAGGCTTTAGCACATAGACAGAACATACATATGCAGCTGTTGTCTGGGAATAAGTACTCAGTCATATACGTATGCATAGGCAGGAAAATAAACATACACGATCGCAACTACACTTGAGAAGTAGAACCTTCATCTGTGCATGCTAACGTACGGGGTCTGCTGCAAACACATTTTTGGATATCTAATCACTTTGCTCTGTAGAAGGGGAGGAGGGCTAGTTTACCCTATCTTACACAATGACAGCTCCTTTTTTGATTAATGGATTACGTACTATCCTGACCGTATTTGTTTTGGGCATCTTCTTATTAATTGTAGCATGTATACTGCATACTAGAGCAGAACAGTTAAAATAAATATTTTAAACTTTTCTCGTGTCTCTGTAAGATCTTATTGTGGACAAGTACGAGTATGAGAGTGTGCAGGTCAAACCATTCGTTTGACCTGCACATTGACTAATAATCTGTGCGCATGCTTTTTAGCGCATTGGGGGTGATTTTAAAAACTTTCCTGCATTCTGCAGTCAGTGCTCGATGTTGTAGCCTGCCCGCCCCGGTCCGACTCGGCAATTATTGCCGTAGAGCGGAGGGCGGACAGGTAAGAGCCTGACAAACTTCCTCACTTCCGCTAGTGTATCAGGTAGCGGTCTAGCCTCCCACAAGGAGGGGCTATTTAGCCCTCTCGTCGACCTGAGCGCGCAGCGGTCGCGCGCAGGGGAGTGCCTGAGGACGCCCCTGAGACAAGCCAGAGAGAAGCCCGTCTGTGCCCGTCCGTGCCTGGACGGGGCTAGGGGCGGGGTACCATGGCTGTTTCATCAATTTCCATGAGGATTCCTGATGTCGCCCGCATTACATATCCATCAAAGGTACTACGGGATTTATGTCCCAGTATGTCCTATTCATGTGCCGTCACCTTCTGTTCGAATCTAGAAGGCCCTTTTATCTGCCCTACCTGTTCAATACATTTCAGCTTTGAGTTAGTGGCTAAGAGCTCCTTGCGAGTGTCACCCGCAAGGCCTTGTCCAATATCCAATACCGGCCCAGTAAAGATTATCAAGGATCCCAATCCTATAGGAAGCAAACATTTGTTATGTAATGTGCGCTCACTATCAAAGCACGCTTCACAGGTGTGGGACCTGATTTCTACAGAGAAGCCTGATCTCTGTTTTTTAACGGAGACTTGGCTCAAGCCTCATTCTGCCCCAGCCATTACTTTAGGCATCCCGATGGGCTATAAGATCTCTAGACTGGACCGCCCACATAAAATAGGTGGAGGAATAGCAATTGTATATAGGGAGGAGCTAATTGTTACTACACTGGAGGAAATTAGTACTCCCCTGATGGAATTAATGATTTTTAAACTTAGCTCTACCTCCGGGGAGAACAGAAGGGGTGCGGTTCTATATCGACCCCCTGGCTCGAGTGTGGATTTTTCGATCGCACTTATGGAGGTTCTGGCTCCATTCATCTTAAACAATCAGATTTTCCTATTAGTTGGGGATTTCAACTTCCATAGTGAACTGGAGACATGCATGGAGGCCAGAACACTTCTTACTGATATGGAACATTTAGGTCTGAAAAAAATGAATCAGGGACCCACACATGAGGCAGGCCATACGTTGGATTTGGTGTTCTCCAACTCATTTTTAAATATGTGCCCATCCCCCATTCAAGCAGAATGGACTGATCATTTTATTTTAAAATTTTACACCAAGCCCATGTGTAAATCAAGTGTACCGACTGCTTTGGCGACCAAAAGAAGACCATGGCACAAACTGACACAGGACACCTTTCGAGAAGCCTATCAAGCCCCTATAATTAACGAGCATGAGGGAATAATGCCAATTGAGCTCAATCGCTTTGCAAATGCTGTAAATGAAGCAATTGATGGTACTATACCACTTAAAACGTATAAACCCCGCCAAGCAGCCAGACAAGAAGTCTGGTACTCCGAAGACCTGAGACACATGAAACAAAAGACCAGGAAGCTTGAAAAGGTGTGGAGACATTCTCGGAAGCCGGAGGATAAACAATGCTACCTAACATCCCTTAGATCCTATCATAAGGCAATAAGGATGGCTCGGAAAAGCCATATTGCGATGCAACTTGCAGAGGCTGGGAAGGACTCTAAAGTTCTTTTTCAAATCCTGCAAACTTTTACCAAGCCTGTAGCATGCGAGACGGCGGAGATTGCTTCCCAAGAATTATGTGACAGGATCTCATCCTTCTTTATGAAGAAAATCGACACGATCTATGCTAAGATATTGGCCACTAAATCAATGGAAGTGGCCGATCCTAACAACCTCCCTTACAATAATATTCAACAGAACACACTGGCCAATCGTTTAAAAAACTTTCCCCTTATTTCTTTGGAAGAAGTCATTTCCCTTATAAAAGTAATTAAGAGCGGTAGTCCGCAGGATACTGTTCCTGCCCGGATCATGCCTATGCTGGCTGATATTCTTGGTCCAGACATACAGAAACTGATTAATCTGTCGTTAAGCACGGGAGAAGTCCCGAGAGATTGGAAATGGGCATTGGTAAGACCGCTAAGGAAAAATACCACCATTCCTTGGACGGATCTTGCCAACCTGCGACCCATCTCTCTCCTCCCCTTTATGGGCAAGATGATGGAGAAGTTTGTTAATGGACATCTGTCCAGATTTGTTGAGGAGACACATGGACTGGATCCCTCTCAGTCGGGCTTCAGGCCGAGACACAGCACTGAGACCACCTTGCTGTCAGTCGCAGACGATCTACGTATGTACCAGGATGGGGGCTATTCCGTCATCCTGGTTCTGCTGGATCTGTCTGCGGCGTTCGACACCGTGTCTCATGACATCATGACCACCAGACTTGTTAACATCGGTCTGGAAGGTGTAGCTCTGGCATGGCTGAGGAGTTTCCTGACCGACCGCACCCAGACCGTCACCTTGGGTGCCTACCGGTCAGAGGAGTTGGGGATCTCAAAGGGGGTGCCACAGGGGTCTTGCTTAAGCCCGACCCTGTTTAATATCTATGTGGCCCCCCTGGCAAACATCATGAGATCCCATGGGTTCATCCCCATGTCATACGCGGATGACACCCAACTCCTCTTCCCGCTTAAACATCTTACGGATACGGTCAGGAACTCTTTCTCCTTGGGGATGAAGGCAGTAGCTCACTGGATGGCATCAAACTTCCTGCAATGCAATGTGGCA
Source organism: Lissotriton vulgaris (assembly GCF_964263255.1). NCBI lineage: Eukaryota > Metazoa > Chordata > Amphibia > Caudata > Salamandridae > Lissotriton > Lissotriton vulgaris. Next base: position 122,549,488 of record NC_141688.1, read on the forward strand.
AAAACGGAGGTGATGCTGTTCGGTGAGGCAAAGCTCCTATGGTCCCCAGACTGGTGGCCGCAAGACCTTGGCCCAGTCCCAGAGCCAAAGCAGGTGGTAAAAAATCTCGGTGTGCGTCTGGACCAGGAGCTCTCTTTAAAACAAAACAGCAATCAAGTAGTGGGCTCATGTTTCCATGTGATCGCTATGCTGAGGAAAGTCTTTCCCTTGCTCCCTGATACAACTAGGAGAACGTTAGTGCAGGCCCTTATACTGAGTCGACTGGACTACTGCAACGGGATGCTCCTATCAGTAAATGAGGGAGTTATCGCGAGATTGCAGGTAGTCCAGAACACGGCGGCCCGTCTTGTCCTAAATCAGCCTCCCCGCACACCATCGAAGCCTCTTCTGAACACCCTACATTGGCTACCTATCAAACAAAGGGTGAAATACAAGATAGGGTGCACTATACATAGAAGCCTCCAGAACAAAGGCCCAGAGTATCTAAACAATAGATTCTCTCTCTATAGGCCCGCTCGATCCTTGAGATCCAGTGAACAAGGTCTTTTACAAGTTCCAAGAGCCAGAAAGACCAGACAAGGTGGAAGAGCTCTGTCCATTGCCGGACCAAGATTGTGGAACAGCCTTCCTCTCTCTTTGAGACTTTGTCAGGAGTATCTCCTATTTAGGAAACAGTTAAAAACCTTATTTCCTAATTAATCAATGCCATCTGCCTACCTTTTGTTACAAGCTGAAAAGGTTCTCAAAGGCGCGGAGATACTCCTCCGGGAGATGATCCTAGCGCGATATAAACCCGCAAATAAATAAATAAATAAAGGGTGTGTTGTGTCGCCGCGAATCTTGGGAGTGTTGTGTTCTGGGGTGTCTAATCACTTGTTCCTCTGAGATAAGTAGGAGGGCCAGTGAGACACTATAGCTAGTTGGTCCCGGGCCCATGGGTACTAAGATGGTAGGATAACTCAGTCCCTGCCTACTAAGGTTCTATGGTTCCAAGCATAGTTCTGTGATATCGCAGAATCCCTGCAACAGTTTGCATGATCCGAGAGAATGGAAAATAAGTCACTGCTTAGAGGTAGAGGTTGCTCTTGCAGGTGTTTCTCTACCATTTCCTCATGGTTTGAATCATCCTCTACAATTGCTTTTCCCCGCTTGTTGATGGTACTGCTGCTATTGATACCTTTGAGTATCAGGAGTGGTGGCTTTGAAAGCTTCTCTTTCTCGATACCTCTGCAAGGAATGTTAATTAGGTGTTGCAGACTGCAAGGCTCCCATAGATTTAGGTATTTCAGTGTCTTTTGTCATTTTATCTTTTCCTGTTGCATCGGTACGCCTACTGTCCTTATCAGGAGCTAGGGCATTTCCAGTAGCTTGAGAAGTTGCTCTCTTTCTAGCTGTTGTAACTACTAGGGAGTCAGCTATTGGATGTCCTCTGATGTAAAGAGGGTCATTGGGTGAGGGTTTGTACTTTCTCTCTATTCGTGGAGTAAGGACTCTGGTCTTGACAGAGTCTTGAAAAACGTCTATCGACACCTTAAGCAAGGACCCAATCACTGGGAGATATTGCACTGTACGTTCTGTTTTTGACAGTGTTTCCACCAGGAAGTCTGTTTCCTCCTGATTGGTGCGCATTTTGACCTCGTGATATTCAGCTGCTCTTTGAATACAACTGAAATTGAAGAATCATCTGGGGGAGATGCTTTAGTTGGTATTGGGGGTGCTATGTCTGGAAGTACAATGTCAGTCATCCAATGGGTCTGGGCCATGTGGGCGGATCTCATTGTGCGTCTACATCATCATCTCCTGAATCTTCTTGAAAACATTCCCTTCAGTGTATTCCCTTCAGTGTCTGATGCCACAGATTCTTTGGCATGAATATCTTTTCTGCTTTTTTTCTTTGGCGAGGTAGAGGTGTGCTGCCTTGACGTTGGAGGTCGATGCCGTAGCCTTCTTTGGAGCCGAACTGTGGCTGCTCTCCGATACCTTCTTCGGAGTCAATGTCTGCTTCAGCACCAATGAGGTGAGTGTCAACCCCATGTGTTGGTTCGGCACAGATGGTTTCGTCAGTGCCAGTGGATAGTGAGTTGTAAGTGCCGTTTTGTGCATAGGAGCATATGTCCTTTTCAGCACAGAGTCCTGCTGTGTTTTGACTCCATGCCTGTCCCTGTGGCATGTAGCCAGTCCTGTCTCAGTTCTGAGGCGTACTCACGGTGTCGACAGCAAACTGAAGATTGTGGTGCACTATGACAATTTTGGAATGACTGGACACTTACTTTATGTATGTGGGGTGGGTCTTGAGAACTCACGGCCTTTGGTATGATTCTCATCCTGTACCAGTAAGGCCGAGTTTTCTTCTTCTTGCTGGCTGGAGTCGTCTGATTGGACGTAGTGCGAACCACCGAAGATGACGTCTTCGATCACATCCCCTTCATCTCTGAAGATTGAGGTTGTTGTTCCCCTTCTTCCTGTGAAAATTCTGCCTCTGCCGCCATCTCCATTACATGGGCTAATCCTCACTCTCGTCTGGGCTGAAGTCTCTTTTTGCGAAGTCTTGTTCCTTGTGTTCCAGCAACAGGCTGAGATGATTGCAGACGTCTTCCTTGTCTGAGTATGCGTATTTAGTTCCACACAGACTGTCTTTCTTACCCTCCATCACTTGAGCCGAACATAGTTGATTTTTTTTTAAGGGAGATTTTGTGAAGTCTATTGTAGAAATCTTGCATCTTCTGAAGAACTCTGCTCTGCTAGTCGTTGATGATTCGTCAAACTCTCGTCCGAGGAGTAGATGCAGTTTCCAAACAGTTATGCGTCCACAGGCCGCCAAGGCGTCGAACCTGCACGGTGCTCCGGTTCAATACGTCCGAACCAGAGGACTGAAAAAATTCTTCTATCAAAGACGCTGTAGCAAATGTGCTTTCCCTCAAGGAGGTGGAGACTCGAGTCACACTAGCAATAAAAAGACTCTCTCGAGCAAAACAACTTGGAGAGTCCAAGCTCAACAGTAGATGGAAGGAGCGTGCATAGCATGTGCATCTGCAGCCAACATGCTACAAATACAGCTTTCCTAAAAACGTTTCTCACATTTGTACTAAAACGACTGTTATTCAAACAGATCTTTAATGGCTTTTGAAAATAGGAAAAAGCTCAACAGGGTGAATAATTGCTAAAACACAAATAAATATTGACAGTTCATATAGCATTACTATTATATCACAAATGCTACACGTATGGGGTTATGACAATCAAACCTAAAATCCCATCTCAGCCCTCTTCCAATCTGAGGACTTTGACCTATTCTTTGAATTCAGCCATATCATATGGACTGGCATGTTTAACAGTTGCAAACATAGAAGACATAACCAAGGGAGGAGGGGGGGAGGATGTTCTCCGGAGAGAGCTACAGTCTGATTCCTATCTGAGAGCTTTCAATTTAGTCGGGAGAAATATCCCTGCCTTCACTAAGGGTTCTAGGAAGTTTCTCCTTCCCAAACCCAGCTCCTTTAACAGTTTCTCAGAGGTGCTACAAACAACAGAAAACAACGAAGATGCTGGATCACCAAAGAGTAAATAACAAAAGGAGTGCCAATACTGTGAATGATTTCAAAAAATATATTCAAAAACATCCGAACTAAACAAGATGTCTTAATCTCACATGTGTGAGCAGAATGAATACTTTATTTTTTAACAAATCGTTTTCACTTTGGTTTATAGTTACCAATTTTACAAATTTTAAGACCTTATATACACAACATTTACATACAACCACAATGATTCACAAAAAAATTAGAAACATTTGTAATCAACATTCATTCATACCTCAATCACCCTATTTCTAAAGCAACCACAGACAGACATGGAATATGCTACTTACCAGTATGCATCTGTTCTTGGCATAGAGGGCTGCAGAGTGGTACATTATGAATAGATCGCCATCTGGTGTTGGGCTCGGATGATTGCACTTTGTTTTTCTCTTGGAGAGTCTTTTGTATCTTGGTGACTCCTCCCTTAGTTGGTAGTGCGCATGGGCATCAGCTCCATCCTTAGATTGTTTTGCCATAGTAGGGTTAGATGGAGTAGTGTAGTAGAATACAGATAAGAATGCCCATGTAAGTGTATCTAAATAAGAATAATGTTGGAACAGACACAGGTTTCCGGGGAGGCTGGGAGGGCATGTACCACTCTGCAGCCCTCTATGCCAAGAACAGATGCATACTGGTAAGTAGCATATTCCGTTCGAGGCATATGGGCTGCAGATGGTACATTATGAATAGACTATACAGCAGTTCTCTCCCTAGCGGTGGTCGCCAGTGTCTGTTGCAACTGTCTGAAATAAAGTTTTTAATACTGCTTGTCCCACTCTAGCTTGTTGTGTTGTGTGCACATCTACACAATAGTGTTTTGTGAAGGTGTGTGGTGTAACCCAGGTAGCTGCTTTGCATATGTCATCTAGTGGGATGTTTCCCAAAAATGCCATAGATGCTCCTAGTTTACGTGTAGAGTGAGCTCTAGGAGGAACAGTTAATGTTCTCTTTGCTTTTAAGTAGCATATTTGAATGCATTTTACAATCCATCTGGCAATGCCCGCCTTAGAGATGGGATTGCCTTTGTGTGTTGGAGAAAACGCAACAAATAGCTGTTTTGTCTTTCTGAAAGTTTGTGTTCTTTCTATATAGTACAATATGGCCCTTCTAACATCTAATGTATGTAGGGCTCTTTCTGCTACTGTTTGTGGTTTTGGAAAGAAAACCGGTAGGTCCACTGACTGATTGATGTGGAATGCTGAAATTACTTTTGGTAAGAATTTTGGGTTTGTTCTAAGAACCACCTTATTTTGGTGTAACTGCATAAATGGTTCTTGAATTGTAAAAGCCTGCAGTTCACTTACTCTTCTAAGTGACGTGATAGCTATGAGGAAGGCCACCTTCCATGTGAGGAATTGTATTTCACACCTATGCATAGGTTCAAAGGGTGGCCCCATTAGTCTGGTAAGTACTATGTTGAGATTCCAGACTGGGGAAGGTGGTCTTCTTGGTGGAATGACTCTTTTGAGTCCTTCCATGAAAGCTTTAATTGCTGGTACTTTAAACAGGGAAAGATGTTGCCTGTTTTGTAGGTACGCCGCTATAGCTGCGAGATGAACTCTTATAGAGGTATATGCTAAGTTACATCGCTGTAAGTGTAGTAAATAGCAAATGATTTGTTTAGTGGATGCGTCCAGAGGGTTGATTTGCTTACTGTTACAGTGTATAGCAAACCTTTTCCATTTTGCTGCGTAGCATGCTCTGGTGGTAGGACGTCTTGCTTGTTTAATGATTTCCATACATTCTGGTGGTAGATCTAAATATCCAAACTCTATGACCTCAGGAGCCAGATCGCTAGGTTCCGTTGTTTGGGATCTGGGTGCATTATTTCTCCATGGTTCTGTGTGAGATGCATGGGTAATAATCTTAGCTTTTGATGTGGTACTTGTGAGAGTTGTAGCAGTGTGGTGAACCACGGCTGTCTTGCCCACGTGGGTGCCACTAGTATCATTGTCATTGAGTGTTGCTGCAGCTTCCGAACCAGTAACGGAATTAGTGGTAGAGGAGGGAACGCGTAAGCAAATTTGTTGGACCAATTTATCCATAGTGCGTTGCCCTGGGACCGTTGGTGTGGGTAAATAATTTGATATGTATCAATCTAGGCAACAGAACGTAATAAGTGGTCGAAATGAACTGAGCTAAAACATAGGTTGTTTGTAAAAAAGGGGTAGTTCAATTTTATTCATAAATTCTTTTAAAAAACACATTAAAATAATAATACATATTCACAAATTGTATGCGACATAATAAATCAACAATACACAGCAACACTTTAAGAGAGAAGGACAAATAATCCAACAAATGAAGGTTATATAAAATGAACACAATTTTTAAGAGAGAAAGGTGTGGCTAAAATAATCTCTACGCGCGTTTCGGCGAACCAGCGCCTTCTTCTGGAGCAGCCACGATAGTATTTAAAAAACACGGAGTATATTAATGCTATTTGATGTTCTCAATCTGGATTATCTGTATAATGACTTTCTTTTCTTTGGTTAGGTGACGAAGATATTCTAGACCCTATTTTAGTTAAGGTTTGCAGATAGATATTCCATAGTCACACGATGTAATTTGTTTGTCTTGATTGTTGATTTTTGAATTTCTATATTTCCTTAAGTGAGGAGTGGGATTTCAGTTAGACCCGCCTGCCGGAGTTAAAATTTATGGCCACGATAATGAATATTTTTGTGGATCCCAAAAGATATAGTCCTCCTGATGTGGAGATGACAAATGGCGAGATTGCCTTTTTACTTGTGCTCAAGGAGCGATGGATTTCAAAGTGGTTTAAAATAACTCCCTGTCCAATAGATATCAACAGGGCTCAGAGATTCCGGCGGCGGGACACGGGGGTTCTATGCTCCTTCCACGAAAGACGGCGCCGTCTTTCGTGGAAGGAGCATAGAACCCCCGTGTCCCGCCGCCGGAATCTCTGAGCCCTGTTGATATCTATTGGACAGGGAGTTATTTTAAACCACTTTGAAATCCATCGCTCCTTGAGCACAAGTAAAAAGGCAATCTCGCCATTTGTCATCTCCACATCAGGAGGACTATATCTTTTGGGATCCACAAAAATATTCATTATCGTGGCCATAAATTTTAACTCCGGCAGGCGGGTCTAACTGAAATCCCACTCCTCACTTAAGGAAATATAGAAATTCAAAAATCAACAATCAAGACAAACAAATTACATCGTGTGACTATGGAATATCTATCTGCAAACCTTAACTAAAATAGGGTCTAGAATATCTTCGTCACCTAACCAAAGAAAAGAAAGTCATTATACAGATAATCCAGATTGAGAACATCAAATAGCATTAATATACTCCGTGTTTTTTAAATACTATCGTGGCTGCTCCAGAAGAAGGCGCTGGTTCGCCGAAACGCGCGTAGAGATTATTTTAGCCACACCTTTCTCTCTTAAAAATTGTGTTCATTTTATATAACCTTCATTTGTTGGATTATTTGTCCTTCTCTCTTAAAGTGTTGCTGTGTATTGTTGATTTATTATGTCGCATACAATTTGTGAATATGTATTATTATTTTAATGTGTTTTTTAAAAGAATTTATGAATAAAATTGAACTACCCCTTTTTTACAAACAACCTATGTTTTAGCTCAGTTCATTTCGACCACTTATTACGTTCTGTTGCCTAGATTGATACATATCAAATTATTTGCTTTTCCCTGGTCTAGGAACTTCATTTCCATGTACTCAGGGGGTCCTTGATAAATATTTACACCGTTGGTGTGGGTACCTGAATGCGAAGTTTTTGCATTTTGCGTTCTGATGATTGGCAAACAGATCTATCTCTGGTTGCCCCCATTTTTGGAAGAATGGCTGCAGTATTTGTTCGTGCAGCTCCCATTCGTGTACTTGCTCTGACTGTCTGCTTAGGATGTCTGCTATCTGATTTTGAACTCCTGGTAGGTGTTCTGCTAACAGATAGATCTTTTGAGGAATGGCCCATCTCCAAATGTCCTGTGCTAGTTTGGATAGTTGGAGAGAGTGTGTCCCCCCCCTGTTTTTGAATATAATACATTGCAGTCATGTTGTCTGTTCTGATCAGGACTGCCTTGCCTGTTATTTGCATTTGGAAAGCTTTTAGTGCTAGAAACACTGCTAATAGTTCCAGGTAGTTGATGTGCAGTTTCTTTTGCTGCACACTCCACTTCCCCTGCACTGTGTATTTGTCCATATGCGCTCCCCATCCTGAGAGCGATGCGTCCGCTGTTATTATTACTTGTGGAATTGGCTCTAGGAACGACCGTCCCTTGGAAATGTTTTCTGTGTTCCACCACTTCAGAGAGCGGTACGTCCGGTCGTTTACCAACACCAGATCTGTAATCTGACCTTGATCCTGATTCCACTGTGTCGCTAGACACTCCTGTAGTGGACGCATTTGAAGTCTGGCATGTGGTATTAGCAGTATGCATGAGGACATCATGCCTAATAGTTGCATAAACACTCGTGCTGGTAGTGAGTGTTGTGGTTGAAATCTTTGTATTAACCCGACCATTGTTTGTATCCTGACTGGGTTGGGGTATGCTATTGCCTTTTCTGTGTCTACTGTAGCCCCCAGGTATTGCTGAATCTGGTTTGGTTGCAGGTGTGATATTTTGTAGTTCACCGTGAACCCTAGGTGGTGCAGCAATTGAATTGTCTTCTGTGTGTTGTGAAGACATTCTTCTTTTGACTTGGCCTTTATTAGCCAATCGTCCAAGTATGGGAAGACATGTATTTGTTGTCTTCTTAGGTGTGCTGCCACCACAGCTAGACATTTTGTGAAAACTCTTGGTGCTGTTGTGACACCGAACGGAAGGACTTTGAACTGATAGTGTTGTCCTTCTAACACAAATCTTAGGTATTTTCTGTGGGCTTTGTGAATTGGGATATGAAAGTAAGCGTCTTTTAGATCCAGTGTAGAAAGAAAGTCCCCTTTCTTCAGTAAAGGGAGTACTTGTTGGAGCGTGACCATGTGGAAATGCTCCGAATTTATGTAAGCATTGAGAGGTCTGAGGTCTAATATTGGTCTTAGGGACCCGTCCTTTTTGGGGATCAGGAAGTACAGAGAGTATACTCCTGTTCCTTGTTGATCTTTTGGGACCTTCTCTATTGCATGCTTTTGTAGAAGTGCTAGAACTTCTTCTCTTAATAATGTCAGATGATCTTGACTCATTGGACGCTGTTTGGGGGGGATGTTTGGTGGGGTAGCGGTGAGTTCTAGGCAATAACCATGTTGGATAATTTGTCTCACCCACTTGTCTGATGTGATGTCTTCCCAGACAGGTAGGAACTGTGATAGACGTCCCCCGACCGGTGTTATGTGGTCTGGGGGGAGTTCTATGAAGTCACTGTTTTGGTGTTGAGGCGTTGCGGTTGTTATTATTTCCGCGGCCTCTACCCTTGTTGTTGTTACCTCTGTAACTGCCTCTTGAATTACCTCTGGGTGATGTTGGTGTGAAAGAGGTGGATTGCTGATTTGTTCCTGTATTCTTTGAGCCCCCTCTATAGGTGGATCTACGAAAGGAACCTCTGTGTGTTGGCTGTTGCCATGCTCACATTGACTTAGCCGTTTCTGTATCTTTCTTCATTTTTTCTAAGGTCTCGTCTGTGCTTGAACCAAACAGTGTCTTTTGATCAAATGGTTTGTTCAGTAGGGCCGTTTGTACTTCTTGTTTGAATCCTGAGATTCTAAGCCATGCATGTCTTCTTAGCATGACACTGGTGTTAATAGATCTTGCTGCAGTGTCTGCTGCGTCTAGTGCACATTTAATGGAGGTATTAGTTATTATTTTACCTTCCTGTATTAATTGATCTGCCTTTTTCTGATGTTCTTTGGGGAGATGTGTGATAAGTTTCTCTAACTCATCATAATGTGCCCTGTCATAGCGTGCGAGTAGTGCTTGTGTATTGGCTATACGCCAGCTATTAGCTGCCTGTGATGCTACTCTTTTGCCTGATGCATCTATTAACTTTGACTCTTTATCTGGTGGAGGAGCCTCTCCTGTAGATAATGAGTTTGCTCTTTTACGAGCGTTTGAGACCACCAGCGAGTCTAGAGGTACATGGCCTTTAATAAATATTGGGTCCTTTGGAGCCGCTTTATATTTTTTATCAATTCTTGGGTTTAACACCCTGGCTCTCACTGGGTTTTCGAATATCTCCTCTGTGTGACTAAGAAGACCCTTCAACATAGGAAGAGTACCTGATGTTCTCTGTGCATTAGGTAGAGTCTCTAACAAGAAATCCTCTATTTGAGGTTCTGTATGCATATCTAGTTTGTGATATTTTGCTGCCCTATTAATGAGCTGCACAAAACCTGTGTTATCATCAGGTGGTGAAGGCTTTGAGGGATATAGCTCTGGGTCGTTGTCCTCATCTGACCCTACATCATAGTTTTCCCATGGGTCCTCCTCATCTGGGATAGTTTTGTCATCCCCTTGAGGTTCTCCCTCCCCTAGATCACTGTCTACATCTGACTGAGGTGTAGCTGGTCTTGGTGTGGAAGGTGTAGGAATATTTGCCCTATTGTGAGGCATAGGAGAAGAGGGTGTGACTTTAGGTCGAGGAGAAGCAGGAGGAGTTATATTTGTCCCCATTGTTCTCTTTTTTGAAGGAAGAGGTTTATCTTCTGACTGTTCACTCTTTCTCTTCTTCGTGACCACTTTCCCAGTTTGCGGATCAATAAACAAGATCTTTTGTTTGGGATCTGTCTGTTGCTCCTGAATCAGTACCGAAGGTCCTGGTTCCGAGAGGTGCTTTTGTTTTCGATTGTCAGATCTTGTTGTTTTCGACACCGAATGTCTGCTCGATTCCGACTTTCCGGGTATCGAGTGTATCTTGGACGATAAGGAATATTTATGCTTCGACATGGAATGTTTCGATACCGAGCTTTCCCTTGTATGTAGCCTCGGTGCTAAAGTCGATGTCGCCCTTTTCTCGGATCCGACATGGTGGGGGTCCGAGTGTTTCGGTTTCAGTTTCAGTTTCGTTGCCGGGCCCGAGGGCGGGGCGTCGGAAACTTTTTTCTGCGGTTTGACCGGGCCCGAGGGCGGGGTCGTTACCGCACGGGGTCTGTTTTTCGGTAAGGGGACGTCGTCACTCACGGTTTGTTGCTCGATGAGTTCTTCAACCTCCGACTGGTCCCCTTCCGACCCCGACTGGTCCTCTTCTTCCTCGATTTGCTCGTCTCCGAACAGCTCCGGGATCGCCTCTGCCTGCATTCTGGAAACCTCGTGTCTTCGAGCTCGACGATTTCTAATCGTTAGCTTGGGGGAGAATGCTGCACAGGCTTCGCAGTCCCTGGATTCGTGTTCAGGCGATAGACAGAGGTTGCACACCTCGTGTAGGTCCTTGTGTGGGAACTTAGCACCACACGTTGGACATTTTTTGAATGGAGTCCTTTCCATGGACTCCGGGCTTGACTGCGTCGAGAAAGGCCTCCTGTTCTTCGACGTAGATCCAAGTTTTTCTCTTCGATTTTGAATTTGCAACGCGTCGGAATGGAAATGAAACGCGTTCGATAACAATACCGTCGAATTGGAAAGGGAATACGCGCTGATAAATCACTTTCTTCTGAAGTTGATCTGGAGCGTCTCGATCCTCATCCGAACCCGATGGCGGAAAAAAACAATCTAAGGATGGAGCCGATGCCCATGCACACTACCAACTAAGGGAGGAGTCACCAAGATACAAAAGACTCTCCAAGAGAAAAACAAAGTGCAATCATCCGAGCCCAACACCAGATGGCGATCTAGTCATAATGTACCATCTGCAGCCCATATGCCTCGAACACACATTTATGCGACCACTGAGCCCCCACGCACCGCTGCTCCTTGCCTGGTTTTCTTTGCTTCCTGATTGTACCGCCGGATGACCCAGCCGCCGCTGAGCCGCCCGACTCTCCACTTTTCCCGCCGCTGCCTCCCTGCGACCCCGCCCCCTCCTGCCCATTCGCCGCCCCGCTCCCGCCACCCAGCTGACCCTCCCTCCCGGCTCCTTATTTAAGGGGACCGCGCCAGGTGCTGGGAGCGACCGCTGAGCCTGTACTCCAGGCGAGGTCGCCCCCACGCACCGCTGCTCCTTGCCTGGTTTTCTTTGCTTCCTGATTGTACCGCCAGACGACCCAGCCGCCGCTGAGCTGCCCGACTCACCACTTTTCCCGCCGCTGCCTCCCTGCGGCCCCGCCCTCCTCCTGCCCATTCGCCGCCCCGCTCCCGCCACCCAGCTGACCCTCCCTCCAGGCTCCTTATTTATGACGCCCCCTTGCACGCGCAGCGGACACGCGCAGCGGGCGCGCCCATTGTGCGCCGAAGGCGCGCCAAAGGCAAGCCCGTCTGCGCCCATCCGCGCCTGGATCGTGCCCAGCGCTAGGACCCCTGGTCCCAACCGCAGATGCGACCACACGACGAACCCACCCTCAACGCACTCAATGCCGGCCGGAACCCTGCCTGCGACCGAGTCACCCCGAGACGCACTCACGGACCCTTAGCCTGCCAAGCCTGCCGTTTCACCTGCTACCGGACCTGCCCCGCGCCCGCCAAGCCCAGCACCAGCAGCAACCACCTGAAGTGCATCCTGCTCAACACCCGCTCCGTCCACAGGCACGCTGTGGAACTCTGGGACCTGTTCGACACGACAGCACCGGACGTCGCCTTCCTCACCGAAACCTGGATGAACGCCTCCTCAGCGCCCGACATCGCCATAGCCATCCCGGACGGATACAAGATCACCCGGAAGGACCGCGTCAACCAGACGGGAGGAGGCATCGCCATCGTACACAAGAACACCATCCGCATCTCAACTAACTCCGACGAAACCTTCACTGCCGCCGAACACCTGCGCTTCCAGATACACACTGACCCCAAGACCACCCTCCGCGGCACCCTCATCTACAGACCACCGGGACCACGCACACAATTCAGCGAAGACATCGCAGACTTCATCAGCACGCACGCCCTTCCCTCCGCCGACTACATTCTCCTAGGGGACCTCAACTTTCACCTGGAGAACAACAACGACAGAAACACCACCACCCTGCTGGACAACCTCGGACTCAAGCAACTGGTGAACACCCCCACCCACTACGCCGGCCACACGCTTAACCCCGTCTTCTCATCCAGCAAGCAAATCTCCTTCAGCCACGCCACCGGACTCCACTGGACCGACCACAGCTGCTTCCACTTCAGCTTCAGAAGAACTACGACCCACCACCACCCGAAACAGGTCTCCCGCCGAAGCTGGAGCAAGATCACCTCCGAGCAGCTCACCGCCTCCCTCAGCCAGAACACTCCGACCAGCACAACGGACCCAAACAAAGCAGCCAGCAACCTCACCAAGTGGCTGACCGCCTGCGCCGATGACCTTGCACCACTAAAGAACCCTCCCAGCAGACCCGGCAGCAAGAAAACCCCCTTGTTCACCGACGAACTCAAGGAATCCAAGAAGAACTGCTGCACCCTCGAGAAAGCCTGGAAGCTCGACCACACCACAGACAACAGGACCGCCCTCAAGCACGCCATCCGCAAACATCATCAGCTGATCCGCGCCACCAAGAAGACGGCACTCAAAGAACGAATGGACAACAACACCCACGACAGCAAGGAACTCTTCAGCATCGTCAAAGAGTTCTCCAACCCCAGCGCCGGAAACAACGACATCACTCCCTCACAAGACCTCTGCAACTCACTCGCCTCGTTCTTCCACCGCAAGATCGCCAACATACACAACAGCTTTGACGCACAGACCACGCACCCTACCACCGAACCAGCACCCGCCACCACCAACCTCTGCAACTGGACCCCGATCAGCACCGAAGACACCACCCGCACGATGAACTCCATCCACTCCGGATCACAAACCAACCCGTGCCCACACCACGTCTTCAACAAAGCCGACGTCACCATCGCACCCCATCTCCGAGACACCATCAACTCCTCCTTCCACACCGCCACCTTCCCCGAGAGCTGGAAGCACGCCGAGCTGACCGCCCTCCTGAAGAAACCAACGGCGGACCCCACCGACCTCAAGAACTACCGTCCCATCTCGCTCCTTCCTTTTCCGGCCAAAGTCATCGAGAAGACCGTTAACAAACAGCTTGCCGCCTTCCTCGAGACGAACGGATCCCTCGACCCCTCGCAGTCCGGGTTTCGGGCCAACCACAGCACCGAGACCGCCCTAATCGCAGCCACCGACGACATCAGAACCCTGATCGACAACGGGTAAACAGCGGCCCTCATCCTCCTGGACCTCTCTGCAGCATTCGACACCATCTGCCACCGCACCCTAGTGAAGCGCCTCAGCAACGTCGGAATCCAAGAGAAAGCGCTGGAGTGGATCATCTCGTTCCTCACCGGAAGAACCCAGAGAGTTCGCTCCCTCCGTTCAGATCCGAGGCCACCGAAGTCATCTGCGGCATGCCACAAGAATCTTAACTCAGCCCAACCCCTCTTCAACGTCTACATGAGCCCCCTCGCAGCCATCGTACGCCAGTATAACCTCAACATCATCTCCTACGCCGACGACACCCAGCTCATCCTCTCCCTCACCAACAACCCCACCACCGCCAGAGCCAACCTACACGAAGGGATGAAAGACGTCGCCGACTGGATGAGAAACAGCCGCCTTAAACTGAACTCAGACAAGACGGAAGTCCTCATCCTGGGATCATCCACTCCGCCTGGGACGACTCCTGGTAGCCCCCGGCCCTGGGCACCGCTCCCAAACCAACGCACGAAACCTGGGCTTCATCCTGGACTCCTCCCTATCAATGACCAGACAAGTCAACGCCGTCTCATCCTCGTGCTTCAACACCCTGCGCATGCTCCGCAAGATCTTCAGATGGATCCCCACGGAAACCAGGAAGACCGTCACCCAGGCACTCGTCACCAGCCGACTAGACTACGGGAACACCCTCTACGCCGGAACCGCAGCCAAACTTCAAAAAAGACTCCAACGCATCCAGAACGCCTCCGCACGACTCATCCTCGACATCCCCCGACACAGCCACATCACCGGACACCTGAGAGACCTGCACTGGCTCCCCGTCAGCAAGAGAATCACGTTCAGACTCCTCTCCACATACACAAGGCTCTCCACAACCTGGGCCCCAAGTACCTCAACGACCGCATGACCTTCTACACGCCCACCCGCCAGCTACGATCGACCAGCCACGCACTCGCCACCGTACCACGCATCCGCAGAGCCACCGCCGGAGGAAGATCCTTCTCCTACCTGGCAGCCAAGACTTGGAACTCCCTCCCCACCCACTTTCGGCGAACCCAAGACCATCTCTCCTTCAGGAAGCAGCTCAAGACCTGGCTGTTCGAGCAGTAACTTACCACTCCCCCAGAGCCTTGGACCCCCCCGGGTGAGTAGCGCGCTTTACAAATGCCATGATTGATTGAACGGTGCTCATAAAAGATTCCTGGGCTAACTCACTGTAGATACGAACAAAGTTGGTAAGACCAAATTGTTTTCCCTACACTGCTTCATCCGAGACTTAATCTGTTGCTGTACTCTAGGTCAAATTGAAAACCCTATTTTGCAAAATGGTATTTCTCCTATAATCATCCTTCCAAAATGACTAAGTCCAAGCCCTCAATGATTAAAGCAAACCCGATGGCATTCATATAAGTAGCCCTCATGCAGTCTTTTCCATATGATTTGCCAGAATTGTATTCTCTGTGACCAGTTCTCCAGTCAAATCCCTAATCTCTTTAATCTCTAGAGACAGACTCATGTATTCAATCTTATATTGTCAGAATTCATCATCTACTTTACTCACCATGGTCTTGTGTGAATCTTTATTATTTTTTTACGTCACTAGAATACGTGTGTCAAAAGCACTGAAGACTCTCAGCGAGGTCTCATTAGGCTGCTATGTTTTAGGAGAAAATTAGGTTGAACCAAAGCATCCTACACAGTGTTTCTTGAGACAAGGCATTTGTCCATCTAATTTTCACCACTATTTCAAACTGAGGACACCACCAGAGTCATAAAAACAATTTACTGTGAAAGCACTCAAGCGGCAATAATGGCAAGTCCTGTAACTCTCAGGTTCATGTGACTTTTATGGCACGTGTGGCAAACAATAAGTAATCAGTGGGGTAGCAAGGAGGTGTGGGGGCAGGGCCGGGGGCTTGCGTCCCGGGTGTCAGCCTCCCACTGCTCTTACCTGCCGTATCGGGGCAGCAATCCCCACCCCCTTCAATCGCCCGTCGGTGTAGCCCTCTCCAATTGTCCACCACAGCAATAGTAGTCTCCTCATAGCAAGACACTCCAGAGACCAAACCGGGTAAGTGATAGTTCATCAATCCAGAGTGCAGCTGCATTCCTTCTCTCTCTATCCGGGTCTCCAATGCTCGCCCCCACCAGTTCCCTTGTTCGTACAGATACTTTCTGTAGGAAAGTAGGAACTGCTTTTATGCCCCTCCCCCTTTTTTGCCTGGTGCTATGCTGTTTCTGACTGGTCTGACTGGGATGCTGCTAATCAGGAACCCAGTCTCTGTGCTTTCTCCCCTGAATTGGTATGAAAAGTACTTAGGCACACCCCAGATTGGACACTGGTGTACCCTTATTAGTCCCTAGTATATGGTACAGAGGTAACCAGGGCATAGGTACACCAGGGGTCCCCCCTTAGGCTGAAGCATGCAATATGCCACCCATGGGGGGTCCTTAAACTGTAACTACAGACCTGCCATTGCAGCCTGTGTAAGCTGGTGCTAGCACTCTTAGAAAGCACCACTTACGAAAGATATAGGTTTACATATAGCTAAGGTCACTGTACTTAAAACCTATAAGTCATCCCTTCAGCAGGCCTTTCAATCCCGAAGGGAGGGTGCTAGGTTTTAAGTGTGAGGGTGCCCCTGCATGAGCAGGACCCCTCTACAACCTTCGGAGTCTATTCTCACGGGTTGTAAATGCATCAGCCAATACGACACAGAGTGACCATGCATCATTATGTGATGACCATCTCTAAACTGACTGTAACGAACCCGGTCATGTTTGGTATCAAACATGTTGGAATCATACCCCCACACCGTAAATGATGTGGGAGGTATGATTCCATGCAATGCAAAGCTCCTCCGGGAGGCCCTCAGTGGTCCCGGTACCAGCCTTCTAGACCCGGACAGCACAACATGGCTGCTGGCGACGAGAGGCACGATTCTGCCCTCCTGCTGTTGAGCCAAGCTCGAGCAGGGGAAGGCAGAACAATAGGTATCCTATCACAGGGAGATGTGACCACCTCCCAGACAGGATTTAATGTATTTGGGCTAGGTGGAAGTGTTTGCCAGAGCCACTCATTCTGCTTGAAGGGCACATTTGGTGCCCTCCTTGCATAGTCCAGTTCAAAGCAGCTAAGGGAGCCATTGGCTTCCGCTCTGGCACGAAACTGCACAAAGAACATGGGAGTATCCTCTCCACTGTCTCACCCCTCCCCTGAGAGGGAACCCTAAATCATTCCAACCCTTTCCTTAGGGTACTTAAGGGCTTACCTGAGGGTAGGTCCCTAGATTCGCCATGGGACCAGATTAATTTCAAGACACCACTTCTTCTTCGATCATCTGGTCACTTTGGACTTCGCTCTGGGGTTCAAGGCTGCAACTGGAAAGACTCCTGCTGCTCCTGATCTCACCGCCCTGCTAGTCTTCTGCAATGTCCGTGCCTATGCTGCATACAGGAATCTTCCAAGGCATGTAGACATCCAAGACAACTGGAGGAATCTCCCTTGAAGTGAAGGAGTAACTTCCCTGCATCTGCAGGCACAGCAACTAAGTTGACCGGTCTTTTGATCCTGGGCTCCCATGGACTCCGAAAGGCTCAGCAAAACAGGTGGAGGTTCTCCTCATCCCTTGAGGCCTGCCCTGTCCTCTCACCAAGTTTGAGGCCAGTATCCCTTGTTGAAACTGCAGGAACCAAACCCTGTGTACAGTGTCGAATTACTGTTGCAAAAGCTTGGTGGCTTCCTTCAACCAAGATCTTCGGCTCCAAGTAGCCCCAGACTCGAGCATCTCCTGTGGCCAAGATCTTTGTCCTCACCGCATCACTTGCACCGTGGGCCTGCATCTTTAGTGCGTTGTTCGAGGTCCTCTGGCGACTCCAGTGCCTCCGACCTGTGGGTCCTCCTGAGGGTCTCCTTTGATTTCCGCAGGCTTCCCTGATTGCTCGGGCCTGCCCTGACTCCCCTGCTTGTGGGGAGTCACCTGGACCTTTTAGGTCCCGATATTGTACCTTCTTCACTTCAATGTTGGTTGCAGTTGCAAAGTCGTGTTGGTGCTGCAGACGGACACCTACCCCTTAACTCTTGCCATCCGACTTGGGACCGCTCGTGCACGGCTCCTGGTATTCCACGATGATTCAGAAAAGGGGGTGGTGATGAACAGAGTGTCTGAATTAAGCAGACCACTCTTACCCAGTCCAAAGATCAGGGCTTTATCCATCACCGTTTTTTAGCTCACTGCACCATCCCAGCTCAGAACTTGGCTATATGCAAATTAGTCTGACCCTGGCCCAGTGCATCATGGGAACAGGGCAGACCAAACTACCAAGCCAATTCTTATACTGGGAAGGAAACAAGCTACCGGGGACCGGTTTCTGGCATTTCAGCCGTCTTCGGCCCGGCTTGCTTGAATCCTGATGGTGCAATGAGCTAGGGACTCACATCTGAGTATACCCTTCCACACTTATGGTGGACAAAAATGATTCAGAAAAGGGGGTGGTGATGAACAGAGTGTCTGAATTAAGCAGACCACTCTTACCCAGTCCAAAGATCAGGGCTTTATCCATCACCGTTTTTTAGCTCACTGCACCATCCCAGCTCAGAACTTGGCTATATGCAAATTAGTCTGACCCTGGCCCAGTGCATCATGGGAACAGGGCAGACCAAACTACCAAGCCAATTCTTATACTGGGAAGGAAACAAGCTACCGGGGACCGGTTTCTGGCATTTCAGCCGTCTTCGGCCCGGCTTGCTTGAATCCTGATGGTGCAGTGAGAAAGGGACTCATGTCTGAGTATACCCTGCCACACCTATAGTGGCCAAAAACGATTCAAAAAAGGGGGTGGTGATGAACAGAGTGTCTGAATTAAGCAGACCACTCTTACCCAGTCCAAAGATCAGGGCTTTATCCATCACCGTTTTAAATAATAACGGTGATGGATCAAGCCCTAATATTTGGACTGGGTAAGAGTGGTCTGCTTAATTCAGACACTCTGTTCATCACCACCCCCTTTTTTGAATCGTTTTTGGCCACTATAGGTGTGGCAGGGTATACTCAGACATGAGTCCCTTTCTCACTGCACCATCAGGATTCAAGCAAGCCGGGCCGAAGACGGCTGAAATGCAAGAAACCGGTCCCCGGTAGCTTGTCTCCTTTTTGGTGAAGAATTGGCTTGGTAGTTTAGTCTGCCCTGTTCCCATGATGCACTGGGCCAGGGACAGACTGATTTGCATATAGCCAGGTTCTGAGCTGGGATGGTGCAGTGAGATAACAGGGATGTGGAATTCCTATAGCCCGACGCCCAGGACATATTGGTTGGGGTCAAGGGCAACCAGTTGTAATGTGCATTTTGTCCTTGGGACCAGCAGGCCCAATCCCCTGCAGCACAGACCCTTTGGCTGCCAGTTTGCAGTACCACATTAAGAATCAGGGAAGGGCACTGCCTGCAGTTAAGTTAATATTTTGTGTGCATATGTTAATGCTGTCAAACATGTATTTATGGTTCATTAATTGAGACCTTTTATTATTAGGCTTAGCGCTCTCAGTAAATTCAAGTTCTGATTGCACTACTGACAGTGGTTCCAGTATAAAAATGTGGACACACGGTTTCAAAGTTTAGCAATATGAGGCTATGCATAATGCTCCCAGAATGCTCTCTAATTAGATGCAAATATTTGCAGAAGCTTGAAAGCAAGATTAATGATTATTTGCTTTCAATATAAAATGTCCCTAAAAAATTAAAGTAGGAAAACATTTTTTTTGCTAAACTACTGTAAAATTTCAGGTACCATTTCTCTGCAGCATCATTTAGTAAAATGTGTTGATGCATGCTAGTATTTCCCCAAAATATTCATATTAGAAAATCAGTGTAACCAGTTTCAATACGATTTTGGAAAACAAAATAAACAAGCATTGGCAAAGCCAGTAGGTCTGAAATGGTGGTCACCGTTTTAGTTTTGGCAATGCGTGACTTGTTTTGGCAAGGTTTTTGTAAAACCTTATTGATGTGAGATCTGCCAGACCCTCACCATTATAACAAACATTGGCAAAAGCAAAAAAATAGTTTTGGGTCTCAAAAAAGCACACACTGCCACATTAGTTACTGGCACTGAAAAAAACTACTTTGTGTGCCAATATTCTCCTTATGAAAGAGCAGAATGCTCTCACTCACATGAAGCCAGACGGTACAGAGAGATCATTTTAATAAACACAAAAGGTCATGTTTAACACTCGAACAAATTTGGGGCCCAATTATTAAAGAAAGTCTCCAAAGGTCACCCTTGGTTTATGTCCTTGCATTAAGGGCAGCTATATGGCTTTCATGAATTCACAAGAATTTACAGCAGTAGGGCAAGAAATAGTACTCATAGAAGATATTTGTGAACTGCATTTTAGCATGAGCAAATATGCATGTGTAGATTTGCTCATGCGAAAACCTGAGTGTTTGCAAGTTTATTTTCCCTCCAACCACTTTTTTCCCAACTCTGGAAGAAGGTTTACGTCTGCCATTGTCAGGAGTAAATTTACAAAAATGTTCAGTATTGTAAAAGATTACAGAAGAGTTGTTGAAACCCCTTAAAACATGCAAGTTAAGGTTTGCACAGACTCAAAAGGACATTCCAACCCTGGAACTATTGTTTACCACTACCTTCAGTCCCAGCATGTAGATCTGCGGAAACGTAGCATAATAAAGGGATTACTAGCATTCAAACACCACTATGGTATGAGCCCTGGCATAATCAGAGGCGCTGTATAAGAGCTCTTATATAATGAGATTGCTGCCATAATTTGTCGCCGCACAACAAGGCACCAAAGGGACAAGTGGATTTTGTTACAGGACAAGTAGATTTATGAAGCAACCTGCCCCATGGACAAGTAGATATTTTAATAAATTCCACACCACTGAGATAAATAACGGTGATGGATCAAGCCCTGATATTTGGACTGGGTAAGAGTGGTCTGCTTAATTCAGACACTCTGTTCATCACCACCCCCTTTTCTGAATCCTGGTATTCCACAGCATCGTCTGGTCCGCACAGCTGCAGTTTCAAGGTCACCATCGGCTCTTCTACAACACTCGATATTGGTGGGCATTCGTTTTCCGTGACTCCGGGTCACTAATGAGTGGCGCAGACTCTGTCCCCTCTGCTTACAGCTACTTCTATACTTGAATCCACCTTTGGGTTCCACCGGACACTTTCAGCTTCTCCAGCAGTGTCATCTTCCTGAAACCCTCCATTGAGTTTAACTGCAGTTTCCGTCGCCACTTCAGAACCATGCACCCTGCTTCCCTGGTGTAGGTATTCTGGTTCCTAGGGATTCCATGGGTGGGGTGGCTCTCCAACCTTCTGTCTTCCACAGGGTTTCTTCAGGGTCCACTAGAAAGGGTCCTTTTTCTTTAAAATTGCAACCGCAACATACCCATTGATTTCTATTGAGCCCGCGGCTGAGTCCCCCCTCTGCAGAAGGCCTCCGTGGGGTTTCTCTTTACTTACCTTGGGTGGTTCCTTGGGTCCCTGGCACTTCTACGTCTCCTGGGTATAGTCTTGACTTGAGTCATGGTTCACATACTACTATCTTAGTATTTGGTTTGGTCTCCCCCAGGCGACCACTGTGTATCTGTGATACTTACTTGATTGTATTGCAAAGTATTGTGTGTAACTCCGGCTAGGAGATATCTGTATGTGTTTGTGAGTGTCTTATAATAAATACATATTTTTATTACTACACTGTGTGCTTCCTTTTCACTCAATCTACATCAATAAGATTTTGTTCTGGTAAAACACTGAACTGTACACTCCTTCTGGACTAAGCCTGAAGGCTGTTCTCCACAGCTACCACTTAGAGAGCTTTCTAAGGTTGTCTAAGACCATTTAAATCACCATAAGGGTTGTCTGGATTAGTGCCGGGTGCATGCTTTCATAAGTATGCACTATATACCAAGCCAGATTCTCACACCTGCCAAGCCAGGTCCTCCCTGGACCGGAACACAAGCAACCTGGACTTGGCAGTTCAGTTTGGACAGTTCTCATTGGAGCAGGTGCAAGACTGATTTGCATATTCTGGGTCTGAATTGAGCTGAAAATGTTTGCTAAATAACGATTGACTGGGATGCGAACCCCGAGATTAATTCAAGCATTCATTTTTGTATACTTCAGTATAGAAGGCACTCACATACAAGTGGTCACGCATATGACCACATAACAAATGGTGCATTTATATGGCAGACTACTAAGATATTTAGTAGGATCAAACACATTTTAATTTTGCATTTAATAACATGAAGCACCATTAAATTGCTGACAAATCTCTCAAATTTTACAGTGACAACGAAGGAATGATTTCTCCACTGATGGTACAGTATCCTCCGCTTACATGGCAGCTTGGTGAACAAGTTGTCAATCCCAATGGCATAGGCAGGTCCAGGTGGCTTCCTAAAATGTTGATCTCTGTGCACAAATGTCTGGTGCAGTGAGATGGCGTTGGTGCTGAGAAGGGTTTAGAATACTGTGGCAGTGTTGCAGGTTTCCCAATACAGACAGAACACATACCGGCTTATGGAGGGAAAGTGGGAGAAACATTCTCAGCTATGTCGTGGTGGGTTTCAGTTAGCCACCATGACAAGTGACAGGAGTGGAGAAAAGGCAAAGTACACATATGAAACGGGGCGTGAGGGGGCTAGGAAGGAACCCTTTTCCTATCGTGTCAACAAATACAAAGAGGAAGGTAGGGGGGAGCCAGTCAGCCCTCGTCTCTCACGGTAACAAGCCGATGGCAGAGGAATATCGGTAAACGGTAGACCATATTCAATGCAGAAAGGAAGTCGAGGAGGAGAGCCCGAACTAGACGGAGCTGTTTCATTGTCCCTTTGTCTCTTCCCGACCCAAGTGGGTCCCAAAGGTGTAGCGTTTATCCGAACAGAGGACATATGTGGGAACAGGGAGAAAACCAGGGCTACAGGTAGTTGTTGTCATGCCCATGTTTCTCTCTTTCCCCCTGCCCTGAGCCCTAAAACTTGCCCACCTACTGAAAACCTACCCCGATCCCCCTTGCCCTGAGCCCTAGAACTGCCCCTCCTAGCCTGGAAACTGCCCCTTCCGCCCCCCTGACCTGAGGCCTAAAACTCTGCCCCCTACTTAAAACCTAGCCCGACCTCCCCTTCCTCTGAGCCCTAAACCAGCCCCGCCTACCCTGCAAACCTCCCCATCCGTAGCCCCCTGCACTGAGCCTTAAAATGCTACCCCTACTTAAAACCTGCAGTACAGTGAGTAGCTAGAAACAAAAACTGGACCAGGATACTAATCTGGACAACAGCGATTCTTGCAAGACCCCCAGGCCTCTTATGTGAACAAAATTGTATTGACTGAGTATTGTGATGACAGGGTATACAAAGAAATAATCCCACAACTGTTGTACAATAAACACCAACTGCTATACCAATGTTCTGTGACCTTCAGTATTATTTACATAACACAGCCCAACTACCAGAAACAACTAATCAATGGATATCACAGAACTGTATAATAAGATGACAATAGGTGGAAAAATATCCATAGAAAGTTGTCTGAACTGGACCACTTTCTCTACGTACAACAGTCAACAAGCTTCCGCAGCACAGGGCGGAATGCACTGGGTGCATAGGGCCACATGCTGATCCTGCAAGGAATGAAAGCACTATGTACAATGGATACCATGCACTATGTTTAATAGCTAACATGTTACTTCTACAGTGGCTATGATGTGGTGAGTGCCTAAAATGCTCCATAAGCAGTAGCAGACCACATGTAGAGATTGATGCACCTGCTAACCCTCAGCTGATGAAGTTCATAGGCAACTCCTAGTGTGCTTCCGGTACAATACTTGAGGTGCTCCTGGTGTACTGACTGCCATGCTACATATACAAGGTGTTCCTATTGCAAATATTGATGCGAGATGTGTGCACTAGTGGGGAGCTGATACATACTGCATACAGTGGATGACATGCTGCACTCTAATGCATGCGCAGACTGCAGCACTTAAGACATTCATTGGCTGCAATGGTTGATGTAGAAGTTAAAGAGCCTACGTGCTCCGGCTGCACTGGCTGATGGACTTTCAGTTACAATTTGAAGTGGAACCAATACTTTTGCTGAAATGATGGTAAAACACACACTGCTATTCGGTGTTTATGTATTCTAATTTAAATAACACTTGTTAATTTTGCACAGCGGCCGTAATGATTCAGTGACAGCTGGCTTTAAAGTGAATGTGAAAGCAGTGCCCCTGTGTCCACATAATATACAAACATGTAAATGCTAGTAAAGATCTGGGATGAGGTTATTATTAAGCCACAGAAAGGCATGGCCGCTGTCCACAGAGATGGTGCTGAAGCCCCCCTCCCCCCCCCCCGCACCTGCCAGGGGGACACTAGGGTCCATGACATACAGATGCCTCGTTGAACTGCAGATGTCACTTATGAGGCAGGTGACAAACGGCAGGTCTGGCAACTCACTTTCCATTTTTAGATATTTCCAACTTTTACTTGTTGTGACAAGACCCCAAATGGATTAAATTCAAGCATGCGATCAGACACCACGGTAGACGGGCTGCTATTTGTTGATTACTATTGATTTTCTTTGATACTTCATTTAAAAATCAATAACTGGGAAGAAAAATAGGCCTGGTTTACACACACTTAAACATCCCATTGTAGGCTGCGAGGGGCTATGGCTTTGGCAGGACACGGGCATCCAATTATGAGGAAAGCTCTTAACAGGTGAAAGCAAGGGCTGCTGGTCGATAGCTCAGTTTTCATTCTCAATCAGGAGAAGTGGCTATAAATTAGGCTCATCTGTGTTATTTTCTCGACATTCCAGCCGCAAACACCTCCAGCCGGAACAGGATTTGCATAAAATAATAGCAAGGACCGGAGAATCGGGGCCTTACCTGGCGTTCATCCGAGCCTTCAGCTTCTTGACTCTCTTCTTGGCCTTCTGTCTCTCATCGCTGTCCTTGTGGGGCTCGGGCGGGGCGGGGCTCTCTAGCACAATATCAACAATATACTTCTTCAAGGAGAGATGCTCCTGCGCGAGATATTAAGGTAATTAAGAAAACCTTTCCACTTGACTGGAGCAACATTAAATCACAGACAACAGCAGTAAAAAGCCCATCTATATGGTTGTTTATTTGGCCTCTGGACGTATAAGAAGGTAATGTTACAGATACAGTAATTAGATAAACTTCTCAGCCATATTAAGGCGGATCAGAACGTAAATAACTCATGAATATTTTCAATTTCAAAGAGTACAAACTCACAAATCACTAGGTGGAGAGCAATTCTTTAATAAAAAGGCATCATCTTGATAAAATTGTGTTAGCCAACGGTTGTACAAATTCTAATCTACCTTTTATAGCCAAGGAACCTTTGATAGTAGTCACAACCCGATTCAGGGCTAGTGAAGTAATGAGAATGTTTGGACGACATTCAATTCAGATGCCAGAAGCCCTGAAGGACAAGTTACTTACCTTCAGTAACACCTTATCTGATAGAGACAGTCTAGCCGCAGATTCTTTACCTTTGAACTTCAGGCGTCAGGCGTGATCCAGAAATTTTTTGATAGCAGTACTCCTGCGCGCCGGCAGATGGCGTCAGTTGACTCCGCGTGACGTCATGTTTGTCGTGGTGGTGATGTCTGTGTCGTCAATATAATCACCACTCCAGCACGATGATGGCAGTACTTATCACGACCATCCACGCCAGAAGTGCGGAGCCATGAAGTGACTGACCATTGTGTATTAACCCCTTCCATGCTCATGACAAGGTCAACTCGTCATGGGCGTTACCTGTGCTGTGCATATGACGAGTTGACCTTGTCATGATTCTATAGTATTCAAGTATTTTCAGCACAGGAGGGGAAAATCCCCTAGCAGCCAAGGTGATTAAAAAAAGACAACTAGGGCCCTGAAGGGGAAAGCCCTAACACTAAAAACAATTCCGTAGTGCAGGGAGGATGAATGGGTGGGTAAGGAATCTGCGGCTAGACTACGTCTCTACCAGATAAGGCGTTACTGAAGGTAAGTAACTTATCCATTTGATAGAGACATCTAGCCGCAGATTCCTTACCTTTGAACAGGGTTGGATGACAGAGGCACGCATGGTTGAACCACACATGCCTCTACCACGCAGCAAAAACAATTAATGCATCTCAAAAACGCATTCCTTTACCTCACATGCCTTCACCACACAATTCTGTGGTGAAGGCAAGTTTGGTAAAGGGATGTGTGGTAAAGTTCACACCCCTTTCTCTCCACCCAGAGTCCAATACTCCTGATCCATGCCCTATAACCCGACCACTCCGAAGCGCTAAAAATGACCGTCCCTTAAATCTTAAACTGTCCTGACTCCCCCTGCCCAAAAACTTCCCCCTTGCCCTTAATACTGCCCCTTCACCCTGCCCTGAGCACTAAAACTAGGCCCCCTACTTAAAACCTACCCCAATCCCCTCTTGCTCTGAGCCCTAAAACTGCCACTTCTGCCCCCTGACCTGAGCCCTAAAACTCTGTCCCCTACTTAAAACCTAGCCCGACCTCCCCTTGCCCAGAGCCTTAAAACAGCCCCTTCCGGAGGCGTGGCCAAGATGGCGGGGTGAGCGGACGCTTCCTCCCGCAGCTCCTCCAGCCCGACTAGGCTCGAGCCCTTTTCTTCAGCTTTTCTCCCCCCGCTGATGCTCAGCGTGTGAGAGGAGTGTGGCGGAGTACCTGGTGCACACGTTGATGTCGCTTTGACCATAATCGCTCCGGTGGAAGCACCCCAAAAGACCGATTGAAGATCGAGGGGCGACGGAGCGCCCGGGAGGCGGAGCGAATCGGAGTGCTGTCCAGGCGCCTCGGCTGGGCCTGGTGCTGAAAGTTGGCGATCCGGGTGGAGACCGTCCCGGCACTCGACGGAGATCGAAGGAGAGCTACAGGCTGAGGGCCGGCTACGCGGAGGACTTTGGGCATGTGCTTTGGCGCCCGGACTTGAGGCGGTGACACCCTGCATGGCGAGAGCCCCGGTCCCGTGATCGGAGGGCGCTTGGCTTGAAGCCGGGGACAGATCAGTCGACTCTTCTACGTAACAGTGCGGTATCGGCTGTGGAACTTTTCAGATTGCCTGGTTTCTGGGGTGCCCCGGTGGTGTCGCCGGGCTCGGACGCTCTGCTTGGCCCCATCCAGCCGCCATTTTGTCCCCGAGGGGTCGGGGTCGTTGGCCTCCTCCGGAGTCCTTTGCTTACGGGTTTCTGCGCCCTCTGCCTTTGCAAGGCTAACTCCCTGTGGAGCGTGCTGACCGGGGCCCCCCCAGTGTAGTTTTCAGCTGTCGTCTAGACTGGGCGCCCACGGCTGGCAGTGCCCGGACTGACCCGCCATTTTGTCGTCTGTGACGCAGCACCCCGGTTCTGCTGGGAGCTCCCCACATCGAGTGCTTGCTGGCGGTTGGACATTCCCCGGGGCGGTTGGGCCTGTGCCCACTCATCACCTAAAGCGCCTGCGATGACTGGAAGAGGTGGTTCGAGGAAGGGGGACCGCACCCTGCCGGATATGCTTGGCAGGGCCCAGCAACTACGGGACAGGGCACAGCCGTCACCGGGGTCTTCCCGGGCCTCCGCGGACGCGTCTGGGGGAGAGCCCCGGTCACGAGATCCTTGATGGAAGAGCTGTTCAACTCCCTCAAAGAGGACTTCCAGACACTGAAGCGGGAAGTGGCCAGCGAGGTCCGTGAGGTCCGCAGGGAGGTGGAGGGCCTCGGTGAGCGGGTTGAGGCGGTGGAGACGGCGGCCCAGCGCCGGGACGATGAGATTGTCCACTTACAACAAGACGTTCTCCGTCTCCGGGAGCAGTGTGTTGAGCTCCAGGCCCACTCCGAGGACCTTGAGAACAGGTCACGGAGAAATAACATCCGAGTGCGTGGTGTGCCGTCTGCGGACGAAGGGACTGACTTAGTGGGCTATCTGCAGGACCTGTTCCGGGAGATCGTGGGGGAAGCCGCAGACTTCCCTATCCGCATTGATAGAGCACACAGAGTTGGTCGACAGCGCCAGTCATCGGCGCCCCCACCAGACATCTTAGCTTTCCTGCCCGACTTCCCGCTGAAGGAGCGCATCATGTCTGAGGCCCGTAGGAAACAGCCCCTGACTTTCCAGGAGCGGCCTGTCGCGCTCTATCAGGACTTGTCCGCCATCACGCTGCAGAAGCGCAGGTCCTTCAGGATTGCCACCGACTTCTTGCGCGAACAGGAGACGCCGTACTCCTGGGGGCATCCCTTCCGCCTGATCTTTCGATGGAACGGAGTGCTGCATCAACTACGCTCCTTGCAAGACATTTGCGGGGTTCTGGGGCTCACAGTTACGGAGGAGGAAGGAGCCACACCGTCATGGAGGCGATCAGAGAGAAGGGGCCGGCGAAGGTCGGCGAGGAGACGATCGACGGCGAGCGCTGGGCGTCCTGATTCCCCTACTATCAGGGCGGACATGGCCGGCGCTTTGAGGGCGGCAGCCAGGGACTTGGCCGATTCCAACGGCGTGGCCTTGACGGCCTAGACTCACTCCGGGGGGAGATGCACTTAGCTTCTTCGATGCCAGGTTTGGGGCTGGGGGGGTCAGGGGGGGAGCGGGTGGAGGTGAGTGGCTGGACGTCCACTTTTCTATTTTCGACGGACTTGCCCGTTTTGGGGCTTGACTGAGACAATGGGGTGTTTGAGTTGGCATTTGGCTCGTTGCCATGGGTGTGTTTTGGGTGTTGTTTTAGAGTTGGGGAAGTCCCGTCCGATGGTGTCCGTGTCCACGCTTGGCCTACTCTGGCCTGTCCCGTGCTGCCGCCCCGCGCGCCCCACCCGCTGGTTCCTTGCCCGCAACATAGCGTTCCTGATCCCTGGGAGGCATGTCATCCCTGAAGGTGGTGACCCTTAACGTTAAGGGACTGAATAATCCTGTTAAGCGCAGGGCGATTTTGTCTCTGCTTGAGGGGACGCAGGCTGACATTTGCCTTTTGCAGGAGACCCACTTGTTGTCCCGAGACTGCCATAGATTGCGCTCTGCTAAGTTCCCCACCCAGTTTTTCTCCTCTGCAGCGACCAAGACCGCGGGGGTGGCCATTCTCATAGCGAGCTCCTTTAGGGGGGAGGTACTGTATACGTATGCTGAGCAGAAGGGGAGGCTTCTTGCATATCGCCTACGCCTGGGGGGCATAGCGTTCACAGTTGGCTCCATCTATAGCCCAAATGACCACCAGGAACGCTTCTTGGACTCAGTGTTGGTGGACGTCACTGCCTCTCCCGACCGACATGTTCTCTTAGGGGGGGACCTTAATATTGTCTTTGATTCCGTATTGGATAGATCGGCGCAGCGGTCTCCGCAGACGGGAGAACTTTCCCAGGCTGTGAAGGCCCGGATTGCGGACATGGACTTACACGATCTTTGGCGCTCCATGCACCCCACAGATAGGGACTACTCCTACTTTTCGCACGCGCACCGAACCTACGCTCGGTTGGACTATCTCCTGGTTAGTGGGCCGATGCGCGCTGCCGCCACGGCGGCGGACATTGGGGTCCTGACCCTGTCTGACCATGTGCCGGTTACTGGCGCGTTTGCGTGGCCGGCGGCCTCCCCCTCTCGGGGGGATGTGGCGCCTTAGGGACACTCTTTTACACAAAAAGACGGTAGTGAAACGTATTGAGGAGGTCATACAGGATTATCAGACACACAATAGTAACACCGACACTTCCCTAGCGACACAGTGGGCAGCATTGAAGGCGGTTCTCCGGGGGGAGTTCATCTCCATCTCCTCAGCCGAAAATAAGGAGCGGCAGCGGAAGAGGGATGAACTGACTGTTCAGGTTCGGGAGCTTGAGCAGGTCCACCACCGTACGGGGGCTCCGAGAGTGTGGAGGCAGCTGAAGGCTGCACGGAAGCTCCTGTCTGCGCTGGATCTGGATAGAGCGGAATACGCCGCCTTGCGCTTGAAACATGCCTACTACACTGGGGGGGACAGATGCGGCAAGCTCCTGGCACATCGGCTCCCGGTCGCGCAACAGCATAGTGTAGTGAAGGAACTTGTGAGTACGGACGGGGTGGTCGTTTCCGGGGACGCAGAGGTGGCGGAAACTTTCCGCAGCTTCTATGAGGCGCTGTACGCTGAGGAGCCCTCCTCGCCGCGAGAAGCCGAAGACTATTTGGAGTCGGTGGCCCTTCCGGCGCTGGATCCCGCTCAAGCGGAATATCTGGAGCGGGACATTCACGTTGAGGAGGTGATTTCCGCTATAGCTCGGTTGAAGCATGGGAAGGCCCCGGGCCCGGACGGATACACGTCCCTGTTTTATAAGACTTTTTGCCTGGTTGTGGCCCCTGTCTTAACTCGGCTATTTAATTGCTTCTCCGACCCGGTAGCCATCCCACCGGATCTCCTGAGTGCGACGGTCTCGGTGATCCCGAAACCCGGGAAGGACCGGGCCTTATGCGGCTCGTACAGACCCATTTCGCTCCTAAATGTCGACTTCAAGCTGTATACGGGGATTCTGGCGTCCAGGCTGGCCCTGCACCTCCCCGGTCTGGTGGAGGCGGACCAGGCTGGCTTTGTACCCGGCAGGCAGACGGTTGACAATACCAAGCGGGTGGCGCATGTTCTGGAGAAGGCCTCGCGGATCCCGGGGGAGCGGATGCTGCTGTCAGTTGATGCGGAGAAGGCCTTTGATAGGGTTCATTGGCCGTATCTCGAGCTGGTTCTCAGGAAACTGGGAATTGGTGATAAATTCCGCGCTATGGTATTCAACTGCTATAAACATCCTTCAGTGTCGGTGCGAGTCAACGGGTGTAGCTCCCGTGGCTTCGCCATCGAACGCGGCACGAGGCAGGGCTGCCCCCTCTCTCCGCTTCTGTTTGCTCTCTACATGGAGCCGTTTGCCCAAAGGATCCGCCACAATCCGGATGCTATTGGGGTCAAGATGGGCCAGTATGTCCACACGGTTAGCCTCTATGCGGACGATGTCCTGCTGACCCTGGACGACCCTAGGAGGTCCTTGCCCGCTTGCATCCAAGAGTTGGATGCCTTTGCACGTGTGGCCGGCTTCAAAATGAATATGAGCAAGTCGGTGGCTTTAGATGTGTTTTTGGCTGCGGATACTAGGAGGGACCTTCAGCGACTCTTCCCCATGCAGTGGTCTTCGACCCTTGTGCCATACCTAGGGATTGTACTGGCGCCCACATTGCCGGAGATGGTGGCGGCCAATTACACTTCTCTCAGTAAGAAGATCAGGGAGGAGCTTGGCCGCTGGAGTAAGGGCCTGCTGTCCTGGCTGGGACGAATCGCGGCGGTTAAGATGACGGTGTTGCCCCAGATATTACATCTTTTTTGTGCCCTGCCTCTCCAGCCTCCAGTGGGCTGGATTCGACAAACGCAGGCCGACATCTCCCGATTTGTCTGGCAAGGCCGCAAGCCGCGGATGAAGAGGGTCCTCTCCACGCTTGCCCCGGAAGCAGGAGGCCTTGGTATCCCGGTCCTCCGTAAGTACTTTCAGGCGGCGCAGCTACGATACCTTGTAGAGTGGAGCAGGTGGGAGTCCGACAAACATTGGCTTTTTCAAGACCAGGCGGTGGCGGGCCGCACCTTACAGGAGGTTCCATTCTTACGCCGCGCTCATCGCCCACCCAACCTTTACGCTTCTTTTGTTACGCGGGTCCCCTTGAGGGTGTGGGATGCAGTCTGCGAAGTTCGGGGCCTTACCACCTTCCCTTCACCGTTCACACCCATAGTGGGTAATCCGGACTTCTCCCCGGGGATGGAGCCGGGCGCTTTTTCCCATTGGACGACCGCGGGCTGCAGGGCGCTCTTCCAGGTCTACGGGCCGGAAGGCGTGGTTCCCTTTCAGCAGCTTTGGCAGGAATTCGGCCTGACGGAGCTGGATAGATTACGCTACATGCAGGTTCGGCATTGGGCCCTCCAACCCCAGGTGCGAGACACCGCTGCTCGTCAAATTACACCGTATGAGCGGTGGCTGGTGACCCGAACCTCCGATGCTAAATTGATTACTGATCTTTACAAGCATCTACAACCCCCGCCGTTCCACTATTATAACCCGGGGAGGGAGCGATGGCACAGGGAATTAGGTAGGACACTCAGCCACAAGGAATGGGACAAGATTGCATACCGGGCACGACACTCTGCGTATCATACTGGCCTTACGGAGACCTTCACTAAGGTGTCCACGTACTGGTACTACACCCCGGAGAGACTGTATGAGATGCATAGGCACACTGACAGGGGGTGCTGGCGAGGTTGCGGACAGGTGGGTACCCTCTCACACATTCTTTGGGATTGCCCCGTGCTAACCGCCTATTGGAAGGAGGTTTTGGATGAGGTGGATAAGCACTTTGAAATCGAGCTGCCGCGCTTTCCGGCGTATGTCCTGCTGGGCCTCCCTAATGACCTAATGTCCCCACTGAAGTCCCGCAGGGGTAGGCAGATCACAATTGCGCTGGGGTCTGCGGTCCAGAATATCCTTATCCACTGGCGCACCACCACTGTCTCCTCCATTACGGGTTGGTTGCATAGACTCTGGTATGTGTTGGGAATGGAGAAGCTGTCGCTCACGGTGGCGGGGGAGATAGACCAATTTGAGGAGCTGTGGCAACCCTTCCTTGCGCTGCTAACCACCGAATTCAGGGAGCTCACCTGCCCGAGGTACCTCAGACTTCTAAGGCTGACGCCACCGGTGACCCTGGCGGAATAGGATGAGTGGGGGGCGGGTTTCTGGGGGATAGGGGTGCGGTTTTTGGGGTGGGTAGTACTAGAAATGGGCCATTGGACGGGGGAGTTGGGGGGAGTTGGGGAGCTGTTTCTTTCTTCCTTGGGGGGGGGGGGGTTCTGGGAGGGGTTGGGTTGTGCTTTGTAGGGTTGCTATTTGCTTTCTCTGCTTAGACTTGGGGTGTTGGATATGCGCACAGGGGAGACACAGGTTGCATTTTATTTTTCCATTTATCAATGCTTCTCCTTTGGACCAACGAACTGTTCCTCGACAACGCTCCTGACGTTGCGCCTTTTTTCTTTTATTGTACTGTATGTAACCCTAACCTCCTACTCCCTAACCCCGTGTTCTTTTGTCTTAATAAAAATGCTTTAAACCTAAAACAGCCCCTTCCTACCCTGCAAACTGCCCCTTCCGCACCCGCCCTGATCCTTAAAACTCTGCCCGCTACCTTAAAACCAACTCCGACTCCAGCCCCCTTCCCTGAGCCCTACAAATTGCCCCCTCACTAAAAACCTACCCTCTGACCTGAGCCCTAATACCGACCCCCTCCCTTTAAAGCTACCCCCCAGCCCAACTTACGTCGTTGCGTACCCGTCCTTCCGCAGGTCTTCTTTTCCAGTTCCTCTCCCTGGCCACCAGTAGCTTGAACGCCGACTGCCTTACCAAGCATATGCGTGGTTCAGCCATATGCGTGGTTAAGGCAAGCGGTGTTCAGCTAGCATTGAAACGGAACGCATGTTTGAAGCTGCGTTGTACAGTTCAATTCCCTTTGAACAGATACCCAAGAAATAGCTTCCATGGAGGTGGGACTGCGGAAAAACTTTAGACCAGAAAATCCTGCAAGACCGAGCGACCAAACAGGCACTCCCTGCGAAGCTGAGAATCCAGGAAATAGTGTCTGGCAAACGTGTGCAGAGACGCCCACATGTCCGATTAGCACATATCGGTAAATGGAACACCACGCTGGAAGGCTCTGATGGCTGCTTTCGCCCTGGTGGAATGGGCCTTACGGCCTTCAGGAGGCGGTTTCTTTGCTAAGGCGCAACATATTTTGATACAGATAATAACCCAGTATGATATGGTCCTCTTTTGGATAGCACGCCCCTTCTTTGCCCCTATGTACCCTATAAAGAGTTGGTCATCTACCCGGAATTCATTGGTATGATCAAGAAGAACGATAATGCTCTTTTTGGGTCCAGAAGGTGAAGAAGCTCCTCATCCTTAGAAAGATGCGGAGGTGCATAGAAACTGGGCAGAATAACAGACAGTACCTGATTGAAGGGGATTACCACCTTAGGCAGAAAAGATGCCCTAGTCCGGAATACTACTTTGTCCAGAAAGACGCTCAGGTAAGCAGACTGTGATAATAGTGCCTGCAGTTCACTCACCCTCCTGGCAGAGTAACTGGCACGAAAAAGGCTGTTTTAATAGTGAGCAGCCGCAGAGGACAGTTCTGCAATGGCTCAAACGATGCACACATTAAAAAAGTAAGTCCCAAATTAAGGTCCCACTGTGGCATAATAAAAGGGGAAACAAATGGGTTAACCCTTTCAAAAATCTCAGCAAAAGAGGTGATTTGAAAAATGAAGGCTGATATGGTAGCTGAAGAAAAGCCGACAGGGCCGAAAGGTAACTCTTCAAAGTGCTAAAAGCAGAGCTCTGCTGGGCCAAGGAAAGAATAAACAGGAGAACATCTGAAAAGAGGCAGAAAAGGGGTCAACAGACCTTTCTGTACAATATTTACAAAATTTGTTCCATTGGCAGGAGTATACCATCTTCATGGAGGAACGCCTTGCTGCCAGGATAACTTCCCGGACTTTGGCAGGAAGGTCAAAAGCTGTCAACTTTTGCCGCTTAATCTCCATGCAAGGAGGCAGAGTGGAAAGGTTCGGGGAAAGGACCTTACGCTGCTGCTGCGATAGAAGATCCTCCAGAAGAGGCAGCCTGATGCACAAGTTACTACTTGTGTAACGATATATCTGTAAGAGACATTAGTTAGTGATAGATTCCTTACCTTAGAATATCCCCAGGCGTCGGGCTGGATCCGGAAATTTTTTCGTAGCAGTACCCTTGCGTGTTGGTAGGAGTCGTCTGCGGCTCCGCGTCCGTCATCGGCATCGTGGCCGCCGTGATGACGTCGTCAGAGTACTTAGACGCCGCCTCCGCGTGCAGACGTCAGTTCTTAGACACAGCTTTTCCGCGCCAGAAAAGCAGAGCTATGCTAAAAACCAACACTGGTGCCTTGAAACTAGGGCCCTGAAAGGGGATGACCTTAACCCTAGATATCGGTTCGCAGAACGGAGAGGATGGGTGGGTCGGTAAGGAATCTATCACTAACTAATGTCTCTTACAGATATATCGTTACACAAGTAATAACTTGTGCATTTGAAAGAGACACGTTAGTGTTAGATTCCTTACCTTAGAATAGATACCCCAGCAATACCAACCCCGGTGGTGGGTCTGCGAACCAATAATCACACCAGAAAGTCCTGGAGGACGGAACGGCCAAAGAAGCCATCCCTCCGGACTTGGCTGTCCAGGCAATAGTGTCTTGCAAACGTGTGCAGTGATGCCCACGTAGCCGCCTGGCAAATGTCCTGCAAGGGCACTCCTCGGCCCAAGGCAGTTGTAGTCGCTGTGGCCCGAGTGGAATGAGCCCTCAGCCCAACAGGGGGTTCCTTCTTAGCCAAGGAGTAACACGCCTGAATACACAAGATGATCCACCGCGAGATGGTCCACTTGTGCACCGCTTTTCTATTCTTAGCGCCCACGTAACCAACAAAGAGTTGGTCATCCACCCGGAATCGGCGTGTGCGATCTAGGTAGTAGGAGAGCGCACGTTTTGGATCCAGACGGTGGAGCCTCTCTTCCTCTTTCGAGGGATGCGGAGGCGGAAAGAAGGTTGGCAAGGTGATGGACTGCCCGATGTGGAAGGCTGTGACTACCTTGGGCAGGAAAGAGGGCCTTGTCCGCAACACAACCTTGTCCGGATGGACGGAAAGGAAAGGAGGTTTACAGGATAGAGCCTGGAGCTCACTCACTCTCCTGGCAGAGGTGATGGCTACCAGGAAGGCAGTCTTCAAAGTAAGAAGGCAAAGAGGACAGTTGTGAAGTGGCTCAAAGGGAGCACACATCAGAAAAGTGAGAACCAAGTTTAAGTCCCACTGAAGCATCACAAAGGGAACAGGGGGGAACGTATGCGTGATGCCTTTCAAGAATCGGTTAACAATAGGGGACTCAAACAAAGAAGGTTGATCAGGCAGCCTCAAAAAGACTGAAAGAGCAGAAAGGTAGCCCTTGATAGTGCCCAGAGCAGAGCCCTGCTGGGCAAGAGAAAGAAGAAAGAGAAGAACCTCAGAAAGAGGGGCAGAGAGAGGATCCACAGCCTTTGCTGTGCACAATGCCACAAATCTGTTTCACCTGCAGGCGTATACCGACTTTGTGGAGGGACGCCTGGCTGCCAGAATGATGTTACAGACTTTAGGAGGCAAGTCAAATGGCCTCAACTGTCGCCGCTCAATCTCCAAGCATGGAGGTGGAGACTGGACAGGTTCGGTGGAGGACAGGACCCTGCTGCTGCGACAGAAGGTCCTCCTGAAGAGGCAGACGAACCGGGGGATCGACTGACATACTGAGTAGCTCGGGATGTAGGAGAGTAAGGTCTGCAATCCTATGGTCACCCCTGATTTTTGCTTTTTGCTTCACTGGTTTACGAGTTTCCCTGGCTGTGGGCCTGCTAATCAGACCCACAGCCTAGCTGTTCTCTCTCTAAATTGACATCCATGTACCTTAGGTGCATTTACCAATTGGTATTGGGTCACTCTTGTAAGTCCTTGTACAGTGTACCATAGGTACCCAGGGCATAAGTGAACCCAAGGCCTAAAAGGGATTGCAGCATGTATTATGCCACCCCTGGCTGGCCTTTCAAATCTGACACAACTGGCTGATCAATCAGCTGGGGCAAGGTGGTGTAATCATTCTTTGCTTTAGATATAGTATACCTATATCTAAACCTAAAATGGACACATGTACTCCTATAAGTCACTCCTATGGCAGGCCTTAACAATCCTGGAGGCAGAGTGCTAGGAATTATGTGAGATAGTGCTCTGGCATGAGCTGAGCCTGTCTACAGCTTTCGGAACCAAGTCCGTTAGCTGTTTCCATGAGAACGCTATACCATATACTCTTAAGTGCATTATACCCTTGCGGTTATTGCTAACTGGGGCATAGCATTATCAAAACATGTCGAGTAAGGTGTCATACGAATTGGAATACTACCCCTTCGCCGAATCTGGCGACGGTGGTAGCATTCCACCCTTCTAGAGGGACACGACATGTACCTAACTGTGAACCCCGGTTAAAGTTAACTCGAGCCTCAGCATCACAAAAGCGATGCTGCCACCACAGACACAAGTCTGACCTCCTGCTGCTGGGAGTCCTTCCAGCGAGAAAGGCTTGGACAAAGGGTTTCCTGCCTTGGGAGGTGCTAGCACCACCCCGGACAGGATTTTGTGTATTGGGTAGGACCGGGCTGAAAGGAATAAGACATGCCTGGGGCACACACGGTGCCCTGTGCATACACCGGTTCAAACCAGTTGCTGGGGCACTCCAGCCCCAGCTCTGGCGCGACACCGGACAAAGGATAGGGGGTGTAACCACCCCCCTTCCTGGTCCCACCCATAGGAGGGACCTAGTGATAGTACAGCCCCCTTTAGCAAGATAAAGGTAGAAGCTGGTCCCATTCCAAATCAGATTAATCCTGAACTGAAATTCTGCAAGAAGAAACTCTGGACTTCAACTTTCTACACAGAAGACTGAAGAAATCTCCCTTGTGGGCAAGGACTGTCCACCCTGCACAAGCGGGCACCATCAGCGTCCAGCGGCTTCACTTTGTCGTCTTCCCTTGAGGATCTAGACTTCAGAGCCCGACGAGACCCGGACTCCCAGACATCTCCGACCTCTACCTACATCTGCAGCACAGCTGAGATCCGTGGGTGCGACGAGACACGTGGGACCGGCCATCTTGGAGAAACTGCACTTCGCTTCCAGCACAACTTCTGAGGTATCCTCGACCAAGTGCTTTGGGGACTGAGAAGCCCCAGCCCCGAGCAGCTCCTGCACCGAAGACCAGCCCTCCAGTATCCACGAGATCTGCGTGGGGCCCTTCTGCTTGGTTGCTGCTCGACGCGTGGTCTGGTCACTTGCCGGCTGGCTAGTGACCTCCTAGACGACGATCCACGACAACAACACTGCTGGTCTGGTTGCTCCAGACTGGCCCTTGCTTCCTTCCAAAAGAGAGGCACCCCGGACCCTCCTGGTCCGCACCAGACGTCTTTACCACTCTCCGCGAGGGTTGCCTTTGCCAAGGCCTGTTGACTCCAAATTCGGATTCGACACCGCCGACAGCGAGAGCCTGCGTGGGACAGCTCGTACCTCCATCCTGGTCGTCGAAGACACCACCTGGTCCACGTGGCTGCAGAGTCAAGCGTCCACTCTTCACCTGATCGCGACAACAGCCTCTGGTTCATTCCTGGTTCCACTCCAGTCACTGGCTAGTGACTTTGAACATTGTCCCCTCTGCTTTCAGGTCTTCAGCATCTCTGATCCACCCAAGTTCAAGTTCGAGCATTTATATAGCGCACTACTCACCCATAGGGTCTCAAGGCGCTTGGGGAAGGGGTTCATTATTTGTCGGATATACAGGTTTTAAGTTTTTTTCTGAAGGAGATGTGGTTTTGAGTAAGGCAGAGGTGATTGGGGAGTGAGTTCCAGGTCTTGGCAGCAAGGAAGGAGAAGGCTCTGCCGCCCATGGTGG
This sequence comes from Lissotriton vulgaris, assembly GCF_964263255.1. NCBI lineage: Eukaryota > Metazoa > Chordata > Amphibia > Caudata > Salamandridae > Lissotriton > Lissotriton vulgaris. Next base: position 122,587,855 of record NC_141688.1, read on the forward strand.
ATTTTCGGATGCGCGGGACTGCGGCGAGGGCTTGATTGGACGATCTTAGTTGGCGGGTGGGTTTGTAGAAGGACAGTCGAGTGTTGAGGCATTCGGGTCCTAGATTGTAGAGGGCCTTGTGTGCGTGGGTGAGAAGGCGGAATGTAATTCTTTTGTTGACGGGAAGCCAGTGGAGGTCTTTTAGGTGTCCGGAGATGTGATCTTGGCGAGGGATGTCTAATACGAGTCTGGCTGATACGTTTTGGATGCGTTGGAGTTTTTTCTGTAATTTTGCTGTGATTCCGGCGTATAGTGTGTTACCGTAATCCAGTCGACTCGTGACCAGTGCGTGGGTGACAGTCTTTCTGGTCTCGAGGGGGATCCAGCGGAAGATCTTTTTGAGAATGCGAAGTACGTTGAAGCAGGAGGATGAGACTGCGTTGACTTGTCTGGTCATCGAGAGAGAGGAGTCTAGGATGAAGCCAAGGTTACGTGCATGGTCTGTGGGTGTGGGTGCTGTGCCCAGAGCGGAAGGCCACCAAGAGTCGTCCCAGGCAGAGGGGGAAGCTCCTAGGATAAGCACCTCCGTTTTGTCTGAGTTGAGTTTTAGGCGGCTATGTTTCATCCATTCGGCTACTTCTTTCATGCCTTTGTGAAGATTCATTTTGGCGGTGTTGGGGTCTTTGGTGAGGGAGAGGATTAACTGGGTGTCGTCGGCGTAAGAGATGATGTTAACGTTGTGTTGACGTGCGATGGAGGCGAGTGGACTCGTGTAAACATTAAAGAGGGTGGGGCTGAGTGAAGATCCTTGTGGTACGCCACAGATGACTTCAGTGGCCTCTGAGTTGAATGGGGGAAGTCAGACTCTTTGAGTTCTCCCAGCGAGGAATGAGATGATCCAGTCCAAGGCTTTTCCTTTTATGCCGATGTTGCTGAGGCTTTGTATAAGAGTGCTGTGGCAGACTGTGTCGAAAGCGGCGGAGAGGTCGAGTAGAATGAGGGCCACTGTTTCTCCGTTGTCCAGTAGTGTTTGGATGTCGTCAGTCGCTGCAATGAGGGCGGTTTCGGTGCTGTGTTTAGCTCGAAACCCGGATTGAGATGGATCGAGGGAGTTGTTGGATTCAAGGAAGGCGGCGAGCTGGCTGTTGACGGCTTTCTCGATGACTTTGGCCGGGAATGGAAGGAGGGATATAAGTCGGTAGTTTTTAAGTTCAGAGGGGTCCGCTGTGGGTTTCTTCAGAAGTGCGCTGAGTTCGGCGTGTTTCCAGCTTTCTGGAAAGGTGGCAGTGTTGAACGAGCAGTTGATGACATCATGGAGGTGAGGTGCGATGATGGAGTCCGCTTTATTGAAGATGTGGTGGGGGCAGGGGTCGGTTGGCGAGCCAGAGTGGATTGAGTTCATTAGGCGGATGGTGTCTTCAGTGGGGATTGGGTTCCAGGCGCTGAGGTTGTTAGTTGGCGGAGTGGGATCTGAAGGGGGTGGGGAGGGTTGATCGCTGGGAGTATTCTTGAAGCTGTTGTGGATGTCGGCAATTTTGTTGTAGAAGAAGGAGGATAGCGCATCGCAGAGGTCTTGGGAGGGAGTGATGTCGTTGGAAGCTGCGGTGGGGTTGGTGAATTCTTTGACGATGTTGAAAAGTTCCTTGCTGTTGTGATTGTTGTTGTTGAGACGATCCTTGAATGCTGATTTCTTGGCTGATCGAATCAGTTGGTGGTGTTTGCGGGTGGCTGCCTTGAGGGTGGCCATGTTGTCGGTGGTTGGGTTTTTTCTCCATGTTTTCTCCAGGGTGCGGCATAGCTTCTTGGATTTTTTAAGGTCATCATTGAACCAGGGAGCCTTTTTGCTGGCTGAATTGCTCTGGTGCTTTTTCAGGGGTGCTAGTTCGTCAGCACTGTGGGTGATCCATTGCTTGAGTTTGGTGGCCGCTTGGTTTGGGTCCAATGAGAGGGTGGGAGGGTTTTGGTTGAGTGATGTGAGGAGTTGGTCGGAGGTGATTTTGTTCCAGTTTCTCCGAGGAATAGGTTGAGGGCGATTGTGGGTTAGGGAGGTTTTGTAGCTGAAGTGAACACATCTGTGGTCTGTCCAGTGGAGAGCTGTGGTGCGATCGAAGGAGATGTGCTTGCTGGAGGTGAAGATAGGGTCAAGCATGTGTCCGGCAAGGTGGGTGGGGGTGTCAACAAGTTGTTTGAGTCCGAGAGTGGCCAGGTTGTCCAGAAGGGTGGTGGTGTTGCTGTCGTGTTTGTTTTCAAGGTGGTAGTTGAGGTCTCCTAAAAGAATGTAGTTCTCGGAGGCGAGGGCATGTTGGCTGACGAAGTCCGTGATGTCATCACTGAATTGAGTGCGGGTACCTGGAGGTCTGTAGATGAGGGTGCCTCTAAGTGTGGTCCTAGGGTCGGTGTGGATCTGGAAGTGGAGATGTTCGGCGGTTGCGAGATTATCGTCGGAGCTGGTTGTGATTTTGATGGTGTTTCTATGGATGGTGGCGATGCCTCCTCCTGTTTGATTGATGCGGTCTTTTCGGATGATCTTGTAAGCGTCCGGGATGGCTATGGCGATGTCGGGTGCTGATGATGTGTTCATTCATGTTTCAGTAAGGAAGGCGATGTCCGGTGACGCAGTGTCGAGTAGGTCCCAGAGTTCAGTTGCGTGTCTGTGGACCGAGCGGGTGTTAAGCAGGATGCACTTCAGGTGGTTAGAGTCGGAGCTGTGTATGGAGGAAGTGGATTTGGTGAGGGTGCTTACGCAGTTGAACTTGCAGGAGAGGCAGGCTTATGGGCCGTGGGTACGTCCTGGGGTGGCTTCGCAGCATTGTGGTGTGCGTCCGGGGATGAGGGCGAGGAGAGTTGCGGCATCATATGTGACTCTAGTGGGTTGGGTGCGGCGGGGACCAGGGGGTCTGGCGCTGGGCGCGGTCCAGGCGCGGACGGGCGTAGACGGGCTTACCTTTGGCGCACCTTCGGCGCGCATGGGGCGCGACCGCTGCGCGAGAACGCTGCCCGCATAAGCACCTGTCATAAATGGATAGTGGGGAGGGGCGAGGGAGGGGCAGCTGGGAGGCGGGATCTGTGAGGATATCCAGTCAGGGAGTCAACAACAAACAATCAACAAAATGTCTGCCAGCCAAAGCGCTACGATGCAGATACGATCTTTAAAACAAAGCAGTATGCAAACAGGCAATACGATGCAGATGCGCTCTTTAAACAAAGCAGTATGCAGACAGGCAATACGATGCAGATGCGCTCTTTAAACAAAGCAGTATGCAGACAGTCAATACGATGCACATGCGCTCTTTAAACAAAGCAATATGCAAATAGGCAAATTAAGCGCTACGATGCGGATGCGATGCTAGAAATGGCTAAAGCAGAAGTGGACGCTATGCAGCAGATCGCACTGAGATGGTCAAGCGTTACGATATCACCAGGCAGGTAGGGCGGGGGTCAGCTTGTGGAGCGGCCGTCTCCATTGGAATACAGGACATCTTCCTCCTAGTCGCCTGCAGCATCTTTTCTTTCAGGCATCATAGACTTCAACGCAGAAACCCGACACGACTTCGCACCTATGCACCCGCAGCCCGTGGGTGAGGTAACAAGAGCATATTGGTGCTCAAGGGAAGATTGACTCTCCTAGTGTCCAGTTCCACAGTCGTTTTAGTCCTAACTAGTCAGGATTGTCGGTACTCACCTTTTTCTTGAACTGTACTGTCCATAGACGTTGTTACGCATCTCCAGTGTAAGTTCACACTCTGCACACGCGTCCCGTGGGCCTCCTATTACTTACCTAAATTTAGGATAGTGTAGTCCCAGCGATCCTACAGCCTCTGGACAGCTCCATTCCTTTAATGGAATTCCTTATACCATTTACTTAGTATATGGTCTGTGGCGCCCCTAGGGCACATTGTAACTTGTGCAACTTAACGTATTTTTCTTAAGAGTCTTGTCATGTGCTTAGCCCTCTGATCTCATAAAAAGTTCAGAGGTGTTTGTTAGTTAATAAATATCTTGATATTTTCATAACTACCTGTGTGGTGTCCTTTCATTTGGTATTCAAGGGGTTATATGTGGTAAAACAGCTGGCTTCACATGCCAAAAGAGTTTAGCCTAAGACTGCTTTGTCCATGCTACCATTAGGATAGCTGGTCTATAAGGTTGACTTACAACCAATCACCATAAGGGTTGTTTGGACTGATACAAGGTGATCACTAGAATTAGTGAGCATCGTATATCAGGCCAACTTCTCACACAGGATACCAGTACCAACGTGCCCAGTCCGGAGCCACAAGGATGACTTGTGCCCGGTCGTGCCTGATCTTCTTCAGCACTCTGGGCAGAAGTGGTATAGGCCAAAGGCGTACAACAGACCGCAACTCCACTCGCGACGAAAAGCGTCTCCGAGCAAGTGCCGCCTTGGAAATTCCAACGCGCAGAACTCATAACATTACACGTTCTGTTTGGCGGCGAATAGATCTAACCAAGGCTCTCCCCACTGCAGAAATAGACCTTGCGCCACGTCCGAGTTCAGACGCCATTCGTGAACCATCATGCACCGGCGGATGAGTTCGTCCGCCCTGGCGTTCAGAGAACCTGCCAGGTGTTGAACCACCAGGGTCACGCCCTGATGTTCCAGCCATTGCCAGAGGCGCAGAGCCTCCTGGCATAGGGTCCACGACCCCACCCACCCTGTTTGTTGCAGTACCACATGGCGTTGGTGTTGTCCGTGAACACCTGCACTGCACTCCCTCGGACAGAGGGGAGGAATGCCTTCAATGCTAGACGAATCGCCCGCAGCTCCAAAAGGTTGATATGGAGCCGGGACTCCGCCAGGAGACCAGAGGCCTCTGATCTCCGCCTCTCCCATGTGGCCTCCCCAGCCCTGGAGGGACGCGTCCGTCACAACCACGTCCTCCGGTTGGAGAGGGATCTGCCACTGACCCAATCGCGGTCCGTGAGCCACCACTGCAGCTGTCTCGCAGCGCCCTCCGAGATAAGGACATGGTCGGACAGGTTGCCCTGATGCTGGGCCCACTGAAACTTCAGGTCCCACTGCAGAGCCCGCATCCGCCAACAGGCGTGATGCACCAGAAGGATGCAGGAGGCCATCAGCCCCAGAAGCCGCAGTGTCAACCTGATCGAGACTCAGGATAAAGGCTGAAAGATTGGGATGAGAGCCTGTATATCACGAACCCGCTGTAAGGTTGGGTAAACCTGAAACTGCGCCGAGTCGAGACCCGCTCCGATGAAAAGGAGCTTCTGAGAGGGGCACAGGTATGACTTCGGCACATTGATGGAGAACCCAAGCCGGTGCAAGAGGTCTGCCGTCGTCTGGAGGTGGCTGACGACTGTCTGGGGCGAGCCCGCCTTCAACAACCAGTCGCCGAGGTAGGGGAAGACTGGAACCCCTAACCTGCGCAGATGAGCTGCGACCACCGCCATCACCTTCGTGAACACCCGTGGGGTGCTGGTAAGGCCGAAGGGGAGCACAGTAAACTGAAAGTGCTCGTGGCCTACCATGAACTGCAGTTAACGCCGGTGGGCCGTCAGGACGGGGATGTGGAAATAAGCGTCCTGCATTCCAACACTACTATCCAGTCTCCTGGGTCCAGGGAGGCTAAGACCTGAGCTAGAGTCAGCATCTTGAACTTCTCCTTCCGGAGGAAGCCGTTGACGTTCCGTAGGTCCAAGATAGGGCGTAGCCCCCCTTTGCCCTTCTTGGGTACCAGAAAGTAGTGGGAGTAGCAACCACGTCCTACTTCTGGACCAGGAACGCGCTCAATGGCCCCCTTGGCCAAGAGGGACGAAACTTCCTCCTGCAGAAGCCGCAAATGATCCCCCAATACGTGGTGGTGGTGTTGTGGTGGCATGGCGTGAGGGGTCGTCTCGAAGGGGAGGGAGTAGCCCCTCCGGAAGATCTGCAGCACCCACCTGTCCGAAGTGACAGTGTGCCAGTGAGAGTGGCGTTGGCGAACTCTGCCCCCCACTGGCGTCACATGGGCCGAGGAACACGGACTATGAGGGGCCACAAAAGGAGCGAAAGGCACCCGTTTGCTGGCGCGGGGCCGAGAGGCCCAAGCACTTGGCTGTAGCCCTGGCGTCCTTAAAGCGCTCAAGCGCATGGTCTGCCTTGTCGCCAAAAAGGCGACGGCCATCAAACGGCATGTCCATCAATGAACATCAGCCGAAAAGTTGTCGGATCTCAACCAGGCGTGGTGTCTAATCGCCACCGTAGTTGCCATCGCTCTACCTAGTGAGTCAGTGGTATCCAGCCCACACCCGATAGAATATCTGGCTGCATCCCGGCCCTCCACAAGGGCTTGGCCGAGTTTGGCCCGTACCTCCAACGGGCACTCTGGCAGCAATTCCGCGACCGTATCCCACAGAGAGTGGGTGTAGCGGCCAAAAAGGCAAGCGGTGTTGGAAGACCGCAGTCCCAGACTAAGGGAGGAGAAGACCTTTTTACCGTACATCTCGTACCTCTTGGATTCCCTGTCCGGTGGAGCTGACGGGAATGCGGTCTGGGAAGTGGACGCCTGGATGACCAGGCTCCCGGGGGTGGGGTGGGTGGACAGGAAAACTGGGTCGCCCGGGGCCGGGCGGTGGCGTCTGGCCACGTTCCTATCTACGGGCGAACCCGTAGCGGGCTTGGACCAAGTGCCCAAAAGAACGTCGGTCAAGGCCTCATTAAACGGCAGCAGAGGCTCTGTCGGGCATGACTGCAGTTTAAGGACCTCAGTGAGGAGGTTAGTCCTCACGGCCGTGACGGGGAGCTCAAGGCTCAAGGCCTTAGCAGCCCTCATCAACACCACACCGTATGTTGCCCCCTCCTCCGAAGCCACGGTAGGAGGCGAGACAAAACCAGTGTCTGGAGAGATGTCCAGACCACTGGCATCCCTAAGGTCACCTGTCCAGTCCTCTAGAGGCTGACACTCTCGGGTCAGAGGGTCCTCAGACCCCTAACAATACTCATCACCCATCTCCTGAAATTCAGTGTTGTCAACCAATGGGGCAGGTTCATTGAAGTAAAACTCCCCAAGCGCCGTCGAGAGCGGCGCCCAGCAGCGCCGTTCCGATGTCGGAACCGGAGTGAAGGAGGCATCGGGGACTGTGCGCCCGAGGACGGCGCCGGAGGTGACACCTGATGGACCGACGCCGGGGGGGGTCGTAAGGTCCACCGGCGACGACCCAGATCCCGAAGCGGGTCCAGTGGGGTCCCGCAGCGCCGGGCCCGAAGTCACTGGCGGCGTCGGGACCGTTGGGTCCTGCGGCGCTGGGCCCGAAGGCGCTGGTGGCGGCGAGACCGTGGGGCCCTGCGGCACCGGGACCGTGGGGCCCTGCGGCGCCTAAGCCCCCGACCCGCTAGGGGCCCCAGACGGGTCTGCTGACCCCGAAGGCCCCGTGGAGCCCGTCGGAGAGAGGGACCTCATGGCCATGAGGAAGCGCTCAATCTCCTCCGACGTCGCGTCTCGCCCAGGGACCGGAGGGTGTGGGGCTGGACGCGACGCCCGCGACTCCGACGGAGCCGCGTGGGCAGTGTAACCCGAACCCGGCCGCATCACGCGAGCGTCGGGGGGGGAAGAGCGTCGGGGGGGAAGAGCGTCGGGGGGGAAGAGCGATGACGCCTCTTTGACTTCTTGTGTTTCTTACCGGACGACGACTTCGACCCGGAGGAGTGGTGCCGACTCTCGGAGCTGTGGTGGCTCCGACCCCACGGCCTGTCCTTCGACCTCCCGTGGGACCGGGACCTTTCGCGGCACAGGGCCGACTGCCGGAATTCGAGTCGCCTGCGGGACCGCTCCCGTCTGGCTTTCGAAGAGAGGGCCGAGGAGTCGGAGCAGGCCTTGTCGTTGTGGTCTACACCTAGACAAGGTAGACACAGGTGGTGAGGATCCATGACCGACATCGTGCGGTCGCAATCCTCGCAGTGCTTAAATCCAGGAATCCCTATGGCACCGATCAGAGTCGTACGACTTCGAAAAGATGATCAAAATGATCCAAAAAGTTAGTCAAAAAGTGACTAGAAGTACTGCTTTTTCCAGATCTGCGCTTGCTGGCGTGGAGGCGGCGTCTAAGTACTCAGACGACGTCATCACGGCGCCGACGACGGACGCGGAGCCGCAGTCGACGCCTACCGACGCGCAAGGGTACTGCTACGCAAAAATTTCCGGATCCAGTCTGACGCCTGGGGATATTCTAAGGTAAGGAATCTATCACTAACGTGTCTCTTTCAGATCGGAGGATCAACGCTCATTGCCAGAAGCTTGGGATACCAGGCTCTCCGTGACCAGTACGTAGTCACAAGAACAACTTGTGCATGCTCGCTAAGGATCATCTTGAGCACTCTGAGAAGGAGTCAGGGGCGGCTCCTCCAATAAGGCAGAGGAGCGTCGCCCCACTAATCAAAGTGCCCCCGATATGGAAAAATAAAATGGTAATAAGCTTAATGTATTACCATTTTATTTTTCAAAACCCCGTCCTCAGTTGAGAGTCAGGACAGGGGGCGGGGCTTTCTTGATTCTGCTGCTGCCAGTCAGGCAGCAGCAGAAAGCAGTGATAGGCAGGTTACTTAGGTTTAAACTGCACATGTCTTTTTGGCCAGCTGTCTTGCGATGGCGAGCCCGACATGCGCAATTTAATCTTCTTTAACCCAATGCATACAGCTCCAATGCCCTCCGGAGCAGTGAGAGGCCACTGCCTCCAATCCTAGCGCTGCTTTCATGCTGCATGAAAGCAGCGACAGGATTGGTTATCGCGCCTTCCTGGTCTGCTGCGTTGGAGCCTGCTTGCATGCCTGGACCCAAAAGTGGAGGGCATCACGCCAGGATCAAAGGTAAGTGTATTTTTTTTAATGTTAATAACTGATTCCCCCCTCTGCCCCGCTACCCTCCTTACATGCCATCCGCCACTGGCAGGAGTGGTGTGGGCGGAAATGCGTACAGGAGGCCTGGGCTACACTCGAAACGCAAATCATCGCTGAGCAAAAGCCGCCTTGGAAACTGTTGACTTTGTGGCGTTCTCTTCGGAGGCAAACAGATCTAACCAAGGTGATTGCACAGGGGACTAAGACAGTGCAATATAGATCTAACCAAGGCTCTCCCCACAGCTGAAAGAGTCCTTGCACCACCTCCGGATAGAGAAGCCAATCGTGATCCGCAAGGCACCGTCTGCTGAGTTCATCCGCTCTGGCGTTCAGAGAATCAGCAAAATGTTGAACCACCAGGGAAATGCCCTGTTGTTCCAGCCAAGTTTAGAGATGCAGGGCCTCTTGATAGAGGGTCCACGACCCCGCTTCGCCATGATCGATTATCAGATCGCCCAAAGCTCCAACCAGTTGATATGGAGCCTGGCTTCTGCCAGAGACCAGAGTCCTCCATCTCCGAGAAGGCCACCCCATCCCAGAAGTAACTCATACGTCACTACTGTGAGGTCTGGGTGGGTAAGGGAGAGGGTCTGCCTCTGACCCAAACGCGGATGTTAGCAAACACTGCAGGTCTTTCACAGTGCCCTCCAATATCTGAACCAGGTCGGTGAGATTTCCCTGATGCTGTGCTCATTGGAACTTAACAGCCCCACTGCAGAGCCCGCATAGTCCACAAGCTGGATGCAGAAGGCCATGAGGCCCAATAGACTCAGGGTCATTCTCACCGAAATCCAGGATAGAGGCTGAAAATCAGCATCATAGACCGAATATCCTGGACTCGCTGCTCGGGAGCAAAACGCCCGAAACTGCACCATGTCCAGAATTGCTCCGATGAAAGGGAGCATCTAAGAGCGTGTCAGGGGTGACTTCGGCACATTGATAGTGCACCCCAGTGAGTACAGGAAGTTCGCCGTAGTCTAGTCTGCAGGTGGGAGACAACTGCTTGGGACGAGCCTGCCTTCAGCATCCAGTTTCCCGGGTCCAGGGGAGACAGGACCTGAGCAAGGGTGAGCATCTCAAACTTCTCCTTCTAGAGGTAGTAGTTGAGGGCTCTGAAGTTAGAGATAGGACGAAGGCCTCAGTCCTTCTTTGGAACCAGAAAATAGCAGGAATGGCAACCACAGACTATTTCTGGCCCAGGAACCCTCTCTATAGCTCCCTTGGCTAAGTGAGTCTTGACTTCCTCACTGTAGCAATGTAGGAGTTGCTTTCATGGCCACCCTCAATTGTTGCTGGGTTCATTATGTTTTTCCGACTAGTCTGATAGGGATCATGCTCATCAGGACCCCAGTGTCTGTGCTTCCTCCCTAAATTTGACACAGTGAGTACTTGGGTACACTCCAGATTGGCTACTGGGGTACACTTGTAAGTCCCCATCATATGGTACCAAGGTACCCAGGGCATATGTACACCTGGGGTCTCCCATGGGCTGAAGCATGTATAATGCCATCCATGAGATACCACTCAAATTGTGACTACAGGCCTGCCAATGCAGTCTGCGTAAGCTGGTGCAAACACCACTTACAACAGATACAGGTTTTCCTATATCAGAGGTCCCTACACTTAAAGCCTATAAGTAACCCCTAAGGCAGGACTTTTCAATACTGAAGGCAATCAATCAATCAATCAATCAATCAATCAATCATTTGTAAAATGTGCTACTCACCCGTGCGGGTCTCAAGGCGCTGAGGGGGTTGGAGAGTGGGGGCAGCTACTGATCGAACAGCCAGGTCTTGAGGCGTCTCCTGAACGTCAGCAGGTCCTGGGTCTGTTATAGGTGGATGGGGAGGATGTGCCAGGTCTTGGCGGCAAGGTGGGAGAAGGATCTGCAGCCGGTGGTTGTTCGGTGGATGCGTGGAACAGTGGTGAAGTTAGCGGAGCGAAGCTGGCGGTTGGGGGTGTAGAAGATGAGTCGCTTGTTGAGGTATGCTGCTACGGCGTCGTGGAGTAGTTTGTGAGCGTGGAAGACTCCAGCTGCTACTGGTCTCGTCGTCCTGCTGGTCTTCTGCAACGTCTGGGTCTGTGCTCCATACAGGTTCTTTACCAGGCCTGTGGACATCCCAAGACGCCTGAAGGAATCTCGCTTGGATTGAAGGAGTCACTCCCCTGCATCTGCAGGCACTGCAAAACAGTTGATCGTTCTGCTGATTGTGGGCTCCCACAGACTCCGAAAGGCTCAGAAACACAGGTGGTGGTCCTGAAACTCACTTGAAGCCTGCCCTGTGTTCATTTCGAGTTTGAGGCCAGTATCCTTCGATGGAACCGTTGAGACAGAACCCCTGTGCACCGCGTCGACTTGCCATTGCCCAGGCTTGTTGACGCTGTCCTCCAGAGATATTCGGGGTCAAAGAAGCTCCAACCTCAAGCATTCTCTTCAGCCAAGAAATTCGCCTGCATCGCATCATCTGCACTTTGAGCCTGCACCTCTTGTTGAGTTGCTCGAGGTCCTCTTGCAACTCCAGTGCCTTCGGCCCATGGGTTTGCTCGAGGGTCTTCTTTGGCACCAGTGGGCTCCCCTGTTTGCTTGGGGCCTGCTCCAACTCAGCTGCACCTGGGAGTCCTTTGGATCTTCCTGGTCCAAACACTGCACCCTTTTCTTTGACTTTCTGGTTTGCCTGCCGGACACTGACCCCTTGGTGCTTGACATCCGCCGTGGGACAGCTCCTAACTGGCTCCTGGTCTTCCATAGCGTCGCCTGGTCTGCCCAGCTGCAACTTTAAGGGAGCCGTCAACCTATCCTTCTTCTCACACATCGGTAGGCATTTGTGTTCCGTGCCTTCTAGTCACTCTGAGTGGCATAGACTTGGTCCCCTCTGCTTACAGATACCTCTCATCTTGAACCCACCTTTGGGTTCCACCGGACTCCTTCATCTTCATCTCCATTGATATCTTTCCCGAAGTCCTCCATTGTGGTCTATGGCCGTTTCCAACATCACTTGACACCTATGCATCCAACTTCCCTGGTGTACGTATCCTGGTTCCTGGGGTAGCCACGAGGGGGGGTAAAGCTCCAACCTTCCATCTTCCGCAGGGTGTCTTCGGGGTCCGCTGTGAAGGGTCCTTTTCCCATAAAACTGCAACCGCAACATACCCATTGACTAACAGCGGTCGCTTTTCCAATCTGCACACTACTTCCGTGGGGTTCCAAGATACTCACCTTGGGTGGTTCCTGGGATCCCCAGCTCTTCTACGTCTTCTGGGGCCATTCTTGAATTGAGTCGGGGTTCACATTCCACTATTTTAGTATATGATTTGGCCTCCCCCTGGAGACCACTGTGTATTTGTGCTACTTAGGTGCTCTGTTTCCTAAATATTGAGTGTACTGTGTTTGTATTTCCAGGTAGGAGATAATACATTGTGTAAGCAAGTGTCCGTAATAAAATACCTATTTTTACCACTACACTATGTGATTCTTTTTCACTTAATCTATACCATAAGATTATGTACTGGCAAAGTAAGCTGTTTTACACTCCTTTTAGACTGCGCCTGAAGACTGCTATCCACAGCTGCCACTTAGAGATCTTTCTAAGGATGTCTCAGACCACTAAAATCACCACAAGGGTTGTCTGGATTAGTGCAGGGTGCTACACTTACATTAGTGAGCACCATATACTAAGTCAGCTCTCACACTCTTGGAGTAGTATAAGATAATCCTTTGTCAGCTGATTGTACTATGGAGGCATAGATGGAGGGGTAGTCTTGAAGGGGAGGTAATTGCCCCATTGGACTATTTGCAACACCCACCTGTCCGAGGTGCTGTCCCGCCAGTGGTGGAGGTGATGGCATATCCTGCCACCATGTGGACGTGAATGATCTAGGGGGATCGGACTAGGACTTTTTTGCGGTGGAGGAAGGGATTGTGGCTTGGATCGACTTCTGGTTGCCCGAAACTCGAGGTCTCGGTGAACTGCGTCCATGGCCCCACAGAGGTTGCTGAACTTGCAGGGCTCTCTGGCTGGAGTAAGGTTGGCACGGTTGCAAGCCCCTGCCGTAGCCACGAAAGGAGCAAAAAGCAGACACAGGTCGGGAATTTGTAGTGAGGCCTAGGGACTTGGCAGTAGCCCGTGAGTCCATTAAATGGCAAGCGCTGCATCTGCTTTGTCTCCGAAAAGATGGGAGCCATCAAAGGGCATGTCCATAAGATTTGCTTTTATATCCCCTGTTCTTCCAGACGTCCTCAGCCAGGTGTGGCATCGTATGGCCACTGTTGAGGAAATCTCTCTACTGAGCGTGTCTGTTGTGTCCATGCGACAGCAGATCGCAAACTTCGCTGCATCTCACCTGTAGGAGAGTAGGGTCTGCAATCCTATGATCACCCCAGATTTTTGCTTTTTGCTTCACTGGTTTACGACTTCTCTGGCTGTGGGCCTGATAATCAGACCCACAGCCTTGCTGTTCTCTCACTAAATTGACACGTGTACCTTAGGTGCATTTACCAATTGGTACTGGGCCACCTTATCAGACTCTGTAACTCAGGGCATAGGTGTACCCAGGGCCTACCAGGGGCTGCAGCATGTATTATGCCACCCCAGGCTGGCCATCTAAATCTGACACAACTGGCTGCACGACAGCTGGGGCAAGGTGGTGTACTCACCCTTTGCTGTAGATATAGTATACCTATATCTAACCCTAAAATAGACACATAGATTCCTATCAGTCACTCCTATGGCAGGCCTTAACAATCCTGAAGGCAGAGTGCATGGAATCATGTGAGATGGTGCTCTGGCATGAGCTGAGCCCGTCTGCAGCTTGCGGAACCAAGTCCTAATAGCTGTTCTATGATAACGCGTACCATATACTCTTAAGTGCATTATAATCCTTGCGGTTATTTGCTATCTTTGGTATCGCTTTATCAAAACATGTCGAGTAAGGTGTCATACGAATTGGAATACTAACCCCTCGCCAATTCTGGCGACGGGGTTAGCATTCCACCCTTCTAGAGGGACACGGCATGTATGTAACTGTGAACCCCGGTTAAAGTTAACTCGAGCCTCAGCATCACAAAATGGATGCTGCCACCACAGACACAAGTCTGACCTCCTGCTGCTGGGAGTCCTTCCAGGGAGGAGAGCTTGGACAAAGGGTTTCCTGTCAGGGGCGGTGCTAGCACCGACCCAGACAGGGTTTTGTGTATCCTAGGTAGGCAGGGCTGAATAGGAAGGTGACTGCAAGTGGCACCCCGGTGCTCACTATGCATCTTCCAGTCTGAATCGGTTCCAGGGGCACACCAGCCCCTGAGCTGGGGAAAGTCCGGCATGGGAGAGGGGTGTAACCACCCCCATTCCTGGTCCCACCCATGGGCAGGACCTAGTCCCGTACCAGCCCCTTTCTTTAGTATAAAGGTGGGAGTGGGGACCCCTTCCAAATTAGATAATTCCGAATCTTGATGACTTTCCACGAAAGAACTCTTGAACCTTTCAGAAGACTCTCCCTTGTGGCTAAGGAGTAGCCACCCTGCACCCGCAGGCACCATCCAAGCATCGCGGTCTGCTGTAAGTCTCTCCTCCGGATCAAGACTGCCCAGCTCGACGAGAACCGGCTTCCCTGGCACCTCTGACCTCAACCTGCATCATCAGCCCAGCTGAGATTCGTGGGTGTGACGAGACCTCGAGGGACCGGCCATCTTCAGGACTGCACGACGCTTGCCCAGCACGACCGCCGAGGGATCCTCGAGTGAGTGCTTTGGGGTGTGAGAAGCCCTAACCCTGAGCAGCTCCAGCACCGAAGTCCAGCCCCCCAGCATCCACGAGATCTGCGTGGGGCCCTTCTGCTCTTTGCTGCTCACCGCGTTGTCTGGCTACTTGCCTGCTGGCTTGTGGCCTTCCCAACGACGAACGACGACACTTCCAACGCTGGTCTGGTTGCTCCAGACTGGCCCTTGCTCCCCTCCAACAGAGGAGCACCCCGGACCCTCCTGGTCCACTCCAGACGCCATTTTTTTTTTAAAACCTTTATTAACATTTAAACCAAATACAAGTATGGGCCTACAACCCCGGGGGCCGGCCGCTAAGCAGTTAGATTAACTGAGAGCAGTTTTAATCACATGCAGCACCTCGAGGAGCAGGATCTCCATGCTAGCGTACTCTTGGCCACTGAACATCACACTTAAAAAACAGGATATAAAAGGTTTTCATTTTATAATATAAGGTGGAAGGATCAGGTGCCGAACAATTTCCCAGCAGCGAAAATGGCAGGCAGAATAGTAAACGTATCGACAATAAACAGTAATCGATCAAATCAATGGCGCTGAAACAAGAGGTCAGGATGTGAAGGAATATTACGGTTGATTCGCGCCTGCAGTTACCTGCCCTAAAACCCCAAAAACACCACGAAAATCGAGGCACAGATGAAAAAGCGGGGATTGATACCAAAGGAAACCCACTGCCCTGACCCAGAAAAGAAAAAAGACAAAGAAAGATAAGAGAAGAGAAAAAAGGCCATAGAAACAAAAATAAAACGAAAGATCCCCTCCCCCAACCCCCCACCCTGCACCCCTGCAGATGACTACGCCCCCACCCCCAGCAGTGTGCCTGTCGCCCGAGAACCAAACCCGAAATATAGAAGAATTACAGAAAAAAGAGAAAGAAAGGAAACCCCACCTAACGGGGAAGCGGAGGAGGGCGATAGTCTATGCGCTCCCGGTCTCTCCCCCCCGCCCTATCAAAGGGGCCCCCCTAAGCCAACACAAGTAAAGTTGTTCACCATACAAAAATACCCCTGGGGGAACCACAAACCCCCCGCCCCGGAATCCGTCCGTAGATGAAGCAGTCCCGTTACTAATAGATCCATCGTAAACGATTCAACCCACAATCTCAGCCTTGGCCCCGTCTAACAAAGTTGCCGTGTCCCTCGGATAAGAAAAGCCACATCCCCGGAAAGTCAAAGTTCACACAGAAGCAGCCAGAGCTTGAGTCAGCAATTAGGAGAGGAATAGCAGGTCCCAACGCACACAGCTTGCACCAACAATGTCCCTCCCCGTCCCCGAAGCCAAGCATCGTTTCATCCGCCATATTGGGAGACCGATTGGGGAGGGGGTGCGACTCATTCCGACGCCGATCAAAGTGTGGGCTAACAGTGTCCAGGATGGGGGAAGCAGTGAAATGCTCCGATAACTGTAGTACCGATGTTTCCGAGAACTTAAGAGAGTCAGCAAACTCAGCACACACAATGAATTCTGTTTCTTCGGGGGCAGGCTCAGCTTCCAGCACCGGGTCCAAACACACCAGTAGGGCTTCTAACAGGGGGCAAGTCGGCTGCCGGGTCTCAAAGAGCAAGTCAGGGCTCGTTCCCGGTCCTATGATTCCATCTGTTGCCGACAGCCAATGATTGACCTGGGCCCTCACCATCGCATGAAGCGCCGCAACTTCCGCCATTACCATCCGCAAGGAAGGGCCACATTGAGTCCGTTCCGCCGGGTTTCATTCGGCCGTAGGCATAACGAACCCCACGGAGAGGCTCCCTCTCCGGGGCAGGATACGCCGGAGCAGAAACAGGCCGTGAGGGACGGGCCAGCAACATGCAGCAACGTGCGGCGGGACCCCTACCCCGGGGCACCAGCGGTGTTAGTGCCGGGCCTCCGGGCCGGGGCGCCCCGCGACGCAGCACCGTGCACCACCCGTCGCCTCACCTCAGGTACAGCACTAGGCAGCAGATGGTTGCAAAGTAGTTAAGAGAAATTTCCGAAAGTTCCAGGGACCGGACCAAACCACCCTCAGCAGTCCGTTGTTGTTCACTTTGGACCTGGGTAGACCAGAAATCGAGGCCCCGGCTTCCAGTCTGGGTTAGGCCTCAAAACATTTTTCAATGTTACTTCACACCAGAACATCAGAAAAATTTCGCGATCACACCATCGGGATGCAGACTAGTTCACCCACACAAATCCGGGGCAGGAGATCAGGATATTCGTCAGGATAAGCGAGCGGAGGACGGGGGTCAGCAGAGTCGGGAGACTATGCGGCCATCTTGGTTAGTGTCGTAGCTCCTCCCCCTCCAGACGCTATTTTAAGTCCACCGCGTGGGCTTGCATTTGCCAAGACTTGTTGCCCCAATCCTGGGTCCAGCGACGTCGACAGCAGATACCATCGTGGGACAGCTCGCACCTCCATCCTGGTCGCCGACAACGCCTCCTGGTCCATGAGACTGCAGAGCCCAGCGTCGCCCACTCACCTGGTCGAGGTGACTCCATCTGGTGCCATAATGGTGCCCATCTAATCACTGGCTAGTGATTCAGAACTTGGTCCCCTCTGCTTACAGGTGTCTTCCATCTTCGATCCAGGCTTGGATCCCTTCGAACTTCTTCACTGGTCGCCTGCCAGCAACAACTTCTTTCAGGCTCCATAGACTGCAACGAGGATTCCCAACATCTTTCCAGACCTATGCATCCGCAGCCCCTGGGCTAGGTAAACTCAGCATTTCGGTGCTCCAGCATAGTTTTGCTATCCAAAGGTCCAGATCCTTTTTCGTTTCAGCTCTACCTAGTCGGATTCGTCCGATAACACTAACTTTACGAAATCTAGCCTCCATAGACTTTGTCCCGCATCCCGCGTGAGAGTGCACACTCTGCACCCGATCTCCCTAGGCCTCCTGCTAGTAATCTGAAGGTTCAGTAGTCAAGTCCTAGCGATCCTAAAGCCTATTAAAGTTGTACATACCTGCTAGTAATTTCGCATTCCACTTTTAGAGTATATGGTTTTTCGTGCCCCTCGGGCATTTGTGTAAATTGTGCGACTTTGCGTATTTTCCTAAGAGCTTTGTATTGTGCTTAGCGCCCTGTCCTCATACAGAGTCCAGGGCTGTTGTGTTCTAAATAAACATACTTTATTTTCATAACAACTTGTGTGGTGTCCTTTCACTTGGTGTTCAAGGGGTATATGTGATGGTATAACAGCTGGCTTAACACGCCCTCTAGAGTCTAGCCTAAAGACTGCTCTTGTCCATGCTACTTGGATAGCTGGTCTACGGTTGACTTACAACCAATCATCAATAAGGGTCGTTTGGAATGATACACAGTGATCACTAGAATAGTGAGCACTACATATCAGGCCAAATTCTCACATTGGTGAGCAGCGGTTGGGATTTGAGCATGCTGTTGTTTTACCACACGTATCCTAAGAATATCATTGTGAAAGATCACATAAGTACCCAGGTACATATAACTTAGCTTACAATACTCTGAGTTCTACTGAACCAGCTGTTGTAGTTCAACAGGGCCTAGCACACCCTGACTACAACTCTTAGCAAGGGATCAGTAGGCAAACAAATAGTGTAGGTAGGTGCATCACTTACACTACACTAGAAGCATGTCGGACAAAGGAGGGAACTCAGAAGCCCCCCTTATGTCAGTGGACCCTCCACAGGTCACTTCATGATATGCTGCTCTTAGCTTCCAGGAGATGAGACAAATCTGTGGACCCGCAAAAGCCCAAGATCAGTCATTCCGACTTTGGCAAACCTTCAAAGTATAGCACCAGAATTGCGCCGGCCTCAATGGCCGCACCAGTTAATATGTCAAATTCGGCACTCCCCCTACCACTGGAACCAGTTGTAAAGGCTGCGAACATCACTGTTCCAACTGTTATCCCTGCTGACTCCCTGCTAAAGAAAGTACCTTCTGCTGTCTCACTGGATAGTATGGAAGGCCTAATAAGGTCTTTTATCCTACCCATAATAGAGAGGCTGAAGAGAGTTGAGAAAAGGCTTGAGAATATAGAGTCTGCAATTTGTAATAACGATGGACCAACTAAGGCACTGGTGAGTGGGGTTGTGCCACCCACAGCCTTGGTGACATCGCGTACTCCCAATGTCCCAAAAGTTGCATTCCAACCTACTAATTTTACAAACCCCAAGCAGCAGAGGGCTCCACTCCCTAAGCAGGTAAACAAACCAGTTGCAAATGCAGCTGGTGAAGTTCCGAGGGGATCTGAAAAAGTATCTGTAGGAAACACACGGGAGGAGTGGGGAAGCACCAGACATGCCAGGGCACTAACGCACAAAGGGCCCCAAGTAGAACTACCCCCTGAAGCTGTCCCCTTCGTGGTTGTTCTGACAGGGGTCCCTATATTGCCAGATAATAAGAGGGAAGGGTTCCCCCAGCTGAAAAATAAAATTATGCACTGGCTGAGCCAATTTAGACCACTCACACACAACATCAACGGTGAGATTATGCACGTCCGGCGACTCCCTTGGCTTGGTAGTAGGGCCAAAGACATCGAGGGAAACCTAGTTGTTGTAAATTTCAAAGACCCACGAGCGGTCAACTATATACTAAACTGGCCTCTAGGTAGTGGCAGTAATTGCATCGTCCCTCGTCCTTTGACCATTTCTACCCCAGATCCCTAGTGTCCCCCCCCCCCCATCTATACCGGTGGTCAGGCACCCAATCAGACCATCCCTTCAATACCCTACAATACCAGGAACTTGTCACATGTACCATACCCTTCACCTGTTGTTGATCCCTTTGGGTGGAACATGGTACCTCCTAGGTTTAATAGAAATGCCAATAGGAGAATGGATCACCTGAGACCCTTTACACCCCTGGAGACAGTAAACAGGTTTGATGTGTTCACAGGTATGGACGATTGTGATTGAAGATTACAGTCTGAACAGGGCACGGGTGGCCAACCAAACGCCATTGGCCCTGAAGGTACAGATTATGGGAGTCCCAAAGTAGTTCCAACACAAACTATGTCATCCTTGCCCCGAGGGCCAAATATGGCAACTAGATCTACACGGGGAACCTCATATTGTCTCCCTCCCCCCCCCCCCGTTGAGGGTGTTACCTGTGCGGAACTTCAACCTATTGAACCTCCCACCGAGCTGGTGGACACCACTGCTGCTACCACGCTCTATTTCCCTGGTATTTCTCCTAATGAGCATATATCTTGCTTGTCCATTCCCTCCTGGAATTTGGCGGGACTTCAGGGCAAAGTAGACTTGGGGTCTTTTATCGACACACAGTATGTATGCCTGTTTCAGGAGACATGGGCAAGGGAGGATAAATGGTGATCCGGCTATGCAGCCTTTTCAATTCAAGCTAGTGGGAGGGGAAGGGACGGCCTTCGGAGGATCTCTGCATATGGGTTGCATCCCATTTGGGATGTAAGGCTAGGGTCCTTAAAACTAACTCTCTGGATGTTCAGTGTGTGTTGTTGGAATGGCCAAACCATACTCAACTCGCGCTGATAAATGTGTATTCCAGACCGATGGGAATAACGAAGCCCTCACCCACCTTCGACGAGCTATCTCTATTTCTGCCCACAATACCTCAGGGTGCTAGGATCCTCCTGGGGGGTGATTTTAACTGTCAGTATGAGCCGCTAACCTTAACTTTGGAGGGAGCACTTCTGGAGGAGGATGACCAGTGGGGAATTCCGCAATTAGAGGGCCCCCCAGCTAAGCCATGGTCACCCTTAGCAACCCAAGTTTTGGCACTCACCCTCAGCAATTCCCTCAGGGCTTGTAATTGCCGAACTAAGGGTGACATTCCTTCGAAACCCACCTTTAAAAATCCAGGGCAGGAGTCTCACCTGGACTATATCCTTGTTAAGACATCTGACTGGAACAAGGTTTCTCTCTTTGCGGTAGTGCAAAGAACTGACAGCGATCACAATGAGCAGATTCTTTCGTTGGTCTCGACCGGTGGTCCCACGGGTGATCAGCCGGCAGAGGCATCTTTAGATTCAAAACTAATTTTAACTAATGACAGGTGCAGAGTGAGGTGGGCCAAGCTCCTGGACAATCCCGCCCACATTTCCGAGCTCTATGCACGGATTCTCCCCACATTCGAACACGTCGGGCCCTTATTTTTCAACCTTCTCCAGCAGAATTGTTTCCCAAGTTGGGCACCCTCCACACGGAGCTGGTGGACACCCTTGCGGAACTTCTAAATCCAATTGCTCGGAATGGGCCCCGCAGGGGGCAAAGAGCTTCCTGGTTCAACTCAGCTTGTAGGAAGGCAAAGGCGGACCTCCTCGCTGTATTGAAGCACCCTAGGGACATAGGGTTAATCAAGATTAGGAGGGCGGAATTGAAGCAAGTAATCCACCATGCAAAGGTGGAATGGGACCATTCCAACTGGGAAAACATGCTGGCCTCTCTCCAGACCAGAGATGCTCGTAAATTCTGGCAGATAGTGAGAACGGGGTCTGCCGAGCCGACTCCAGCTATGGAGGCCAATATAGCAGCTGCGGTGTGGGAGGACCACTTTCACAGCCTTTATGAAGAGGTTATCCCTGGTTTGGCTAAACTCCATGATGGGCTACCGATTGAACACCTCCCACTCTCTGGTGGGCCAACCGCGCACTCTAACACTATGGAGGGTGCAGAGGCAATGCAATTTTCATTGGGGGAGGTTCTCAATGTAATATCTAAGCTGCCATCGGGTACAGCTCCCGGGTTACATAAAATCCCGGGAGATCTATTTAAGCACCCACCCAGGGTTTGGGCCCCCTACCTTTTGGAAGTTTTTAATGCAATTCTTGGGGGAATGGCGGTCCCTAGTACTTGGCTGGGGGCAGAGATTGTCCCTATCTTTAAGAAGGGCTCTCCTGTGCTCCCAGCCAATTACAGGCCGATCAGCCTCATCGACGTTTCACAAAAAGTCTTCGCGAGGCTGATACTTGACCGCCTGCAGGAATGGATGTTAGACCATTCAATCCTAAGTACGTTCCAGGCTGGGTTCAGGAGCAAGGTTTCAACTACAGACCAAATTTTCCGTCTGGCCTTCCTCTTTTGGAAGACGGTGTGGGTGGAGGGCGGTACGCTGTACACCGTCTTTGTTGACCTCTGCGCAGCCTTTGATTTGGTTCCGCGGAGTAAACTATGGACGGTACTCTCCAAACTGGGTATCCCCCCCGATCTTTTAGATATCATCGTTCGTCTGCACACACAAAACTATGCACAGGTTAGGTGCGGGAGGATGGGCAGCCTCTCAAAAAGATTTCCCGTTGGCAGAGGGGTAAGGCAGGGATGTGTCCTAGCACCGACCCTGTTTTGCCTCTTTGTCAACGGGGTAATCGATTACCTAAATAAGGTCCCCAACACAGACGCACCAAAAATCGGCGGCAGCAGGGTGCCCGCAATTATGTTTGCGGATGACACCCTGCTGCTGTCGAAATCCCCAATGGGGATTCAGAGTATCCAGGAGGATTTTGAGGCATTCTGTGGAGAGCACGGTCTCGAAATAAATGCCCTCAAAACCAAGTATATGATTTTTAACCCCCCCCCCCCCCCCACCCCCCAAAAAAAAACACGCCCCAACCCCTCTATAGGCTTGAACAGGTTAGAAAGAGTGTATACGTTTGAGTATCTGGGTGTGACCATGAACGACAAATTGGAATGGGGCGATCATCAAGCTAAGTCCCAGCTCAAACTAGCTCAAATAGCAGGGGGAATAATCAGGCTAGTTATCTCTAATAAATCAACTGCTAGACCGATAGGCCCCCCGTTGGAGATCTATAGACTCCAGGCCAGAGGTGCGATTCTCTATGGTAGTGAACTCTGGGGTCATGTGTGCAAAAAAGATCTAGTCATTGCTGAAAATAAGTTTCTTAGACAACTCTTAAAGTTACCAGCTCGCACCCCCCTTTTGCCCCTCAGGTTGGATCTGGGTTTGAAACCTCTGGACGAAGTACTGGGTGTAAAGCCCTTAACTTTCTGGCGAAGATTATGGTCCACTTCTGAGTTAGCCAACTATAGGCAGGAACTGCAGGAAATTCTTGCTCTTCCTACTATAGAGAACATCCCGTGGTTTAAATATCTAAAAACTGAGTTTGCCCGGCTGGGTCTTCCGACCCTGTGGAGTGATCCTGAAGCGGCTTGTCAGGGACTGTCTCGCAAACATCTGGTGGCAACTTTCCATGCATGTAATCTTGCATTCTACATACAGGGTACACGCCCAGATTCCATAACTAACATTATCCTTGGGGTCAAAGAGTGCTACAAGTTTGAGTCAGTTCTTGACGACATTTTCCCGAATCTGGCCAGGAAATTATATCCGCAGTGGCGGTATGGCACTCTTCCGCTAAGAGCCTTTACCAGTAAATGGAAACAGCACTCCCTGGAAAATTGTCCCGGCTGCAACTGTAGGCTTGAAGATGAATTGCATTTAGTTTTCTTTTGCCCTGCCTACATTGCTGCTAGAAGGTTTTGGATAATTCCACTTTGTAAAAATCTAGGGTTTGTTAACTGCTCCGAGGCCTTCAGAATACTTAAGACTGACCTCTCAAGTGCAACTGTCTTTGCAGTGGCCAAATTTCTCGAAGCAGTATGGCACAATAGATTGTTTTTAATTCCTAGGGCACTCCAATCTCGATTCAGACTATGCACTAGTTAGTGTAACACATTTTTATGTACAAGGTCATTTTATGTAAGATTTTTAGCTGTAGTGTTAAATTGCTTCTATTTTTTCTAATAATATTATAGATTGTTCTTAAATAATTAATCAGTTCTGAATCATACGACTGTTTTTATAGTATAGATTGTTGTGTATGGGGGAATTGTCTTTGAGAACCACTAGCCTGTACCTGTGTGCTACCCCGCTATTGATGTAGCAGTGATGTCTGATTCTTCATCTGTATTGATTTTATGCTGTATCTTTTATGGCAAAATTGCCGAAATAAAGATTAACGAACGAACGAGCTTTATTGGTCGACTCTACTACTCCACTACACAACAGCTGTCTTGCCTCAGAAGAACAAATATTCTAAGGCAAGCTCACAATCCCAACTATAGGAACATTCTAATGTACTAAATGGAGGAGGGGAGAAGGAATGTACCAAGAAAAAAAAATTACAACACACCTTTCCCTAAATGATTGGCAAACTTGAGATTGCTAAGGAAGCCCATTCCAGACGAAGCAATAACAAGAACCCGGGAAAACCCCCAAGCATAGGGTGAGCACCACAGGAGAGAAAAAGAACCCAGAACAGAAGGAAAAGGCAAAGCACAAAACAAAACAAATTCATCTGTTTATTGCATAGTCTTTGTGATATGCCGGAGCTTTTATTTGCCTACCAGATGTTTTATTTCCAACGTGGTCACTGAAAGCTACACAGTCTGAGGAGCTGTCCCTGGAGGTCAAAAACAAGAGTTATCCTAAAGGAGCGAATTGCCAGAAGTGACCTAACAAGTGGCCTCAGCAGTCATTTCCTAGACATCCCACTACCCATTAGGAGAATGTAAAGAGTAGACTGACATCACTAACCGCATCGCTGCAGCGGCTTTTCCCGCTGTGTGCGGTGTTTTTCAAAATGCCGCGTTACATGACAAGCTCAGATCGTCATCAGCATAGCAGCGCCGTAGCTGATGACGAGCTGAGCTCGTCATCAGCACCGAAGAGGCTAGCATATATCCTCTTTGTATTTGCTAGATTTAAACCTTTCTATTTCTTAATACACTTGTTGAGGTATATTTTCCATTTAGTAGACTCACTCTTGATTGTCATAAAATGAGATGATATGTCAAATAAATGTTTTACTCCTTGGCAACTTTAAATCCCTCCGTAATCTTGCTTTAAAGGATCCATAAATCCCATTCTCACTTCATTCATTAAACACAATTCTAAGGGTTTTAGCAAACTTTTCAAACTATGTCTTAATCCCGAGGAACAAGAGTGATAAATGGGATGGGACTGCGAAGCTACATATTAACCCCTTCCATGCTCATGACGAGCTCAGCTCGTCATGAGGCACAGTGGAGCTGTGCTGATGACGAGCTGAGCTCGTCATGAAAGAACCAAAATCACACTTTCCAGCACAGGAGGGGAAAATGCACAGCAGCGATGTGGTTAAAGTGCAAAAAAACGCAAACCCTTCCCGTGCAATTAGTCTCAAAGCCTGAGAAACCTAGCACCGCTGCAGCTTTATGCTATGAAGGGTCATGCATTTTCAACGGCACATCCTCGTTATTGAACTTACTTTGTTGACATGTTAGTTCTCCCTTTCATACACTCTTAAAATTATTTTAATTTCAGAACATAGAAACTTATAGCTGGCTTTGTAGTGGGTACACAATGTGCGCAACTGAAATTTTATGGGCAGACCAGATGACATCATGCTTTCTCTGCTGCCAAATATCTATAAAGAACATGTTACTTACCTTCAGTAACAATATATCTGTAAGAAACATTAGTTAGTTACAGATTCCTTACCTTAAAATTACCCCCATGCATCAGACTGGATCCTGAAAGTTTTTCGCCAGCAGTACCTCTGCGCGTCAGAAGGGGGCGTCGGTCAGCTCCGCGTTAGTCGTTGGCGTTGTGTCGTCGGGATGACATCGAGGTAGCTACTTAGATGCCGCCCTCATCCGCTGACATCAGTTATGCACACAACTTACCGCGCCAGAGACGCAGAGCCATGCCAGACACTGACCACTGGTGCACAAAACTAGGGCCCTGAAAGGATATCCTTAATCCTAGAAACAGTTCACAGAACGGGGAGGATGGGTGAGGCGGTAAGGAATCTATAACTAACTAATGTTTCTTACAGATATATCGTTACCAAAGGTAAGTAACTTGTTCATCTCAAAGAAACATGTTAGGTATAGATTCATTAACTTAGAATAGATACCCCAGCAATACAATCCCCGGAGGTGGTTCTGCGTACCAATCTTACACCTGGAATGCCTGGAGAACAGAACGGCCAAAGAAGCAGTCTCTCCGGACATGACTGTCAAGACAGTAATGTTTAGTAAATGTGTGCAGCAAGGCCCACGTAGCTGCTTGACAGATGTCATTGAGAGGAACGGCTATTCCTAGAGCAGTAGTTGCTGCTGTCGCCCGGGAAGAATTGGCGCGCGGCCCCACTGGAGGCTCCTTCTTTGCCAGAGAATAACAGGCTTTAACACACAAAACGTCCCTTTGGGAGATGGTATGTTTGTGTATGGCCCGACCTTTCTTTGCACCCACATACCCATCAAAGAGCTGGCCATCCACCCGGAACTGTTTGGTTCGACCCAGATAAAAGAAAAGCACCCGTTTTGGGTCCAGACGGTGGAGCCGCTCCTCCTCTATCGAGGGATGTGGAGGCTGAAAGAAGGTGGGCAAAGTGATGGTCTGCCCGATGTGATAGGCAGTGACAACCATGGGAAGGAAGGATGGACGAGTCCTAAGGACCACTTTGTTCAGATGAACCGATAAGAAAGGAAGCTTAGAGGAAAGAGCCTGGAGCTCACTCACTCTCCTTGCAGAGGTGATGGCAACCAGGAAAGCAGTCTTGAGTGTAAGAAGCCTCATGGGGCAGTTGTGAAGCAGCACAAAGGGATCGCACATTAAATATGATAAAACAAGATTCAAGCCCAACTGGGCCATAACGAAAGGAATCGGAGGAAAGAGGTGAGTTATGCCTTTCAGAAATCTATTTACAGTTGGGGACTTGAAAAGAGAGGGCTGATCTGGAAGCCGAAGGAAGGCAGAGATGGCCGAGAGATAGCCCTTGACAGTGCCCAGAGCAGAGCCCTGCTGGTCCAAAGAAAGGAGGAACAGAAGAACCTCAGAAAGTGGGGCAGAAAGGGGATCCACAGCCTTTGCTGTTCACCATGCCACAAATGTGTTCCACCGGCAGGCGTATACCGTCTTAGTGGAAGGATGTCTGGCTGCCAAGATTACATCACAAACTTCGGGAGGCAGGTCGAAAGATGTCAACTGCCGCCGCTCAATCTCCATGCAAGGAGGTGGGGACTGGACAGGTACAGTGTAGGACCGTCTCCAGCTGCTGCAACAGAAGATCCTCCCGAAGGGGCAGACGAGTCGGAGAATCGATGGCCATGTTGAGCAGCTCTGGATACCAAACTGTTTATGGCCAATCCGGAGCCACAAGAATAACTTGGGCCCGGTCGCGCCTGATCTTCAGCACTCTGAGCAGAAGTGGTATAGGCTGAAAGGCGTACAGCAAACAGCAACTCAACTTGCGACGAAAAGCGTTGCCAAGCGGGTGCTGTCTTGGAAATTCCAAAGTGCAGAATTGCTGACATTAATCGTTCTCTTCAGTGGCGAATAGATCTAACCAAGGCTCTACCCACTGTAGAAAGAGACCTTGCACCATCTCGGAGTTCAGACGCCATTCATGATCCATCAAGCACCTGCGGCTGAGTTCGTCCACCCTGGCCTTCAGTGAACCTGCCAGGTGTTGAACCACCAGGGATATGCCCTGATGTTCCAACCAGAGGCGGAGGGTCTCTTGACATAGGGTCAATGACCCCACCCCGTCCAGTTTATTGCAGTACCACATGGTGGTGGTGTTGTCCGTGAACGCCTGCACTATTCTTCACCGGACAGATGGAAGGAATGCCTTGAGTGCAAGACGAATCGCCCTGAGCTCCAGAAGGTTGATATGGAGCCTGGACTCCGCCGGATACCAGAGGCCTCTGATCTCCGCCTCTCCAATGTGGCCGCCCCATAGTAGAAGGGATTCGTCGGTCACCACTGTGTAATCTGGTTGGGGAAGGAAGAGGGATCTGCCGTTGACCCAAACCTGGTTCGTGAGCCACTGCGGCAATTATCGTGCAGTGCCCTCCGAGATCTGAACGCAATCGGACAGATACCCCATATGCTGCGCCCACTGGAACTTCAGGTCCCACTGTAGAGCCCGTATATGCCACCTGGCATGATCGACCAGCAGGATGCAGGAGACCATGAGGCCCAGCAGCCTCAAGGTCATTGTGACCGAAACCAGGGACAGAGGCTGAAAGAACCGAATCATAGCCCGAATGTCCTGGACTCGCTGTTCGGGAGTATAGACCCGAAACTGCGTTGTGTCCAGAATGGCTCAGATGAAGAGGAGCATCTGAGAGAGAATCAGGTGCGACTTCTGCAAATTTATGCAGAACCCCAGCGAATGCAGGAGATTGGCCGTAGTCTGGAGGCACGAGACAACTGACTGGGGCGAGCCCGCCTTCAACAGCCAGTCGTCGAGATAGGGGAAGACTGAAACCCCTGATCTGCGCAGATGAGCTGCGACCACCGCCATTACTTTCACGAACACCCAACAGGCGCTGGTAAGGCCAAAATGGAGCACGGTGAACTGAAAATGCTTGTGGCCTACAGTGAACCTCAGGTAACGCCGGTGGGCGGGCAGGCAGGAGGGGTATGTAAAAATAGGCGTCCTGCAAGTCCAACGCTACCATCCAGTCTTCCAGGGCAATGGCAGACAGGACCTGAGCAACTGTCAACATTTTGAACTTCTCCTTCCGGAGGAAGCGGTTGATGTTCCTGAGATCCAAGATAGAACGCAGGCCATTGTCCTTTTTGGGCACCAGAAAGTAGTGGGAATACCAACCACAACCCACTTCTGGGGCAGGAATGCGCTTGATGGCTCCCTTGGCCAAGAGAGCCGTAACTTCCTGTTGGAGAAATGCCAGGTGATCCTCCAACATGCTGTGGTATTGCGGGGCAGGGATGGAGGGGTAGCCGTGAAGGGGAGGGGAGTAGCCCCTTTGGACTATTTGCAAATCCCACCTGTCCAACGTGATGGTGCGTGATGGCGAATCCTGCCGCCCACTGGCATGTGATGGGCTTGAAATGTCGGACTAGGAAAGTTTGGAGGCTGCTACAGAGAGAGAGTTGGTGGACTGGCCCACGAGCTGGCCCTCGGAACCACAACAGTTGTTTCCACGACCCAGAGAACGCTAAGGTTGGGTAACTTGCTGCGGTCTGTGGCCCTCGGCGGGACGTAGCGGGACACCCTTTCTGTAGCCACAAGGGGCGAAAAGCAGTCTGCGGAGGGTAGGTGGAGAGGCCCAAGGACTTGGCCATACACTGCGAGTCCTTGAAATGGTCTAGAGCGTTGTCTGCTTTGTCGCCAAAAAGGCGACTGCCATCAAAGGGCATGCCCATCAAGGTGTTCTGGACATCCCCTGAAAAGCCAGTCAATCTCATCCAGGCATAGCGATGCAGCGGTACTGGTGTTGAAATGGTTCTGCCTAGAAAGTCAGCGGTGTCCAACCCACAATGTATGGCAAACTTTGCTGCATCTCTCCCAGCGGCGACAGCCTGGGAGAGCACGGTCCAGGCGTACTCCGGGCCTTGATGCAGCACCTGCACAACTGTAACTCACACAGAGTGGGAATAACGGCCCAAGAGACATGCTGTGTTTACCGACTGCAGTCCTAAGCTGGCGGGAGAGATTTTTTTTTTCCTTAGGTGGTACAGCTTCTTGGATTCCCTTTTCGGTGGGGCGGTAGGGAAAGCGCTCTTGGAAGTGGAGGCTTGGGCCACCAAGCTCTCTGGGGTGGGGTGTTGGGAGAGGAAAGTGGGGTCGCCCGGGGCTGGGCGGTGGCGTCGGGTGATCATCCTGTCCACGGGAGACCACGTGTTGGGCCTGGACCACGTGCCCAAAAGAACGCTGGTGATGACCTCATTAAACGTCAGCAAGGGCTCCAAAGTGCTCGCAGCCGGCTGAAGCCCTTCTGTAAGGAGGTTAGTCCCGAATGCCACCGTAGGATGCTCGTGGTTGAGAGCCTCAGCCGACCTACACACCCCCACTGGGTACGACGCTCCTCCCTCCGTAGCCACAGTAGGAGCAGACAACATGCCAAGGTCAGGAGAAGTATCAAGACCACTGGCATCCCCCAGTTCCTCTCTCCAGTCCTGCTAAGATTCCATCTGATCAGTTAAAGGGTCACCTGACCCCTCCCAGTTCTCCTCCTCTTCCTCAGGTTGCTAATCAGGCTAGAAAGAACCCCAGGAGTAAACAGGGGCACACAAACCCATGCTGGTGCCCGATCCGGGTCCACATTAGGATGGAGGCAGAGGTTGATGCCGGCGGGGTCACGACTGGCGTCAGCTGCGGTGCCGGAGGAAGCGGCGCTGGTGGCGGTGTAATGAGGTCAATCTGTGCCAATCTGGATCCAGGCCTGGATCCACGGGGGCCTAGCGGCGCTGTGGCCGGAGCCGACGACAGCGGAGAAGGCCAAGGTCCCCCAACCGAGTCCGCGGGGCCTGAAGGCACGCAAACAGGTTTGGGTCGCCCAAAGATGGCATGTGTCGCTTCGTAGAACATACGAAGTTGGGCGGGAGTCGCTCCGGCCCCGGAAAGGGAGAGAAACCCAGAGTTGAGTCCTTGGCCTCCTCATGCGGAGCCGCGGGAGTGGCTCCGCCCACATCCTTCGTCACGTCAGCCGACCGACAGGGAGAAGTCGAAGAGTGACAATGGTTCTTTGACTTCTTTTTGTGCTTCGACTTACCCAACCCAGAGTGCTAAGACTTGGAGGAGTGGTGGTGGCTCCACAACCGGTCCCTCAACCTCCTTCGCGACCGGGATCTCGAACGGCACGGAGCCGACTGCCGGCGCTCAGGCAACTTTCAGGACAGCCATCGACCGGCAGTCAGAGCACGACTTGGGGTTGTGGTTGCGCTCCAGGCAGAAATGACCACGTGCTGCGGATCCGTAACAGACATCAGGCGGTTACAGGACCCACAAGCCTTGAAGCTGGGCATTCCTAGTGCACCAGAAGTAGAAAGACTCAAAAAGAAGTCGACAAAAATGACTGAGGTACCACTCTCTCCGGATATGCGCTGGCTGGTGCTGAAAAAGAAAGAACGGACGTCAGCGTGGGAGGGTGGTGTCTTAGTAGCTAAAGCGACATAACCCTGGCGACAACGCCAATGACTAATGTGGAGCCAACCGACGCCACCTTCTGACGCCCAGAGGTACTGCTGTTGAAAAAACTTTCCAGATCCAGTCTGACGCCTGGGGGTAA
Source organism: Lissotriton vulgaris (assembly GCF_964263255.1). Lineage (NCBI taxonomy): Eukaryota > Metazoa > Chordata > Amphibia > Caudata > Salamandridae > Lissotriton > Lissotriton vulgaris. The sequence continues at coordinate 122,618,438 of NC_141688.1, forward strand.
TTCTAAGGTAAGGAATCTATAACTAACGTGTTTCTTTCAAATCCATATTTTACTTCAGGTAGAAATTAAATTACATTTTCTTTGTGTTTGCTTGTGTGTGTCAGTTATATATCTGGTTTTGTTATCCCCACTTGCCCTCAAATACATGCATGCTGAAAAGTATTACCTCTTCTCAGGTTAACAATGTAAGAACAACAGTCTAACTAGGAAGTTAGCCCATCTTCTTTTCAACTGCAGACTTTGGGGCTACTAAATATGATTGGATAATGTTTACTTATGAGAAAGTTTGTGTATTTAGTTTGAGTTATGTTTTAATTAATGGGTGCACACTACTGCATGCGGATGGTACAGAGAGCAATTTGGAAACCTTTCAGGAAGTCTTAGAAATCCTAAAAGAAAATTTTCCTGATGTTCTTGTGATATTTGGTGGCACATAATGTGCCTGAGGCCACCTGGACATAGGGTCAGTTTCATCGTGCAGCAAGCAATCAGGCTTAATATTAGCAGAGCATGCTATGATTTGCCTGAATGGCATCCCTTCCTAGCGAGCGTTCTGCAGATCCTGCCTTGGAATAACTCATATTGATTGTATCTGTGGGTTCTTCAAATACTTGATGTTATTTGTTGATTGTGAGATTGAAAAGAACAGCTTTAGCAACCACAAGACACTAAAAACAGCTCTTTAAACATCATGCCCTAAGCAGGCTAACAATTCTACAATTTTAGATGCTAGTTCACCTCACAGTGTTCAAACCGGTAAAACGGAGAAAGCTATGAGGAGGCTTTCAAAGATACAGCTTGAAATGGTGACAGTTCGGCTTTTAGACCTAAGGAAAATATATTGGAGTGGTTCAATCCTGTGAGGAATATGGTAATAAACTGTATTATGGGAGTCATGTCCCACTTTGTCATTCTCATGGCAAAGATTTTAGATAAAAATGCAAACGGATAGAATGCAAATTAATGTTAAAAAATACTGGTAAGGGTCCACAGGAAATACAAGCAGCATCATACTGATGTACATCTTCAAGCGCTTAAAAAGACAAGCAGTGCATATGGTAGCATCAGAAAAGATTGCAAAAATAAAAGTAATATTTACAACCGGCAGAAAATTATCATAGTAATTCAAAAGGTTGCATCCAACTAATGTTGGTTATTAGTCAACACTTAGTCAAGAGGAATGCGAAAAAATAACTTGAATATGATTTAATAGAAGAGTCTTGGTCTATTTTTATTTTTAATATAAGCAATGATATTAAGGTTGAAGAGGAGATGGTTTTAAGCCAGACTTGGATCTTTTGAATATAATGCAGATAAAGCTTGTATGTGTTATTATTCCAAAAATAAATACATCTAGGGCTAGTCGTCTGATAACATACTAGTTACCATCATTTGCTTGAACCCTTTTACTATGGATAAGTATTGTGTGCCATATAATCATTAAAAAGGAGAGGATGTGGCGTATCGGACTTTAGTGCTGGGGAACCAGGTTCGATTCTTGGCGTCGGCTCAACTTTCTGTGATTCTGGTCAAATCACTTAATCTCCCTGTGCATACCAAAAACTAATGTTTCCTTGTGTAATATAACTGGTGCTCTCGTAAAGCACTCAAAAACTTCAGGTCGAGTTTGCGCTATATAAAGCTGCAAAAAAAATGTTTTTAAACCATTCATAAGTAGGGGAGTAGAGAAGATCCTGCTAATAACAGATACTTTTCTTTATTTGATTCTAAAGCATCAACGAACAACCTGTGTGCTAAAGAGTAAATCTGGCTCCTTATGAGAAACAAAGGTTTAGGGAAAATCATTCCATTACAGAGCATTGCCTTGAGGGCACTTACACTGAGGTCCACAGTGATAGCAGGTTCAATGAATTTTACTTCTTGGGATTTCATTCTGTTTTGATTCTGTAAAGTTCCTATTCCTCAAAAACTGTACTTTGATAATTGGGCTCCAGTGGAATGTGACAAAGAGACGTTTGACACCTCAAACATTGGAGGAGAATGCACTGCAAGAAGGATGTGTACTGAGCCCAGCATTTTTAGTGGATCTCTTGCAGCGTTTTTCGGATGTCGGCTTTTTTCACTTAAAATGAGGGGAGGAATAAAGTGAGCCTCTTGAATGCTGATGATTTGTTTATTATGGATTATTGTCCAGTTGGTCTACAAAAAAAGTTACTCATTTTAGATCAGTACTGAAAAGGAAATAAATTGATAACCAATATGTACAAAACTTAAGACTATGATTTTACAAGAATATCTAACACATATGCTTGGTAGCTGTCAAATGTAAGGCTTCAGCAGTTGATAATGTATAAATATTTGGACCTTACCATCTCTGTAAACTTGAACTGAGAGGCCCATTTTGCAACAGACCAAGCAAATGTTATACAACCCTGAATCTAAAAATCCATTTGATGAGCGGGGAGGATGGATGGGTCAGCAAGGAATCTGCGGCTAGATAAGAGTCTCTACCAGATAAGGAGTTACCGAAGATAATTAACTTATTCATCTGATAGAGACTGCAAGCGGTAGATTCCTTACTTTAGAATAGATACCCAAGCAATACATCCCTGGAGGTGGCTCTACGAAACAAATTCACACTGGGAAGTCCTGCAGGACCGGACAGGCAAAGTGCCCAGCCCAACGTACCGGACTGTGCAGTGAGGAGTGCTTAGTAAACGTGTGCAGAGTGACCCACGTTGCAGTCTGACAGATATTGAGTAGTGGTACTGCGCGTGCTAACGCAGTAGTTGCAGCTTGAGCTCTGGTGGACTGAGCACGCAAAGCCTCAGGGGGGTTGCATCTTGGCTAGTGTGTAGCAGATTTTAATGCAGAGCTCAATCCATTGTGCGATAGTCACTTTTTGCACTGCCTTCCCATTCTGGGCTCCAACATACCCCAAAAGTTGATTGTCCACCAGGAATTCTTTTGTACGGTTAAGGTAGTACAACAGAGTTCTTTTTGGTTACAGCCAGTGGAATAGTTCCTTTTCTTCAGAGGGATGTGGCAGAGTGTAAAAGGTACGTTGAGTGATACACTGGCCTTTGGAAGGATCTTGCCACCTTCGGTAAGGATGCCAGAGTCCAAAGGACCAGCTTGTCCCGGTAGAACGTTAAATAAGGGAGATGCGTTGATAGCGCCTGGCAGATGTTATTACCACAAGAATGGCTGTCTTCATGGTAAGTATTGCACAAGTTACTACTTGTGTAACAATATGTCTGTAAGAGACCTTAGTTAGTGATAGATTCCTTACCTTAGAATATCCCCAGGCGTCAGACTGGATCCGGAAAGTTTTCCCAAGCAGTACCTCTGCGCGCCAGTAGGTGGGGTCGTGCGTCTCTGAGTTCTTCGCTGGCGTCGTATGCGCAGAGATGACGTCACAGAGACTACTTAGGCGCCACCCATGCACGCTGACATCACTTCTGTACACGACCTTCCGCACCAGGAACGCAGAGCCATGCAAGACTAACTAATGTCTCAATGTCTCTTACAGATATATCGTTACACAAGTAAGAAAGCGACACGCTAGTGATGGATTCCTTAACTTAGAATAGATATCTCAGCAATACAAACCCCGGTGGTTGGTCTGCGAACAAGATCACATCGGAAAGTCATGGAGAACAGAACGGCCAAAGAAGCCGTCTCTCTGGACTTTACGATCAAGGCAATAATGCTTGGTAAACGTGTGCAGCGAGGCGCATGTAGCTGCCTGACAAATGTCCTGCAAGGGAATGCCGCGTACCAAGGCAGTAGTGGCTGCCGTTGCCCTGGTAAAATGGACACGCAGCCCCACAGGAGGCTCCTTCTTGGCCAACGAGTAACATGCTTTGATGCTCAAAACAACCCATCGTGAGATGGTTTGTTTGTGCACGGCCCGACCTTTTTTGGGGCCCACGTAGCCAACAAAGAGCTGATTATCCACCCGGAACTGTTGAGTGTCCTTCAGATAGAATGAGTTTTTTTTTTTAAGTAAACAAGGGGGACCCAAAAGAAAGCTTTGGACCATGGGATTCAGTTAAGTTAAGGAAAACACAGGTCCTAAGCTTAAGCAAAATCATACAATGATAGTATATAGACCACAATAGGCTGCTATAAATTCTTTCCTTGTCCAGCCGGACAGGGAATTTATTAATCAAATCAAGTGTTGAGAGTTCAGATACATTTAGCAACAAAACATTTCATTGCAGTAAGGCACAGTCCTGTACTGTAAAATAGCGAGACATACCGTGGGCTCAATGAGATTACGGACTGTAGGTTTATCCGGGGTATGACAGTCGTGGAGGCAACGTGGGCTGGATGACCTGCGCTGCAAAGCGTCAAGGGACCCGCACTGTGGTCCGTTTGAATCTAGACACCGGTCTAACTATTGGTAAGTCCTTAGCTCATAGGAATGCCGGTTGCCCGCCCGTTCAGCCATTAACCTAACCTTTGCAACCCCCTTTTTCTTAGCGGATCTTTAAATTCATCGACCGCTTTGCAACGCAGGTCATCCAGCCCACGTTGCTTCCACGACTGTCATACCCTGGATAAACCGACAGTCCGTAATCTCATTGAGCCCACGGTATGTCTCGCTATTCTTTTAAATAATCTAACTGCGTTCCCCGTAGGTAAATTAACCATCCTTCCCTTTTCAGCACCAGCGTCACTAAACCCTGCGCTTTAAAGAATAAAGCCACACGAGCTTTTGCTGCCCATAGCGCACAACGATCCTGTATGCCCTGTGTGACCCACCCTCGGCAGAGGTAAGCAATCGCTCACTCACTGCCTGACCAGTGGCAATTCAACTCTATCGAATGCGCCAATGATCCAACCTCCTGCTACAGTCCGCCCCCATTTCCAGATAATGGTGCACGTTACACTCCCTAGTTCACTGTCAGGCTGAAATGTTATGCACCATTGCCATAACCAGCACATGTTCACACTGGCTCCCTCGCCACATTCACGGAGGACCCAGCTAGTCACTAACTTATCCCTACCTCAATGCACCCAGCACCGATGTTTTTAATCCAATTATTACGCCACATGGCAACACCTCTTCATTGTGATTCCGAAAATTATGAATACAGTTAAGAAACGTGGTTCAGTTGACTTCTCTCAATTTTTCTGGAACCAACTTAAACTCTATTATTTTCTGTTCTTTCTCCCTGTTTTTCCTCCCCAACAGGCGTACATATTATTTAAACCAGGCAATTAAATTGTTAAGTCCTGAAGATGATCCCTTTGTATCTAGAGCACGGGATCGAAACATCGACTCCTTTGAGTAGACATACGTTTAACCATTGTACATTAATGTTTGTATGTGCTACTCCGGGAAACACTGATAACATTGATTCTAAACAGTGTCCTGTTTGCTCACTTCCTTTGCCTGAAGTACCTTTCCTTCTTTCTATTTCTCTATTTTTCACTTACCTTTTCAGTACGGTACAGGACTGTGCCTTACTGCAATGAAATGTTTTGTTGCTAAATGTATCTGAACACTCAACACTTGATTTGATTAATAAATTCCCTGTCCGGCTGGACAAGGAAAGAATATATAGCAGCCTATTGTGGTCTAAATACTATCATTGTATGATTTTGCTTAAGTTCAGATAGAATGAGAGCGCAAGTTTTGGGTCCAGACGGTGGAGCCTCTCCTCCTCTTTTGAAGGATGCGGCGGCGGAAAGAAGGTGGGCAAAGTTATGGTCTGCCCGATGTGGAAGGGCGTGACAACCTTTGGCAGGAAAGAAGGTCGGTTCCTTAAAACCACCTTGTCCGGATGAACAGAAAGGATAGGGGCTTGGAAGAAAGAGCCTAGCGCTCACTCACTCTTCTGGCAGAGGTGATAGCTACCAGGAAAGCCGTCTTGAGAGTAGGAAGACGCAAAGGACAGTTATGATTGGGCTCAAAGGGAGCAAACTTCAGATACATCAGAACAAGGTTTAAGTCCCACTGAGGCATTATGAATTGGCACGGAAGGAAACGTGTGCGCAATGCCTTTCAGGAACGGTTAACAACTGGGGACTTAAATAGAGAACGCTGATCTGGAAGCAGTAAAAAGGTGGAGATGGCCGAAAGACAACCTTTGATAGTGCCCAGAGCAGGGCCCTGCTGGGCCAAAGAAAGAAGGAATAGAAGAACCTCAGGAGTAGGATGAGTGGTCAAAAAGGCAGGGTCACACAGCGCCGGGTGGCGACGCCTAGTGACATTCTTATCCACCGGGGCCCTAGTGACTGGCCGCGACCAAGTGCCCAGTAAGACGTCAGTGAGGGCGTCATTAAATGGCAGCAGGGGCTCCGACGAAGTGGACGCCAACTGGAGCACCTCCGTGAGGAGATTCGTTTTTAGGGCCACCGTAGGGAGATCAATGTTGAGGACCTCAACTGCCTGACAGAGCACCACTGTGTAAGAAGCGCCCCCCTCCATGGTAGGCGGAGGAGAGACAAACCCCGGGTCAGATGCAACATCCAGGCTGCCGGTCTCCTCTAAGTCGTCCGCCCAGTCCTGCTCAGAGTCACACTGATGAGCAAGAGGGTCCTCGGGCCCAGTCGTCCTCCACCTCTGCTGTGTGTGGTACAGACAGCAGCGGCAGGGCCGGGGGAAGCAGCAAACGGTGCCAGACAGGGCCAAACTGGCACCGTGTCCCAATGCGGATTACAAGTGGGGAAAAAATTGTCCTGGAACCGGGGCAAGAGTGGAACAAATGGTATCCACTGTGGCGCCGGAGGAGGAGCCGAGGGTGGTGCTGAGGCAAGAGCCGGCATCATGGGACCTTGTGACGCCGTGACCGGAGCCACCGGCGGCGCAGACGGCTCAAAAGGATCCTGACATGGGACCGTGGAGCCCGAGGCTGCGCCGGTGGGAGCCAGAGGCCTAAACAGGCGGTCCACGGTAGCAAGAAATTCTTGCACCTGTGCGGGAGTCGCCGATGCACCAGGATAAGGTGGGTAGGCCGCGGGACTCCCGGGCTCCGAAGTAGCCGCAGGGGCAGAACCCCTGTCCCCCTCGTCTGCATCCGGGGACCGACGGGTGGAAGTCGGAGAGCGTCAACGCTTCTTCGACTTTTTTGTGTTGTCTCTTACCTGAATCCGAGGGTGAAGACTAGGAACCCAAGGAGCGATGACAGTGGCCCCGCGAGCATTCTCTGGAGCGGGCCCTGGACCGTGAACGGCGCTGGGATGAGTGCCAGACCTCAAGCAACTTCCAGCCCCGCTCCCTCAAGGCCTTTGGGGCCATGACTAGACAGTCCATACAGGACGAGAGTTGTGTTGTGGTTGCTCTCCAGGCAGAAGAGACAGACGCCGTGGGGTTGCACCACCGGCATACTGCGACGGCAGGCCCCGCAATACTTAAAACCAGGCATCCCTACGTGCACCAGAGTAGACTTACAGAAGACAAAAGTCTCAAAAAGAAAGTCAAAAAGTGACTAAGGTATGTGCTCTAATCGGATCTGCGCTTACTGGCGCGGAAAAAGAAATAACTGACGTCAGCGTGCGTGGGTGGCGCCTAAATAGTCTCTTTGACGTCATCATGGCGCATACAACGCCAGGGAAGGACGAGGAGCCGAACAACGCCACTTACTGACGCGCAGAGGTACTGCTAGCGAAAACTTTCCAGATCCAGTCTGACGCCTGGGAATATTCTAAGATAAGAAATCTATCACTAACATGTCTCTTTCATATACAATTGGACAGTTTTGCAGTGGCTCGAAGGGAGCACACAGCAGATACGTAAGAACCAGTTAGAGGTCCCACTAAGGCATAATGAAGAGGACTGGAGGGAACATAAGCTGGAGACCGTCCAGAAAGCTAATTACAATAGGGGACTTAAAAAGAAAATGATCTGGCAACAGCAGAAATACTCACTGCATTCTCACTATGACAGACCAGTAACCCTTCACTTTGCCCAATGCGGCGCCCTGCTGGGTCAGGGTAAGAATAAACAAGAGTACCTGTTAAAAAGAGGAACAGGCAGAGGGCCAACCTATTTTTCTGTACACCATGGCAAAAACGTATACTTCATTGGTGGAGGTATGTTTAGCTGCCAAAATGGCATAAAAGACTTGGGGAGGAGTATCTAAGCTGTCACCTGTCGCCACTCAATCTCCAGCAATAAAGGTGGAACGTCACCTTCTTCTGTGACAGAAGGCAGCCTGATTGGAGGGCCTATGGACATGCTCAACAGCTCGGGATATCAGACTTGCCATTCCCAATCTGGAGACACAAGAATGATTTGAGCCCAGTCGGTTCTGATGTTCTTGAGAACTCTGGGCAGGAGTAGTATTTGTGGAAAGGCGTACAGGAAGCCTAAGCTCCACTCTAGACTAAGAGTCTCCGAGCGAGAACTGCCTTGGAAATTCCAGCACGCAGTACTGCTGACATTGCACGTTCTCTATGGCGGCGCTCAGATCTAACAAAGGCTATCCCCGCTTAGAAGGAACCTTTTGCCACCTCCGAATAGAGATACTACCGTGATCCACTAAGCATAGACAGTTGAGTTTGTCCAGCCCAGCGTTCTGAGAGACTGCCCGGTAGTAAACCAGCAGGGAAATGCCGGACGTCCAGCCATGTCCAGAGATGCAGGGCCTCTTGACAGAGGGTCCATATCCACATCCTGCTCCAGATGGTGGGTGTGTTTTCTGTGTACACCTGCACTAGTCTTCCCTTGATGGAGAGCAAAAAGGCTTTCAATGCCAATTGGATCACTCAAAGCTCCAGCAGACTGATGTGGAGCCCGGATGCCACCGGAGACCAGAGTCCTCTGATCTCCACTTCTCCCAGATGGTCATCCAAGTCTAGAAGTGATGCGTCTGTCTCTAAAGTTGTTTCTGGTTGGGGAGGGGAGAGGGGTCTACCGCTGACCCAATCACAGTTTGCCAGCCACCACTGCAGATCTTTTGAAGAGCCCTCCGAGATGTGGACCATGTTGGAGAGATTCCCTTGATGCTGCGCCCACTGGAACAGCAGGTCCCACTGCAGAGCCTGCATATGCAAACTTGCATGAGTTACAAGCAGGATGCAGGAGGCTACGAGGCTCAACAGCCCCACAGTCAGTCTCACTGAAATCCAGGATAGAGGCTGAAACATTGGTATCATAACCCGAATATCCTCAAATCAACGCTCTGCAGGATAAGCCCAAAACTGCAATGTGTCCAGAATAGCTCAGATTAAAGGGAGCGTCTGAGAAGGGGTCAGATGTGACTTCAGCAAGCTGATAGTGGACTCAAGAGAGTGCAGGAGGTCAGCTGTAGCCTGGAGGTGGGAGACAACTGCCAGGGGTGAGCCCCCCCTTAAACAGGTATTAGTTGAGATACAAGAAGACTGGAACCTCTGATCCCCATATATGAACTGCAACCCCCACCATTACCTTGGTAAACACCAGAGGAGTGCTGATAAGGGCAAAGAGGAGCACAGCAAACTGAAAGTGCTTGTGGCCCACTGTGAACCACAAGCAGGACAGGGATTTGAATTATGCACCATGCAAGTCCAAAGCTTCCTATGAGGAAATGGAGTGCATTATACAGTACGGAAGTGTAACCTCACCGTATAATACAATTACCAACCCCTTTAGGACCTTGGCGTTTCGTTTGTCAAACCCTCAGCTCAGCTGTGTAGCTGTGGCACGGAGCAGGAAGGCTCACACAGAGGAACAGATGTTAAGGATTTAAACACCACCAAAACAATAGCAGAAGAAGTTGACACATTACTCAGGAAAGTCGACACTAATTTATAAAAATAGGCTGTACTTTTTTAAGAATTAAGACACTAGAACGAAAAAGACCCAACAAATGGTTCCAGAGATGTAGATTTTACAAGCAATAATAAATCAGTGACATTTCACACAACCACAAACAATGCTTTGGCAAAATCAACGAATTGGACACTTGAAACTTTTTTAAGTAAAACTTAGGGAAGTGTCACTGCGGTCGGTTAGACGTACTTCCGGCGACCTACTCCCGCAGGGAGTTAGTCAGGGGGACCAGCAATGTCCTCAAGAACAGTTAACTTAGTGGGTGTAGCAGTTCTTAGCAGTTCCAGGCACTCTATTTGCATTCTAATAGAGTGGTCCTGATGCAAGAGATGAAGAATGCTAAAGATGCTCTAAGGATGCTGTGTATGCGACGCGGTCGACTGAGGTCTTTCTGCACGGGGTCCTTGGTCCATGAAAATTGTGAGGGGGTCCTCTGTCTGCAGGGTCGAGATCTCACAAAGTCTACTCCAGTCTGGCCAAATCCCAGTCGGCACCAGACTAACAACCGCAAGTTGTTGCTATCACAGGCCACTCCTTCCTGAGTCGAAAACTTGTCTTTTGAGGTTCCCAGCAACTCTCCGACAGCACTCCCTAGCTCAGCGAACTCGGGTTCAACACTGTGCATCAGATCTTAGTGCCCGAAGGTTCGCGGCGGCGATGGTAGCGGCTTGAATACTTTGGGCTACCAACTTGCTCGACCAGGCTTCTTCAACTCTTGTGTACCTGTGCTGTGAACTGGAAGCCAGTCCATTGGCCCTTGCAGTTCCTTTGGCTTGACTGGGCTCAGGAGACAGCTTCTCCTTGAGCAGGACATGATATGCACAGTCCATCTCTTCGCTAGCCACTAGATGCACCAGGTGTAGTCCTCTTCCGTGCAGAGTCTCTTTGCTTCTTCTTCTGAGGCAGCAGAGATCGTTGGTTTGGGTGCCAGGGGTGTGTAATCTGGTTGGTAGCCAATGGGCAAATAGGTTCACTCCCAACTAGTAACTACATCCTGTGGAGTGTGGCATCTGGTTTTCCCAGGATGCATCATTCTACCTACTCCCAAGAGGGTGTACAGACTTCATTAGCCTACCCCCAAGGGTGTGGCTACCTCAGGGCTATACGTCCCTGGGAAAACCGGTTGAGCAACTGGTTTCCCCTCTCTGCTTCCCCTGCAGGAGGGAGGTGACAACTCTCTGGCCTGCAATCCCTCATTGCTCTCCTTCCTGAGCGTTATTAGCACTTATCTCTAGGAGGGCAGAAAGCCTATCTTGTGGAGAAGGCACAAGAGCAACAAAGTGGCAGCTAATGCTGCAAACTGCAAAGAGTTACATCAATTTTGACTTGAGGAACAAGTCGGGCTTAATGTAACAAGTTGTTTGATACCCTGGATGCCAATTTTAGTTGTACCGTTTAAGAGTTAGCACAGTTGAGGGGTCAGCTTGTAACCCTGCACTCACCAATTAGGCGACCAAGTCTTTCCACAGTAACATTGTAGTTTTGCATGTTTTACTACCAAGGACATAGACAGCCCATGTCCTGTCTGTGTCATATGTTGCACCCTGCCTTTATGGCTTGGTAGGCTTGCCAGAGGAATGACTTACACACATGTCCAGAGGAAGTGGTGGATTTGCATTGCTTTCAATGGCAAAGGCAGGCTAGCAGTGCACAACTGCTCTACCAGTCTGCATTGGCAGACCCGGGGACCTCCAGGGTGGCAAAATCAGTCCTTCAAGTGCTAGCTTACCCCTCTAACTTACATACCCTGGGAATGAGGGTACAATTTGCTGGGGACTTAGCCATTTACAGTTGGGTACAGACAATTCAACATCCACCTTAGGGTCAGGTCACTGGCATTGAGATCTAGTTAGCAGGCCTTAGTGCACACGCAACACAGAAAAACCTGCAGCATCAGTTATAAAGTCTTGGGAGTGACCATAGAAAGAGGCATTACCTTTACTACCATCCAGTCCAGTGAGTCCAGGGCAGACGGGACTTGAGCGAGTGTGGGCATTTTTAATTGCTCCTTTTCACAAAAAAATTGAGAAGGCGCAGGTCTATTATATGTCGAAGGCTTCTGTCCTTTTTGGGTACAGAAAGTAGTGGGAATAACAACCATGCCCTACATCTAATGCTGGCACCCTCTCTATGGCTAGGGGCTAATGAAAGGCCAAAGGGCCTGGCCGCAGCCCAGCTGTCCGAAAAGCGATCCAGTGCGGAGTCCGCCCTGTCTCTGAACAGATGAGAGCTATCAAAGGGCATGTCCATGACCAAGGCCTAGGCCGCCAGAAAAGCCAGTGGTTCTTAAACTGGGGTGGCTCCGAAGGGCTAACGACGATGAAATCGCTCTACCCAGCGAATCAGTCGTGTCCAGCCCACATCGACTGGCGAACTTAGCTGCATCTCTCCCATCAGCAATGGCCTGAGAGAGTATGGCTGGGGCCTTCTTCGAGACCAAAGGCAGCAACTGCGCCACCAAGTCAGACTGTATTAGTGTATCTGCCCAAAAAGCATGTGGGGATCACGGACCACAGTGCAAGACTGGTAGAAGAGAACATTCTCTTACCAAAAGTATCCTGCCTCTTGGATTACCTGTTCGGTAGAGTGGTAGGGAATGAGTCGGGATTTACTCTGGAAATGGAGGCTTGAACCACCATGGGTCTTCATCAGGACCGAAAAAAAAAAATGCGGCCTGTGTGCTTGAGGATAAAGGGTGTCAGAAAGGTGAACAAACCTAAAATTTTTAAAATATTGTCTAATCTCTATACAAACCTCAGTAAAAACATCTCACCTGGTGCACATGGCTACTTAATGTGCTTCATATTTGAAGCATAAAAGTGGTATCCCCTTTGAATTTGTAGATGTAGGGTCCTAAATAATAAAACATATGTTGTATGATAATGCAGACATGAAGGCAGGCAAACATACGGCAAGCCAAATCTGAATTGGCCTTACCTTGAGCACCTAGTGGGTCTTTTAAATATAGTAAAACCCAATGTAGAAAGAGAGCCTTCATGGTGACTTGCATACAGGTATAGTAAGGCAACCAATACCTTAGAGATCCAGAGCAGATTCTCTGTAGAAACAAAGTTAACAAAGGAACAATAGGTTAGAGGATATAAATGTATCATCCCTCTGTAATGTAGAGGACAGTAATTACAGCAGCTCACCGTTGCCTGGTGTTCTAGAGGGGATGAGTCGCGTCTTAGCGCCGGGGAAATTAATTCAGCCGACGGGCGGCTGGAGCCCGCGAATACTTGTGAGGTCTGCAGCGTCAGCGTACAAGTCCCAGCAGACGCGGCCGTCCGCAATGACAGAGCAGCGTTCCTGAGAATAGCTGCATTGGCCTGAGTGATGTGCAGGAAGCACTGGTTGCTATGGGAAACCCACACGAAAAGTAACAAGCATTGGCATAGCCAATAGATTTTGCCTTTGGTGGAACAAAATTGACACCTTAGCTGCAATTTACTTTAAAGGATTAAATAATGCTATGCTTTGCAGCCAAATATTTACTTTAGACCAACATTTCCTTTTATTATTTACAATTTTTTTTTCCAACAGCAATGCAGTGTTCCAGAAGCAATGGGGAATAGAGGTGGGTGATGGTGGAGGGGAATAACTGGGGGGGCAGGGGTTGGTAGGCGGGCGGAGTTCACATAGAAGTAACACGAGGGAGAGTGTGGGGATTTACATGAAAGCAACATGTGGGAGGATGGGTGTAGGCGTTGGAGCAAAGCACAAGGAGGAGCACTACAGGAAGGGGGCCAGGCGACAGAGAGAAACTTGGGAGAGATTTACATTAGGGAGAGAAAAAAATTAAGCACGGTGTGCTTACAAAAATTAAAGCACAAGCAAAGAATTTTCTAGGCAATCTTCCTAAATAATATTATCATTGCCTATTCATGTTTATGGCACTTACGACAACCAATGTCCCTTCAACCGATCTCTAGGAAATGCGTTTTTAGAACACTCACCGGCACTTCATAACACGATTTCCGCCCAATCCTAACAAAATCGACTCAGAAGTGTCACTTTTGTGGTACTCAGCACTAGGCCACGCCGGAGCCATCTGTCATCATTATAAACATGCGCACGTACCCGTGCGCCCCTCCTTAAGTGTATTCAATGTCAGGGAAAGTGCAGACTGCCTGGGAGCGTGTGTGCACGGGCCAGTGGGACCCTCAACCCCGGACCTCCGGCTCTTTCTGCTTTCCAATACGGACTCAGTCACCAATGCACTATCCATACAAGTTACCGCCACATCACGGACTATAGCGAGGAGAGACGAGGAGATGAACCGAGCTGACACCAGCCAGCAGACCGACGAACTGCATGCAAGGTGTCAGTCAACTGCAGGACGTCCCCTGAAACTAACATGGGGCTGGGGGAGCGCTGGCGAACAGCTTGGGGACAGACAAATGGCACACCGTGAAAAAAATACAGAGCAACTGGGGAATTGAAACCTACTGAACTTTAGAAGAGTAAATTAAATCACATCGCACTGGATAAAGCAACAAACACAGAAGCAGGAGGAAACAATAAGTAAGGGCGAACGCGGCAGCGGAAGTGAAGGCAACCATACCACTTTGTCTCAGAGTGACAAGAAGTAAACGCCTACGCGCTAATTAAAAACAGATGGCGGCGGGGTGAAAGCGAAAGGAAAAAGCGCAGCAAACGCACTAATTAAAAGTGGGTGGCGCGCCTGCTCGTAACCACGAACATAGGCCGTGGACGGATACAGTTCATGGAAAAGGTGGGACATGCACCCGCCTTTGCCCAATTGCATGCAGGCTTCGCATGCAAAGGCCAATAGAAAAAAAGCAACCAAAACAAAAATCATGCACAAGCGTGTGAAAAGTCCAGAGCGATTACAAGAGGTTGTTTTATTCAGAGCAGCACATGCGCGCTGCGCTAGGCTTGATGTAAAAACCAAGCCTAAGGTACTGAGGAAACTTACACGAAAAGTGCTGAATAGGGACGCCCAAAAGACATTCAACTGTTCCTTGTAGTTAACGCCATGTGAATGCCGATAACCACAAGTAAGTAGGTCTGTGCATTCTTATTAAGGGATTGTGTCTGACATTCTAGGTTTTGAGTGCAACAACAATAAAACAAAATGCAGAAAGCTGATAAATAATGACAATAAACAGGCAGGTTGGTACTCAAATATGCATAAACAAGAACATGAAATAAGCTATAAGACAGCCAGCCCATGTGTGACCTTCCTCGATCATTCAATTGAACATTGTATATAGTCTACCTAATGCACAGATATAATATATGCATACAGTAAACACATTTCAGGGGAAAAATACGCATACTGCACTTCAATTGACAAAGTACACATTTGAATATACACTTTACAGATCTGATTTAAAAAAACTTTCATTGGAGAACAATAAGTTACTTGCCCCATCAGGTATATTGCTATAAACAAACATCTACACCTCAGACGAGGGGTAAAAAGAAGTCACAAGCCATATGCTTAGTAGGCTATCATAAATATCCACTCAGTTCAAAAGTGGCTATCTAATCAGAATAAGTATAACATTAGTCTGGTATGTAACAATCAGGAGATGTGCCTAACATTAGTGTTGCTGAGTTACTTCAACCAGTATTGAGGAGAAACACTGTTCTTGAAATCTACTAGGATTCAGTGATCCCATGGTTTACTTCGGCAAGCAGGTGTATTTACTTGCATTCTCTTAAGCTCAAAGTAGCTGCCAGATCACCTGCTCCTGGGTTGTACATATAACTTTCTCCAACACCCACTACCTTAAACACTCAGCTGTATGATTCATCTAATGGAAGTGGTCGACAAGTGGGGCTCCCCAAATATTGCAGTAGACTCTAGAACAGGGGTCTTCAAACTGTGGGGAACGACCCCCAGGGTGGCTGTGGAGCAACGCAAAGAGGGTCGCACATTCCAGCTCACACGTCTGCCCAGGTGCTTCAGCCCCCGCTACCCTCATCCTGTGCTGCAGTGCAACTCGAGCTGCTGGGGTTCAGCTGGGCAGTGTCTGGAGTCTTATCTCTGGCACGCCTGTCCGAGTTTTGCATAGGTCTTTTTTTTTTTTTTTTGGTGCAAGACATTTATTGTACAAAAAGAAAGGTTACACTGCGTCACGCCAACAACCCGGAGGCTGGACGCGATATAGACAGGTGTCACATAACCATAAGTAGTTAGCAAGGAATCATACATCAAGGCTGGCGGCGTGCCACCAAAAGAGATATATACCACTGTCATAGGCAAGGAGTCCAACAGTGCAACCATTGCAAGGTAAATAGTCTCACATTTTTGGGCGCCGTAGACTTACAAATTGACCTCAAGCTCTCAGCCTCACCTCGCCATCACGACGAGTGCAAGAGCCGCAGCTCAGTAAAACAGCAGTTCAGATAAAACATGTCTACGGACACCTTTTCACCCAATCCCCCACAACAATCGGAGGGAAACAACGAACTTCGGTGCAGAGCGGCATCAACAATCATTCATCATACCGCACATACGCAGGGCCGTGTGTTCAAGGACCAGGCAGCAATAGAAGGATGCCAACCGGTGGCAGGGGTAGCGGCGGGAGGACTCCAATGCATCACCCACGGGCGGGGCAGAGAGGGGGAGGGGCAAAACAAAACAGCGGGTCACCTGGCCAGAGAGGGGGACATGACGCCAAGCTGGCCAAACACGCAGCAGGCACGTAGCTAGGCAGCTGTAGAGCACTCCGCAGTCACCAAACACATCCACCAATCATGAACCACTTTGTCCAAGGAAATGCATATAAGGGCCAAAGTCTTCACCCCATGTCATCAGAAACGCCCGCTTCAGGGGAGCCCTCGGAGGAGTCAGAACCCGCTCGCTCTCAAGCCCAATGAAGGAAGGGCTCCCAGATGTCGTTGGGCCTAGAAGCGGTGGGCATCGTTTCCCAGTAATGTGTGAGTTGTGTCTGACCATATGTAACGTCTCCAACCAACGCGGCGAACGTAGGCAAGGCTGCATAGGTCTTTAAAGACCATTTGCATATTTACATGCCTTTGTAAACTAGTTACCGAGACTTAGTGTTTTTTCCTGGTTCCAGTACCCCATGGGTCCCCACTCTGCCTATTCCTTACATTTGTATTTTAGATTTACTGCTTTTTAAGATTTAGATTTACTGCTGTAGTGTGAGAAAAGACAAATGCCTACCCTGTGTTGTTTAAAGAGGCTGCAAAGATCTCCTCTTGATACCAAATAGACTTATAAATAAAAAAAAGTATATATTCATTCATTATGTGACTATTATGTCTTTGTTCTCTTTAATTATCAGTAATGGGTCATTGAGGCAGCCCTAGAACACAATTAAAAGTGTTTTCTATGTATATTTGCTGTTCAAAGTGTGCACAGATAAGTGCTTAAAATACAGATTTAGGTGACTGCTTATTTTTGTACAGACTAGGCCATCAAAATAATGAGCAGGCAACCCTAACCATATGACTGGAAGTTTGTTGCAGGATCAGCACATTATTTATTTACTCTACCCTAGATCCCCGATTAATGCCCTAATAGCAATAGTTTAACTTAAATCTTAAATCCTATGCCGCAGCCAATAACATGGTGAGTTACTTCAAGTGTCTGGGAATGCACCCTGCATTCAAAGAACTCACTTCTCATTCTCGCCCTTCACTTTCACGTCACCCTACACTCACAGCGATCACAATGCACTCACACTGATCACCATGCACTCACACCATTCACCCACTCACTCTGCACTCACAATGCACTTGCACTGTTCCACCTATACCTCACCCTGCAGTCACACAAGCACACTACTCTTCCTGCACTCATGTGACACTTCACTCACCTGTCCCCCTCACTGCTCAATATGCAACTCACTCAAACAAGCCCATCAGTAATCATACATTCATTTGTCCCATTCTGAACTTGCATCCGCACCCAAATACGTACGGCCATCTCACTCACCCTGCAGTCACTCTTTGAACCCTACTCTCACACTGTTGCACTGCTCAGCATGCACTCACACGGGCACTCTTGTCACCCACACAGTGCAGAGGGTTAATGTGCCTGCTAGAAAGAATATGTACCATGCAGATCACAGAAACGAGTGTGAGTAAACTAAGAGTAGTGCCATAAAAAAATGAAATGTTTGTCAGAAAGGTGCTATAAAGAGATGAGGTGCATTGTTGGTGAGTGGTAGTGAGGGAATTCATGGAGAAGAAGGAAACAGGGGTGAGGCACCAAAAAAGACTGTTGCACTGTGTGCAACCAGTGTTAGGGCCAGCCCTGGCTGGGAGTGTTAGCCCCCACCAACCCGAAGTTCTGGTCTAGTGGCTCCTCTGCTTCTGCCAATTATTATTATTCACATTTGTAGTACGCTACTGTTACCAAAAGATGTCCTGCGGCTAGTAACCATCTGCTACCTGAAGGCCAATGAGAAACACACAGAAGGAGAAGGAGAACCAGCCAAATAGGGTAACCTACAGAGTACAGAGAAAGGTTTTTATATCTTCCACAAGGATAATAGATTCTTGATGGAGCAAAGCAAAGGTGGGTGCAAGTTCCATAACTGTGCGGCCTACACCAAAACGAGACAGACAAATCACGCCTTCTTGAATCAGGGCATCATTACATGTAATGGGGTAACCCTGTAACCCTCAGAACCTGGCTGGGTAATAAACAAAGTAATAATGGTTCTGAATAGTTTGTTCACACCAAAAGCGGGGATTGCGCAATCCCCGCTTTTGGCGTGAACGCACAAGTTACTACTTGTGTAACGATATATCTGTAAGAGACATTAGTTAGTGATAGATTCCTTACCTTAGAATATCCCCAGGCGTCAGACCGGATCCGGAAACTTTTGCGTAGCAATACCCCTGCGCGCCGGTAGGCGTCGTCTGCGGCTCCGCGTCCGTCGTCGGCGTCGTGAGCGCCGGGATGACGTCGTCGGAGTACTTAGACGGCGCCCATGCGCGCTGACGTCAGTTCTGACACACAGCTTTTCTGCGCCAGATACGCAGAGCCATGATAGAACTAACACTGGTGCCATGAAACTAGGGCCCTGAAAGGGGATGACCTTAACCCTAGATATCGGTTCGCAGAACGGGGAGGATGGGTGGGTCGGTAAGGAATCTATCACTAACTAATGTCTCTTACAGATATATCGTTACACAAGTAGTAACTTGTGCATCTGAAAGAGACACGTTAGTGATAGATTCCTTACCTTAGAATAGATACCCCAGCAATACCAACCCCGGTGGTGGGTCTGCGAACCAATATCACACCAGAAAGTCCTGGAGGACGGAACGGCCAAAGAAGCCATCCCTCCGGACTTGACTGTCCAGGCAGTAGTGTCTTGCGAACGTGTGCAGCGAGGCCCACGTAGCTGCCTGGCAAATGTCCTGCAGGGGGACACCTCGGCCCAGGGCAGTTGTCGTTGCCGTGGCCCGAGTGGAGTGAGCCCGCAATCCAGCCGGGGGCTCCTTCCTCGCCATGGAATAACATGCTTGGATACACAAGATGATCCACCTAGAGATGGTCCTCTTGTACACAGCCTTTCCCTTCTTCGCGCCCACGTAACCAACGAAGAGTTGGTCATCCACCCGGAATTGGCGTGTGCGATCTAGGTAGTAGGAGAGTGCAAGTTTTGGATCCAGACGGTGGAGCCTCTCTTCCTCTTTCGAGGGATGCGGAGGCGGAAAGAAGGTGGGCAAAGTGATGGACTGCCCGATGTGGAAGGCCGTGACAACCTTGGGCAGAAAGGAAGGCCGTGTACGTAACACCGTCTTGTCAGGATGAACAGACAGGAAAGGTGGAGAAGAAGAAAGAGCCTGGAGCTCACTCACTCTCCTGGCAGAGGTGATGGAATGCCGTCTTCAGAGTAAGGAGACGAAGAGGACAGTTATGAAGTGGCTCAAAGGGAGCACACATCAGATAGGTGAGAACAAGATTCAAGTCCCACTGGGGCATCACGAAGGGAAAAGGAGGGAACATGTGCGTGATGCCCTTCAGGAATCTACTTACAATAGGGGACTTGAACAAAGAAGGCTGGTCTGGTAGCCTCAAGAAGGCGGATAGAGCAGAGAGGTACCCTTTAAGAGTGCCCAGAGCAGAGCCCTGCTGGGCAAGGGAAAGAAGAAAGAGCAGCACTTCCGAAAGGGGTGCAGAGAGAGGATCCACAGCCTTTGCTGTGCACCATGCCACAAATCTGTTCCACCGGCAGGCGTATACCGACTTCGTGGAGGGACGCCTGGCTGCCAGAATGATGTCACAGACTTCGGGAGGCAAGTCAAATGGCCTCAACTGCCGCCGCTCAATCTCCAAGCTTGTAGGTGGAGACTGGACAGGTTCGGGTGCAGGACCGTCCCCTGCTGCTGCGACAGAAGGTCCTCCCGAAGAGGCAGACGAATCGGGGGATCGACTGACATGCTGAGTAGCTCGGGATACCAGTATCTTCGTGCCCAGTCCGGAGCCACAAGGATAACCTGGGCCCGGTCGCGCCTGATCTTCTTCAGCACTCTGGGCAGAAGTGGTATAGGCGGAAAGGCGTACAACAGACCGCAGCTCCACTCGCGACGAAAAGCGTCTCCGAGCGAGTGCCGCCTTGGAAATTCCAACGCGCAGAACTGATGACATTGCGCGTTCTCTTCTGTGGCGAATAGATCTAACCAAGGCTCTCCCCACTGCTGAAAGAGACCTTGCGCCACGTCGAGTTCAGACGCCATTCGTGATCCATCATGCACCGACGGCTGAGTTCGTCCGCCCTGGCATTCAGAGAGCCTGCCAGGTGTTGAACCACCAGGGTCACGCCCTGATGTTCCAGCCATTGCCATAGGCGCAGAGCCTCCTGGCAGAGGGTCCACGACCCCACCCCGCCTTGTTTGTTGCAGTACCACATGGCGGTGGTGTTGTCGGTGAACACTTGCACTACACGTCCCCGGACAGAGGGGAGGAATGCTTTCAGTGCTAGACGAATCGCCCGCAGCTCCAGCAAGTTGATATGGAGCCGGGACTCCGCCGGAGACCAGAGGCCTCTGATCTCCGCCTCTCCCATGTGGCCCCCCCAGCCCTGGAGGGACGCGTCCGTCACAACTACGTGCTCCGGGTGGGGTAGGGAGAGGGATCTGCCACTGACCCAGTCGCGGTCCGTGAGCCACCACTGCAGTTGTCTCGCAGTGCCCTCTGAGATCAGGACATGATCGGACAGGTTGCCCTGATGCTGGGCCCACTGAAACTTCAGGTCCCACAGCAGAGCCCGCATCCGCCACCTGGCGTGAAGCACCAGAAGGATGCAGGAGGCCATCAGTCCCAGAAGCCGTAGCGTCAACCTGACCGAGACTCGGGATAACGGCTGGAAGATGGGAACCAGAGCCTGAATATCCCGAACCCGCTGCTCGGGTGGATAATCCCAAAACTGCGCCGAGTCGAGAACCGCTCCGATGAAGAGGAGCTTTTGAGAGGGACACAGGTGTGACTTCGGCACATTGATGGAGAACCCCAGCAGGTGCAGGAGGTCGGCCGTAGTCTGGAGGTGGCTGACGACTGTCTGGGGCGAGCCCGCCTTCAACAACCAGTCGTCGAGGTAGGGGAAGACTGATACCCCCTGCCTGCGCAGATGAGCTGCGACCACCGCCATCACCTTCGTGAACACCCGTGGGGCGCTGGTAAGGCCGAAGGGGAGCATGGTAAACTGAAAGTGCTCTTGGCCTACCGTGAACCGCAGGTAACGCCGGTGGGCCGGCAGGACGGGGATGTGGAAATAGGCGTCCTGCAAGTCTAACGCTACCATCCAGTCTCCTGGGTCCAGGGCAGCCAGGACCTGAGCTAAAGTGAGCATCTTGAACTTCTCCGTCCGGAGGAAGCCGTTGACGTTCCGCAAGTCCAAGATAGGGCGTAGGCCCCCTTTGCCCTTCTTGGGCACCAGAAAGTAGTGGGAGTAACAACCACACCCTACTTCTGGCCCAGGAACGCGCTTGATGGCCCTCTTGGCCAAGAGGGCCGAAACGTCCTCTTGCAGAAGTTGCAAGTGATCCCCCGACACACGGTGGTATTGTGGTGGCATGGATGGAGGGGATGCCTCGAAGGGGAGGGAGAAGCCCCTTCGGACAATCTGCAGCACCCACCTGTCCGAAGTGACTGCATGCCAGTGGGAGAGGTGATGGCGAACCCTGCCCCCCACAGGCGTCACATGGGCCTGAAAACTCGGACTAGGAAGGTTTTGAGGCCGGTGCTGCTGAGGGAGGTGTGGACTGGCCTCGCCGCGGGCCCCGACCACCGCCACGGCGGTTCCCACGTCCGCCACCGCACTGCTGGACATTTTGCGGCGTGTGGCTGGCGGTAGGTGGTGGGGCGCCCCTTCCGTGGCCACGAAAGGAGCGAAAGGCACCCGTTTGCTGGCGTGGGGCCGTAAGGCCCAAGGACTTGGCCGTAGCCCTGGAGTGGATATATGATGTTACAACGCATACTTTTACTCCGCATACCATTACAACGCGGTATTTACAACGCATACCGTTACAACGCATAGCGCTTTGGGGTGCTGGATAGTGGTAAGTATAATTTACTATTCTAACTCCAGTCCCCGTGGACCCTAGGGAAGGTGTTGGATAGTAAATTAAACTTACCTCTTATCCTAGAGCGCCCCCCAGCGCAATGCGTTGTAATGGTATGCGTTGTAATGCCTGCGTTGTAGTGGTAGTGCGGAGTAAAAAATGCGTTGTAACAGGTGCATACCCCCTGGAGTCCTTGAAACGTTCCAGCGCATGGTCTGCCTTGTCGCCGAAGAGGCGACGGCTATCAAACGGCATGTCCAGGAGGGTGGCCTGGACATCGGCCGAGAAGTTGGTGGACCTCAACCAGGCGAGGCGTTGAAGCGCCACCGTCGTTGCCATCGCCCTGCCCAGTGAGTCCGTTGTATCCAGCCCACACCGGATAGAAAAGCGTGCTGCATCTCGGCCGTCCGCAAGGGCTTGGCTGAGTTTAGCCTGGACCTCCTCCGGGCATCTAGGCAGCACCTCCGCAACCGTGTCCCACAGGGTGTGGGTGTAGCGGCCCAAGAGACAGGCGGTGTTCACAGACCGCAGCCCTAAGCTTACAGACGAGAAAACCTTCTTCCCGAACTGTTCATATCTCTTGGATTCCCTGTCGGGCGGGGCTGACGGGAATGCGGTTTGGGAGTTTGAGGCCTGGATGACCAGACTCTCGGGGGTGGGATGGGTGGACAAAAAGCATGGGTCGCCCGGTGCCCGGCGGTAGCGTCTGGCCACGTTCCTATCCACAGGGGGGCCTGTGGCGGGCTTGGACCAAGTGCCCAGAAGAACGTCACATAAGGCCTCATTGAACGGCAGGAGGGGCTCCGCGGAGCCTGACTGCGGTTTGAGGACCTCAGTGAGGAGATTAGTCCTCACGGCCGCGACGGGGAGCTGAAGGTTAAAGGCCTTAGCTGCCTTCGTCAACACTACGCTGTAAGCAGAACCCGCCTCCGAAGCCACAGTCGGGGCGATGTAAATCCAGTGTCTGGCGAGGTGTCAATACCACTGGCCTCCCCAAGCTCATATGTCCAGTCCTGCTGTAACTGGCAATCATGTGCCAGAGGGTCCTCGGACCCCTCCCAATGCTCCTCGTCACCTGTGTCCGGGAGACCAGGATTAGCAGCCAGGGCCTCCTCGTGGAGATAAAATTCTCCAAAGGCCGACGGAATCGGCGCCCAGCGGCGCCCTCCCGACGCCTGAGCAGGACCGTAGGAGGCATTGGGGGCGGCAACCACATCGGCTGCCGGGGACGACACCTGAAGGGACGGCGCCGGCGAGGTCGTAAGGTCGACCGGCGAGGTCCCGGATCCGGAGCCGGATCCAGCTAGGTCTTGCGGCGCCGAGACCGAAGTCGCCAGCGGCGCCGGGGCCGAAGCACCCGACGTCGTCGGGGCCGAAGCGCCCGACCCGGAAGGACCTCCAGACGGAACCGATCGGCCCGAAGGCGCCACGGGAACCGACTGAGGAGGGAGGGCCCTCATGGCCATGAGGTACCTCTCGATCTCCTCCGGCGTCGCGCCGTGCCCAGGGACCCGAAGGTGTGGGGCAGGCGGCGACGCTTGCGACTCCCGCGGAGCCGCGTGGGCGGTGTCGCCCGAGTCCCCGGCCGCATCGTGCGAGCGTCGGGGCGGGCCGGAGGATCGATGACGTTGCTCCGACCTCTCATGCCTCTTACCTGAGGACTTGGAACCAGACGATCGGTGTCCAGTTCCGGAGCGTCGATGACTCCGACCTTGCGACCTGTCCCTCGACCTTCCGTGGGACCGGGACCCGGACCTGGAGCGGCGCGGGGCCGACTGCCTCAGCTCGAGACGCTTGCGGGACCGCTCCCGCCTAGCCTTCGACGTCAGGGCCCGGCAGTCGGAGCAGGATCGATCGTCGTGGTCAAGGCCTAAGCACTTCAGGCACCGGCGATGGGGGTCCGTGACCGACATGAGTCGGCCGCACTTCGAGCAAGGCTTGAACCCGGGCATCCCTGGCACCGATAGTCGAGAATTCGACAAAAAGAGAGAGATCAAAAGGATCAAAAATTTCAGTCAAAAATTGACTGGGGGTAGAGCTTCTTCCGGATCTGCGCTAGCTGGCGAGGAAAAAAGAAGAACTGACGTCAGCGCGCATGGGCGCCGTCTAAGTACTCAGACGACGTCATCCCGGCGCTCACGACGCCGACGACGGAGCCGCAGACGACGCCTACCGGCGCGCAGGGGTGTTGCTACGCAAAAGTTTCCGGATCCGGTCTGACGCCTGGGGATATTCTAAGGTAAGGAATCTATCACTAACGTGTCTCTTTCAGATAAACTATTCAAAACCCTATAGGATCCAAGACTGAATTGATGTACCTAGAGGATTATTGTATTTATATAGTTGTTGATTCCAAAAAGTATATGAAGTAAAACATTTTACTTGTTGTTTTTAGTGTGTATTATGCTTTAGCACAAAGTTTTCGTGCCATATATGTTTTAAATATTCGTTAGGGACAGTGATTGAAGTAATTTGTCTTCACATGTGAAAGTATTTGAGTAAAAATTTGCTTTCATTTTTTACTTTGTGGTCAGTGTGTTTGTTTATAAATGTATTAGTACACCTGTCTTGATATCTTGGTTAGGAACGAGACTTGCAAAAGGAATTATTGAAATACTAAAGCAGTGTGTATTTCTGTCCGACAGAACCATTATTACTTTATTACTTTGTTTCTTGAATTAGGGAACAATAAGCAGAGTGGCACAGGCTGAGAGGAGCATACGGATCCGACCCGTGTGCTTGATGATGAGAGGATGAGAAAGGACAGCAAGGGAGTTAGAGAATTAGATTGAAGAGGTCAGGGATGGGGAGAAATGTGAATTGCCAAAGAGAAGTGTGGACACGCAAGAAGTGAGTGTGAGCCAAAGGCGAGGGCGTCTGTTAGAACAAAGGGGAGATGTGAAAGTTGAATGGGGGACTGGAGAGGTGTAAGATACAAATAGACAAAAATTTTAATGGAGAAACGAGGTGAATGAGAAGTGCTGAGGGGCACGGGAGGTGAAGGGGCCAGACAGGCCACGAGATAAATGTGAGAGATTGTTAGAGATGAGGGCAGTGAAAAGACAGAATAGCAAGAGGTGATTAAAGGTGAAGTGGCAGGTTGAATGGGGAGTCTTCAGTAGTTGTAAAAAGGGGTGAAAGGAAATGGCCTGCAAAGTGAGGGAGGAATTCGGGGTTCGCAGAGGAGAGAGGGATGGAAGGGGGGGTGAGAGGAAAGCTGCATGGGTAAAATGCTTAACTCTGCACAAAAACGCAAGGGTTTTAAGGGACCTCTGCTTCTGCCGGCCAGGGCCAGGTGAGCTTCTAATGTGACAGCAAGTATTCCTGCGGAGTGAAAGCCCCTTCACAAAGGTTGACTAGAAATCTTTCTGATGTTAATTGCTGTATTTTGGTTATAAACAGGTACTGATGGGGTGAAATCTTTCCTCAGTGTTACTGTGTGTAAAAAATGAATCAATATAAAACAGAGATTCCCTTGAACAAGGTCATGTACATAAGCACCATAAGTGGAAAAAAGCAATAACAAGTAAATCTAGAGTAAAAAACTGACAAAATGTATTGTATACAGTAAAATTAAGAAAGCAGAAAACATAGTAAGCTGCTTGACATAGGTTACAATAATTATAATAATAAAATAACAATCCCACATTCAATATTGACCAGCAATATTGCTAATAACAGACAGAAAAATAGTAAGACATACAATTTGTGCAATACAAGGTGTGTGTTCTGATATTCTTTTTAAGGCACCGGTGTTATGCACTTCAAGATTGTACTGTGTCAACAACAGTGTCTGAGCCTCGAATCACACTGTACTAGGGCGCCCTAGAATATCAGAACACACACCTTGTATTGCACAAATTGTTTGTCTTACTATTTTTCTGTCTGTTCTTAGCAATATTGCTGGTCAATATTGAATGTGGGATTATTATTTTATTATTATAATTATTTTAACCTATGTCAAGCAGCTTACTATGTTTTCTGCTTTCTTAATTTTACTGTATACAATAAATTTTGTCAGTTTTTTACTCTAGATTTACTTGTTATAGTTATTGCTTTTTTCCACTTATGGTGCTTATGTACATGACCTTGTTCAAGGGAATCTCTGTTTTATATTGGTTGGTGAACCCCATTTCCCTTGACTTCAGTTAAGGGGTACCTCTCCTTTTTCACTTACGTAAAAAATGAATTTCAAAATAATGAAGCAATGCTATCCCAAAGTATTTACATTTTCTTCCCACACAATTTAGTCAAGCCTGTCGCGTAATTTGGTCTTCACCTGCCTCAATTCCAGTAGCCCTTCCTACAGGTTTAGACATTTTTGTCAGGAGGGGGTCCTTACACCTCAAAATGTTGACAGGGGGGTCTCGGCATCCAAAAGTTTGAAGACCTCTGCCCTAGAACAATGTTGAAGGATCCTCGCATTAACTTTCTGCCTCGTCTGACCCACGTGTAGCTCGCCACATGGGCTAGTGATAACAAAGATCACGTCAACATAATTGTAATTGCTGAATGTGGTAGGGCCTCTCTGGGGAGTGGGTCTGGGACAATTCCTACAGTACGCAAATATTTCCTGCACAGATCGGTCGATCTGGCCAAAGTTTCGAGCGGAGTCAGACGTATCTCATGCCATGAATGTCCCAATGGACCCGGGTTCAAGTAGAGATCTAATTTCCAGGCTATTTGTTGCCTTGAAGGACGACAGACACATAGATATGGTGCCAATTCATGATAGTTTGGTTAAGGACCGTGATGAACTTTTCACGTGGACTACCTGAAGGAGGTGGAGTGAGAGATGGGGGATTCACACACAACTTCCCCTATTGATAAGGGGGAGAACCCCTAGAAAGGGATGGACCTCTGGCTGCTGTTAATAGCGCATCAGTGACTGCATGCTGCTCCAGCACGCCCCCCCTTCCTCCGAAACCTGCAGCAGGTGGTAGGATGCCATGCGTTAGTTGGTGTGCGGCCTTGGTTGGGGAATGTAAATTATAATTGACAATATGATAAATTGGGGATTAGTACCCCACCCGAAAGGCCCGGGCTGGGCTGGGCCTCCCCTGACTGCTGTGTATCGCCTATGTAATTTGGGGGACAATGCTGCACAGTTATGTTGCCATTTTGAAAGGTTTACACTTTTTATGTATAAAAGGTAATAAAGACGTTTTTATTTTATTTGCCCAGCATCCGTAGAGTTGCACTGATCATTCTCACAGCATAGCAAGGGATGCCACACAGTTGTCCACGAATCCAACACAACTATGTGAGGTCCAGGTGATAAGCAATATTGTCAGGCACATCACACACAGCTTTCAGTTAGGTATAAACAAAGCTTGCTCTGTATCTTTGCCAATGGAGTTCCAAAGTCCATGGAACTTGTCAAACCAAATTCTGATCGCTATAAGTCAGGCACATCATACACAGCTTTGAGTTGGGTATAAACATGTCTTGTTCTGTATCTTTGCACAATGAAGTTCCAAGGTCCATGGAATTTGTCAAACATAATTATGACCGCTATAAGTCATGACATTATGTAGTGTGCGAAGACACAGGTTGGGTGCTTCCTACGGCATATAAAAAAAGAAGGACAGAGGGAACTGTAAGAGATTTAGCAAGAAACGCAGATTCACCAAAATGAATACCCTGTAGTGTCAGTGCCTCTTTATCAGCTGAGGGTGGGCAGGAGAATAAAAATGCAAAGAGTTGTGCCACCTGCCACAAAGTGGTTGGTGATCAGGCCCAACATCAGGCTTAACTACAAACGGAGAGCCAGAAAGCTACAAAGTCACACTTGCAGGTTTGTGAGTACTCTACAAAGTACAAGTCATAGTGAATTTTACACTACACTTGCAAACCTCAACGGCAGGATGCCTCTGTCAACAGCAATCTTGTGAACCTCAACTGCAGGATACCTCAATCATCAGAAATCTTGCAAACCACAACTGCAGGATGCCTCAATCAGCAGCAATCTTGCAAACCTCAACCACAGGATGCCTCAATCAGCAGCAATCTTGCAAACCTCAACTGCAGGATGCCTCAATCAGCAGCAATCTTGCAAAACTCAACCGCAGGATTCCTCAATCAGCTGCAATCTTGCAAACCTCAACTGCAGGATGGCACAATCAGTAGCAATCTTGCGAACCTTAACCGCAGAATGCCTCAATCAGCAGAAATCTTGCAAACCTCAACCGCAGGATGCCTCAATCAACAGAAATCTTGCAAACCTCAACTGCAGGATGCCTCAATCAGCAGCAATATTGCAAACCTCAACCACAGGATTCCTCAATCAGCAGCAATCTTGCAAACCTCAACTGCAGGATGGCACAATCAGTAGCAATCTTGCGAACCTTAACCGCAGAATGCCTCAATCAGCAGAAATCTTGCAAACCTCAACCGCAGGATGCCTCAATCAACAGCAATCTTGCAAACCTCAACTGCAGGATGCTGCAATCATCAGCAATCTAGAAGGTTTACCATAAAAAATACTGTAGCAACACTTTTAGTTTCAGGCTCATAAACAGTGCTAACCTGTGATTATGAACAAAATTATGTTCTCAAAATGTGGAAGTACATAAGCCACTATGGCATGCTTCTATTTTTGTTGTTCAAATGTTTCAGTGACCAAGGGGTTTTATGTACAACACATACAAAATAGATTTTGTACACAGAAGCATTTGTCATCGATTGCTCTTGCTCCATCCACTCAGGTGCTTTCTGACTTGTGCTATGTCGGTCTCTGCGCAGGACAAATACACTATTAGTCATCTCAATGAATGGAGACAACTTCAATTAGGCTAGTAATAATTCAGAAATTGCACTAATCATAAGATGTCTGAGAAAGGAATACATCTCGCTGTGAAGACATGACGTAAGCTCTTCGAGAAACACCCGCCTTAATAAATGTTTTGGTTAGCTCTAGAGATTTGACAGTGTTTCTTTCATAGAAAGGGTTTAATGATGGAGTTGAGAACCCAGAACCTGATCCCTCTCTATATAAATTAATTCCATTAGCCTGAAAGCATTACTTATTTTTTGTTTGCAAAAACAAATCTGAGCTGGAACTCCTTTCCAAAATGCGTTTTGTTGCTTGCTCATTCTATGTTTCATTGAATACTGAACTGCTACTAAGATCAGCTCTCCTTTCTGCAGACACAATGAATGATCCTTTTTTTTTCAAAGGTTTCCAGGCCTGGATTCACACTGATTAGTAATTATTACCTATCATTTTGCAAAGTGTCACATTTTTCTGAAATTTACTGCGAAATGACCAAAATCTTGGTTTTATAATCTCTAATTAAAAAGCTATTGTGGAATAGTGACGGTTACTTAATCGTGTCTGGAACCTATCAGGTTTCTTTATAATCTTGATGTGGCCGACTGCACCCCATTCCTACTGGCCTTTCATCCTCACTCATATGTCTGAAAATCTCCTGGTTTCCCTATGGATCAGTAAACTCTGTCGAAAATGATTTGAATACCTTGCCTTTTCATACCAGTTTATGGTTTACGATCATTCCTACGAAACAATTGCTTTGTAAAAAGGGAAAAAGCGCAGTTTTATTTCTGTGCACTGCCTCATTCCTAGGCACTGTAGCCATTAGAATGAGAGGATGTTCACTGAAAGTGTACTTTCTCTGGACGAACAAAGCACGGTTATTTCTGCATCAGGTTACCCAGTAATGAACTTTGCTTATCCAGCCTACAAACTGACTAAAGCACACTAGTGTGCCCCACACCATATCAAGATTAAGTAATCTATTGACAAATCGCTCATCAGAGAAAAAACACTTTCACAGTGCTCCAACCATGACAAAGAGGGTGATGTTTAACTAACAATCGGTGGAAATCTGACATTAAAAGGACAGCATATGGAAGTAAACCCAATGTTCTCATTTTCGAAAGTGGATTTTGTTCCTGGAGGCGATCTTAAGTCTTTATTCAACTAACAGGACATATAATAAATCCACTCTTCAAAGCTCTGACATCTACTATAACAGATTTTGGTAGTCAACGTGACAAACTGTGTAATAATAGCCTTATTTAATTGATGAGGCGGTCCTGCAGAAAAGAGAGCGGTGAAACCTTACCAGCCTATCGCCCTTCAGGTGTGAAAGGAACTCTTGTGCTTATCAGCAGAGCCATCTTGGGCAGTGCTCGGAGTGACAGCTAGACCAAAGAGCTACTAATCCTGAAACCGACACCTCTAGGTAGGACACGAGGGCTCACCAGCTGTCTCGCTTCCACTCGCGACCCTTCGGTCGATTATCGGATCACTGCTGGGTGGGTGAGACAAGGGGCCACCTCGTGTCATCTGCAGGACGTCATATCTCCTAAACTTAACCTAGGGTTTCAGAAATGATTCTGATGGAACCGCAGACATCATCATGCAGGTAGGCATTGGGAGAGGGGGCTGTGTGCCAGAAACACAGAGTGCACGAGCGCACGGTGCTCAGACCTGCTGCAGAGTTCTCGGTTTTCACGCGCCGCCATTTGGATTAATATCAAAATTCATCCGACAAACTGACGTCAGAAACAGCACCTCCTTTCACCTCGAAACTGTCACTTGTGTGAGGAGCAGATCAAAGTACAGGATTACCGCAGCCGAAAGGTACCCTACTTTTCGGGAGCACAGTACAAGGGATACGTAACGCTCACAGGTATCGAATGACAAAACACCTGTCACAGCGCACCACAGACATCCTTATCGGCGCCCACGATGCAAAGCTTTTCTAAGCCATCCACCGGGCACACTGGCGGGATTTTGTTATCACCACTTAGCATCTTTCTCAGAAGAATACCTTGCAATGCTTAGAGTAGTAGAATGCCGTACATACATATGTCCAGGAGTCCTCGGCTTCACGCTTCATAGAAGAAAATCGCTTAACTGAATTTGGCCTCTACATATCTGAAAACAAACCTAGACATTTTAGGAATAGTCGCATGCTACAAAAACTATGGCTTGCACCCCACCCCACCCCACCCCACCCCACCATTCACTGGCATCGGCCAGGTGCTGCACCCTTCCCTGCTCAGGGCCCAATCCACATTCTCGTTCCTTTTCTTGTATTCATTTCAACATGTCATAAGTGATGTAAGGTGTGAGGTCATAAGCAGTGCGTAATAGGGACGAATGTTAGTTTTTTTTTTTAAATGAACTATAACTGGTGTATTTCAGTGTTTTTTTGTGTGTATTTTTTTTTTACAGTTAGTTCATGTCTCATTCCAACACCTAATTAATTATAATGTCACTTTAACCTCTGTTACTTTTACAGAACTGCTGGAGGTTTTGGGTCATGTTTTAAATTGGACACAGCAGGGGCGGCTCTAGGCTATTGGCGGCCCTGGGCAGGGAGCCTAGGTAGGGGGAACCCGAAGGAACGCATGAGCAGAGGCCAAGGGCCGCCACGCAAATATGTATCCATCATCAGAGGATTATTATATTAAGGATATATATAGGAGGGCGGCCCCTGGGGTTTGGCGGCTCTGTGCAGGTGCACAGCTTGCACATGCCTAAGGCCGCCCCTGGACACAGCCAGGATGCAGCTAACCCTTCTGCGCATGGTCTTTGGCCGTAAGCCCCCAACCAGCATGGTCTTAACCCCACCACTTTTTTTGGGTACCGCAGAACTCTCGCAATATCATTCTCGCAAGCATCCAACCCATGATACCAGGGTATCCTTAGGAACTTGAACCGTACCATGGGGTGAATGCTTTCACAGTGGGTTCCAGAGGAATACCACAAAACCTCACATGAAGGCTATGCTGGGTCCTGCGAGAATACCGAAGTACCAGTGGCCAGAATAAAAAAATCTGATTACTGGGGAGGCATCTGGGTCCCTCCCCACACTCCCAGAAATGCCTGGGCAGCAAAAGGGCAGGGGTCGGTGTGTCCCTCTCCTGCCCCCTTATGCCTTTTTTTCATAACACTATCAGGAAAAAGGGACCAGGTCCCTGGGTCCTATAATGGCTGCCACCACATTGTCTTGAGCTGTTGAGGTTGGCAATCAGATTGTGAAGTTCTGTGGCATCGTTTTGGGTACTGCATTTCCTTACTGGCTCAAGGGACAAAAGTTTTCCTCAGGCAAATGTGGAGGGGGGAGTCCCGTGGTACAGAACAATTCAGTTATCACTAACTTTTATAAAAGATTAACCCCTTCATGGCAACCATAAGCACTTCTAAGTGTGAATTTCTCAAAAACTATTGAAACAAATTTAAACCATTTAATAAAAAGCCCGCTTTATTGATAATGTTCTAGCTTTCTGCCAAATTTGGTGTAATTCCATTCAATCATTTTTTCCGTATCAGAGAGCAAAGTTTCCTACAGTAATTAAACTGGGAAATCATACTTTTGGGACTCACTTTTTTACTTGGCCCCCACTTAATGGATCACCGTGAAACATCCAGGAAGGAGCCAAAGTGAGAGAACTTATTTTTTAGAAAGGTTCTGTGCATTTTTATTAAGCAAACAAAAAAATCTTTTTTTGTATGGAAAGTCAGACCTAACTAGCTACACTGGGGCTAGTGCCCTCAATGCAATACATTTATTTATATCAACAAAAAAATGAACTTGAAATGGAGTTAATATTGAGTAAGATTAATATGTTAACAATGGCTTTGTCACTGAAATGAAAAAGTAATTTAATTTAAGAGGCGGCCACTGTGTAGTTATAGTTCGGTCAGAGTTTCTATAGGAGAGCTTTTTCATTTTCATAATAACTTTGGGGCCGTTTGAAGAAACTTTCCCCAAAAAGTTCATCCACCTCAGCTCCATTCTGGAAGGTTTTGGGATGATCTGTCAAGTGAGTAAAAGGAAATGAGGGGTTGGGTGGGTGTTGAGCCTCAAGGGTCCCGAAACTTTGCTTTCTATTGTTAATTCCCATCGAAAGTTTTTAAAGCAGCTACAGAAAGAACAATTGAACAGAATTATACCAATATTGGTAAAGCCTGGAGGGGGGGGGGGCGTGGCCAAGCGAGCCAGCATGGCGGACGCGGCTTAACAGAGCTCCGTCCCGCCTGGCACTGATCCTGTTTAATATCCTGCCTCCCCCTGCTCCTGCACCACCCACGGTGTGCGGCCTGGTGCTGTGGTGCGGAGCTCGATTTTCGCGGGTTCCGGCGGCCGGAGTGGTAGTGACGCCACGGCCTGCAGTAAACAGAGCGGGTCCCTGAATCGGCGGGACCCGCAACTGTGACCAGAGGTGCCAGTCGGCCCCTTCGTAGTAACCGCTAGGCAGCGAGCTCTGAGGGAGGGGGGTCCTCCTATCTTCCCTGCTGTACCAAGGTTCCAGTGAGGTGAGGCCTGGGGCTGCGTGGAGGAGCCGGTTTTGGCGCTGCCCCGGTGGCGGAATCCGGCAGCCGTGCCTGCGGTGGGTGGTCGGGGGGCACATGGGCCCCCAGGAGGGAGGAGCGCGACACCCGCAGAGGGGCGCAAACCTGGGGCATTGCTGGAGCACTAGGCTGGAGAGGGCCTTTGGACCCTCATACGGCGGTCGGACCGGGCCGCCGCGGAGGTGAGAGCGGTGCGGAAGCCTGAATAGGGCCTATCTCAGCCATAGAGCCTGGGTGAAGGAACTGGGGGCGCACGACTGGACGGCAGGCTCTGACTCGAGGGGGCCCAGTATCCAGCAGGGAGTGGCCCGGGAGTGTGATTGTGGCCTTGGTGCTACGGGCTTGGACAGTATCCTGTGGCCTAGCGTGGGCGTTGGCCTTTTCCAATTCTAGACCTGGTGAGGAGTATCAGGAGCATATAACTGGACAGCTAGCCCTGGCCCGAGGGTGCTCTATCTCCGGCCGGGTGTAACTCAGGATAATATTCGTGGCCTTGGTGGTGTCTGGGTGGGATTGCCTGTGGCTGCGTCGGCTGGGCTCCCCTTGGGTGGACCTACATAATTGGTAGCCATGACGAGGGACAAGGGCGGCGGCAGGACCACGAAGCATGGGCCCATTGATAAGTTCACGGGGCCAGGTAGAGGTGCAGAGGCCGCGGGCGGCCAACAGGACTCCGGACCGGATAACGCAGCTTTGATGGCGGCCATAACCCAGTCCAGGGGTATGCTGAAAAGCGGCGCAGTTGGGTCGAATGTTACATTGCTGCGCCAGGAATTGCGAAACGCTATGGTCTGAATCACGGAGGCGGAAACCAGGCGTCGCAGCCCTGAAACGAAGGGTGGCTAGTATGGAGGCCATCCAGTAGGGCCTGGCGCTCAGAGCTGAGGATGCGGAAGGACGGGCCCGGCTGAACAACCTGCGCTTCGTCGGACTCCCAGAAAGCTGTGAGAAGGGCAATATGGAGGGCTTCCTGATGCAGTGGCTAGAGAGCTGGCTCCCCCCTGATTCCTTCTCCAGATGTTTTGGGATAGAGCGGGCACACAGGGCCCTCATGCAGAAGTCACCGGTGGAGGCACGCCCACGGCCTGTAATAGCTAAACTGCTGAACTACCATGACCGTGACACTATCCTGCAGCAGGCTAGGGCCAAGGACCCCCTACTTTATGAGAATCAGCGTATCCTGATCTTTCCGGACTACGCGTGCCTGGTGCAACAACAGAGGCAATCGTTTATGGCTGCCAAGGCTCGTCTCCGAGACCTTAAGCTCCCCTACGCTTTGCTCTTCCCGGGCCGCCTGCGGGTGGTCTATCAGTCTCGCACATACTTCTTCGATACTCCTCAGGAGGTATTTAAATGGACTGGCGAAACGGTGAAGGTGAGGGTGCACACGCCACCGGGATTGGAGTCGGACTCATCCTTGAGCGAGGCACGGTCGCAGACCTCTCGGGGGTCGCGGAGGAGGGGAAACTGGAGATCCAGGTCCAGGCGGCGGTCTACATTCGGTGGTGTCTCGGATAAGGGTAAGGAAGCCCCTGAACATCAGACAATGGACCCTTGACTTTTCTAAATGGCGGGTGAGGGGGAACTGGCTTCCACTACAAGTTTGCATAGCGATGTGTTACTGAGCGCTGTTGACATTATTGCTTTGCGGGCTAGAGGGGGCTGATGTGTTGCTATTTGCAAAGCTATGAGTGACTGTGGGTTGTGGCGGGGTGGAGGGAGATACATTGTGGGCGGACGTTCTTCCCCCTAGTTTAAGGTTTGTTGGGGGTGGCTTAAGGTTCATGGATTGTTGGGTGGGGATCCATTGGTGTGGACAGCCTCCGGTCCTGCGTTGGGGGCCGAGAGTCTTTTATGCCGCGACAGGTACTTCTATGTTCTTGAGGTATGGTGTGGGGCGAGGCGGGGTTTGTCGGTTTATGGGGGGGATCTGTTCTGGTTGGGTGTGAGTCGCACAGTCACGTTAGGGTGTCACCCGGTGTGTTGTGTGTGCACCTACATGGTCCAGCATCTGGGCTTCTGCTCTGAATAGTCCCCGATGACGAATCCTATAGGTGGGGCCTTGGGTCCCAGAGGCTCTCTTCGAGTCCTTAGCTGGAATGTGCGAAGAGTCCTAGACAAGATTAAAAGGGGGGCAGTGTTACTGCAGGCAAAGCGGGCTGGAGCTGATGTGTTGATGCTGCAGGAAACTCACCTATTAGGTACTAAGACCTTGTGCTTTCAGTGGTATGGCTACCATCATGTTTATCATGCAGGTTTTACTAGAGGATCCAGGGGGGTGGCCATATTAATACATCGCAGGATTCCATATGTTCACTCTGCTCAATGGGTTGATACACAGGGACGATACTTATTTGTCAAGGTTATGATAGGGGAGGAGCCTCTGGTGTTGGGATGCGTGTATGCCCCGCCCCCTCTGCAATGGTTGATGGTTGAGAAGTTGTTGGCAGTGTG
Organism: Lissotriton vulgaris; assembly: GCF_964263255.1. Lineage (NCBI taxonomy): Eukaryota > Metazoa > Chordata > Amphibia > Caudata > Salamandridae > Lissotriton > Lissotriton vulgaris. The sequence continues at coordinate 122,654,467 of NC_141688.1, forward strand.
GGCCGACATTCCTGATGCGCTGGCTGTGGTAGGAGGGGATTGGAATGACATTATGCATGGACTCAGAGATAGGTATAGGCCGGGGGTGGGTGGGGGGGGGGGTGATAGGGGGCAATTCACCAGATTGAGAGACATGGTTGGGGGCTTGGATTAGGTGGACACATGGCGGCACCTGCATGGTGCTAGGCGGGAGTACAGATATCTTTCAGCTGTTCACAAGTCCTTTGCCAGACTGAATGACATCTTTGTTCCCAGAGCAGTGGTTGGTAGGGTGGAATCGGCGGACATATTACCGCGTGGCCTCTCAGATAATGTTACAGTTGACATTCGTTTAGACAGAGGGCGGCAGCCATTTCGGTGGCGCTTATCAGTGTGGCATCTACAGCACGCTGACTGATTAGGTGGACACATGGCGGCACCTGCATGGTACTAGGCGGGAGTACAGATATCTTTCAGCTGTTCACAAGTCCTTTGCCAGACTGAATGACATCTTTGTTCCCAGAGCAGTGGTTGGTAGGGTGGAATCGGCGGACATATTACCGCGTGGCCTCTCGGATAATGTTACAGTTGACATTCCTTTAGACAGAGGGCGGCAGCCATTTCGGTGGCGCTTATCAGTGTGGCATCTACAGCACTCTGACTATCAGAAACATATGCGTGAGGCCATAGCTGAATACCTAGTTGAGAACATAGGGTCCGTCGCCAGTCCCAGGACGGTGTGGGAGGCCCTGAAACCCATGCTACGGGGGGAGTGTGGGCATAGCTTGGTGTGCGGCTGCCCGGAAAGCGGCGCAAGGCGGAATTGATACAGGCCGAGATCGAGGCGTTGGAGCATCGGGGCAGTGCCAAGGGCGAGGGCCCTGTGGTGGGGCAATTACTTCTAGCGCAACAGTCCTATGCCTCTCTGCTGCTAGATGAGGCGCAGCAGATATGGCTCGCAACGCGCAGTACGATATACCAGTGGGGAGACAAATTGGGAACAATGTTACACCGACTGTGTCAGGGCACCTTTCAGGCGCAGGCCTTGCCAGGGATACTGGACTGAGCGGTGCCTTGGTTACGGACCCGAAGGAGTTAGCAGAAGGCTTCGCTGCATATTATGCAGACTTGTATGCCCCGAACGAATGCCTTAGTGAAGATGTGGTAGATACATTTATTGCTGACTTGCCACCTCGTGCGGTATCGGATGATGTGCGAGAACGCCTTGAGCTTCCGCTGACGGAGGAGCTGGGCACGGCCCTGGACGAGCGTAACACAGGAAAAGCTCCCAGACCCAACAGGTTCCCTAGTGAATTTTTCAAGAAATATCACCTACAACTGGGTACACACTATAGGGCGGCTTTGGAGGAGGCCAGGAAGCGGGGTAGCCTCCCCCCAGATTGGAGACACGCTGAATTGGTGGTGTTCCATAAGTCGGGCCGGCCCCCGGAGTATCACGCATCTTATCGCCCCATCTCATTGCTAAATGTGGAGGCCAAAATTTTGGCCAAAGCGTTAGCTAACCGGCTATTGCCTCACATCACAGCGCTGGTCCATCCAGACCAGGCTGGTTTCATGCCCCGGAGGGCAACCAGACATAACATACGGCGAGCGCATGTAGCGGTGGCAGCGGTTCAGAATGCGGGGGAACAGGCGGTACTTTTATTAGCAGACGGACAGGGCATTTGATTCTCTGAGTTGGGTCTACCTATTTGCGCTCCTGCCTCGGCTGAATCCAGAGCCCCGCTTCCTCTCGTATCTGCAACTTCTATACACGGACTTGACAACCTCAGTTAGAGTAGCGGGGGCCATATCCACCAGGTTCTGCATCGGGCGGGCCCCTTTCCCCGTATCTATTTTCCCTAGCTATGGAGCCGCTGGCGGCATGGGTGCGCATCGATGTGCAACTGCGGGGGTTCGAGTGGGCGCAGGTTGTCCGATAGGATTGCGCTCTATGCGAACAATGTCCTGTTTTTCTTCACAGACCTTAATAGATCAGGGCCGCGTATACTGCAAATCATGCAAATCTTCGAGGATACATCTGGGCTATATATGAACCCTCGTAAGTCAACCCTATGGGTGTTGGGGAAGCGCGCAGAGGTGGGGGACTGGGCATCTACACTTCAGGTAGCGGTGGGCGGTATTAAGTACCTGGGGGTATTTATATTGGAGGTTCCCACAGTCTCCTGGGAGCGGAATATAGCGCCGGTATGGGAACGAGTCCAGGCGGATATCAAGATGTGGTCCCGCATGCCACTGACGATATATGGCAGGTCGGCCATTTTTTAAATGGTAGCCCTTCCCAGGCTGATCTACCAGGTACAGCACCACCCCTTCCCCATTCCGCCTCAATGGTTCCGACAGGTAAACTCCATACTGGGGCAGTTCCCCGAGGGGGGGGGGGGGATAAGGGGGGGGGGGCACAGTACTGGTAGCACTGCGCACCTGTTTTTTATCTACTAATTGTGGGGGCCTGGCGACTTCTGATATCCTTTCTTATTATCAGGCCTCGCATCTTCTCGTTCTGAACGAGTGGTGGTATGGCGACAGGGGAGACCCGGCATATGCTCTGGAGCGCTGCCTTATGAGGCCTCACACGCTGCACACCATTCTGTATACGGTGCAATTGCGGAAGACGCTACCACCGGTCATGCAGGTTGTGTTTCAGATATGGAGACATGCTCTGCGTCGCATGGGATGGTGGAACACCTGACTGGTGAAACCCCCCTGTGGCACAAGGATAAGTTACTTACCTGTAATCCTAGTTCTCTTCCAGGGGTATCCTCATCAAAGTCATAAGCACTGAATATTCCCGCCCATGTGCGGGACCCCGGAAACAATATAAAAATATATATGTATAAAACACATATATCTCGCTCCACATATATGTATGTACATATATCATTTTTCTCACATCAATGCAGCTCCAAAACTGAGGCTAAACAATGTAAACACATATACATGAACTGCAATTAGTAAGGAATCAAAAAACACATTAGGTCAAAAAACCCTTGAACTTTGTGTTTTAATGAGTCAAACCACTCATAAATCCTGAAAATTTCTTATAAATATACATTGTTAGCCCTCAGGCTGCATTGCAAAACAATATCATAGAAAATGAAACCATTTTCACAATAACTGGCACTGTGCCTTTAAGGCAGCCCTGACCCCAGGCTTCCCATCATGCCTCAGGGGTGACAGTTAGGTCAGTTGTTCTTTGCATAACCCTGAAGACAGGGCTCACCACAAGATTGAAAACAAAACAGTACCAAATCTCATTTACCTGGGGAGGCGGGTGGGTTGCTTATGACTTTGATGAGGATACCCCTGGAAGAGAACTAGGATTACAGGTAAGTAACTTATCCTTCTCTTCCAGGGGATCCTCATCAATAGTCATAAGCACTGAATAGAATAGCAAGCCCACCAACCACCTGCAGGTAAATGAGAAGTACATGACCCAACCAATCATAACAGCCAAAAGAAACTCTAGCTGTTAAACAGATTCCTCAGGGAGGCCTGGCCCACCTGGGTATCTGCTCTCGTGTCAGAATCTAGACAGTAATGTCTGGTAAATGTATGGACAGACCTCCAGGTCGCCGCTTTACAAATCTCAGACATGGGCACATCCTGCAGGTAAGCCGCCGTGGCTGCTCTACCTCTAGTAGAATGCGCCTTAGGGGAACCCCCTAAAGTCTTCCTTGCCAATTGGTAAGCAAGCTTGATACACGAAACGATCCACCTGGAGATAGAACGTTTCGAAGCTGCATGACCAGTCCTGATCGAACCGTAGTTAACAAACAATTGATCAGACTGTCGAATAGACTTGGACCTGTCCAGATAGAATTTTAAAACCCTTTTCAGGTCCAGAGAGTGTAACGCCCTCTCAGCTGGAGTAGAGGGATTAGGAAAGAAAGTGGGTAAAGAGATAGACTGATTGACATTAAAATCAGACACCACTTTAGGCAGGAAAGAAGGATGCGTTCTAAGCACCACTCTGTTTAGATGAAAAACCGTATACGGTTCTTTAGTACATAGGGCCTGAATTTCGCTCACCCTACGGGCTGACGTAATCGCTATCAAAAAAGCCGCTTTCCAGGATATATGCTGTAAAGAAGCTTTATGAATAGGCTCAAAAGGTGAACCCATCAATTTTGATAGGACTAGGTTCAGCTCCCAAGGCGGAGCAGGAGGCCGAACAGGAGGGTACACTTTCTTTAGACCCTGCAGGAAGTCTTTTACTGCAGGAAGCTGAAAAAAAGAAGTTTGTGAAGGTGATCGCCTATAAGCTGTAATAGCGGCTAAATGCACCTTAATGGAGTTAAACTTCAAACCTGCTTTGGTCAGGTACAACAAGTATGGGAGAACTGCTTCTTCCTGACTTTTTATCGGATTGTGACCATTCTGCATGCACCACATATAGAATCTCTTCCACTTGCATGCATACAAATGTCTAGTGGAAGGGCGTTGTGCTTCTTTCAGAATGGCCATGCAGTCCTGTGGCAGCCCTAGGTGTCCGTACTGTATGACCTCAGGAGCCAAGCTGCCAAGTTCAGTGACGGAAGGTTGGGATGGTGAATCCTCCCGTTCATCTTCGACAACAGGTCCTGCCTGCATGGAAGTCTCTTGTGAGGAGACACTGATAGGTGAAGTAGGTCTGTGTACCACCATTGTCTCGGCCAGTCGGGTGCAATCAGGATCATCGTTGTGCACGAGTGGTTCAGCTTGCTCACCACCTTCGGGATCAGCGGAAGGGGTGGGAAGGCGTACACAAACTGCCCCGACCAGTCCATTAACAGAGCATTCCCTCTCGTTCCTGGTCGATAGAACCTGGAGGCGAAGCTTGGGCATTTGGTGTTTTCGTCGTCTGCGAAGAGATCTATTGAAGGACGACCCCAAGCTTGGAAAATGTCGTCTAGCACTTCGTCGTTGAGAACCCAGTCTTCTCTGTCTTCGAAGTGCCGACTTAGAGCGTCCGCCCTCACGTTCTGCTCTCCTGGGAGGTGGACTGCCTGAACAGACAACTTGCGAGCTAGAAGCCAATGCCAGATGCGCTGAGCTTCCAGAGACAGAGTCCTTGAGCGTGTTTCTCCCTGCTTGTTTAAATAGTACATCGTGGTGGTGTTGTCCGTCTGTACTAGAATCATTTTCTCTTGAAACGAGGGAAGGAACGCTTTGAGAGCCAGGTGAACCGCTCTCAACTCCAGCAAGTTGATATGATAAGTGCTTTCCTTGGGAGACCACAGACCCTGCACTTGTAGGGGTCCCATGTGCGCTCCCCATCCCTGCAATGATGCAGCTGTGATGATCGTTTGAGTTGGAGGAGGTTGATGGAAGAGAACTCCCACCTGCATGCTCTGTCTCTTTGTCCACCACTGGAGGGAAGATTGAGCTACTTCCGACAAAGTGATCCGATCGTCCCATCGATCTGAGTGTTGGTCCCATTTGTCCTCCAGATCCTGCTGAAGAGGACGCATCCGAAGTCTGGCGTTCGGTACTAGGAAAATGCAGGAAGCCATCGACCCCAAGAGCGAGGCTATCTTCCGCACCTTCTGGGTCCTGTGGAGAAGAACTTGCTGGCACTTGAGAGCTATCGAAGCCTGTCTCTCCTCCGAAGGAAACACTTTTCCTACTTCGGGGTCTAGCAGAGCTCCTAGGAAGTGGATCCTCTGAGTTGGTTGTGAGACAGACTTGTTGAAATTGACATGCAGGCTTAGACGTTGACAAAGTTCTATGCATGTCTTGAATTGATTCCTTACATTGCCTGGATTTGGACCTTTCAACAGCCAATCGTCTAAGTATGGGTATACGAAGACTCCCCTGCGGCGTAGAGCTGCCGCCACCACTGCGACACACTTGGTGAACACGCTGGGAGCCGACTTCAACACAAACGGGAGGACTTTGAACTGGTAGTGAGAAGTCCTCACCCGGAACCGAAGGAATCTTCTGTGATCTTGCCGTATTGGAATATGGAAGTACGCATCTTGAAGGTCCATCGAACACATCCAATCCCCCTGCCTGAGATGTGGATATATCTGATGAAGCGCCAACATGCGAAACTTTTCTTTTCGTACATGCAGATTGAGTGTTCTCAAGTCCAGAATGGGCCTGTATTCTTCCTTCTGGCCCTTTTTTCTGACCTGAAAGTACCTCGAGTACACTCCTTTCCCCCTCTGTGACACCGGAACTCTCTCGATGGCCTCTTTCTCGAGGAGTGTAGCTACTTCTGCTTTTAACCTTTGTAGCTGGTGACTTGATGTTGACATCGGGGAGACGTGAGGAGGTAGACGATGGAAACGAAGACAGTATCCATTCTGCAGCGTAGACAACACCCATTGATCTTTGGTGATGGACTGCCACTCTTTTCTGTGATGCGCAATGCTTCCCCCCACTGGAGTGGGTAACGGCGCTGGGGGAAGTGAAAACTCATTGCTTCTGCTGCGCTTTATTGAAGTTGTTGCCTTGGCGCTGGTTTCCATTTCCCTTGGAATTGGCCTTGCCTTTGTACTGTGTCTTCTGTTGGCCTTGTTGGTTCTGGCCTTTCTGCCATTGAGGGGTTTGAACCCTCTGCTTCGAATAACCCTTGGTGTTCGAACGGAATTTCTTCTTAAATTCCATTTTCTTCTCGAGTCCCACCGCTTTGAGGGTGTCTAACTCGGTCTTCATCCGCTGCATTTCTTCATCCGCACTCGCTCCAAAGAGAGATGTGCCCGAAAAAGGAAGGTTCAGGATTCTTGCTTGAGCCTCCGGTTTTAATGCTGTGAGGCGTAACCAAGATGTTCTTCTTGCTGTTACTCCGTGCACATAGCCATGTGCCGCCAGAGTTGCCCCATCTGCTGCTGAACCTTTAATCTGGTTGGAGACTTGACTGCCCTCCATCAGAACCTCCTCAAAGTCCTTTCTGTCTTCTTCAGGGAGCTTTGCGGTAAATTTCTGAAGAGAGTCCCACAGAGACCTGTCATACCTGCCGAGCAGGGCCTCCGCGTTAGAAACCTTGAGGAAGGAGGCTGAGGTGTTACACACCCTTCTCCCCCATGAGTCCTGCACCTTGCTGTCCTTATCCGGAGGAACCGTGGATGAGGAAGCCACCGCATTGGATTTCCTTGCCGCCGTAATGATCACTGAATCTGGAGGGGGATCAGCTTTGAGGAACAGAGGATCCTCTTCCGGAGGACGATACTTTTTGAGAATCCTCGCTGGAACGGACTTCACCGTTGCCGGAGTGAGGAAGACTTCATTCACATGATCCATTATACCCGGAACCAGCGGCAACAACGGTTTGGGTGCTGATCTGTGTTGCAGGGTTTCGAATATGACAGTCGTCTTGACTTGTGGAGCTGTCATCGGCACTCCCAGTTTCAGGGCTCCCCTGCCCAAGATATCTTGGAATGAGAAAATATCCTCAGTTGGAGACACTCTTGAGCGTGGACTGTTTGTAAGAGTCGGGGAGTAATCCCTGTGCGATCGTGTTCTCGACGAACTTGAAGAACTACTTGCCCTCCTGGACCTAGTTCTTCTGCTAGAACGCGTCTTGGAACGAGATCTTTCTCTGTGACGAGAATGCCTCCTGCTTGAGTGTCTAGAACGCGACCTTTCTCTGCGGGGAAGAGGTTGGTCTCGATATCTTTTTAGGCGCTCTGCCGTCTCCTTGTCCTTTGCCCAGTGGTGAAGAGGTCTATTCCACCTTGGGGAAAGATGAACCGAAGGAGATTTGTGGACGATATCCCTCTCAGGTGTACGCGACCGTAGAGGTCGTTCCGTTCGATCTTGTTGCGATCTTGCAGGTGATTCGGACCTCCCCCTGTTAGATGCGCCGCTTCGTCCATTCAAGGATCTCCGAGATAATGATGATGATGAGGAAAGGCTCACCAGAGATCCAGAAGGAGATCTTGAGCGAGATCTTTCTTCTGCAAGTCTCCGTCTCTTGGCGGGGGGATCCTGCACTGGAGATTGTCCCACCTCCGCAGCCGATGCTGAACCTGGAGAACCCAACTGTGGCTCCAGGGCCTGAGTTTGTACATGGCATGAGTCGCTTTCCTTGTCTCGAACCACCTCCTTTGATTTTGTAGGAGTAACTTTCTTTGTTTGCGAAGAACTTCTCTCCCTAGATCTTTGCTGATCCCTCGGCGGTGGTTGTATCGAGGCCGAGCGCCGAGCAGGAAGCCGCTCCCTCGACGTCGACCGTGATTTCTCCGTCGACCTCGGGTGGCGATGGGTGCCCTTCGACGTCGAAGGCTGTCTGCTCGACGTCGATGGAGGCTGTTTCGACGCCGATCGCCGTTGATTTGACGGCGACTGGGCGTGCCTCGACTCCGAATGCCGCTCCGACGTCGAACGCTCTCGTCCAGGAGTCGACGTTGGCTGCATCGACGTCGACCGATGATGTGTCGACAGAGGCTCCCTCGACGTCGAACAACCATGACTAGTCGTCGACGGAGGATGGCTCGACGCCGAACGTCGATGGACCGACGTCGACGGAGAATGCCTCGACGTCACAGCATGACGATGCTGTTTCGACGTCATACGGCTCGCCGTCGAGCTCTTCCGCTGCGACGGCGACCTGTCCCTCGACGCTGACTGAAGCGGAGGTACCTTCGATGTAGACGCTGAAGACATCTTCTTCGTCGCCGTCGACTGCTTCTCCAACGCCGATCCCGACGTCGAATGTGAACCAGTCGGGGCTCCTCTCGACGTCGACCGCGTCTTCCGACTTTTCTGCTTCTTGGGAGATCTTCCTCTCTCAGAAAGTCCATAAGCTCTAATCCTCTCTCGATCCTTCAGAGTCCTGGAAGATAAAACCTGGCAGTGTTCACAGGTTTTAGAGGAATGAGAGTCTGGCAAACACAGGATACAGACTGAATGAGAGTCAGTCTTTGCCTTTTTCCTTCCACATGAAGGACAGTTGTTGAAGAGAGAAGGCATTTTTTTACAGGAAAAATACCTTTTTTAAGCACAAAAAGTGTTCAAACAGCACTCTATGTCTAAAAGACGTCGAGTGAAGCCAAAAAATCTAGTAAAAGCTAAGTATTTTCTTGACAGAAAGTCAAAAGAAAGGGAGCTGTTTCACCAGGGTCCTGACTGAAGGAGCCGGAAAGAACAACTGACCTAACTGTCACCCCTGAGGCATGATGGGAAGCCTGGGGTCAGGGCTGCCTTAAAGGCACAGTGCCAGTTATTGTGAAAATGGTTTCATTTTCTATGATATTGTTTTGCAATGCAGCCTGAGGGCTAACAATGTATATTTATAAGCAATTTTCAGGATTTATGAGTGGTTTGACTCATTAAAACACAATGTTCAAGGGTTTTTTGACCTAATGTGTTTTTTGATTCCTTACTAATTGCAGTTCATGTATATGTGTTTACATTGTTTAGCCTCAGTTTTGGAGCTGCATTGATGTGAGAAAAATGATATATGTACATACATATATGTGGAGCGAGATATATGTGTTTTATACATATATATTTTTATATTGTTTCCGGGGTCCCGCACATGGGCGGGAATATTCAGTGCTTATGACTATTGATGAGGATCCCCTAGAAGAGAACGGGCGGCTACCTGGGCTAGCAACATTGCAGGGCTTCCGGGGATGGGACAGCATTGGAATTTCGACGCTGGGAGATGTGCTGGCCGGCACGACGCTCAAGTCCTTTCAGGATCTGAGCAGGGAATTTGGCATGCCTCGCTCACAGTTTTTTAGGTATCTTCAGTTCCGCCATGCCCTCGTCCCGAGCCTGGAGGGCCTGGAGTCACTCCCCAAGTTTAGCCCTCTGGAAGCGAAGGTGTTTATGAGAGATTTGTAGACGAAAAAGATATCACGCATAAACCAGTCACTAGTCACACACTCTTCCCCACACTGCAGAAGCTCCGGGAGACTTGGGAGGGGGATGTGGGAGAATTGGAGGAGGAGGATTGGAGGGAGGCGTTGGCAGCCCCTAGGGGTGCGGACCTTGGCGATGCGCCTACGGCTCATCCAATTTAAGTATCTGCATAGAGTCTATTTCACTAGGGAGCGGCTATGGCGGGCAGGGATGATTGCATCTCCGGACTGTCTCGGATGCGGCCAGGAAGTGGGGACATTTATACATACAGTGTGGAGTTGTAGCTCTCTAAATTTGTTCTGGAGGGGGTGCTGGAGTGCATGTCTGAGGTTCTGGGGTGTGTGCTCCCCCGAACGCCGTGGCTAGGTTTACTGCATGTGATGGATGGGATGGGCGGTAATGTCTACAAGAGGCATTTATTGCTGCTGGGTCTCACATTGGCCAAAAGAGACGTTGCTAGGGCGTGAAAGGACCCGCAAGCCCCTTCTGTGGGGGTGTGGAAGAGAGGGTTAGACTTTTGCATGGGACTGGAGCAGCCGATTTTTGTAGCCCGAGGATGCCCACGAAAGCACTATAGAATCTAGAAGCGCTGGGCTGACTTCAGGGACCTGTGGCTTGAGCCTCCAGTGGACCGGGAAATTCTACGGGAGGCGATATGAAGTGGCCTTGGTAGAGTGTACATGTGTGTAGTCATCTAGATGTATAATATGTTAGAGACACGTGACGGACTTTGTGCGACCTGGGTGGGCGGGATCCGGGAGGGGGGAGTTTGAGTTTTGAGGGGGGGGGGGTTAGTGGGGAGGGGCACCTAGTATTGCTTTGTTTATGTTTGTTCATCAAAGAAATGTAAAGCTGCTTGCATAGCAATGGATGTGATATTTTGTCCTGCAGATATCTTTGGTTTAAAAAAAAAAAATATTGGCAAAGCCTAGTTGGTTTTCGGATTTCCATCAGTTTTGCTTAATTCTGTTTGAACTCATCTCCTTCTTCATTACCTATTTAGATAGTTTTATGGCTACTCTTTTTTTTCTGGAACCAGAGTCAAGTCAATATTAGCTTTATTCGGTTAAAAGTTAAACCCATCAAAGCGCAATACAAAATATCATAAAATAAAAGGTACATTACATACAACTGTAAAGTGTAAAGAACACATTACAACTTAACATATGTTGTTAATGAGAAGACCATATAAATCACATAACACCATCGTGAGGAAAAACACTTGGAGTTCAAATAAAAGATTTATCACCCATTAAATCTTCCTTATAAAATTCCATAATTCCTTGATTAAATCGTCACACCCAAAAAATGTCCTCTTCCAAAAAGTCACTAAAATTACAAAGGTGGGGAATGGGTGCAGTAATTTCTACACCGTGTTTCTTTGTCTAATGGCCCCCGTGATGTAGCTGGCTACCCCAAAGCACACCAACGGGGACCACAGGGATTGCAAGTATGCCAAGGCCAGCCTAACTAGCTCAAAGCTACAGCCCTTTAATAATGGCAATATAAATTTCTTACGTAATAGAACGTAAAAGTCACCGAAAAAAATCATGTGTAGAGTATTCTGCTCTGAAAAATTATCACAGGGGCAGGGCCCCAAAGCCCCCTCCTTAGCAAAACCTTTTGGGAAAGATAATAGCCATGGGAGCATGTTATACTTGAACCTTATTAATACATACAAATGAAATGGCTTGTTTATATAGGTCAAGTATGGCTGGATTTTTCTTCCTATACTCAGCATTACAAAGCTCCTGACTGAAGGTTTGGCCAGTTCCCCTTCCTCCCTGATTAACATTGCCCTGTTAAGAAACTGGGTTTTTATTGCTTTAATAGCCACCTTACTTAAAGCCCTAGGATTTGTAAACAGATCAGGACTGCCCAAAATATCCAGTTGGGTTTTAATATATCGTAGCCATTGAATATCAAGGCCTCTATCTAGGGACAAGCAGTCTTTAATTATCAATTGATTTAAGTTAGGTGACTGCTGCGCCCAAATTCTTAACCAGCTTAATAGTATAGCCATAGCGATCTGATCTAGAATATAGCCAGCGCCCACGTCCTCATGGACAATAAAAGTGGCAGCAGATGCTGGGAGCGACAGCAGCTTTTGTAGAAAGATGTTTTCTGCCACTTGGATTTCACTAGCATCTATGTAGCCCCATACCGCACTCCGATATAACGCCATCGGGACACATTTTGCATTATATATTTTCATAAGGGCTGGGAGTGGCTTTGAACCTATCCGTTTTGCAAACCCTAACAGTGACCCAGTCGACCTAGATAGGCCATTCTTTTTACGGGTACGTTGCATGGCCCATGGCCTTCTATCATCAAATAACATCCCTAAGTATGGGAAGGTTGGCACTTTAATGAGCTCTTGCCATTTACAGAAAAATGTTGCCTTCTTTGGCCGTCTCCCACCTATTGTCATAGAATGTGACTTCTTGAAATTAGTTATTAAATTGAGAAAGTCCATAAAATCAATAAAACTATCTAAAAGAGATTGCAGCCCTCTTGCTGTTTTAGCCGCTAAAACTGCATCGTCTGCATACAGTAAAGCTGGGATCTTTTTTAAGCCTGGTGTTGGGATGTCTTTGCAAGATGATATTAGTGCCTCTCCCAAGTTATTTATATAAAGCGTAAACAGTAAAGGTGCAAGGATACATACTTGCCTTACTCCTCGCTTGACCGGCCAGTATTATTTTCATGAATATCAGCCAGGAAGGATATTAATGCGGGTTCCAGCCCGATACCAGAAGGAGAAGTCCATAACAAATCCATGAAGGCTAAATGGATGTCCCCCTGCTTTACGACTGTGTACTTTCCTATGACAAACGTAGGTTAAGGCATTGGTCTACTGTGCTTTTCCCCTGTCTAAAACCATACTGCAGGTCCGAAACAATGGAATTTTTGTCCAGCCAATCTGTAAGACGTACTAGTACGACTTTTCCCATTATCTTGACAGCAGAGTCCAAGAGTGAGATGGGCCTATACCAGGCCGGATCTTCTCAAGCCCTTTTTATATATTGGAACTAAGACCACTGGGGGAAAGCGGCCTTAGTGGCGGCATTAAAAACTGAAGTTAAGACCTTTGCCCATATACTAGGATCAGTCCTATACAAATCCGCCGGGACCCCATCCGGGCCTGGTGCTTTCCCCTTAGCTGTGGTCAAAATAGCCTCCTTAACTTCCTCCTCCAGGAAAGTAATTTTAGCTACCCGGGCAAAATTACAATGAGATGTAGATGACAATTGAGTACTCTCGGAGTATAGGCCACTAAAGTGATCGACCCACCTTTATGGAGAGATGAGGCAGTCCTTAGTTGTATTGTCTGCCTTATCAAAAACTGGGCTATTAATCACTTTCCAGAAATGGGTACTACTCTTTAGGATACTAGCTTGACTCAGTTCGTCCCAAGCCATCTCCTTGAGCTCGATTTTCCTTGATTTAATTGCAGTTTTATAAACCCTCCTAGCCTCAGTAATCTTAATAATATCTCTTACAGACTCTTTCAGCACCTCCAAAAGGGAGGTGTGAGCAGTAATACACGCTTGGTCAAACCAATTTTTTAATTTCTTAGGCCTTGGTTTCACCCTCCGAGTCAAGTTGACCGCTATCTGTTTTGTGATGCGGTGAAAAGCACCTAAAATTTTGCTTGGCTCAGAGTCGGTATTAGTACATAGGCTCAAATCCTCAGGGTTACTATTATACAAGTTACCAAGGAAATCGGCCGGAGTAATTACCTCCCATCTCAGCCTTCGGCCCTGGCAATTAGCAGCTATGTTAGAATTTGAAATAAGGGTCAGAGGTATCTCACATTTAAGAGTCCTAATTCTAATGTCCATCAAAAGGGGATTATGGTCACTCAGCCCATTCTGAGTGACTCCAAAAGAACCAATACGGTCCATCAAAGGGCATGATTCTAAGATGTAATCGATAATACGACCATGCCCATGGCCTATATAGGTTGGGATCGGGCATGCTATATCTGATTGTACTGGGCAAAACAGGTAATGGGCGGCTAAAAGACTCTCTAAATACGTCCCGCTCCTCGTGTGCTCAAAATGGGTAACCCCCTTCGGGGCAAATTCATAATCAATGCTTTGTAAACAGTTTAGGTGACAAACATGAATGTTAAAATCTCCAAGAATTAAAAAATGGTGAGGCGTGTCATTATTTAATTCAAAATCATCCAAGAATAAAGACAGCGCTTTTAAATGATCTAATTCATCTATCCTAGTGAAGGAATTCTACAAATTTACAAATAGTAATGCTGGAAGGTTATTTCCTACCACCTGAACAGCTAAAATGTTTGGGGAATTCGTCACAAAAGGCTCAAGCCTATACAATTGTTTCAGGCTAAATAATAACAAGAGACCCCCCCCCCCCCCCCCCCCCCCCCCTCGGTCTCCCCATTATTGATGGTTCAGCAAACTTACTAAAGGTGAGATAGCCATCCAGATGATAAGGGTCTCTAACCTCCCAAATTTCCTGCAATGCGATAATGTGACATGTTGACAGAAAAGCCTCCCAGTTTGTGTTCCCTCTTTTTGACCGCAACCCAACGATATTCCATGAAAGAATCTCTACTTTGTTCATGTATGCAGGCTGCCCTGTTAGATTCTTATCCAAAGCCATTATACTAACTGGATTTGGTTGGGCAAACTGGTGTATGGACTCCATTTCATAGTCAGCCGTACTGGACGGTAGTCTCCCCTTTATCATCTGTTCGATTACTGGCTGAAGCATTGCAGACTCAACCCTATCCTGCAGTCAGCCTTGTTCGTCTAAGCAAGACAAAGCCTCAAAACTGTTTGAGACCGGAATTAATGAGTTAATCCCCCCCTTGTGATCTCACTTGGGGTTCATAAAAATAACCCAATGGGAGCGCAGCGATGCAAGTAGTAACGGAAGAAGAATCTTGCTCTTCCAAGGTCGTTTGGGCAAAATCACATCTGCTAAAACTAACGATGACACAGTCACCCCTTATCTTTTTAGGCGAGTTTCTAAGCCATGCCACTCTACGCACCATCAATATGCTGTTTGAAAGAAAGGGTCTGAAACCTTTGTGCCTGATAAGCCAGTCCACTGTTTTGTTTTTTAACTGGGACCATGTTTCAGTTTGATCTGATCTCAGTGGGGGGGACGCCAGCCAAGACTACCACCAGGGGGCTCGCAGCTGGTGGCAAATTAATCACATCTTGTGCTGGTTTCAACCCACTTCTGTTGGCTTGACTATCCTGCCCACAAGCTTGCCCTATTTTAGGCATATTTACCCTCCCAGGCAGGTTGTTCAGAACTTGCGGATGATCTACCCCAGGGGGGTGTGGGTAGCATTGTTGGACTGATTCTTGCTGCAATTGGCCAGCTAACAGTGTCTGGGTGCTAGGGATCATACTCCCACCTAGCTCTGATGGTGTTGGGACAACTTTCCTAATATTCAAATGATTAGTGGCCATAGTGCTTCCCTGCTTGCCTAAAATCTTACCTGTCTCTAAGTTCCCTACAAGAGTAGAGAGTATGTTCCTCCCCTGACATTTGATTAATTTGTACCATTTCCTTCTTCTATAATCTTCACCAAACTAGTAACCCTTTCCTTGATAACCTCCAACTTAGACCAAAAAGGGGCAAGAGTGTATGATATCAATGACTCCATGCGAACCTTAAAAGCCTGATAGCCCCCTGGGTCACTTACATCAGGTGTTCCAACCTCATAATCTTCCCAGGGGTCCAAAATACTTGCCGTTTTACCCTTAGGGTCCTTACTTTTCCCTTTGGGCTTATTTTCTGACCGTGTTGCTAGACCACCCCTTGTACGTTTTGCTAAGGGCTCTCCCAACCCACCACTTGCTCCGGTACATTCCCTGGCCAACCTTTTCGACCTGGTCGCTCGGGTAACACAAATTTCCGTTTTATTAGTATTGTGGTGAGTTTTAACATTAGTTGGTGTCTGGTCAGGACGACAGGGCACATTATGCAGGTCAGGGGTTACCATACTCCCTTCTTGAACAGCCTCAGACACAGTACCAACCACATCAGTAGTACGTTCATGGGGTAATAAGTTATGTCCGATCCTCACTTCTATACTTGGGCTTAGAGCTATAACCCCCAAGTTTCCCTGCGAGTGATCTATGGTATTTACAGGTATTAGAGGTTGAGCCGTTATCTCAGGAGATTTAGCAAGTTGAATATTGCCCATGGAGGATCTTTTTTGGGCAGCATAAACTCCTAGTGAGAGCCTTTTCTCCGTTAACTATATTTCATTCTGGAGCATATTCCCAGCTCTAACCAGAAAGGCATCCAAGGTGCCAACAAAACTTCCCCCGACCCCCATTTTTTGGCCGGCCCCATTTTGTTTAGAGTTATTTATATTTCACAAAGGTCCTAGGCTTTAGTGATACTTAGAGAAATGATTTTCACACGCTTGAGATAAGGACTGTGTTTTCCTTCTTCAGTGTCCAGCCGGACCTAGAAGCATTTATTTTGAACACAATTTTTAGAGTATAAACAGGGTAGGGTGAGACAAGTCACACATTAGTAACTGGGCACAAGCCTGTACCAAGTCAGAGGAAGACAATACATGGGAGAAAGAAAAAGAATTTACAGGCAAACAAGGAGAGCAGGGTGGCTTATAATACAATGCAAAAATTTTAAATAAGCTCAAACCCACAGTAACTGCCATGGAAATTGCAAATCATAGAACAAGCAGTACTGCAAAACAGTCGACGAACGTTTCGATCCCTATCTCCAACAATATAGTGGGATCATCTAAGGAAGAAAAACCACTGATAGCCAGCTTATATTAAGCTCGTCCAGTCCTCTGTTCTGTTGAGGCCATCCTGGATAGAGTTGAACTGTATGATGGACTTCAGCTCTTCTTTATTGAGTAATTGTCCCATGTTGCCACCTCTCGGTGGAAGTCTCAGCACTTTCAGGACAGTCCATTTCAAGTCGCTATCAGAATGTTTTTGGGCTGCAAAATGTTCCACCAAAGGTGCGTTTGGAGTGCCGCATCGGATGCGACTTCTATGTTGCCCAATGCGAATTTTTACCTTCTGGCTGGTTTGTCCAATGTACACTTTTTGGCATGGGCATAGGATTAAATAGATGACATTGCAGGTGTTGCAGTTGGAGAAGGAACTTAACTTGGTCATCTTCACACTCCAAATACGAGCACAATTCCATCCTTGCCCTTTGGACCAAACAACTGCATGTGCACGTGTTGCACCCTGCATGAAAAGAGTGGTTTCTGACTAGCTGTTCACTATGTAATTAATTGATGAAAAACCTTCTTCATTTCCTCCCTTTTCTTCCTGTTTAAACCCTACAGGCTCACTCGACCAATCAGGCAAAGCTTATTTTAGTCCTGAAGATGATCCCACTATATTGTTGGAGATAGGGATCGAAACGTTCGTCGACTGTTTTGCAGTACTGCTCGTTCTATGATTTGCAATTTCCATGGTAGTTACTGTGGGTTTGAGCTTATTTAAAATTTTTGCATTGTATTATAAGCCACCCTGCTCTCCTTGTTTGCCTGTAAATTCTTTTTCTTTCTCCCATGTATTGTCTTCCTCTGACTTGATACAGGCTTGTGCCCAGTTACTAATGTGTGACTTGTCTCACCCTACCCTGTTTATACTCTAAAAATTGTGTTCAAAATAAATGCTTCTAGGTCCGGCTGGACACTGAAGAAGGAAAACACAGTCCTTATCTCAAGCCTGTGAAAATCATTTCTCTAAGTATCACTAAAGCCTAGGACCTTTGTGAAATATAAATAAGTAGTCCTACCCGTGGTCATTGGCCATTATTACGGGTTCCCTTGTATACTGATACCCCCATTTTGTTTAGAGGTCATAGCCCCCGACGTATATTAACACCTTATGAAATATACAAATACCCAGGTGTGGTAGGAGGAATTTTACCCTACAATTAACAAGACATTTGCTAGCTGGGGAGCACTTAAATGAGCCTTATTTAAAACAATTACAATGTACCAATCAATTCTTAAAGGCTTAGCAATAACCCACAATTTTAGTTAGCTTATTTTGTCTATCACAATGTCCGGTAATTGCGCAAGCCCAGTACGCCTTGTTGAAGTGCAGAAAACATTAAATGCTACATAGGCAGCAGCAAGTTCCTCCCGCTGCAAACATGGTCCTGCAATTCCAAATAGGCTCTGACGCCAGGTAAAGGCAAGCAATAGCTCAAAAAGTCTCTGCGTCACACCAAGACCAACTAAACATTAAATAGAAAGCCTACTAACCAAAATATCAGTGAAGAGGCCCAGCCTAGCCTTCTCTGGCCTCGGACGGCCTCAGACGGTCCCACCTTGTCCCGGGACGCTCCCGGGCAGCGGATACGTGAGCTTATTTTATATCTAGTGTGGTGGCTGGTGGGTGGGGCTGGCAGCCGAACGCAGGGCCAGGTGTTATCAGTCAGGCAGGGACTCCTGGTACTTCGAGTCCCTGCGTGCGTACAGCGCGAATGTTCCTCTCCCCCACCGCTTCCTTCAGGGTAGCAACAGAAGACAAGTAAGCCTCTCCCAACTCCTTCTAGCGATGCGGCACCCCAGAGTCATTACGCTATTCTCACACAGAAACAGTATCATTCTTATCTCCCACTGATGTGCTTCCACGTTCTAATTTCATCCCGTGTGAGTTGCGCACCTCTATTCCCCCGAAAAGCCGGGTGGGGGAATCAGAAGCAAATACACTGCAAGGAAGTTCAAAAGATTGTTTGCTGTGGAGAAGGCGGCATATGGTGCAGCTTATTTTTCATGTGATACCCTGTAATCTATAGCTCTACATGTCAATAATGACAATAAGAAACTTCGCTTCAGGGCTATCAAGGTGGGTACAAAAAACGTTGAAAATTAATAGAACCGTATCGAAAAATAAAATGAGGTATAAAACCTGAAGGAAGCAAATTAAATCCTCCTCTTAGAGCTCAAAGGTGGAAGCATCTCCTCATAAATGTATTTTAGCAAAGTCGCATGAATCGCTCAATTGCTCTATCTACTGCTAGAAATTATGCAAATGATTAACAACCTTTACGATCTAATTATTACAAGAAGCACATACTTTATAAAAGAAGACTATACCCTTCCTGGCATTCCGTTTTCTTCCCAAATAAACAAACATTCATAATTAGCTTGGTTCTTGTCAACTCTGAACCCATAAATAGTACCCCTTTCAAATCTGGAGCAAATTTCCTAATTTTTCTGTTTCTCTGTGAGAAAACTGAATTTCCACATGGAAGTAAACCATCGGCTTTGTGGTTTACAGATAAATTAAGGACTCAAAAACAATGTTGTGAAAGGCAGGAACGCAAATGGAGAAAGAAAAATATAAGTAATGTATGGCGGATTACAAAACCTTGCTAGAAAAAGAAAATCCACTCATTTCACAGCATTTGAAATGGTCAACATCAAGCTGCTGGTAGATGGTCTCTACCATAATACGCAGATGATCATTTCCCTTTTGAGCAGTGACGAAGATACTGGAACTAGATTACACAATTGTATGTGAGCAGTGATTGAATGGATGAATAACAACTGCATGAAATTTAATTCTGGAAGACGAAGGTCATCTTATTCAGCAATGAGGTATCCTTTTGGTGGCCGCAAGAGTTGGGTATTCGCCCCACTCCAGTTATGAAGACTCGAAATTGAGGCGCTTTAGTTGATAATAAGCTAACATGTGGTGACCAGGTCAATAATGTCATTTCTTCTGACATTTATATTAAGCATAATTAGAAAAAATCCTTCCATACATCCCTCCTGACTCACAGAAAATGGTAATCACATCTTTGGTGCTTTCTAAAATAGATTACTACAATGGTCTATGAATGAACATGGAACAGCAAATCCTGAATAAACTGTACATACTGCAAACTGTGGTGACACGATTGCTGTTAAAGATCACAAAATTTCAATCCACCTCTCAAGCCACTGGAAAACTTCATTGGCTACCAATCAGGCAAATAAACACCTTATGCATTGCCTAAAAAGCACTGCATGATAAAGGGTCAAACTATTTGTAAAGCAGTTTCAAATAGTACTGTTCAATTAGGATGTTACGGTTCTCTAGGGCGAAATATTGCAATAGTTCCCACATTCAAACACTACTTCTGAAGCAGGAGAAGTTGTATGACCTGCACAGCTAAAGTATGGATATTTACCTTACCCCTGCATGTTAAATCCATGACTAGTCTGCTCTCATTCAGAAAAGCATTAAAAACATGGCCGTTTGGTAATTTGTGAGCTCTCCTTCAATCTGTTATACCAGAGATAGCGCCAAGACACCTCCGGGTATTCATGCACTCTCGAAATATCTATAACATAACTAGTTAAACAATAGACTGCAAATAAACCTCAAGCTTTAAAACATATTTTCCATTCAATACTTCAGCTTTAAAAGAAATGGTGGATAGGTCAGACCATAATTATCATATCCTTATTCAAATCCTTAACTTTTTAATAGCAACAGAAGCACCTCGAACAGATGTGATTTATGCCACAAAGTCCAAAATGTAACCTATTCCTAAGTAGACTGAGTTCTTATCAGAAAGAGAACCCTCGACATTGACAATCTCAGAGGTAATTGTGAAGCAGAAGTACAATATATTATCTCTAGCCATGCAAACTGAACATAATATGCAACATGAAACTTCAGTGCAGATGCATCCTCCTGTTTTGTTATCCCGATGATTATTATAAAACAGCCAACACAAAACATAGTGGTGACAGATAAGGGATACTCCGCATTTGTATTACAAGGTGATCAAACTATAACGTTGGTGAGGAATTCAGTTTACCCATGTCGAGAGACTCTGATTCAGAAGATGTATATTGATTATGTAATTTTTTTCAAATAAACTTCAATGACTATTTAGCATATAAACTAGTTCATTGCACCAGAATTCAAATCTACATCTCTTAAGAAATTTAAGGCAAATCTTAAGAATAAACCAAAACTAAAAAGAAAACGAAATAAACATATTGCAAGGGAAAAAAAGCACATAATCAATCTAAGATTCAATATAAAGTCAGCAACTGGAATGTATGACTCTTTCAGTTCAATAAACACAAATATTAAAATAGAATATTAAAGTTCCATTGGAATGCACTCAGATTCAAGTTTTCAAGCTGAGAAGACGTGATGACGTGAAACATCTTCCTGAAATGAATAGAAATCCATAGAAAATTCCCAGTCATGTTTTTTGTAACCTTTTGCTTTAAATTCAAATTAAGCTAAGATACCCACAATACATATTACATATTACTAATCACAAAAAATGAATGAATATGCTCTTCTTTCCCATCATCTACTGAAAGTTGAAACTACTGATATAACTCTGCAAGGGCAAAGAGCTCTGAGAAAAAAACAGCCCAGACAGTTTTTCTAAACTTAAAAATAGATAAGGACATGAGTACTGATTCAAACTTTCATAGATTTTATCTGTTTACTGATGTTCATTCCAATTACGTTCTGAACAGATCTTTAGAATTGGTTAGGATTATTGAAAGTAATTATTTGTCTGAAAATAAATGTGTTTTACCACAATATAAGTTACAAACAGATTTCCTTTGGAATAAACTTAAAAGACATATACACTAACTACAATCCAAGCCAATGACACAAAAAATAAAACCCAAAAGTTCAATACGAATACAAATCTACCACATCAAATAAAGTAGTACAAAATATTTCTTTAATTAAAATCACTTAAAATAATCACTAAATTAATTTAAAAAATACATTGATACATTGCATCATATCCATAAAATCACTTCCACAAATATTGCACCATTCCAAAGACATAAAACGTAGGATAGGTTCAGCCTTTTCTTAAATAGTGAGTTTGGGTTAAACAATGATGTATCTAATTGAGGGTCATGTGTGTGTGAGTTTTTAATTTATCTGTCACACACATGAAGGAGAGGGGCATAGAACGTTCAGGCTGGTATAGCCTCCCTTTGTGCTAAAATAACCCAACATCGACCAGTGCAGTAATAATACATGTGAATAAGAATCTTACTAGGCATATAACATCAAAGAACACTGGGTATTACGAATTTATATTAATTCATAAACACATGTACTTACTAACAAGGGACCGCTAGAGTAGGCACGGGTGACCAGTAGTTCCGGCACCTAGTGCGAAGCATATCCGGGTCGTGAGAGGCAGTCAATTCTCAAGCAAGGGTATGGGGTGAAAATAAACACGATCAATATATTTGCAATGGGCTTAGATACAATGAGGCCCCTTTGAAAAGAAAGACGGAATATCTATATTATGGAGCTGGTTTCCTTTATAATGGAATATCAAATGTGAAAAAGACGAGCATAAGGGATAGCTATCTACAGATCGGGTTAGTGTTTCACTGCTGGGTTATCCTAGGTAGGGTCAGCACAAGACCATAACAACCAATAGGCCAGCCCGATGTGTATATTTAAATCGGCATTAGGTGCAACCGTGTTTGTCGAAGGGAATCACCCGACAGCGGTTATTGAGCAGAACTAAGGCTGCATACTCAGGAGGTGAGTGAACTAGGTGTAACCGGGTGGTAACGGAGAAGCCATCTAGTGACTGGTGAGTCGCTGACTCTGCCTCACCTCCTTCCCCTCAGGCGACCTGGGACAGCTGCCCGCTAATTGCCGACATCGGTGGTGAAAATGAGAAGGGCGCCTTTAACTGGGCCTACGGAGAAGACGAGACCACGCCCCCGCCTGACGTCAGAGGGCCCGGACAGGTCAAGTACCCGGAAGTCCACTACTCGGGGTGCATTGACACCCAGGAGGAAGCGGAGGAGAATACGGAGGTCCAGAGCTAGAACAGAGGAATCGAAGAACCGAAGGGAGGAAGCGAGGAGTGCGGAGAACTCGAGAGAAGCCCGTGGTGGAGTGCCAGGAGGCCAGCGACCCGGTGAACCGCTGTGCCACACTCCCAAGGGAGGAGTGTGGCTGTCACAGGTAGGGCGGCGTTGGGCAGCCTGGGTCGGGAGCAAGGGAGGAGGTGATCGTGTATAATATTGTAAATATCCCTACCCTGGCCTTCCCGCGTCCTATCTTCCCTCCTTCCCCTCACAGCTGTTCCTCACTCTTCCCGAGTACTGTAATTAGTTGTGTAGCACTAAGTGTCCTCCCTCACAAGCACCCGGTCCCAGTGGTGATACATACAAGCTGATACTGAAACTGACGGCCTCCCTTTGTTGGTTCTCTTTTCGGGGTTGAGACCAAGGATCAGAAGAACCCGAGGGGTGAGCGGACCAACGTAGAAGAAGAAGGCGAATCCAGCCCAGCTGAGGAACAAAGTCGCAACCACAGATCGTGCCGAGTTTGCAAGGGAGAGTGACTTCACTTAGCAGGAGAACGCCTATAAAAATAAAACCTTCTTTGCCTAGAAAAAGTCTCCGGCCTGTCCCTGATCCCACGCCACACTAGGATAAGAGGCTGGGCTTTTCAGTACTAGAAATAGGAAAATAGTAGATACAGTCAGTAGGAGGTGGGAGGCAATGTTTCTAGTGGATGGTTTATTGCATTTAAAAGTGATATGTAAATACAAGGGATGTGCAATTATATAGCCATGGCCAGGATTTATTGATAAGCGCCATGACATAGCACATTGGTACCCACGGGCTATTTGAGAGGGTGGGGACCTTACCGAAAGTCAGGATGAGTAGGGATGGAATAGAAGTAATACGGAAAGCCGTTTTACCCGAGAAATGGAAAAAGCTAAAGCGTTAAACAACCATGCATAACGGGGAGGTGTAAAACACTCATGTGCGTTATTTTTTATATTTGTTTTAAACAGTAATACGTGGAATGATTAGCTGCTCCCATTTGTTGGATGATGCTAGGAACTATGAAGCTTAGGTGATTTAAATTCCATAGCGAAAGAAGGTAGGATATCATTGACGTCTTTCGCCGGGATGTAAAAGATTACAATAAAAAAGTAATTTTTGAGGCTTATATGGATCTGTACTCCATCCCAGGGGACAAGCAGACTAGAAGCAAGCGGAATCAGACAAAACGATAGTGCTTATCATTACAGGCTATCCACGAGGTATACAGCAATAAGGTAACAATCCAGTCTTTGCTATGCTTTATAATTTGTAAGAAAGGATTTAGACGTGAACTCACAATAAAGTCTCTTTATCTTTACCCTCTGACCATAATCAGGCGGCGGATCTGCTTTCTAAGATTGCTTCTGTTGGACCTAAATGTAGAAATTCCACTCGACTTTTAAACGAATAATAGAGTCAACATACAACTTTTCCAGAAGGTATGCATTGAGCCACAAAAAGTATAATGGAAGGAGGGCAAATAAATATGTTTAAATTATAGTTAATAGGGTACACATAACCATGAATAGCTCTTCCAAGTAAATGATATTTAGAGAAACTGAGAGACCCTGTAAAGGTTGAGACATGCAATGCATAGTGTTAGAAGATCTTATAGGCAATAGTTAAGAGCAAGAGATAATTGTAGTTTTAATAGTATGTTTATAAAATGTGTAATTTCGTGTTAAATGTATAATGTGAAGTGTTTACAAACAATGCAGGTTGATATGCATGGCAATGTAATAAAGTGCAATGAAGAAATGAAACCTTAATAGCACTATCTGGTAATAATGTATATAGAAAGACAATTATCATATTGTATATATATTTGTTTTCACACAGGATTATCCCATTGAGTAAACAAGAGATAGAGAAAACCTTTTAAACATGTTTGTCATGATAAAGATGGGAGTATTTTGATTAAAACCATTGAAACGCGTCAACACTATTCAGATGACATAATCTCTAAGGGAACATGACCTTGGTATTTTACAAATCGATGTTCAACCAGGCCATATTTTCACTGATTCAGATGATATGTCCATGTAAATGACTAACTTTGGAGTATGAAATTGTGTTTTCTCGTACATATGTGTTTGTACTTTTATGTCTTTGGAATGGTGCAATATTTGTGGAAGTGATTTTATGGATATGATGCAATGTATCAATGTATTTTTCTAATTAATTTAGTGATTTTTTTATGTGATTTTAATTAAAGAAATATTTTGTACTACTTTATTTGATGTGGTAGATTTCTATTCGTATTGAACTTTGGGGTTTTATTTTTTGTGTCATTGGCTTGGATTGTAGTTAGAGTGTATATGACAGAGAAAACAAGATGTTCCTATTTCTAGGATTAAAGTTGTTACCAAAGCAGTAATAAATAAATTCAAAACATGAAAACAACTGATAATTGAAAACACCAACCATGTAAGGAAGATTGGTATAGATAGACTGTCTGTTAATCAGTTCTCTGATTTAGATGTTCTCTATTCAATCAGTTACCTTTCTCAACCAGTGACTTTATCCAGGTTGAAGATGGAGACGATCTCTTAAAGTTGTAATAATCATGATCAAATGTTGGTCTGCCTCAATAAAGGAACGAGGGAGGGCAGATCTCTCACTCAAAGTGAAAGAAAAGGAGGAAAGTTCTCTGGGTGGTAGAGGGGATACCTGAGATTGGTTGCTAGCTATACTGAATGGGAATTTGATGGGTGGAGAGATTTCCCAAAAACCATTTTAGTAAAAACAGATTTGAGTAGCTTGAATGTTGCTAGGCTACCAGAGAAAAATCAAAAGAAAACATATATACAGTTTAAAGACACAGCTATTTATTGTTTAAAGGAGACCTGGTACACTACTTGAATAAATATGGATTTATATAGAGAACAGCTGAAATGATACACAGGGGAACACTATTGGGGGTCTGGATATCTTATTGAAAAGAGATATTCAATGTAATTTCGATATTTTGGATACTACCTGGCAGTTAAATATTGTATTACAACATTGTCTGCAGAGTTGGCATTTTTGAATATGTACATGTACCCTAGTAGGAATTAAGATGACAAATTAACCTAAATAATGCAACCGATAAATACCACTCAGATAAGGAAGATGAAATTGAATTTGCTTTTAGTGGTGGATTTACCACAAAGATTCAAATAGTGCTTTAATGAGAATTCCAAGTGAAGAACAGGACGATACATGGAATATACTCAAGCCGAGTTGCCAAACAAAAAAGTGGAGTAGAGAGGAATGATGTTGATCTCCAATTTATTAGTTCCAAGAATAGTCATCCGCAATGAGAAAGTAGATGGAGTATCCATGGAAGTTTACTCGCATTGGGCATTCATCTCGATCCACACTCTAGTATATAATCATTTCATTTAACCTATCTCATCATGTGGATAGACTGTTGGTAATTGATATGAGGGATCATGCTTTATTACAATGTGTATTTCAATTTTGAGAAAATGTACAGACTGCAGTGAATTTTTGATTGTGTTTAAACATTCTTGTGAGTTTTGACCCCCAGTGTCAATAAAAGGTAGAAAGTCCACCCTAGACAAGGTATCCGTAACTGTCATAGAATTTACAGAGAATATCAGTAATTTAAAAAAAACTTTTGTACAGTAGTAACAATTAAGCTAAGGTTAATGGTGGATTGGTAAAAGAAGTGTGAATGTCAGCAAAACTGATAAATATAAACTGGTATTTAAATAGTTTAAACACGCTCATCAAATCGTATTATGCAAATCAAAATCAAAACATGAACAATTATATTTAAATGATGAGGAAAAAATAACTATTCATCATAAAACAGTGCATGATTCTGAAGAGATTAAATTATTGCCCACCCTAAATGAAGCCTCTAGGCAGAAATGAAAATGTAAACTGGTAACAAAGATTTAGCTATGTCAGAGGACGTCTGATCATTGTACATTAAACGGTTACATGCTTTGAAATCTCTAACTCAGTTGACTGAATTTCCAAGTACATCTGAGCCAACAGATACAGGAAATGATTTCCCAAAGCCTGAAGAAATCGCTTTCCTGATAAGAATTATAATTTTGCCTTACTAGATGGCTCTTGAACTTATTTTAAAGAATGGTAGTATGATTCTTGCAGAATTGGGTTACTGAAAATAATATTTTCCTCCCCGTACAAGCAGGATTTTAGTCACACCATTCCTTTCCGGATAATCTACCACCACTCACATTAATACTCAATGAATAGGTAAGGCAAAAAGGACAGCCTGTTTACACCACAGTTGTTGATGTTATACCAGCATTTAATTTACTTGAAAGGCGAACACTGTGGTGTAAGCTAGCAGCTCTAATGCTACGTGAAGGGTTGCCTAATATTATAACTGGAGTACACACAGATGCATGGTGTACAGCATTAATAAATTCAGATAGAGGTTTAGCAAAAGGAATTGTCACTGAAAAAAGGCCTTCAGCAGAGCTGTATACTAGAGTACCATTGTCAGTCTCCCTACAGAATCATGATCCATCAGATAGCGGGCATCATTTAAAAACCTTACAATACATAGATGATGCATTAATTCTGGATTAATCACTGATCAGACTTCAAGGGGCTCTTCATAAATTCTATAAATATTCACAAAAACATTATCTTCAAACAAATGTAAATAAAGCTAAGAAATTAACGTTTTCCTCTTTCAAAAAATCAATACATTTAAATAGACCATAGATTAAAGTCTAAATCGAAAGGGTAGAAAAATTACCCATATCTGAATGGTATTCTCTGAGAATTGGTTGTGCCAGGGGCAACATATAAATCATGTTTTTGACATTATGCCACTGGGAAAAAACATTCTTGAAGGTGTATCATGCAAAAATACCCCACTCTCCAACACTTTTATAAGCATTCAATGCATTCCAATTAGGAAACATAGCTTTCAAAGGTGAGGTCCTCAAGTCTCTTGTATCAGTAAGATAAAATCTCCCAGTACAAGATTTAAGACCAGCATTAGACCTAACTAGTAGTTTAGAGAAAATCACTTGGCGCGGACGTATGTTGGTATCTTGATACAAGTCCATCCAAATACAAATAGAATATTGATTAAAGCTAACTTGGAACTCTCTCAAACGTCTCGATATACCTTAACAAAAAACTTGTATTTCCCCTTAAAATCTTGTCAACAAATTTAAATATTTATAGATTGCTTTAACATATCTGGAAGTAAGAGCCTATTAAAACCACATATAAAGAACACTGCGGCCATCCTAAAAGTATATAACTAGTAATTGTTTTAGCAATTAAGACCACTGCTCATTGTCCTTTTCAATGCTTCTAGATCATTTAATAAGAAAACTTTTCCTCAATTTACATTACTATCGTTTACAGTTGAATGCTAATACAGGTAAATAGTATTGGGTCCATGACTGACTATAACCGAAATTACTGTATTTTTATATACAAGAGCTTTATGAAAGTCTATTTGTTTTTCTGAAACTATATCATTACCTGGGTGACTTTTTAATAAAAAATGTTCTCTAGGTAAGGCTATAAAGTATGCACAGGAAGTTCTACATTTTCTATGTTCGATACCAGCAATAACTGGTTGTAACAGTGTATACATTATTTTTTCACAAGACATGGCTGTGGGCAGGCTCTGCTGTTAACCCATGTGGTGCATGCCAAAGGCTATGCAAAGCAGAGTTTGGATGACTAAAGTAGGTTTGTCAATGTGCCCCCACTCAAAGCCAGATCCTTTGGCCAATGCCTCCTATGCATCGCTTAAGCCCACGGTCAGTGTACATTGGCCAACCATGGTGGGTTGGGTGTAGAGCCTGACCACACATGCTTCGGCCAAACGGCGCCAACTCAGTTTGTCCACACTGCCATTTTGAGACCCTACCAAATAGTTGCCGACAAGGAAGATATTTCTGCTGGTTCGCCACCTCCAGAGGCATGATGCCTCTTGACACAAGTTCCAGGAATCCACTACGCCCTGCTTGTTACTTGACCGCATGGTTATCATGTTGTCAATGAGGATTTGCACCAGCCTTCCTTTCATAGATGGCAGGGAAGGTTCAAAACTCTGATATGGAGATGGTTCCCCACCAGAGATGAAAGACCTCAGACCTCCAGCTCTCCTAGATAATCTTCACAATCCAGTAACTATGCGCATGTCACCAGAGTGACCTCTGGTTTGGGGTGGAAGAGTGGCCTGCTGCACATGTAGCTGGTGTTCATCACACCACTCCAGATGCTGTGCTGTCTTCCTTGGGATCTGAATTGAGTCAGAGAATCATTATTGATGCAGGTCTCAATGTGATTTAAGGATTCCCTGCAAGTTACACATGAGCCAAATGGTATTAGAGATGAAGAAGATGCCCAAGACCAGGAAACATAGAGGCCTCAGAGTCATCTTTACCAAAATCCAGGACTGATCCTAAAACATTTGAGTCATATGTTCCGCTGCTGCAGCAAAGAAAAGGCCTAGAAAGCCACAGTGTTCACAATTGGCCCAATGAATGGAAGTCTCTTTGTAGGGTTCAAGTGTGACTCCAGCTTGTTGATGGTGAAACCCAACGATGTCAGAAGTTCGTCCGTCATCCAAAGTGGTCTATTGCTGATTGCAGCAAGCCCACATTTAGCAGACAATCACCAAGGAACAAGAAAACATGCACTTCCGAAAGGTTGTCTCCCCAACTGGGGAGGAAATGCAGTATTCTGCCTTCTACTAACAAGGCATGAGATTCAGTGTGCAAACTAAAGCAGCTTGATGGAGATTGCAGCAGGAGAGGGAGTACTGGAGGATTGCTGTCCTTGCCGGAGTGAACTGTTTCTGCTGCTGTTACATCTGCGGCCTCAAAAGGTTGGTTACTGCGGTACAGGCTTGACGGGCCGGCACTGTTTGCAAGGTAGCCTCCTTGAATGCATCTGAATTTTTTGTAGTGGTTGGGAAATTGATTAGCTTGTGTCAGCTATTTCTCAGAAGAGCCTGGAGCTGTTGAAGGACGTCATTAAGAATGCTTGCACATCTTCAAAACACTGACCATATTCAGGCATGCCTTCAGTGCACCACAATGGTGCTAATAGTGCTTTCGATGTAGTCTGAGAGATCTAGGCCATTTCGGAGTACATACTTGGCAGCGTCCTCACCATTCTGTATAATTTGGATAAAGTGAGGCACTGAGGTCCTCTGGGCTAGCCGACCAAATGAAGCTGGCTGTGTTCCATAGTGCATGAGTGTACTTCCCTGAAAAGGAAAACTGCATTAATAAATCTGAAAGTCATCAATTATTTTCAATTCCATAGGCAGAGGGTTGGCCTGAAAGAAAGTAGGAAATGTTGTTTACTTATTTTAACTTCCCCTGTGTAGGGCTCTTAGTTAGGAAGTACAGGTCACAAGGGGGCTAGACCATGTCACCTAGCCACAAGTAGAATGACTAGTGGGCATGAACATGGCTTAGCTCATGTATTCTTAAGTGCTTAATTGAATGGCAATAACAGCTCAGATGAAGCGGTCTCTGAAGAATCTCAGTCAATACATTTTTTTTAATCTCTTAAGTGGCAACTGGAATTGCACTGGTTCAGCTTCCCTTCAAACCACCACTGCAACCAAACACCTTTCTTTAGTTGATGGCCCAGTTGGCGAGGAAAGCTCTGCTGAGGAGTTGGGTCTAGCCCAGTGGATGTCTATATACAATTAATACTCAGGATATGAAGGGTGGTGAAGGAAAATCCAACCCAACCTGATCATTAGTGTCTTGAAAGGGAATAAGTGCTCATTACACTGGGTCCGAATAAGATTCAAAAACAGTAAATACTCCAATTGTACTGGTATCAGGAAGAGTTGTTCAAATGGAATCCAGCGGTATATTCACTGGTGATGCTTTTATAATTTCATTTCATGATGTAGGCCCGAAAAAGGCTGATGTTGGCTCGGGTTAGAGATCGGTGTCAGACTTGGATCATTGATTGGAGCCCGGATCAGATCATAGATCACCATCGGTGCAGGTACAGAAGGTTCCTTGACAATAGGATAGGTCAGTCAGTAGTGGCTCCAAAAAGGACAGATGGCATCAGGGGCAGACTGATTGGTCAAAGTCGGACTGGAGGCCCGAGTGGCTCTGAGGGACCCAAAGGTATGCTGGAAGGACTCGGATTCTTATCAAAGATTTGCAGCTTGGTATCTTTGAAAGCCACAAATTACTGGGGGTCAACAAAGGACTGCACCAGAACCACTTGAAGGACCGGTCCCGATTCAGGGGACAGTGGAGTAGTGTGATCTTCATTTCCACAACCTCACAGGATGTGGTTGACTCAAGAAGTGGATTTTTCACAAGAGTAACCTTGTGACCTACGCATGGGGTTAGGAAGTGTTCAATCTGCTCTGATATGTGGCCTTGTAGCACAAGTTACTACTTGTGTAACGATATATCTGTAAGAGACATTAGTTAGTGATAGATTCCTTACCTTAGAATATCCCCAGGCGTCAGACCGGATCCGGAAACTTTTGCGTAGCAATACCCCTGCGCGCCGGTAGGCGTCGTCTGCGGCTCCGCGTCCGTTGTCGGCGTCGTGAGCGCCGGGATGACGTCGTCAGAGTACTTAGACGGCGCCCATGCGCGCTGACGTCAGTTCTGACACACAGCTTTTCCGCGCCAGATACGCAGAGCCATGATAGAACTAACACTGGTGCCATGAAACTAGGGCCCTGAAAGGGAATGACCTTAACCCTAGATATCGGTTCGCAGAACGGGGAGGATGGGTGGGTCGGTAAGGAATCTATCACTAACTAATGTCTCTTACAGATATATCGTTACACAAGTAGTAACTTGTGCATCTGAAAGAGACACGTTAGTGATAGATTCCTTACCTTAGAATAGATACCCCAGCAATACCAACCCCGGTGGTGGGTCTGCGAACCAATATCACACCAGAAAGTCCTGGAGGACGGAACGGCCAAAGAAGCCATCCCTCCGGACTTGACTGTCCAGGCAGTAGTGTCTTGCGAACGTGTGCAGCGAGGCCCACGTAGCTGCCTGGCAAATGTCCTGCAGGGGGACACCTCGGCCCAGGGCAGTTGTCGTTGCCGTGGCCCGAGTAGAGTGAGCCCGCAATCCAGCCGGGGGCTCCTTCCTCGCCATGGAATAACATGCTTGGATACACAAGATGATCCACCTAGAGATGGTCCTCTTGTGCACAGCCTTTCCCTTCTTCGCGCCCACGTAACCAACGAAGAGTTGGTCATCCACCCGGAATTGGCATGTGCAATCTAGGTAGTAGGAGAGCGCACGTTTTGGATCCAGACGGTGGAGCCTCTCTTCCTCTTTTGAGGGATGCGGAGGCGGAAAGAAGGTGGGCAAAGTGATGGACTGCCCGATGTGGAAGGCCGTGACAACCTTGGGCAGAAAAGAAGGCCGTGTACGTAACAACACCTTGTCAGGATGAACAGACAGGAAAGGTGGAGAAGAAGAAAGAGCCTGGAGCTCACTCACTCTCCTGGCAGAGGTGATGGCAACCAGGAATGCCGTCTTCAGAGTAAGGAGACGAAGAGGACAGTTATGAAGTGGCTCAAAGGGAGCACACATCAGATAGGTGAGAACAAGATTCAAGTCCCACTGGGGCATCACGAAGGGAACAGGAGGGAACATGTGCGTGATGCCCTTCAGGAATCTACTTACAATAGGGGACTTGAACAAAGAAGGCTGGTCTGGTAGCCTCAAGAAGGCGGCTAGAGCAGAGAGGTACCCTTTAAGAGTGCCCAGAGCAGAGCCCTGCTGGGCAAGGGAAAGAAGAAAGAGCAGCACTTCCGAAAGGGGTGCAGAGAGAGGATCCACAGCCTTTGCTGTGCACCATGCCACAAATCTGTTCCACCGGCAGGCGTATACCGACTTTGTGGAGGGACGCCTGGCTGCCAGAATGATATCACAGACTTCGGGAGGCAAGTCAAATGGCCTCAACTGCAGCTGCTCAATCTCCAAGCTTGTAGGTGGAGACTGGACAGGTTCGGGTGCAGGACCGTCCCCTGCTGCTGCGACAGAAGGTCCTCCCGAAGAGGCAGACGAATCGGGGGATCGACTGACATGCTGAGTAGCTCGGTTTACCAGTATCTTCGTGCCCAGTCCGGAGCCACAAGGATAACCTGGGCCCGGTCGCGCCTGATCTTCTTCAGCACTCTGGGCAGAAGTGGTATAGGCGGAAAGGCGTACAACAGACCGCAGCTCCACTCGCGACGAAAAGCGTCTCCGAGCGAGTGCCGCCTTGGAAATTCCAACGCGCAGAACTGATGACATTGCGCGTTCTCTTCTGTGGCGAATAGATCTAACCAAGGCTCTCCCCACTGCTGAAAGAGACCTTGCGCCACGTCCGAGTTCAGACGCCATTCGTGATCCATCATGCACCGACGGCTGAGTTCGTCCGCCCTGGCATTCAGAGAGCCTGCCAGGTGTTGAACCACCAGGGTCACGCCCTGATGTTCCAGCCATTGCCATAGGCGCAGAGCCTCCTGGCAGAGGGTCCACGACCCCACCCCGCCTTGTTTGTTGCAGTACCACATGGCGGTGGTGTTGTCGGTGAACACTTGCACTACACGTCCCCGGACAGAGGGGAGGAATGCTTTCAGTGCTAGACGAATCGCCCGCAGCTCCAGCAAGTTGATATGGAGCCGGGACTCCGCCGGAGACCAGAGGCCTCTGATCTCCGCCTCTCCCATGTGGCCCCCCCAGCCCTGGAGGGACGCGTCCGTCACAACTACGTGCTCCGGGTGGGGTAGCGAGAGGGATCTGCCACTGACCCAGTCGCGGTCCGTGAGCCACCACTGCAGTTGTCTCGCAGTGCCCTCTGAGATCAGGACATGATCGGACAGGTTGCCCTGATGCTGGGCCCACTGAAACTTCAGGTCCCACTGCAGAGCCCGCATCCGCCACCTGGCGTGACACACCAGAAGGATGCAGGAGGCCATCAGTCCCAGAAGCCGTAGCGTCAACCTGACCGAGACTCGGGATAACGGCTGGAAGATGGGAACCAGAGCCTGAATATCCCGAACCCGCTGCTCGGGTGGATAAACCCGAAACTGCGCCGAGTCGAGAACCGCTCCGATGAAGAGGAGCTTTTGAGAGGGACACAGGTGTGACTTCGGCACATTGATGGAGAACCCCAGCAGGTGCAGGAGGTCGGCCGTAGTCTGGAGGTGGCTGACGACTGTCTGGGGCGAGCCCGCCTTCAACAACCAGTCGTCGAGGTAGGGGAAGACTGATACCCCCTGCCTGCGCAGATGAGCTGCGACCACCGCCATCACCTTCGTGAACACCCGTGGGGCGCTGGTAAGGCCGAAGGGGAGCACGGTAAACTGAAAGTGCTTTTGGCCTACCGTGAACCGCAGGTAACGCCGGTGGGCCGGCAGGACGGGGATGTGGAAATAGGCGTCCTGCAAGTCTAACGCTACCATCCAGTCTCCTGGGTCCAGGGCAGCCAGGACCTGAGCTAAAGTGAGCATCTTGAACTTCTCCGTCCGGAGGAAGCCGTTGACGTTCCGCAAGTCCAAGATAGGGCGTAGGCCCCCTTTGCCCTTCTTGGGCACCAGAAAGTAGTGGGAGTAACAACCACACCCTACTTCTGGCCCAGGAACGCGCTCGATGGCCCTCTTGGCCAAGAGGGCCGAAACCTCCTCTTGCAGAAGTTGCAAGTGATCCCCCGACACACGGTGGTATTGTGGTGGCATGGATGGAGGGGATGCCTCGAAGGGGAGGGAGAAGCCCCTTCGGACAATCTGCAGCACCCACCTGTCTGAAGTGACTGCATGCCAGTGGGAGAGGTGATGGCGAAACCTGCCCCCCACAGGCGTCACATGGGCCTGAAAACTCGGAAGGTTTTGAGGCCGGTGCTGCTGAGGGAGTTGTGGACTGACCTCGCCGCGGGCCCCGACCACCGCCACGGCAGTTCCCACGTCCGCCACGGCGCTGCTGGACATTTTGCAGCATGTGGCTGGCGGTACGTGGTGGGGCGCCCCTTCCGTGGCCACGAAAGGAGCGAAAGGCACCCGTTTGCTGGCGTGGGGCCGTAAGGCCCAAGGACTTGGCCGTAGCCCTGGAGTCCTTGAAACGTTCCAGCGCATGGTCTGCCTTGTCGCCGAAGAGGCGACGGCCATCAAACGGCATGTCCAGGAGGGTGGCCTGGACATCGGCCGAGAAGTTGGCGGACCTCAACCAGGCGTGGCGTCGAACCGCCACCATCGTTGCCATCGCCCTGCCCAGTGAGTCCGTTGTATCCAGCCCACACCGGATAGAAAAGCGTGCTGCATCTCAGCCGTCCGCAAGGGCTTGGCTGAGTTTAGCCTGGACCTCCTCCGGGCATCTAGGCAGCACCTCCGCAACCGTGTCCCACAGGGTGTGGGTGTAGCGGCCCAAGAGACAGGCGGTGTTCACAGACCGCAGCCCTAAGCTTACAGACGAGAAAACCTTCTTCCCGAACTGTTCATATCTCTTGGATTCCCTGTCGGGCGGGGCCGACGGGAATGCGGTTTGGGAGTTTGAGGCCTGGATGACCAGACTCTCGGGGGTGGGATGGGTGGACAAAAAGCATGGGTCGCCCGGTGCCGGGCGGTAGCGTCTGGCCACGTTCCTATCCACAGGGGGGCCTGTGGCGGGCTTGGACCAAGTGCCCAGAAGAACGTCACATAAGGCCTCATTGAACAGCAGGAGGGGCTCCGCGGAGCCTGACTGCGGTTTGAGGACCTCAGTGAGGAGATTAGTCCTCACGGCCGCGACGGGGAGCTGAAGGTTTAAGGCCTTAGCTGCCTTCGTCAACACTACGCTGTAAGCAGAACCCGCCTCCGAAGCTACAGTCGGGGGCGATGTAAATCCAGTGTCTGGCGAGGTGTCAATACCACAGGCCTCCCCAAGCTCATATGTCCAGTCCTGCTGTGACTGGCAATCATGTGCCAGAGGGTCCTCGGACCCCTCCCAATGCTCCTCGTCACCTGTGTCCTGGAGACCAGGATTAGCAGCCAGGGCCTCCTCGTGGAGATAAAATTCTCCAAAGGCCGACGGAATCGGCGCCCAGCAGCGCCCTCCCGACGCCTGAGCAGGACCGTAGGAGGCATTGGGGGCGGCAACCACATCGGCTGCCGGGGACGACACCTGAAGGGCCGGCGCCGGCGAGGTCGTAAGGTCGACCGGCGAGGTCCCGGATCCGGAGCCGGATCCAGCGAGGTCTTGCGGCGCCGAGACCGAAGTCGCCAGCGGCGCCGGGGCCGAAGCAACCGACATCGTCGGGGCCGAAGCGCCCGACCCGGAAGGACCTCCAGACGGAACCGATCGGCCCGAAGGTGCCACGGGAACCGACTGAGGAGGGAGGGCCCTCATGGCCATGAGGTACCTCTCGATCTCCTCCGGCGTCGCGCCGTGCCCATGGACCCGAAGGTGTGGGGCAGGCGGCGACGCTTGCGACTCCCGCGGAGCCGCGTGGGCGGTGTCGCCCGAGTCCCCGGCCGCATCGTGCGAGTGTCGGGGCGGGTCGGAGGATCGATGACGTCGCTCCGACCTCTCATGCCTCTTACCTGAGGACTTGGAACCAGACGATCGGTGTCCACTTCCGGAGCGTCGATGACTCCGACCTCGCGACCTGTCCCTCGACCTCCCGTGGGACCGGGACCGGGACCTGGAGCGGCGCGGGGCCGACTGCCTCAGCACGAGACGCTTGCGGGACCGCTCCCGCCTAGCCTTAGACGTCAGGGCCCGGCAGTCGGAGCAGGATCGATCGTCGTGGTCGAGGCCAAAGCACTTCAGGCACCGGTGTTGGGGGTCCATGACCGACATGAGTCGGCCGCACTTCGAGCAAGGCTTGAACCCGGGCATCCCTGGCACCGATAGTCGAGAATTCGACAAAAAGAGAGAGATCAAAAGGATCAAAAATTTCAGTCAAAAATTGACTGGGGGTAGAGCTTCTTACGGATCTGCGCTAGCTGGCGCGGAAAAAAGAAGAACTGACGTCAGCGCGCATGGGCGCCGTCTAAGTACTCAGACGACGTCCTCCCGGCGCTCACGACGCCGACGACGGACGCGGAGCCGCAGACGACGCCTACCGGCGCGCAGGGGTATTGCTACGCAAAAGTTTCCGGATCCGGTCTGACGCCTGGGGATATTCTAAGGTAAGGAATCTATCACTAACGTGTCTCTTTCAGATTTTATTTTTATTTTTTGTAGAACTTGAAGTCTGTGCTAGTGTCCTGTAATAGTTGCAAAAAGAGAAACTTTTTTTTTAGATTATACTATTAAAGTCTTTGGGTCTGCAGGCTCAGATCTAAAACTGCAGACTTGAAATGGACGACACTACAAAAAAAGCCTCCCTTGTCCAAATAGACATCTTTATATTTTTTTAAGTGGCTGCGCAAAATAGGTCACACAATATCTCAGACACTACTGCAGCCACACTAAGAGACCAACATACCGCTGGCACCGATCCTGACACGGCTGCCTATCCCTTTGGTCATGCACAGCGAGACTAGAATCAAGGCCTAAACTCTCACTGTCTGCCAACCTCAATTGCAGGATATGTTGTTGTTGTTTTTAACAAAGAAAAAGGAGACTACGTTTACCATATTTTCTAAGGGGGAAATCATATTTAAATAAGAAAACGTTACATTTTTTAAATATTTTAATTTTTTGCTTTAAACTTGAAATTATAATAAAATGTTTAATCACAAAGTTGAAGCTTTTTCATCCATCTAAAATGGCTGCTGATGAATCACAGTTTTATTTTACATCTTACTTCTTGCACATTAAACCCTTGTTTTGGGCTTCAAAGAACAACTATCCCGGTCTTGGGGTGTTTGCCAGCTACTCCCACGGGTTCGGCATCTCACACAGTGCTGCCCCATAGCTATAGAATTTTTGTTTCCACAACACGAAACTTGCAAGCTGAGGGCTACTCGAGAGTTTCACATTTGAGGAAATATTCAAAGTGTGACTACCAGGAGTCAAGGTATATAAAAGCGATATACAAAAGTGTTAAGCCTTTTAAACTCAGAGGGAAACTTTCTTTAAATGCTTAGATCCAAAAATGTACTGCACATAATTACACCGAACCAACGAATATGCCCATCTGTCCGGTCACTTATTCCTGATTTAACATCAGGTTGAGTACTTCTGATTTGTCAATATTGATTTAAACTCACTTGTTTGTAGCAGGCCAGATACTGAGCTACTGCTGCAAGTGACTCCTTGGGATTAGTCAGGGTGAGCAGAATGCTGTCTGCATATGAGAGACCTTTTAAGAGTGGAATGGACAGTAGCCAACAACTGAAAAGCCTGGTGAAGGGAGTTCTAGAAATTAATCCTTTCCGTGAAGAATGCGCAAAAATCCTCTACTCAGTCTAGTGCCTATAGGAGAAAACAGCGTGATTAGTTTGGCAAACAACAAGTTTAGTAAACTTGAAAATCCGGCTGCCAGTAACAAAGGTCTAATTGATATGTGGCTCGGAAAATGCTCAATCAGAATTTTAACTAAATTCTTTCTTTAACTGGAAACCAAAGCAAATACCATTGGTAATAACTTTAATTTTTACCCATTACTTCAATGATACGTGAGAAAGATTCTTGGGGATGACGTAGTAGCTTAAGGTTTTACCTTCAACACTGGGTGTTGCGCAACACCAGGTTTCAGGAATGGCTTCCACCGAGAATGTCCTCAAAGCATGTTTTCTATGTATAGTTATGCAGACTGTATCTTGTCGTTATGTAAGTATGTTCTACAAGATTGAGCCTCTTTGTATTAATGGTCCCATGCATTCTATTTATGAGACATTATCAAATAAAAGTGATGTTACTATTGAAAATGAAATGATCCTGATGATAGTGACAAGAACATTGGAGTAAATCTGAATTACGAAGTCTGACAACTCATTGCAAACGCTTCTTTTAAAGAGCGCAGAACATAAAATGTATTCCAAAAAATATCATATGTGCAGTGAAGCGTGAAAAGGAATAGTTTTCTAATTGCAGACATGGGTTGCTCTAATTCGTAGACCAGTAAATTTGTATTTAAATAAAATATTACAAGATTTCTATCAACTGTATAACGTTTTACAGGAACGTTAAAATGTATGATTTCAAATGTCAGTGAACTAATGCCATTTGAAATTTAATACACCCTACGTGTACCTCAATTTTCAAAAGACTATGCAGTAAGTTAAGAAAACAAATCTAAAAAAATAATATTTATAACCCACGTCAAAAGTAACCGTCTCCAACTTGTGTAATCGCTGGAACCATGGTTTTGCCAATTTCTGAAGGATTCTTCAGTGTATACTACTAAATCAAACCACCACAAGTCAATATGCTCATACATTTTGCAGAGATTTAAACAAACTTCTCAGTATTCTGCAAGTTTCCCTTCAACCCCGACCATATTTAATGCTTGGAAGTCCACAGAGAAAGACACCAGTGGTTTGTTTCGAGTCCAAAATTCATCCTGCAATGCTGGGATCACTTTGATGCCATGAGGTGGAGAGACTTGTTAATATGCTGGCTCAGAGAGCTGTGAGTAAACGGAGACTATGCCGCCTGCAAATGACACACTATGTCCGGATCCGAGGGAAGAGTTCATCAGTACAAAAGAGTTATATTTATAGATAGGGCGTTTGAAGGATTATGGAGCATTCCCAAGACAGAGTAAACAGCGTATAAATCAGAGGGGAAAAGGTTTAACGATTGCTGCCTACTTGCACAATGATATAATTTAATATTTTTAGCTACTGCATGAAATATATACATGTGCTTTACATTGGTTTCATGTTGTATTTTTGATTCATAACACAATATTTTCTAAAAGGGAGATTTCGAATATCGTATAACAGATTTCGAACTTGATACTTAAAAAAATATAAAAGAAGGCAGGGACTGTTAGTAAAGATGCGGGATTGTGTGTTCCATCAGCCGGTTTGTGTGCTGATTCTGGATCTATAAATGAGGCAGTGTGCAGAGCGCAATACAGTGGTTTCACCAGACAATAATAGGAGGCCTCTTGTTGGAATGGAAATCCACTGTGATTCCCGCACTGTTTACTAATCTGTAATCCCTGACCTGAGAGTGAGATAGTATCTTTAAACCATAGAGCCCTGGTCAAAAACCAGCATAAACGAGAAATTCGCAGAAATATTTGCAAATACGAGCCGAAGCTCTTAATTTACCGCATCCACCTAGTGTTGAGTAAAAGGAAATCAGATAATTAGGGGCACAAGCATTGCAAGTTATATCTGGGACATTCGGCAACATTGACAGTCAAGGGCAGGACTAAAGATAGTGGCTACAACTGCAGCTCAGTAAAGACAAATGCTTCAAAAGTTCCTTGTTCAGTGCCAAGTGAGATTTCAAAAGGGTTCATGGCAAGAGGTTCTAAGTAGCTAACCAAATAACTTATGAACCCCGCGTGCCATCCCACTGAAGACCCCAAAATACTTTTGAGAAAGGCCAGATACTATGACGAGTGGCCAGGCAGTCAATACGGTGGATGTGATCTAAGAGAGCTCCTGCCATTGTGAAGTATGATCTGGGGTGGAAGACACCATACATTCCCGAGACACACTTTGGCAGTCTGAGCAAGCAATGCATCATTTACTTTGTCTTTCATTTGAAAGCAGGATCATAACAGGCTTATCACTGTGGTATTGAAGAGCTCTCCCATTACCTGGTCCTATGTAACAACAGAGAATGAAATCAAGATGCCCAACTATGGCTGTGAAAGTGGAGTCAACCTAAATGCATCTGGATATCTCCGCCAACACAAGTGTTGCTGAACACTGGAGGGTGCTCTGGGAGAGAACCTGGCTATTGAAGCAGCAATTGTTCACACAATTATCCACGAGCAGTGATTAAAATACGCTTTGCCCAAGGGATGTCAGAAACTGACAGGGAGGCCTGAGCAGTTCGGTGCCCGGTTCGGGGCTCGGGCACACAGTTCCGGCTCTGGTGTCCATGGGGCCGAGCAGTAACCCTCCACAGACCTGGCTACACATCGAAGGGCCTGGATTCTGCGGTCTGTCCTGACAGGGCCGGTGGCAGAACAGGAGTGCTGACACAGCCCTGTGATAGGGCCAGAAGAGGTCGTAACTCTGGCTGGCCGGTGAGACGCCATCGTAGGCAAGCACTGACTGGGGAGCCTACCTACAAGTACTCCTGTGGCCTGGCTTGGACAGACGCCTGGGGTTTGGGCACGACTCACAGAGGCAAATAACGACAGTGTTAGGTGGAATGCCCCAGACTTTGGCGGTGAAGGTGAAAGAGGCCGAACTTCAGTGAGGTGCAGAGCGAGGGTCGTCCCACACATTATCATGGGCGGAAGAAGGCCCATCACCAGGTTTGGACTACAAAGTAAAGAAGAGGGGGGTGTAAAAACATGGCACTGCCCAGGCCAGAGGCACAGCCTACACGCCTGTAGGGGGTACGACGACCCCGTGTCTGGCTGGGGGCGATTTTCAGAGTTGAGGAACTGGGACTGACCTCTTGGGCAACAGTACTGGGAACGTAATGAGATCCACCGCGTAGTTTGATGGTGTGATTTCCCCCCCACGCCGAGGGGCCCAACAACTACACAGGCTCCCTGGCACAATTGGCAAGCCCAGGGGTCGACAGGAAGGGGCCTTACGCAAACAAGATGATAGTGACCAGCAACAACCACAGTCTGCCGCGGAGGACCCGGAGCAATAGCAGCTGAGCAAGATATTGGAGACCATAGCCGATACGAAAGCCACCCTTCACCAGGACATCAGCACGGTCGCGGTGGAGCTCGGCCTACTGTGGAAGGAGAACAAGAAGTTATCTGAGAGGGTGAAAGAGACTGAGCTCACTATCACTGAACTAGCACCAGCACAAAAGGCCCAGGAGCAATAGATTGGGGCCCTCACAGATAGAGTGTGTGTGCTAGAGCAGAGAGCCGAAGATGTAGAGAGGAGTAACAGGAGGGACAACATCAGAGTTCTGGGTCTGCAGGAAGGGGCTGAGGGCAACGACATTGTGTTCTATTTGGAGCAGTGGCTTAGAAGAGTGGTAGCAGCTGAGGGCCTGTCAACTAAGTACACTCTTGAGAGGGTTCATGGGGTGCCGGCCAGACCGCTGGCCCCTGGAAGACCTCCGCGGCAAGTGGTGGCTCGGCTGCTTCAATTACGAGAGAGGGACGCTCTCCGGCAAAAAGCACGTGCAGAGGGCTCATACACCAGGGACAACAGCAAAATCTCCCTCTTCCCAGACTACACGCTGAAAATGCAGAGGAAGCGGGACTCGTGCCTGGAGGTTAAGAGGGCATTTAAAGAGGAAGGCCTCCAGTACTCTCTGATGTTCCAGGCCTAGCTGAGTATTATTCTAGCTAGGAATACTCACTATATGACAGTCCGAAAGACGCCTGGGAGTGGATAGATGCCTTTAAGGTGGGCGCTCCGCTGCCCACGGGCTCAAGGTCTAACTAGAGAAAAAACGCGGAGCTCGGGAAGAGCTCCAGAAGGAGTTCTCGTAGAGGAGCCACTGAGAAACCGATCTCATTGCAAACCGAGAGGGAGAGGGATGAAGAGCTGCAGGCTGTGGCAGAGCTAATGTAGGTCAAGAGTCCCACCCCAGAGGTGGAGGCCCGTTCCTCGAGAGAAACTGAGAAAGATGAGTCGGACACCTCCCACAGTGATAGTGTAAAGTTGCCGACTGTAACGCCGAAGAGGGCTGACAAAATTATCTGAGGGAATTTGAACTTTGTGGTGACTGTGGAAACCGCAGTAGTGCGGAACTGTTAATAGCCGACCCAGGTCCCGAGCTGGCCTATCTCACACGGGGCCGGTGTGCTATGGACGGGTTGTGCACCCTGAACTATGTCCTTACCTGGTCACCCCCCGCTGAAGGCCTTACTAGGTTAGGGTCTCATATGGTACAAAATGTTTCACACGCTGTTTGGGCGGCCGACTGGGGTTGGGGAGTTGACCAACTTGGGGGTCCATTTGTTAGATTTCTACAGTTTGAAGTTTGCAGAGGAGGAGGATTGTGGATGGTTGTGCATGAACGAGGGAGTGGGTGAGGAAGGGGTCCCCCTTGAGTGGCTGATCGATGACACTCAACAAGAATGGCGGATGCACATAACACCTTACGGTTCCTAACATCGAACATCAGAGGTGTGGGGGTCTATCGCCAAGGCCACAATATTTACTCGTACCTAAGACACTGGGACGTGCACAAAGCATTTCTCCAGGAGACACACCTGACCAGGAGAAGGCAGGGAAGCTGAAGAGACGAAAGAGGGCTCAGGTCTTTGTGATCACCTCCTCAGCCTTTGCCAGGGGAGTGCTGATTTGGCTAAAACCTGGGGTCCCCTTTGTCCTTAAACATACGTGGCTTGAAGTAGAGGTGTTGTATATGAATTTAGGACCCTAGTGTAATTTTCCCGATTCATGCCCATATATAGGTATAAATCACCCTATCCTTATATAGGCATAGAAATCATAACCATATTTAGACTTAGCCTATGCAGTCCAAATACGGCATGGCTATTTCCACTAGATCCGAAAATCCACAACGATTTCTTGGAAAAACCCGCCTTCAGCAGTCAGGGACTTCCCCTTGCTTTAATATTGATTAAACCAAGAACTCATGGAGTTTTCAAA
The DNA here is from genome assembly GCF_964263255.1 of Lissotriton vulgaris. Lineage (NCBI taxonomy): Eukaryota > Metazoa > Chordata > Amphibia > Caudata > Salamandridae > Lissotriton > Lissotriton vulgaris. Next base: position 122,697,723 of record NC_141688.1, read on the forward strand.
GAACTGAGTCTTTGATGATGGTATTATGTCCAACTTTACGTCAAACTCGGTACCTTCAAGGTATAAATATGCCCACACTTGCCCAGGCAAACACACGGTGGTTTGGAGCAGTTTGACTATCTACCTACACGACACAGCTCGCCGAAGCAAGTGCCGAAGGAAGCCGACCCTCCAGCAGATGCACTCAGAGAGACGCTGTATTTTCTCTTGCCGAGAAATCCAGCTCCAGTGTTTCCAAGCTACCCTTGCAGGTTGTTGGGAAATCGAGTCCTGAGAGAGAGATGCCAGACCTCCTTCATTCTAAACCAAGGTACGGAGCTGATTAGACCCTTAGAGAATTCTTGGATAGGTTCTTGGCAAAAGAATACTGAAACTAAGGCCCACCTCACTTACTTCTTCCTTTGTACTAGACCTAGGTTACGTACACCGGGGTAGGCGTATTTTAATTGTGTCGCAGATGTTGCTACTGATCGTTTGCACCCTCCCCTACCGGGGACTCAGCCACCCGGCACAGCAATGGGATTCCATACTTGGATCTCCCACTGGGGGCTAGAGGACACCTGGAGACTGCTATGTAACAGGGTCAGGGAGTACTCCCTCTTTTTACCGGTCTACTAGGTACACACTAGGCTTGAAATGTTTTTCTGCCCCGTAGCCTTCAATAGTTCCATCACACACCGAATACCTAGGGCGCACACTATCAGAATATAGTCCACTGATAATAAAGCATCAACCTCCAGGGAGGCGACCTCCAATCCCCACACGGAAACTGAACCCTTAAACGCTCGAGGACGCTCCCTTTCGAGCCTCGCTACATGCACTCATTGAAACATACTTCCCCATCAATGTTAACACAGCATCTTCCGCTCAAGTTGAGTGGGAGGCATTTAAAGTTGTCGTAAGGGGCCACTGTATGGGACAGGCGAGTGAGGCACATAAGGAGCTTCGTCAAGAAATCCTAGACCTACAGGAGAACATTTGCAGGTTCGACAAAATTCATACTACAAAATTGCCCTCCACCCTTATCATACTGTGATGGTGGGGTGATCAATATCACACTCCACTGTTTGTGCAGCTAAAGTATTCACGCCTGTAAGGAGAGAAATTCAGAAGAAAGCAGTACATTAACCACATACTCATGAAAAACTAAGTGAGTGGCTATAAGTGCATCAACCTGTGTCATTCATCTGTGCACTTAATAATAAATGGGGAACAAGATCCCCAATGCTTACCCTAACAGATGGGACATACTAGCCCATAGGGGAGTGAGGAGGGGAGACCCCTTTGGTTAAGCGCTAGATAAAGAGGAGAGAAAATGAAAAATCCAGGAGAATCAGAACATGTCCAGGAAATGTTCTGGGTACTATAGTGCTCAAAAAGATGCTACGTACTACAGGTAAACAGGGAATTCTAGGAGTAAACTACCATGAAGGACAAACACACTCACCCATCCACATCATACACACTCTTACTGTAAGGTGCGACATCTTTCATACCAAAGTGGCAGTGTGTCCACATACATGGTGTCATACTTAGGACTGTGTAAAGGTCCTTTCTTTGCAGGTGACATAACTATCAGTCTATAAAATGGCCTAAACTTATAAAACACAGAATTGCCCATACAATTTCTCTTAAGTAACAGGGATGTGGAATTTCTATGTATGGGCTCAGATGGTCAGTTCTGTGTTTACATGTTACTCAGATCGGGGTCAGCCAAAGGCAGAATGGACCACGGTGCGGTCATGTGTATTACTGTGCCAACTGTAGCCAAGAGATTTCATCATTGAGTCCCTTTTCCCGTGTACTAGCCTGTATACCCACCTCTGTTCTCTAATGTGAAGAGGTCTGGTAAGATCAGTTACATGTTTTTTCATAACTTCCAGGACCACCCATCTCAGGTCGCTATCTTCATGATTAAATTCCAAGAAATGCTTTGTGAGTTTGTTGTTTATCTTTTTACATCGTATCGTGCTGCGATGTTCGTTAATGCAAATCTTAATCTTCCTGGTGGTCATGCCCATATACATGAAACCGCAGGGTCATGTCAGAAGATAGACCACATTAACAGTTTCAGTAATTGCAACACAGATAACGTGGTCTATCTTCTGACATGCCCCTGCGGTTTCATGTATGTGGGCATGACCACCAGGAAGATTAAGATTCACATTAACGCACAAGTTACTACTTGTGTAACAATATATCTGTAAGAGACATTAGTTAGTGATAGATTCCTTACCTTAGAATATCCCCAGGTGTCAGACTGGATCCGGAATGTTTTCTGATTAGCAGTACCTCTGCGCGTCAGTAGGTGGCGTCCTGCTCTCTGTGTCCGTCACCGGCGCCGTAGGCGCCAAGATGACGTCACGGAGAGTAATTAGGTGCCACCCATGCGCGGTGACGTCAGTTCTGTACACAACTATTCCACGCCGAAAGGCAGAACCATGCAAGATACTGACAATTGGTGCCTAAAACTAGGGCCCTAAAAGGGATGACATTAACCCTAGTAACAGTTCGCAGAACGGGCAGGATGGGTGGGGCGGTAAGGAATCTATCAAACGGGGAGGATGGGTTACCAACCGCGGTGGTGGGTCTGCGAACGAGATTACACCAAAAAGTCCCAGAGCAAAGAATGGCCAAAGAAGCTGTCTCCTCGGACTGTCAAGGCAGTAGTGTTTGGTAAACGTGTGCAGCGAGGTCCACGTAGCTGCCTGACAAATGTCCTGCAAGGGAACTCCTCGTCCCAAGGCAGTAGTGGCTGCAGTTGTCCTGGTCGAATGGGCACGCAGCCCCACAGGAGGCTCCTTCTTAGCCAAGAAGTAACATGCTTTGATGCACAAAACAACCCACCGGGAGATGGTCCGTTTGTGCACAGCCCGAACTTTTTGGGCGCCAACGTAGCCAACAAAAAGCTGATCAGCCACCCGGGACTGCTGTGTACGCTGCAGACAGAATGCAAGCGCACGTTTTGGGTCCAGACATTGGAGCCTCTTCTCTTCCCTTGAAGGATGCGGAGGCGGAAAGAAGGTGGGCAAAGTGATGGTCTGCCCGATGTGGAAGGGCGTGACAACCTTTGGCAAGAAAGAAAGACGAGTCCTCAGAACAACCTTGTCCGGATGAACAGAAAGGAAAGGAAGTTTAGAAAAAAGAGCCTGGAGCTCACTCGCTCTTCTGGCAGAGGTGATAGCTACCAGGAAAGCAGTCTTGAGAGTGAGACGACATAAGGGAGAGTTATGCAGGGGCTCAAATGGAGCTCACATGAGAAAAGTCATGACAAGGTTTAAGTCCCATTGAGGCATGATGAATGGCACGGGAGGGAACGTGTGCGTAATGCCTTTCATAAAACAGTTAACAACCGGGGACTTAAAAAGAGAAGGCTGATCAGGAAGCCATAGAAAGGCCGAAATGGCCGAAAGATAACCTTGGATAGTGCCCAGAGCAGAGCCCTGCTGGGCCAAAGAAGGAAGGAACAAAAGAACCTCGGAAAGAGGGGCAGAAAGAGGATCCACAGCTTTCGCTGTGCACCATACCACAAAATTGTTCCACCTGCAGGAGTATACCATCTTAGTGGAGGGATGCCTGGCTGCCAGAATGACATCACAGACTTCGGGAGGAAGATCGAAAGGTGTCAACTGTCTCTGCTCAATCGCCATGCATAGAGGTGGAAATTGGACAGGTTCGGGTGGAGGACCGTCCCCTGCTGCTGCAACAGAAGATCCTCCCGAAGAGGCAGGTGGATGGGAGGAGCGATGCTCATACTGAGTAGCTCGGGATACCATACTCTTTGAGCCAAGTCCGGAGCCACAAGAATGACTTAGGTCGGGTCGCACCTGATCTTCTTCAGCACTCTGGGCAGAAGTGGTATAGGCGGAAAAGCGTAAAATAGACCGCAGCTCAACACGCGACGAAAAGCGTCTCAGAACGAGTGCCACTTTGGAAATTCTAAAGCGCAGAACTGATGACATTGCGCGTTCTCTTCGGTGGCAAACAGACCTAACCAAGGCTCTCCCCACTGCAGAAAAAGACCTTGCGCCACGTCCGAGTTCAGACGCCATTCATGATCCAACTTGCACCGGAGGCTGAGTTTGTCCGTCCTGGCATTCAGAGAACCTGCCAGGTGTTGAACCACCAATGTAATGCCCAAATCTCCAGCCATGTCCAGAGATGCAGGGCCTCCTGACTTAGGGTCCACAACCCCACCCTGCCCTGTTTGTTGCAACACCACATGGTGGTAGTGTTGTCAGTGAACACCTGCACTACACTTCCCCGGACAGAGAGAAGGAATGCCTTCAGTGAAAGTCAGATTGCCCGCAGCTCCAGAAGGTTGCTATGGTGCCGGGACTCCGCCCGAGACCAGAGGCCTCTGATCTCTGTCTCTCCCATGTGGCCTCCCCATCCCAGGAGGGACGCATCTGTCACCACTGTGTGTTCCGGTTGGGGAAGGGAAAGGGACCTGCCACTGACCCAATCACGATTCTTGAGCCACCACTGCAACTGTCGTGCAGCGCCCTCCAAGATCTGGACGTGATCGGACAGGTTGCCCTGATGCTGTGCCCACTGGAACTTCAGGTCTCACTGCAGAACCCGCATATGCCACTTGGCATGTGTCACCAGCAGGATTCAGGTGGCCATCAGGCCCAGAAGCCGGAGGGTCATCCTGACTGAAACCCTTGAGAGAGTCTGAAAAAGCGGAATCAAAGCCTGAATATCCAGGGACTCGCAGCTTGGGAGGATAAACCCGAAACAGCATTGAATCCAGAACCGCTCAGATGAAGGGGAGTTCCTGAGAGGGACTCAGGTGGGACTTCGGCATGTTGACAGAGAAACCCAGCAAATGCAGGAGGTCGGCCGTAGTCTGGAGGTGGGTGACGACCACCTGCGGCAAGCCCGCCTTCAACAGCCAGTCGTCGAGGTAGGGGAAGATTGACACCCCTGACCTGTGCAGATGAACTGCAACCACTGCCATCAACTTTGTGAACACCCAAGAGGCATTAGTAAGGCCGAAGGGGAGCACGACAAACTGAAAATGCTCCTGGCCTACCGTGAACCGCAGGTAGTGCCGATGGGCCGGCAGGACGGGGATGTGAAAATAAGCATCCTGCAAGACTTGACTTGACTGAAATATTTATAAAGCGCTCGAATGCCGCGGCGTCTTAGCGCTTGCAAGTCCAATACCAACATCCAGTCTCCTGGGTGCAGGGCAGCCAGGACCTGAGCCAGAGCCAGCATCTTGAACTTCTCCTTCCAGAGGAAGCGATTGATGTCCGGGAGCTCCAAGATGGGGCGAAGGCCCCCCTTGTCCATCTTTGGGACCAGAAAGTAGTGGGAATAACAACCACTCCCTACTTCCTGACCGGAAACGCACTCGATGGTCCCCTTGGCCAAGAAGGCCGTGACTTCCTGATGGAGAAGAGCCAAATGATCCATGCGATGGTACAGAGGTGACATGGCTGGAGGGGAGAACAGAAGGGGGAGAGAGTAACCTTGGCAGATTATCTGCAGCACCCACTTGACCGATGTAATTTCATGCCAGTTGTGGAGGCGGTGGCGGATTCTTCCACCCACCGGCGTGGGGTGCTCCCTGAAGCTCGTAATAGGAAGGCTTAGAGGCGGAAGCAGCGGTGTTGGAGGTGGACTGACGCGTGTGCTGGTTATCTGACCTGCCCCTGCGAAATCCATGGCCGCCCTGAGGCTCGGTCTACACAGGCTTGTTGGATGAGCGTGCTTGGGTGCCCTTGCCCTGGCCACGAAAGGAACAAAATCCAGGAGTGGCAGGGTTCTTTGTAGAAAGGCCCAAAGACTTGGTCGTGGTCAAAGAGGCTTTAAAGCGCTCCAGGGCATTGTCGGCCTTATGGCCAAAAGGCGGAAGCCATCAAAGGGCATGTCCATGAGCAAGCCCTGGACATCTGGTGAGAACCCAGTGGAATACAACCAGGTGTGGCGCCGCAACACCACAGTCGTGGAAATCGCCCTAGCCAACGAATCAGCAGTGTCCAGACCACACCTGATGGCAAACTTCGCCCATTCCTTGCCCTCCGCAACCGCTTAGGAAAGGACAGCCTAGACCTCCTCAGAACACTGAGGCAAAACCTCTGCTACCGAATCCCACACTGCGTGGGAGTAACGGCCCAATAAGCAGGCGGTGTTAACTGACCGCAACACCAAGCTGGCAGAGGAGAACAACCTCTTACCAAATTGGTCCAGCCTCTTAGAGTCCTTATCCCGCAGAGCCGTGGGAAAGGCACTCTGCGATGTCGAGGCCTGAATAACCAGGTTCTCAGGCGTGGGCTGAGTAGTCAAGAAGGCAGGATCACCGGGCGACGTTTTTATCCACTGGCACCCCCTAGGCCGGTCACAACCAAGTGCCCATGAGGACTTAGGTGAGAGTCTCATTAAAAGGAAGCAGCAGCTCCAACGACGTAGATGATGTCTGGAGCACCTCCGTTAGGAGATTGGTCTTAAGGGCCACTGTAGGGAGGTCGAGATGGAGAGCCTCCGCAACATGATGCAGTACTATAGTGTAGGAAGCACCCTCCTACATAGTAGGTGGAGGGAGGCAAAGCCCGGGACAGAAGACACATCAAGCTCGCCTGCATCTTAAATCGTCCACCCAATCCTGCTCGGAGTCACACTGCCTCGCAAGGGGGTCCTCGGAGCCGTCCCAGTCCTCTTCCGGCTCCGGAGTAGAGAGAGCCGGCTGCGGCAGCAGGGCCCCCCCGAGAGGGGGCAAGCGACGTCAGGAACGGCGCCAGTCGGGGCCGAGCCGGCGCCGTATTCCAATGCCAATCCCAGGCCGGAACGAAATGGTCAGAGTACTGGGGTAGGGGTGGGATAAACATCACACAGTGCGGCACCAGCGGTGTAGCCAGAGGCGGGAGGCAAGGGCGGCGCCGGGGCCAGAACCAATGGCGCTGCACCTTGTAGCGCCGGGGCCAGTGGCGCGGGATCCTGTGGCGCAGGGGCTGGCGCCAGTGGCGGTGCCGCAGGGCCAACAGGATCTGGACATGGGACCGCAGGGCCCGAAGGTTCGCTGGCAGGAGCCCGGGCCTAAAAAGACGGTCCATGGCAGCAAGAATCACTTGCATCTGTTCGGGAGTCGCCAACGGACCCGGGTATAGAGGGTAGGCCGCGGGACTCCCCGGCTCCAGAGGAACCCCTCGTCCGCCCCCGGAGAGCAACGGGGGAGCGTCGGAGAGCGAACATGCTTCTTTAACTTCTTTTTATGGCGTCGCTTACCGGAATCCGAACGCGATGACTTAGAGCCTGAGGAGTGACGGCTCCGGTCCTGCAAACAGCCCCTAGACTCAGAGCGGCGGTGATAGAGTGCCGGACCTCCAGCAACTTCCTGCGCCGCTCCCGCAAAGCCTTCGGGCCATGGCTCTACAGTCTCAACAGTCCCGGGAGTCACGGTCGGTCTCCAGGCAGTAGCGGCACATATCGTGGGGGTCCGCCATGGACATGTTACGGCAGCATGACCCACAATACTGAAATCCTGGCATCCTACGTGCACCAGGAGACACGAGGGGAGACAAAAAGTCTCAAAAATTGACTGAGGTACGTGCTCAATCCGGAACTGCGCTTTCGCGAGGAAAAAGTATTGTCCAACAAAATCAGAATCTGTCTTTGCTGAACTAGAGGATATGGGGATACTCATCAACAGTCTTGCTGCCTTCGAGAAGAGCCATTCTTCGGGGCACTAAAATGTGTTGAATCTCCGATGGCCCATGTGTGTTTTCCAGCCATACAAAGAGGCATCTGTCACTAATATTAGCTGAAGTAAAGGAGACTGAAAAGGTTTCCCTTGTAGCACAAGTTACTACTTGTGTAACGATATATATGTAAGAGACATTAGTTAGTGATAGATTCCTCACCTTAGAATATCCCCAGGCGTCAGACTGGATCCGGAAATTTTTGCGTAGCAATACCCCTGCGCGTCAGTTCTGATACACAGCTTTTCGACGCCAGATACGCAGAGCCATGATAGAACCAAAACTGGTGCCATGAAACTAGGGCCCTTAAAGGGGATGACCTTAACCCTAGATATCGGTTCGCAGAACGGGGAGGATGGGTGGGTAGGTAAGGAATCTATCACTAACTAATGTCTCTTACAGATATATCGTTACACAAGTAGTAACTTGTACATCTGAAAGAGACACGTTAGTGATAGATTCCTCACCTTAGAATAGATACCCCGGCAATACCAACCCCGGTGGTGGGTCTGCGAACCAATAATCACACCAGAAAGTCCTCGAGGACAGAACGGCCAAAGAAGCCATCCCTCCGAACTTGACTGTCCAGGCAGTAGTGTCTTGCGAACGTGTGCAGCGAGGCCCACGTAGCTGCCTGGCAAATGTCTTGTAAGGGGACTCCTCGGCCCAAGGCAGTTGTTGCCGTGGCTCGAGTGGAATGAGCCCGCAATCCAGCAGGGGGCTCCTTTTTGGCCATGGAGTAACATGCCTGAATACACAAGATGATCCACCGCGAAATGGTCCTCTTGTGTACCGCCTTTCCCTTCTTCGCGCCCACGTAACCAACAAAGAGTTGGTCATCCACCCGAAACTAGCGTGTGCGATCTAGGTAATAAGAGAGCGCACGTTTTGGGTACAGACGGTGGAGCCTCTCTTCCTCTTTCGAGGGATGCGGAGGTGGAAAGAAGGTGGGCAAGGTAATGGACTGCCCGACGTGGAAGGCCGTGACAACCTTGGGCAGAAAGGAAGGTCTTGTCCGCAACACAATCTTGTCCGGATGAACAGAGAGGAAAGGTGGAGTAGAAGAAAGAGCCTGGAGCTCACTCACTCTCCTGGCAGAGGTGATGGCAACCAGGAAAGCAGTCTTCAGGGTAAGAAGACGGAGAGGACAGTTATGGAGCGGCTCAAAGGGAGCACATAATAGATAAGTGAGTACAAGATTCAAGTCCCACTGGGGCATCACGAAGGGAACAGGAGGGTACATGTGTGTGATGCCCTTCAGAAATCTATTTACAATGGGGGACTTGAATAAGGAAGGCTGATCAGGTAGCCATAAGAAGGCGGAAAGAGCAGAAAGGTACCCCTTAAGAGTGCCCATAGCAGAGCCCTGCTGGGCAAGGGAAAGAAGGAAGAGTAGAACTTCAGAAAGGGGTGCAGAGAGAGGGTCCACAGCCTTTGCTGTGCACCATGCCACAAATCTGTTCCACCTGCAGGCGTATACAGACTTTGTGGAGGGACGCCTGGCTGCCAGAATGATATCACAGACTTCGGGAGGTAAGTCAAATGGCCTCAACTGCCGCCGCTCAATCTCCAAGCTTGTAGGTGGAGACTGGACAGCTTCGGGTGCAGGACCGTCCCCTGCTGCCGCGACAGAAGGTCCTCCCGAAGAGGCAGACGAATCAGGGGATCGACTTACATGCTGAGTAGCTCGGGATTCCAGTATCTTCGTGCCCAGTCCGGAGCCACAAGGATGACCTGGGCCCGGTCGCGCCTGATCTTCTTCAGCAGTCTGGGCAGAAGTGGTATAGGCGGAAAGGCGTACAATAGACCGAAACTACACTCGCAACGAAAAGCGTCTCCGAGCGAGTGCCGCCTTGGAAATTCCATCGCGCAGAACTGATGACATTGCGCGTTCTCTTCTGTGGCGAATAGATCTAACCAAGGCTCTCCCCAATGCTGAAAGAGGCCTTGCGCCACGTCCGAGTTCAGACGCCATTCCTGATCCATCATGCACCGAGTTCGTCCGCCCTGGCATTCAGAGAGCCTGCCAGGTGTTAAACCACCAGGGTCACGCCCTGATGTTCCAGCCACTGCCAGAGGCGCAGAGCCTCCTGGCATAGGGTCCACGACCCCACCCCGCCTTGTTTGTTGCAGTACCACATGGCGGTGATGTTGTCCGTGAACACCTGCACTACACTCCCCCGGACAGAGTGGAGGAATGCCTTCAGTGCTAGACGAATCGCCCGCAGCTCCAAAAGGTTGATATGGAGCCAGGACTCCGCCGGAGACCAGAGGCCTCTGATCTCCGCCTCTCCCATGTGGCATCCCCAGCCCTGGAGGGACGCCTCCGTCACAACCATGTGCTCCGGTTGGGGTAGGGAGAGGGATCTGCCACTGACCCAATCGCGGTCCGTGAGCCACCACTGCAGTTGTCTCGCAGTGCCCTCCGAGATCAAGACATGATCGGACAGGTTGCCCTGATGCTGGGCCCACTGAAACTTCAGGTCCCAATGCAGAGCCCGCATCCGCCACCGGGCGTGATGCACCAGAAGGATGCAGGAGGCCATCAGCCCCAGAAGCTGCAGCGTCAACCTGACCGGGACTCGGGATAAAGGCTGAAAGATGGGAATCAGAGCCTGTATATCCCGAACCCGCTGTTCAGGAGGGTAAACGCGAAACTGCGCCGAGTCGAGAACCACTCCGATGAAGAGGAGCTTCTGAGAGGGACACAGGTGCGACTTCGGCACATTGATGGAGAACTCCAGCAAATGCAGGAGGTCGGCCGTAGTCTGGAGGTGGCTGACGACTGTCTGGGGCGAGCCCGCCTTCAACAACCAGTCGTCTAGGTAGGGGAAGACTGACACACCTAACCTGCGCAGATGAGCTGCGACCACCGCCATCACCTTCGTGAACACCCGTGGGGCGCTGGTAAGGCCGAAGGGGAGCACGGTAAACTGAAAGGGCTCTTGGCCTACCGTGAATCGCAGGTAACGCCGGTGGGCCGGCAGGACGGGGATGTGGAAATAAGCGTCCTGCAAGTCCAACGCTACCAGCCAGTCTTCTGGGTCCAGGGCAGCTAGGACTTGAGCCAAAGTCAGCATCTTGAACTTCTCCTTCCGGAGGAAGCTGTTGACGTTCCGCAGGTCCAAGATAGGGCGTAGGCCCCCTTTGCCCTTCTTTGGAACCAGAAAGTAGTGGGAGTAACATCCACACCCTACTTCTGGCCCAGGAACGCGCTCAATGGCCCCCTTGGCCAAGAGGGCCGTGACTTCCTCTTGCAGAAGTTGCAAGTGATTGCGGTGGCATGGATGGAGGGGTCGCCTCGAAGGGGAGGGAGTAGCCCCTTCGGACGATCTGCAGCACCCACCTGTCCGACGTGATAGTGCGCCAGTGGGAGAGGTGATGGCGAACCCTGCCTCCCACAGGCGTCACATGGGCCTGAAAACTCGGACTAGGTAGGTTTTGAGGCGGGTGCTGTGGAGGGAGGTGTGGACTGGCCTCGCCGTTGTCCCCGACCACCGCCACGGCAGTTTCCACAGCCGCAACCACGCTGTTGAACATTCTGCGGCACATGGCTGGCAGCACGTGTGGGGGCGCCCCTTCCGTGGCCACGAAAGGAGCGAAAGGCACCCGATTGCTGGCATGTGGCCGAGAGGCCCAAGGACTTGGCCGTAGCCCTGGAGTCCTTAAAACGTGCCAGCGCATGATCTGCCTTGTCGCCGAAGAGGAGAGGGCCATCGAACGGCATGTCCAGAAGTGTGGCCTGGACATCGGCCGAGAAGTTGGCGGACCTCAACCAGGCGTGGCGTCGAACCACCACCGTCGTTGCCATTGCCCTGCCCAGTGAGTCAGTGGTATCCAGCCCACACCGGATGGAATATCGCGCTGCATCTCGGCCTCGCAAGGGTTTAGGCGAGTTTAGCCCGGACCTCCTCCGGACATTGTAGCAGCACGTCTGCAACCGCGTCCCACAGAGTGTGGGTGTAGCGGCCCAAGAGACAGGCGGTATTGACAGACCGCAGCCCTAAGCTTAGGGACGAGAACACCTTCTTCCCAAACTGTTCATATCTCTTGGATTCCTGGTCGGGCGGGGCCGACGGGAACGCAGTCTGGGAATTGGAGGCCTGGATGACCAGGCTCTCGAGGGTGGGATGGGTGGACAAAAAGCAAGGGTCGCCCAGGGCAGGGCGGTAGCGTCTGGCCACGTTCCTATCCACAGGCGGACCTGTGGCGGGCTTGGACCAAGTGCCCACAAGAACGTCACACAAGGCCTCATTGAACGGCAGCGGAGGCTCGCTGGAGCTTGACTGCGGTTTGAGGACCTCAGTGAGGAGGTTAGTCCTCACGGCCGCGACGGGGAGCTCAAGGTTTAAGGCCTTGGCCGCCCTCGTCAACACTACACTATATGTAGACCCCTCCTCCGAAGCCACGGTCGGAGGAGAGACAAATCCAGTGTCTGGCGAAGTGTCAATACCACTGGCCTCCCCAAGCTCATATGTCCAGTCCTGTTGAGACTGGCACTCCAGTGCCAGAGGGTCCTCAGACCCCTCCCAATCTTCCTCGTTACCCGTTTCCTGTAAAACAGGATTAGTAGACAGGGCCTCCTCATGGAAATAAAAATCTCCAAAGGCCGTCGGAAGCCACATGTCCATATTTGGACATGTGGGACAAAAAACACAGCAAGAAAAATTAATTTCAAATCAGGGAGTACCACGGTGTCAGGACTTACAGATAGGTAAATTGTATGAACAAAGCTTTAGGCAGAAACAAATTCTAGCTAGATAATCAAAAGCAATTGTTTGCTTTTGATTATCTGAAACACCACGGATATATGACATATGGAAACAATTGCTTTTGATTATCTATCTAGAATTTGTTTCTGCCTAAATCTTTGTGCATACAATTTACCTATCTATAGGTCCTGGTACAGTGGTGCTCCCTGATTTGAAATTAATTTTTCTTACTGTGTTTTTTGTTCCACATGTCCACATATGTTGTCTAAAGAAATGTTTTTAACTTATCTTTTATACTGTACAATGAATTTTTAATGATATAGCTGTTATTGTTATAACATTGTTAATAAACTGTGAAGCTACCTTTTTTTAATATTCTTTTTTGCACTGATTTGTTTTTCTGGCTCATAGTATGAAATTCTGTGAGTGGGTCATATATTTCTGGAAGAACGCTTAGTGTGGCTGTAAGATTGAGCGGTTATATTAGTTTCCCGGGGGAGCTTTTTTTGACAATTGTCTTTTGATGGTGCATTTGGATCCCTCTCTCTTTTGAACCCACTGTCCTATCAGTTTGCATAGACTGCTTTGTAGCATCCATGCCATCACGGCACAAGTGAGTGGAAGCTATAACAAAATGATTTAAAGTAAAATAATTCTGTTGGAGACTTTTCAGAATACTAAGTCACAGGAAAGTTTAAAAAGTCAGCTCTGCTTGGGTGATTGCAAAAGCACTGAGATGATCGCCAAATAGTCCTATGCCCAGGTACAATGCTACCATCAACATCACGAACTACACAACTTGTGGAATCCTACCAGAAAGCAGGTCTGCATCACACGAGGCACACCAGAAGGGTGACTTTTTTCCTAGGTGAAGGACGGCATGACAGCCAAGACAACAGACATCATCCAGCAACAGTTAACTGCTTATGGCGCTCCCCTTAGCCTCTAGGCCTAAAGTCAGATTGCACTGATGTTCAGTTCAATACTTTCTGTTCTACTGAGACAATAGGTTTGCATGCTAAGCGAAGTTCAATGGGGTATGGGCAAAAGCCATACAATGAGCGCTTGAATGTTCAGGTACAATGGACTCTTTATTCAATCGAGGGCCACCAAGACTCAATCTACTTGGTAAACTCATTTCCATAAAAAGTGAGCAATAACTGGCACTGGTGTTGTGCATAATACAAGGCTAAGTTTAATTTACAAGGAAGATATTCAGAAAATCCTGACCAGGCAATTCCGAGCACAAAAGGGACAGCTCTTGGAGTTGTGCTGAACGGCAAATATATGGCTCGAATACCACGTGAATTTACAACAGGCCCTACTCGCTGATGAAGCTCCCACTCAAGAAATAATGGTTTCAGCCTGCTCAAAGCGTTTAAACAAACACGGTCTCCAGCCACCAAAGAGCAGCTACCTTCCAGCAGAAAAATAAAATCCCACTTTGCCCCTCGTCTTGAGATAATGCATTGCTTCGGTGTAGCAGCATGACTGCTCATACATATAGGTATTCGGCGTGGCCAGCAACATGGCCGACTAGACGTGCCTGTATAGAGCTCCGGCCGAGCCTGCCCATAATCCGACATTGAATATCCCCCAAACCCCAGAAAAGCCATCCACACACAAGGAACACATACCCGGTTACCGGCGGCGAGCTGCTGTGGTCCTGAAACGGAGTCTGCCCGCCTAGCTCCGGTGTATGAAGCTGACTCCTCTGCACCCCGGAGGCCGGGATGGCGGCCTAGGCACCTGGGAAACACGGCGCGCGCCAAGAGCCAGCGGTCCAGCTGATCGCTGTCGAGGGCTGAGGGAGGCTTGACCGGGTGGACGGCAGCCGGGCGGACGGGCGCTCACCGCCTCCGCCGGACAACGGGAGCGGGACAGCGACGACCGCCGACCACCTACACAAGATGGCGGCTGACATGGCGGTGGTGAACTGAGGAAGGCGAGATCCCCCCCATCGATCCCGTCGCCGGGAAGCAGCTGCGACCAGGAACAGAGACGGAGCGTCGGTGAGCCCGCTACGGAGGTGAGGAGATCCGCCCATGTCCGGCCCCTGACCCGGGGACCGACCTCAAACAGCGGCGCCCGCCTTTACCAATATGGCGGCCGCCTACTGAAAGAAAACGGCGGGACGGCTATCGAGCCGCGGACGACAAAGGGGGCCTGCCTGGAGGGGGTGGACTTGCTGGTACCGCCCCGGACACCCTGTAGCCCACCCCGGATCGGGAGCGAATGGAGGACACTGCGGCCCCCCTGCCGCCAGCACTGCACTGATTGGGCCTGCATCTGGGGCTACGGCGCCGAGGCGGTGAAAATCCCGGGGGGGACAGGCACGAGCTGAGGAGTACCCCCTGGCCTCCCTGGATTCGAGAGTGGCGGCGACAGGGCCCCCTCCTGTGATCACCCCAGCCCCAGTGAGGAGAGACGGTGGGCCCCACATCCCTGAGGTGAGCCCAGATCGGCCTGTGGTCGGGGGAGGGGGCGCACATTGGAGTTGCCACACCAGCGTGGAGCCCACACAGTAGGACACGCCGAGGGGACGGCGATCGGACCACACGGGAACCCGGGGGCACACCGGGAGTAAGTGGACCAGGTGCTGGAGACCGGCACCCCATACGGGACAGGGAGCGGCTGACCGGTACCTCGACCCTCCCCCCCCCCCGGACTACGGCGCTGTGCTCCCGGTGCCTGTGCCCTGAGACCCGGGCTAGGGGGAGGGAAGGCTCCTCCAGAGACACGACTAGGAGACCACGGCCCGGCTGCCCGCACTCAGGGAGGGATGTGTGCATGGTCCCAGAGACTCTAGAGAGGCTGCCCAAGGGAACTGACCGGTCGGGGCGCCTGCAGTTCTGCCTCTGCCCCAGACGCACGGCCGAGTGCAGTGGTAACACAGCGGAGCGGGGATCTAGCCCAGAGGCGCCCGGCCACCAGACTACGCAGCCATGGGCAAGAAGGAGACAATACCCAAAACGGCGAGCAAGGGCCCAATGGACAATTTCGCAGCTCCGCGACCTACGGCGGACCCACAACCCATGCATTCGGGCGCACGCAATGATACGAACATGCTACTGGAGGCCATACAGGCGTCGAGAACGGACATCCAAGCCTCACGAGCGGCCCTGGAAACCAAGATAGGGGAGGTAGGGTCCGAAGTGACTCTGCTGCGACAGGACTTTCGAAACTTGACAGACAGGGTCACGGAGGCCGAGTCGAGGTTGACGGACAACGAGAAGACGGTTTCGGAACTTAAGAAGGACATGGCAGAGCTCCAGGCCTCCCACCGCCAACTCCTGTGGAAGGTGGACGACGCTGAAAATAGGTCAAGGCGGAACAACCTACGCTTTGTGGGCTTTAGAGAAGGGATTGAAGAAAGGAGCATGACCGCCTTCCTCCTAGACTGGCTCAAAAAGACCTTCCCGACGGCACGATTCTCCTCGTGCTTTATCATAGAGAGGGCGCACAGGGCGCTTCTGGCCAAGCCACCGGAGGGCGCGAGGCCACGACCGGTCATAGCGCGATTCCTGAATTTCGCGGACCGAGATCTGATCCTACGAGAAGCCAGAGGTATGGGCGAGATCCGTTTCGAAAATACCACCATAATGATTTTCCCGGATTACAGTCTGGAGGTCTCGAAACAGCGCCGCTCCTTCGACGCTGTAAAAGCAAAACTGAGGTCCCTCAGCATTCAATATATGCTCCTCTTCCCGGCCAAGCTCAAGGTCATCTATCAGGGCAAAGCCATCTTCTTTCCGCACCCAGATGACGCCTGGCAGTGGCTTGAGGAGCGCCCCAACCTGAATAGTAGAGAGGCGGCGGGCCGGGCGGCGCTCGACCGGTCACTACGAGAACGACCGGCATGGGAGGGGCCGAAGCCACAGCGTCGAAGACTGAGGAGGACGCAGAACAAGACGCCGGGGACTCCATACAGGACGAGGAACCTACAGGACGGGAGACGAGGCAGATCGGCGTCACCGGGTGCTGATTCAGTGGCTGGCTCGAGAATTGGTAGCCTGAGAAACGGAATCCGCTCGGAAGAGGACGACGTGGAGGAATCGGAAGGCCGAGCATCCGGGGAGGAGGAGGAAGATACAAGGACTGATTCGTTGCACCCTCTGGCTAAAGAAATCCAGCAACTAGAACAAGACTCTACAGGCCATGAGGGACAAGTGGACTCACAAGACTCACACTCGTGAACGGTGGTATACTGGGAGCGGGAAAAGATGGCGGCTCGGCGATGCGGAGCACGCAAGTTGGCACCCCCCCACTACTGTTTTCTGTGTTCTTAACACTGGTTACTGTTGATTGAGGGTGGGATGTGGGGGAGGGCGACAGGCCTTCTCCCGCGGATAGTTGAGACCCGGAGTGGGATGCAACTGGAAGGGGAGGGAGGTGGGGAGGGGGGAGCGGGATGGGGTTTGGTTACAGTTTACCTCATGTTGGGGTGTTGGGACGTTGGGGAGGGGAGGGGACAGTTGTGCATGAAGCAGCGAGTTCGAGAAAGTGCACCCTTGCTACCATCCTGGCCCTGGGGCCAGGTACTTGATAGTCCTCAGACAATACTATGGCAAGTACATTAGATGCACCAAACGGTGAAGGTGCCGGGGTTAAGGCGCTAACCTGGAACGTGAACGGACTAGGTTCCAAAATCAAGAGGAGCCTGGTTAATACATATATTAAGCGAGTAGCACCTGACATCATCTTCCTTCAGGAAACACATTTAAGGGGGAACTGCTGTGCTTTTCTAGCGCGCGGGCAATACATTGTCCTGGCGCACGCGGGATACACCATGGACTCACGGGGCACGGCAATACTCGTTAGGAACACAGCACCTTTCACAGTAACACGTACATGGTTGGACCCACAGGGCTCGTTTGCCGGGGTGCAGGGGACATGGAGGAGGCGCAGGTACACTCTGCTGTCAGTCTATGCTCCACCCAAACTACAATCACGAACAATGCAGGAGATCACGACCATTCTGCTGGACACGGCTGACACAATACAGATTGTGGGGGGGGATTTCAATGACGTGATGTGCACGATGCGCGATCGATCTGGGAACCCCCACACAGTGGCTGCAGAGACTGCTTTGGCGCGTAGAATGGACACGATCGGTCTCACCGACGTGTGGCGGTGGCTTCATCCTACCCAAGAAGCTTACTCATTTTACTCTGGGGCCCATAGGGTTTTCTCTAGGCTAGATTACATATTCACTTCGAGGCAGGAACTCTCGGCGGGGGACTCGGCAGACTACAGGGCGAGGGGTATCTCGGACCATTCCCCGCTGTTCGTACACATAGGTCGAGGAAGGGGGAGAGGTCAGGCACAGTGGCATATGTCGCCATGGGATCTACAGACTCCTGAAATTCTAGGGGGCATAAGAGCAGATATCAGAGTCTTTATGGCGGAAAACGAGGGATCAGTACAGTCCGGGGTGATACTATGGGATGCCATGAAAACGGTGTTGAGGGACCGCTTCCAATCCAGGGTAGGGGAGGCCAGAAGGAAACGCACTGAAGCCATAGCGAAGGAGGAGGCGAACATCTTGACCCGAGAGGTTGAATATCATAGAACGAAGGCAGAGGTAGATCTCAGAATACTGCTAGACACTCAAAGGCTGTATAGAGAGCTAATCACGGACGAGGCGCGTACACAGGCGCTGGCCACCCTACATCGCCTGTACGATGTCGGCGACAAATCCGGGAAACTCATGGCATGGCTGAGCAGGCGGGAGCGAGCTGCCAGGTGGGTGGATTGGGTTGAGCTTCCGGGCACGGCACGGGCGTCCACGGACGGCACTATAGCAGAGGCCTTTGCGACCTACTTCGAAGACTTCTACAGGGCAAGAGACCTAGGGGACCGAGAGGTGGTGCATTCGTTCCTGGATAGCATGGAAGTTCCGCAGTTGACCCCCGAAGATAGTGAGGCTTTGGAAGCCGACCTGTCCCTAGATGAAATTGCAGAGGCGATGGCTGCCCTGAAACCGGGGAAGGCCCCGGGACCTAATGGTTTCCCGGCGGAGTTCTTCAAACGAACGGGGAATCTTCTCTCACGTCACTTGAAGTCGCTCTATGAGGGTGCGTTCGCCGCCGGAAGCCTCCCGCCGGACCTGGCCCTAGCTACCATAATCCCGATTCACAAGGAAGGCAAGCCCCGTGGAGACTGTTCCTCCTATCGCCCAATCTCCCTGCTAAATATTGAAACTAAAATCCTAGCCACTGTCCTGGCACGGCGCCTACGACAGGTGATAACGGGCCTGGTCCATCCAGACCAGTCCGGGTTCCTACCGGACAGGGCCACCAAACTCAACCTGCGGCGCACCCACAACTGGCTCCAGGAAGTCTGTGACAGGAGTGAGCCACATTGGTTCCTCTCCTTGGACGCAGAGAAAGCGTTCGATGCGGTCCACTGGCCTTTCCTAATGGGGACCCTTGAACGGTTCGGGTTTGGGCCCAAGTTCCAGCACTGGGTGAGTCTGCTATACTCGAAACCTAGGGCTAGAGTGCGAATAAATGGGCGAACGTCGAGAGAGTTCGCGATAGAGCGGGGGACGCGACAGGGGTGTCCGCTATCCCCACTCCTTTTTACCCTCACGATTGAGATCCTTGCGATCCGTATCCGGCTTAATCGAGATGTGACTGGCTTCCACTGGGGGGAATCGGCCACTGAACAGGAGAAGATCTCCCTATACGCCGATGATGTGCTGTTGTACGTGACCGACCCGGCTAGGACAATACCGGCCTTATTTAAGGAACTAGGCGACTTTGGGGCAGTGGCCGGACATACTATAAACTGGCATAAGTCGGTCCTCTACGACCCACAAGGTGCCCCGCGAGGGGAGGAACTGCCGGAGCTGCTCATCCACACCACGGCGGGCTTCCGGTACTTGGGGGTCTTTATCACCCGAGATAAGCGGCGCTCCTACACTGACAACGTCGACAGAGTTTTGGTGGCAGCAAAGGCGGAGATGGATAGGTGGAGGCCCCTCCCGCTCACCATTTTGGGCAGGGCCGCCCTGTATAAAATGATCCTACTACCAAAGTTTTTATACGCCCTCCAAAATGAATATTATCCCCTGCCGGCTCTGACACTGCGGAAAATCCATACCGATCTCCGCTCTTTCCTGTGGCTGGGGAAGCAGTCCCGGGTGGCACTCACGACTATGCAGCGCCACCAATATAGTGGGGGAATCTCATTGCCTAATCTGGAGGCCTATTACTGGGCGGAACACCTTACTCCGATTAACGATTGGATACACGCCCCGGCTGATCACCCCACCTATGCCCTAGAGAGGTCTAGATGGGGTAATAAGACGGTGCTGCACTTCTTATATGGGGGGAGAGGGGGCCGCCAGCTCCTCCCTGCGACTAAGATTACCCTGTTGGCGTGGCGCAGAGCGACGGTTAGAATGGGCTGGCATGAAAGGCTCACCCGCCAAACACCCCTATGGTCCTGTAGGTGGCTGACTGAACTGAACAAGCTGCGAGGGTTTCAGAGATGGGATGTCATTGGCATCTCCACAGTTGGGGACGTCGTAGCAAGGGGGGAACTTAAAACCTTCCAGGCACTGCAGCAGGAATTTGGACTCCAGAGAACCCAATACTACAAATACATACAGCTGAGACATGCATGGGGAGCACAGAACATATCTCTCACTGACATTCCCCAGTTTGCACCACTCGAGGGCCGCCTACTGCAAGAACAGATACAGAGGGGGGCGGTGTCCATGACCTACAAAACACTGACAAATAACATGTTGGGTGACCAACAGGCTCTCAGGGAGAGATGGGAGGCAGATGTGGGCTCTCTGGAGGACCTGGACTGGGAACTCATACTCATGCACCCTCGAGAAGTGGCCATAAAATCGAGGCTTCGCCTCATTCAGTTTAAGGTCCTTCATCGGGCCTACTTTGACAGAGTGCGGCTTTGCCGGATGGGGAGGGTTACCAACACTAATTGTTTACGATGCCAGCACCTAACAGGCGATTTCTTCCACATCATTTGGGGATGCACAGTGATACAGGAATATTGGGACGAGGTTTTCAATGAATTGAGTGCGATACTGGAGGTAGAGATACCTAAGGACCCCAAGCTGGCGCTCTTGGGACTGTCCACGGAGGTGGATATCACGCGATACTTACTCATTTTTCTGCTGCTGGCCCTGGTAGTCGCAAAAAGAGACATTGCAAGGTTGTGGGGGGCGCCTGGGAAGCCCAATCTCGAGGAATGGAGAAGAGGTCTAGATATGTATATGGCAGCTGAACGTGTTACATATAAAGCTAGAGGGTGCCCACGGAAATTTCGAAAAATTTGGGCTAAGTGGAGGCACTACCATGGATTGGAGTAGGAGGGTAGGACCGGTGGGGGAAGTGGGCGGGTGGTAGGGTGGACTACAGAGATGGTGCGTATGCCGCTGATCCCAGCACTTGTACCCTTGAGGGTTTCGGGCCATGGGGATTGCTTATACTCAATGTCACACGCCTTAGAGGGCCGAGGGAGCCACGAGGGCCGGGGGGGGGGGGGTGGTTGAGAAGGGTGCCACGCTGCTTGGGGGGGGGGGGAGGGCGAGAAGGGGGGCTTCGAGGAGAGGTCTCTCAGTTACTGCCTTTGCCTATTGTTGACGGGGGGGGGGGGAGTTCGGGTGAAAATGGAAAATAAGTTCGTCAGGATGAATGCAAAGTAACTGATTATTTCAAAAGTTGCGTAAAGGCGGGTAGAGCGGAATGTTGATGCTCCCCCGCGATGTCTTGTTTCTTGTACTTATGATTCGCCTGATGCAGCAATAAAAAGAATTTATAAAAAAAAAAAAATACATATAGGTATTCACCATTAACTCATAAAAGGTAGCAGCTTGCTAGAATTCCGTGGGGAAAAGAACTCAAACCGGTCTGATTTTCCGCACCACTAACAAAGGTCTCTGGTGCTACACATGGATCTCCTGCTTGAAAAAAGAAAGAACATTTAGAGATGGATCCCCTGGGCTGCTCCTCATTTTCCTTTAACTGAGGATGGTCTCCATGACAGAACTCCTCCTCTTGTGCTTCTCCTCCTTGCCCCTTGACGCCCGGGTGATCGAGATCAGGACAGCTCGCTTTATTGTGCATTTTCTGAATGAATGTCTCCTATCTTCTAGTCAGACCCGAGCTCCACATGTGGCGTTCAAGAGGGCAGGGGACTAAGATAAGATATTGTGCCTGCACTAAGAGTAGGGCTTAAACTTGTACCTGGGGTGTGACAGCCGAATTCACACCCTCACCAACAAATAATTAATAATCTTCACATCCACTCTGACGCTTGGTTAGGTTTCCAAATATGAAATATGCATTATTAAAGAAAGCCGGATTACTCAGACCACACATTTCTGTGTTGCTTAACACTGCTGCTCTTCAAATCTAGGGCGACGCTTGCCTTTTCACCACTCCTTTCTCCAGTCCGCTGCCATCATTCGTTAATATATATAAAATGTATTTCGATCGCTTCTCCCCTTCCAGTAAGCCTTTAATTGGGACTTTTTTATCTTACAGTGATTAACGTTCATTCCTTTTGAAGCCTTTCCTCTTCACTCCATAAAGCCCCTCACACTGTTGAAAGCCCACCGGCTATCCCTTCTTCCTCGCTCATTTCACCTTACTTAATGTTTCTGTACAGACCGCTGTACTGTTTATTTTTATTATCAATAACCTTCAAACATGTCCTTACTCGCTGGCTCCACACATTTTACTTCCTGAGATGTCAACCTTCCTGAGCTGCAAGACACATTCGCTCTCTTTCCCACTGATTCCTCTGCCTGGAACGCCAGTTTTATGACAGCATCCCCTGTTTCTTCCAAATCCTATTTTTCTGCTTCCCCTCTTGCAGGATTCCACTAAGCATCTGAAAGTGGTTTGTTTTTGGTGAATATCCCCGTATGTACGTGAATATGAAACTATGAATTATGCTTACAAAGCTCAAGGCGCCTTCCCCTCGAGCCTGCTATACACTGTGCTTAACAGGCATGAAAGTGAATGTGTCAAAGATCAAGCAAGAGTCGGCTGTCTCAGACGTCAAGTGCATGAGGTCAAGAGGTGCAATTTTATAAGGTCAGGGGTGGTATAAATAAGATCATTTATGTCAAAGGAGGGGGGTCACAGACAACATGTATAAAATATACCGGCTGAACAGATGACAAGCAATAACTTTAAGTAGAACAAGTGTGTCTGCTATGGACACATTCATTGATTAAAAAGAGAAGTTCAATGTAGCCCACTGCAGGAAGGGCAGCAGTTGTCTTAAATCACTGCATGCAGACCCTGTAGTCAAGTGGGTAGAGGGCAGAGACTGGCACTCCACCAGACAACAAACACACATGCAGCTGCTGAGTACAACGCTTGGCGGCCTCTAGGATGAACCCCAGAAATCAGGTTCGCTGGCAGACCGTTGTAATCCCAGCAACCACAAAAATATCCTGCTGTCACAAACAGAAGAGGCTTTTTATGCCGACAGAGTTATTCAATCAACATACAACGTCTACTGCCGATGCTAGTAGTTTTTTAATTGGTCATGAATAAAGTGCATAAATATAACACAACCTGAGGGTCAGACATGATGCTTCAAGAAGGCATGCGACCAGCTGTGTCGGTGCCATCATCCTTTGTACACCGTTCACCTCATATGCTGCTGATGAACCAAAGAACCACACCATGGAATTATTATGCCCGCAAGTTGTTGTTTTTTGCCTTTCAGAAGAATGCAAAATTCAAATAAATATGCACTAAATGACTAAGAAATGTCACTGGTAGAATAGACATTATAGTTAAGAAGGCTTCCAAAAAAGGCAATGTCGAAAAGTTAGGTGGTAAGGTGGTATGAGGGATGCCTCTTGCTGGTCTGAAGAGATCAGATGAATGGACATGAAAAGCTACCACGGATACACCGGTGCCGACCCTTGTGACAGGATTGAGGCTGGTTAAGTGATACCCGAGGCGACACTCAGGGGTCACAGAAGTGCATTTCAGGTACATATCACAACAATTGTAAACTAAGGAACAAGCAATCACCTCGCACAAGAACCTTTAGGACACCCTTAACAGTGGCGGTGGGACATTTTGCCACGTAGGCTGTGGGCTCCATTGGAGCGCAGCTTAAACATCAGTTGCACCCTGTAGAAACGAGGCTATTAAACATGTAAAGAATCTAAGGTCAGAAGATGGAAAGCCCATTGGAGGTAGGTAGGCTACACACTACAGCGCTAGCAGCACTTTTGAGGTGACACATTTAGGCCCAGGTTCCTAAAAGGCTGTCAAAACTCTCCTTTTATGTAGGCAACCCCTCGCTCTGCATTAGTCACATTTAAGAAACCAGTGACAGCTGTGTCAGTTCAGGAGTAACAACTCATTCTTTTCTAGGTTGTAGCTACAGTGATTAGGATGCTACTTAAGGGAAACACACAATAGTCTGTCTCTTTAAGTAGTGAGGCATCAATTTGATTTTCCACTGTAAGGCGTATCTTTTTTCACATTCTCCTGGTGCCTTGATTTTGGGTTTTAGGATCTCTCAGTTTACCTCTCACATTTGGGGCGTTTATGACTTATAAGGAAAGAAAACTTACATGAACTACCTATACTTTCAAAGGCCACATTCTTCAAACGGAGCCACGAACATACATAGCTGAAAATGAATAGCTCATAAAATTATTCAGGTCCATAAATCAGAAGAAGAAATATCTATACTTTCAAAGGTTATGAACACATTTTCCAGGAGGTCAGAGAGTTCTTAAGTACTGGAATGAGGAAGAATGACCAATGGAGAGTTATGGGGCAATTATGTCTCATCTTCTTTCTTACACAGGTTCTTATACATGCAAGAATGTACAATTCAACCCCTCAAATAAAACACACATCAGACAATTATAAATCTATGATATTTAATGGCAACCAACTTCTACATGTGAAGCAGCAGTAAAACTCTGGTGCCAAACCACCAACAGGCTGCATTTTGCAAAAAATGACAAGAAAGTATATGATGTTGCCTTACAAATATTTCCCAAGGATGTCCCTTCACCTTTACCCCGGATGCTGACACCACATACCTCTAGAGAATGAAGAAGAGTGAAGCAGAAAGAAAAGGGGGAATGTCTTGCCGACGTGATTGGGGTTAGGAAACACAATACAGCTTTCTCTAACAGTTCCAATGGAAAATGTTAATTGTTATCAAACGATAGTTAACAGACAGCAGCCCCATATCCTACTAGTCCATTGAAGGAGACTGGCTTAGTATATTGTGCACACTTATTCAAGTGGTACACCTTGCACTCACAAACTAAAGGGGGAAATGTATGTATATGGTCTATCCTGTACAGGTAAGTCACGGCACCCAGGTAAATCGGTGCTCACCTTACATTTGCCCTAAGTGCGCCAGGTATGCCCAGACGTGGGTCCCGGGCTCACTGTGCCACTGGAATCAAGCTATCCTGGCTGAAGAGGGGTGAAACCCTGAAACCGGTCCTAGGATGCTTGTCTCGGGTCCAGGGAGGACCTGGCTTGGGAGTTTGGGCTGGACTGTTCCCATGAGGCACATGGTCAAGACTGATTTGCATATGGCCAGGTCTCAACTGGGGTGGCATGGTTAGCAGAACAATGATGGATTTAACCCAGATCTCTTGACTGTGGTAAATATTTACTATCAATAGCCTTCAAATATTTCTTTACTCGCAGGCTCCACACAATTTACTTCCTGAGATTTCAACCTTCCTGAGCTGCAAGACACATTCACTCTCTTTTCCACTGATTTCTCTGCCTGGAACGCCAGAATGATTTGTTCTGCATTCCGTCCATCAATTGTGTGTCTTTTGCTTTCTCGCCCTAAGTGCGCCAGGTATGCCCAGATGTGGGTCCTGGTCTCACTGTGCCACTGGAATCAAGCTATCCTGGCTGAAGAGGGGTGAAACCCTGAAACCGATCATAGGATGCTTGTCTCCAGTCCAGGGAGGACCTGGCTTGGCAGTTCGGCTGGACTGTTCCCATGAGGCACAGGGTCAAGGCTGATTTGCATATGGCCAGGTCTAAACTGGGGTGGCATGGTGAGCAAAAGAATGATGGATTTAAACCAGATCTCTTGACTGGGGTGAATGTTTAGATTTGTTCAGCATTCCGTCCATCAATTGTGTGTCTTTTGTATATCAAGTGAGGGCATGGGTCTGAGGGGACTCCTGAGTGGATGGAATTCATCAGGGTGGTGGTTTCTTCGTTCGAGAGGGGCTTCTAGTTGCTGAGCTGCTGTTTAGCCATAAAGGAGGTGTCCGGCTGGTCCGGGGAGTTAGTATCGGTATGTTGTTGGTTGATTGTGTCGTACATCTTGGTAATCTTCTGTTTGAAGAAGTTTGAAAGGTCGCTGCAGTGTGCTTCAGATGGGATGATGCACGTGGCTAAAAGGCAGAAAGGGGGGCGTAATTGAAAGTGAAATGGACAGAATCAGGTTTGTCGTAGAATTGGTGTGAAATTACCACAGGAGGTAGACGTGGACTGTGTGTTAAAGGGACAGAATCACCAGAGGTGGAAGAGTGCTCTAGAAGGGAAGAGACTAGTAAGGATCAGTGGAAGACGAATTACAAATTGAGGGTATCCAAAGTCACAAAAGTACCATATTATTGAAAATGTTAAGTGGAACATAGCATATACAGAGAAAAGGAGCAATGATCTGAACAAAGTTTTTTCAAAAATAATGACCTGGAGAATAACTAAACATATTAAAATTGTCTTGAAGCGGAGGGCGTGACCAGGCAAGATGTTTGGGTGGACGTGATCCACCCCAATTCCGGAGCCCTGTATCTGCCAGACAAAGATTTCCTAAGGCTAGAGGTCCAAGACCGATGCGGCTTAAGTGAGGATTCGAAGATTCCACATCGGGGCCTGGAGCGAAGAGCGGACTTAAGATGGCGCCGACGACTGCAACCGAGGTGGGTCGGAAACTGCTCAGGTCTACACTGCCTCAGTAGGACCTGAGCAACTGGTGGAGGCGACAAGAATCGCTTGACAGACATCGCTCAGAGGGGGGAGTGAGCCAGGCAAGAGTCCCCTCCGAGACACTGTTCCCAGGTGTTCGAGGCGACATGCAGCCCCAGAGTGGAACTATGCATCGATGCGGAACCCGAACAGCACCAATGCTCTAATGAGGTGAGCGGGGCTTAGAGACAGCAGAAGAATGGAGCGCTGAGGCAGCCCGGGAGGGGGGGGGGGGGGGAGGGTTTGCAGGAGGGGTGCCCTTCTCCAAAGTTTTCCTCTGTAGGGTAAAGATAAGGGGACATTACTCATATTAACATCTGGAAGGGGGAGCAGAAACTTAAAGCTTTATTCCTGAAGCACTCCCACCTTGATACCCATGTGGCACGGCTGCTGAGCACTGCGCTGCCTCACACAGTCATACCAAGTGCCTGACCCTAAGATGGCCGGCTCCGGCTGAATATTGTAAACAGCACCACTAATCCAGCTCCAGCCCAGTAGAAAGCCACTGCTGCATAATACAAACCAGAGGGGGAGTAAGGCACCCCAGCAAGGAAGGCTCACAATACAGCCCATATGCCAACAAAAAAAGTGTTGAACAAGGTCTTCAACTACTTTGCATCAGTAGAGAAAGGATAAACCCACGACGAAGGGGGCAGGCAAACACAATGTCACTCACTAGAGAAGATTTGGTGGCCTCGCCCAGGGACTTTACAGCGGAATTATATTCAGAGATTAAGCACGACCTGCAGATTTCTATAGATCAATTAAAGGCGGACCTGACTGACCGCATGTCAGCCCTCCAGCAAGATGTGGATGCTGTAGGGTCCAGGGTACTGGAAATAAGAGGAGCAGGCACAAGGCACAAGAATTGGAAACCTGCACTACTAGGCTGCAGGAAAAGCAGCAAGATTTTCAGACGCAACTACATCAGGTACTCCTGAAGGCTGAAGATTTAGAAAATAGGTCTCGAAGAGAGAACATTCGATAGGGACCTGGAGGAGGGCGCCGAGGGGCAGGATTTAGAGGCCTTCATGGAGGACCTTTTTGCTGAGATCCTGAGCCGCGCCAGATAAAGATCGACAGGGTGAACCGCGTGGGGAACCAGCAGACGGGTGAGCGCACACGCACAGTTCTCGTCAAGCTAAACTCTTTAAAAACAAAAGAAGCAATACTGCAAGCCGCAAGGAAAAAGGAGGAGACCTCTTTCCAAGGTTACAAGTGGTTGCTATTGAAGGACTTGGCCCCGTCCACGCTGGCACACAGACAACAACTAAGACCGATAACGACAAAACTCTGAGATGACAACATAGGCTACAGATGGACCTTTCCCTTCACACTCATCTTTTTACTCAACAACAAAATACAACATGTCTCAGATCTGGAAGAGGGTCTCCTCATTTTAGGTCTACCGAACCCCGAGGATTAAGGCAGCCAAGGCCCCACGAAAGGAGTGGGTGCTACACCGAGACCTACTCGTCAACGGAGCACAATCTCAAAAAGGAAAACTCAGCTTAAACGATGAATGATCTTCATGAGGAAATACATCCTCTGACTTTGGAGCAGCACTGCATCAGGACAAATACAATAAGGGGTGAACTGCTGCCGGGAGTGCCCATGCTCATCCATCAAGAATGACTTCATGCAATGGACCACAGTTCAATATACTTCCAGCTGGTATTCTCCAAACAAAGCGACCAACCTTCAGGGCTTCGGGCACTGTCCGAGTCGCCTGTTACCATGTTGTTATTCTTCAAGAATGAACTTGCTGAGAGAGCCCGTTGGCTCCGCAGCTTATGGTTTCTAGGGGATTTTGTTTTCTCTATTTTAGGAGGGGGGGGGGTGGACCTGGTGGTTGGGGTGAAGGACAGTCAAGCGCGCCATATAAGATGGGAATGCAGGAATTCTCCTTAATGTCAGCCTGGGTATGGCGGAACAAGATGGTGGGGAGCCAGAGGGAGATCGAGGACCATTGGGGGGGGGGGGACATATAGGTAGGGGTAATAGTGGTCTATAAAATGGTCTCAATAGACTCATGGAACGTAAAAGGTTTAAACTTGCCTCTCAAAAGGCAAAAAATGTGGAAGTACCATACAGACCACTAGTTTGAAGTAGTAGCATTGTAGGAAACACATCTTAAAAAAAACGACTAGTTAAGAGTCCACCATAAAAGCTATCCCTTCATCTCCAGATCGTCTGCCAAGTCCAAACAGAAGGGTGTTGCACTGCTATTCCGCAACTCGGCAAAATTCCAAACTGACGCCATAAAGGCAGACTGGGAGAGTAGGGCAATTATGGTAAAGGTGAAACTGAGAGGCAAACTCTGCACTTTTATTTCCGCGCACGCCCCCAATACAGGGCACGCAGTGCTTTTGACCTCCCTCTTAGTCCTGATAAGCTAGTTTGCAGAGGGCCCCTTAGTGCTCATAAGAAACTTTAACCTGACCTGGCATGCTTAGATGGACAGCACCCAGCTCCACAGGGCAGCCACAAGCAATTTCCTCAAGGGGATCAAACAGACAATACAGGTTCTATGTCTGAGGGATGCATGGTGTACGCTCTACCCAACCACCAAAGACTACACCTTTTTCTCACACGTGCACTTGACCTACTCTAGGTTAGAACGCATCTTTATAAGTCAATCTCTGCTAGGCTCCTTACAGGCGGCAAATATACTCCAAATTACTATCTCAGACCATAGCCTAGTGACCATCACCCTATGTTAGGGATGCAACGGGCCAGGCACTCACAGATAGTACTTCCCAATCTCGGTAACCAAAGACAGAATTTTGCAAGATGAGGGCTTCCATTTCTGAATACTTTGAACTCAATCCACCTCAGGCCACATCATCCCAACACAATTGGGATGCATTCAAAGCAGTCCTCAGAGGCAAATGTATTCAACTGAATGACACACTGAATAAACGGAGGGCTAAGGAAAGATTGGAGCTAGAGGAGGAATTCGAGAAGGTAGAGAGGGACCATAAGAAAGCGCCATCCCGGGTATTGCAAGGACAGCTTAGTGCATTGAAGGGGAAAATCAAAGTGATATATACAAATAGGGCTGAATATACGTTATTAAGGCTCAGGCAGATATCTTACGCCCAGTGAGGTAAAGCGGGGACCCACCAAGCAAGACAGCTGCGCAAAAAAAGGGAGCGGGAATACATACCGGGCATCTATGATTGAAATCGTTCTCTAACCCATTTGGATGAAGTGAAAGCCTGCATTTTCTGAGGGTTTTATAGAGATCTCTACACAGGCACGCTCCCAGATACAGTTCTGCATCAGCAATATTTATATTCTCTGGAACTTCCCCAAGTCTCGTCAGCGGAGAATGACCGATTAAATGGCCCAATAACTGCAGAAGATGTAGGGATTGCTATTTCAAAACGTAAAATACACAAATCCCCTGGACCTGAAGTCTGACGGCGCATTTTTATAAAATACTTGCGCCGGAGCTTATACCCCACTTCTCCTTTTTATGCAACGCAATATCAGTGGACTCCACAGTGTCGCACTCCATGGCCAAGGCAGTGGTCACTGTTATCCCTAAACCAGGGATAAACCCCTGAGCTGTGTCTCCTATAGGCCTATTGCATTGCTGAACTTAGACGCAAACATTACATCTGCAATACTGGCCACACGACTAAAAAACTTAATGCCTGCACTAATCCACCCTGATCAATCAGGCTTCATAAAAGGAAGACAGACGCATGATAATATTCGGCGAACAATACACTTAGATTGAAAAAGTCTCTAAATTCAAAATTACGGCGATATTGGTGGGACTAGGCACCAAGAAGGCCTTTGACAGGGTGGATTAGTCATTTCTCTTCCTTACCATGCAAAGGTTCGGTTTTGGAGGTAGATTCATTACTATGGTCAGGGCTAACTATAAACACCCACAGTCAAGAGTTCAGGTCAACAGATCTCCGTCACTCTCATTTGCACTGAGCAGAGGCACAAGACAGGGCTAACCGCTCGCACAGAAGTGGGCCCCTGGAAGGTGGATAGCAGGCAGATTGGACAAGGGAAAGAGCCAAATACAGTCTGTAAGGACCCTAACTGCCTGAATTAAGTTTATAAAGTGCTCAAAAGTCACTGATACATTAAGACATCACCATACAAACAAATTCCTGAAAAAAAGAGTAGGAAAAAGGAAGAAAATATATAGTCTTTATTTATAATGTTTTATCAAAATTTGTAAAAAATTACATGACATGATAGCATTCCAACATAAATAGATATATAGGTGGTCCCACACTTACACCCTCTCAATACTCACTAATAACCACAAACCCAAACATACTCAAGCACTCCGAAAACTCAAAAATGAGTTCAACATATGAAACATTATCTAGCATGTAATACATAATCATTTCAATACCTAAGTTAATTAGAACTCACAAATGGAGGCACGTGGTTCTCCAGCGCCAACGCGTGTTTGGGTGCCTAACCCTAATATGGGTCACACCTTCATCAGGGCGGTGTGGAACACAAGAACAGATGCACCTGGATTTAAAGTATCTAAGAAGAACACAGGCAATATTGAGGTAAAAAGATGAAAAGCTCAAAACAGGGGTCAAGATACAGCTGTGGTGTGGTCAGGCAAACAGGTGATATGAATCCACATGTTAATAGTTAGAGATGCAAGGAAATGGAATTAATTGAAACTCTGAAGAGTTAGCATTCAATAGCGTGCGTTCAGCAGAGTTCAAAATACATCCGGAGGGTGGCAGATACCACGGCGGGCCAAGCAATCCAGCGGCGTACGGGGAACGAAACTCCAGCTGTAAACCAAATCAGCTGACAAGACAGGGCTGCCCGCTCTCCCCTCTTTTATTTGCCCTGTGCATCGAACACTTGGCTATCCAAATTAGAGTTAACCCAGAGATGAAAGGTATACACTTTGGGGGGACAGAACACAAGGCCTCGCTTTTTGGGGATTGCATCCTGATGACACTCACAGATCCAGGCCTTCACTACAGGCACTGCAGGCAGAACTGGGTACATTTGAAGTAGTGCCGGCTTCAAAGTCAATCTATCGAAACCCCTTTCATTCTAAATCTCACAATCCCTGAAGGAAAGGCTCTGCAGTTCCGGGGACAGACCTCCTTTCAATGGGCTAAAGGTTCCCTTCAATATTTAGCTCACCCGAAGATAGAAGATCTGTATAAGGCCAACTACCCCTAACCGCTGTCTCAATTCCAACTCCAACAAGATCTCAAGTGCTGGAAACTGCTCTACATTGCCGGACTCGGACGGATAAATGCCATTAAAATGACATTGCTCCCAAAGTTACTCTATTTATTCCAGGCGCTCCCGGTCGACTTAGATCGCGATCTGTTGCCCAGGCTCTGTTCTCTTATCACTAAATTCATATAGCAGGGTGGAAGGGCGCACCTTCTTTCCATGTTTTACGGTGTGCAAAGAAGGAGGGGGAGTGGCGTTACTGGACTTCTCACTACACTACAAAACAGCCAAACTAAGGGTGGTGGTAGAGTGGTCAATGACGGAGTCCGACAAACACTGGCTTCACATGGACAGGGGGATAGTGGGCAGGTCGATCTGGGATGTGTTTTGGAAGCAGAAAAAAGATAGGCTGGCAACGCATACATCTGCACCCCGACACGAACCACCCTGAAAGTCTGAGACGAGGTCACGCTACAAGTCTTTCTAGGAACAGTTGGTCAGGAGAGTGGAAACACATATGGTCGGATATATCAAAGAGCAACCACTCGGTGACCTTGAGAAAGGCCCACTGTAAGACCCTTTTTGATTGGAACCTGTATCCCGCTAAACTCAAAAAGACATTCCAGGACACTTACGAGCTCTGCTGGTGAGGTTGCGGCCTTCTTGGGGATTTCCGGTACATATGGTGGGACTGCCTGCTATCCGTACTTTCTGGGAGGAGATCTTACCGCACACTAAAGACATGCTAGGCTACCCCATAACGACATCTACCGCGCAGCTACAGTAAGAGTCATGCACCTTTTCCCTTTCTAAGTTGATCAAAGTCCAAGCCTGAATTTAGCCATGTAGAGTGGTAGTTCCCCAAAGTGATATAGAGGACAAGCTAAGCTAAGGGAGAGTAATACCCTTTTATCTGACACAGTTCTGACGGTCCAAAAGTATATATATATGAACCACTACCACCAGGGAAGGGGAGGGGGGGTAGGTTAGGGAGGGTTTGTTTACAATATTTGTTTAAGGTGATATCCCTAATGTTTGATTTAATAAAACGGACATGACTTGAAGTAAGAGAGGGGGCATCTATTAGACGCTAATGCTTATACAATGTTCTGCATATCTTTCAATGTGGTATATGTCAATTGTAAGTCATGCTGAATAAAAAGATCTTTGACGAAAAGAAATTGTCTTAAAGCCAGGCTACTGAGTCAGAGCTGTTGATATTAGGCACAAAGGCTAAATAAAAAGAAGAGTGTGGTATCACGTGACAAACATAAGATTAACTCTGTTTTTAGATTTAAAACAGTAGGTGAAGTCGAGTTGCAGTACATTAATATTTTTATCAAGTCAAAGAACGCAGAAACATGTTAGCTACCTTTTACGTTTCCTTCATCCAAGCTACACGCAACATAAATATTCTCATTTTGAGAAACAGATTCTGCTGCTTGAGCCTAAAAAAATAACTACTCTTCACGTAGAATAAACACCGAGAAAAATATATTTTTTTAAATGGAAATTAAACTGATGAATGCCCATTTTCCATACAGACAGACTCCAAATGCAGCTTTCTAAAACAGAGCACTTTCTTCATTTCCCAAACTATTTAGTACCTGTCATAGTGACGTTCCAGGCGTCCATCTGCTTTAAGATGCAGGTTTTATGCCTCTGATTTATGTGAGTTAAGGCAGAATGTTTGCAGGCTTCTTTCAGAATTAGGACGGGGGTCTAAAGCCACAATGGGGTGAAATCAAGGTCAGGTGCAAGGGTCACTGGATCATAGATGACCAGGACTAAAGAATTAATACAGGTCATTCGTCGTGATCTTTGCTGGGTATGTTACTAATAAGATGGTATTTTTATGAAGCATATATTTCAGAATGCTTAAGGCAAGGTTTTTCACGGAGACTTTAAATTAAATGACAATGCCTCCCCCTACGGACAAAATCATGCTCATCCTTTGCATGTTGTAACACATTTCTTTTAGATCAGATGAAAAACACTACTGTGATATAAATTAACAATACATTTGACTAAACACACAACCATCTGGTGTTAAGTATTTCTGTAGTTAGTGAAAATATTTCGGCGGAGTAATGTTAAAATAAGAAATTTACAGTCTTAAACTAAAAACTTGAAGCCCAACTCAATGTTATTGCATTTACTAATTCAAGCAGACATGAAGACTGCGTTTTATGATTAAGAACTGCAGTGCTAATTATACGATAAAATAATGACAAATAATAATAACTAATCATATAGCCAACACTACCACGTTGTTTTACTTTAGACCCTCGAAATAACAGGTGGCACTATTACCCAGCTCAATGAACCCCTAAAGCATGAGTTGGTCCAATGCAAAGATTGAACTACAGTAGTGTGGATACCTCAGACCACTGAACTCCCTTACCAACCAACCATGTGCACGGGAAAATTGGCATATTGGGGGATCTATGAAGATGCAGTGAATAGGTCTTCCGTGTTACTATTTTAATGTCTTTCCTTCTGTTTTTCACAGTTTAATCTAGAACACTCTACTCAGAGGGGGCGGACTGTTCTAACTGCAATATACTTCTGCTTCAGATAGCAGGAGCGTTAAAGGACCGTGCCCGCAGCTTATGCCTAAACCTTAGAGAAAAGACCTTTGCCAAGTGGTGGAACGCTGAGCTCTTATGCTGTATTAACGACCCTCAACATAGGATAGAAATGCAACTCACAACACACTCATGATCAAGCTAGTATAGTATAGAGCTCATAAGATGATTGCTACACATGGTAGGCATGTTCTCTTCAGAACAACAATGCACTCCTAGGCAGTCGATGAGACACCCTCCCAATGTCAAGTCAAATATCCCTTTTAAAAGCAATGGCTCGCAGGTAATTGGGCACACTCATATTACCGAAACATGCCGAGAAACGAAACGAGGTGGCAGCCACAACAAAGGTTGTTCACTACAGTCTACAGCACTTCCTTAGATAAACTGTAGAAGAAAGTTATATGTGAGAGTAATGCATCCGTGACTTGTCGATGCCGCCATCCTCTACCCAGGCCCTCTTACAGCGACCAAGAGGTTCCTCAATGTAGTTCCCTTACAGGAAAGCGGAGCATCTTTAAGTTTGTGTCATAGAGTAGCATGTGAATTTGAAGGCTCTTTTTTCAGTTACTACTTCAATGTTATTAGAAAAAGTTTCTCAATGCATGCGATGATAAAAAGAAAACTAAATACGGAACAAATGAGGTACGATTACTATTAAGATGTTGGGCAAACCAAAAAAATGGTAAAATACAAACATTAACTTAACTTCCCATCTAACATCGGAGAATAAATTTTACACAATCTTACAGGCCTTTGATCTCACTCTCTCCCATGTGGCCCCCATATCCCAGGAGGGACGCATCCGTTACCACTACATGTTCCGTTTGGGGTAGGGAGAGAGATCTGCCGCTGACCCAATCGGGGTTCATGAGCCGCCACTGCAACTGACTCGCAGTGCCCTCCGAGATCAGGACGTGGTCAGACAGGTTGCCCTGATGCTGTGCCCACTGAAACTTCAGGTCCCACTGCAGAGCCCGCATCCGCCACCTGGGGTGATGCACCAGAAGGATGCAGGAGGCCATCAGCCCCACCAGCCGCAGCGTCAACCTGACCGAGACTCGGGATAAAGGCAAAAAGATCGGAATCAGAGCCTGAATATCCCGAACCCACTGTTCGGGGGGGAAAACCCGAAACTGCGCCGAGTCCAGAACCGCTCCGATGAAAAGGAGCTTCTGAGAGGGGCACAGGTGTGATTTCGGCACATTGATGGAGAACCCCAGGAGTGCAGGAGGTCGGCCGTAGTCTGGAGGTGGGAGACAACTGTTTGGGGCGAGCCCGCCTTCAACAACCAATCGTCGAGATAGGGGAAGACTGAAACACCTGATCTGCGCAGATAAGCTGCGACCACGCCATCACTTTTGTGAACACCCGAGGGGCGCTGCTAAGGCCGAAGGGGAGCACAGTAAACTGAAAGTACTCGTGGCCTCCCGTGAACCGCAGGCCTCCTTTGCCCTTCTTGGGTACCAGAAAGTAGTAGGAATAGCAACCACGTCCTACTTCTGGCCCAAGAACGAGCACAATGCCCCCCTTGGCCAAGAGGGCCATAACTTCCTCCTGCAGAAGTTTCAAGTGATCCCCCTACATGCAGTGGTACTGCGGTGGCATGGCTGGAGGAGTCGCCTCGAAGGGGAGGGAGTAGCCCCTTCGGAGTATTTGCAGCACCCACATGTCCGACGTGACGGTGAGCCAGTGGAGGAGGTGATGGCAAACCCTGCCCCCCACTGGCGTCGAATGGGCCTGAATGCCGGATCAGGAAGGCTGAGAGGCAGATGCTGCGGGAATGGATGTGGACTGACCTTGCCGTTGTCCCCCGGCACCGCCACAGCGGTTACCACGTCCGCGAACGTGTTGAGACTGGTTCTGCGGCTTATGGCTGGCTGGACGTGTGGGGGCGCCCCTTCCTTGGCCACGAAAGGGGCAAAAAGCGGAAATTTGCTGGCGCTGGCCTAGACCCAAGGACTTTGCCGTAGCCCTGAAGTCCTTGAAACTTTCCAGCGCACTATACGCTTTGTCGCCAAAAAGGCGACGGCCATCGAAGGGCATGTCAATGAGCGTAGTCTGGACATCCCCCGAAAAGTTGGCAGACCTCAACTAGGCGTGGCGGCGAACCACCACCGTCGTTCCAATCGCTCTACCCAGCGAGTCCGTGGTCTCAAGTCCACATCTAATTGAGTACCGTGCTGTATCCCACCCTTCCGCCACGGCTTGGGCGAGCCGTGCCCGGGCCTCCTCCAGACACTGTGGCAGCACGTCCGCCTCTGTATCCCACAGAGTGTGGGTGTCATGGCCCAAAAGGCAGGCGGTGTTGACAGACCGCAGCCCCAAACTCAGAGAGAACAGTTTATTCCCAAACTGATCATACCTTTTGGATTCTCGATCCGGAGGAGAAGTCGGGATTGCGGTGTTGGGCGAAGTGTCCATACCACTGGCCCTCCCTTAGCTCCTGTGCCCAGTCCTGACTCAACTGGCACTGCAGTGCCAGAGGGTCCTCAGACCCCTCCCAGTCCTCCTAGTCATCCATCTCCTGATAAACAGGTAAAAATGATGGAGCCGGGTCGAAGGTGAAGGCCTCACCCACCGGCGTCGGAGACGGCGCAGAGAGGCGCTGGTCCGACGCCGGACTGGGGCTGAAATTGGAGTCAACGTCGTCCGGAGACGGCACCGGGAGCAACACCCTTGGGGTCGGCACCAGCGGAGGAGTCGTAAGATCGACTGGCGACGGCCCGGATCCAGGCCTGGATCCTGCGGAGCCCTGCCGCGTCGGGACCGGAGTTGCCCCGGCACCGGGGCCAAAGCACCCGATGGCGCCGGAGCCGCCAGCCGGCTAGGGCTCCCAGTTGGACCAGGAGGGCCCGAAGGCACCTCAGCAGATTCCGACGGAGGGAAGCGTGACCTCATGGTCGTGAGGAAAGCGCCGACCTCTTCCGGTGTTGCATGCAGCCCAGGAACCGGCGTGTATGGAGATGGACGCGGCACCTGCGGCTCCGACGGAGCCGCATGGGCGGTGTCACCCGAACCCCGGGCCGTATTGCGTATGCGTCGGGGGGGAGTCGGAAGAGCGATGACGCCTCTTCGACTTCTTTTTCGAATGCCTCGACTTACCTGAGGACTTAGAGCCTGGCGAGTGGTGGTGGCTCGTCGAGCGGCGATGACTGCGGCTCCGCGACCGGTCCCTCGACTTCCTCCTCGACCGGGACCTTGAACAGCGCAGAACCGACTGCCGCATCTGAAACAGCTTACAGGACCGCTCCCGTCTAGCCTTCGAGGTCAAGGCCCGGCAGCCGGGGCACGACTTGTCATCATGGTCGGACCGAGGCAATAAAGGCACCGGCGGAGGGGGTCTGTCACCGACATCAGGCGGTGACAGTCCTCGCAAGGTTTAAAACCAGGCATCCCTAGCGACAACAAACACATCATGATTTTTCCTGACTAGGCACGGGCGGTACAAAAAAACAAAGGTCGTCATTCCTAGAGGGGAAACGCCGATTGCGAGCGCATAACATACAGTATTCCTTACAATTCCCGGCCTGCCTGAAAGTCATCCATGCTAGCACCACCCACTTCTTCTCAAACGCCGAAGACGCATGTGAGTGGGCAAACCACCACTGCACACAGAACCCCGCAGAAGAGGCCTCGCAGGAGTGGAAACAAAGATCACCATGCAACAGAATGCGCAGCCCACAACAAACACAAACACAGAGACTGCAAGGAAGGAGGGAGATAACGGAGCCCCCACGTCGTGGAATCCCTGGACCCAGAGCAAATCATGCAGGAACGGCGCAAGGCCCTGCAGGCTGTGACAGATCTGGGGACCACCCCGCCTGAGGAAGACATTGACTGTGGACCCTACCTTTTCTCTGCGGAAGGAGAAGATAATAGCAATGAGACTCAATCTACGGCAGACTCCATCACCTTACCCCAGGTCACTCCACAAACTGCCGATAATATGCACCAATGAAAACGCAAGAGGACGATCAGCAGTATCCGGTGCTATTGGTGGACATAAGCTACGACACCCAAACAGAACGTACCCGCAACAAGCATCACGACATCCGTGTTGACCTACAATCCAGACGCCGAACATCGATCCTATGAATGCCCTGACGGGACTCCGCCTCGCAGGCACGAGCTGCCACCCCCATGTATTGACTGTTTACTCTCTAGTTCCATGAGAGTCTGTTTGGACATATCGGCTCCGTCGATAGGTCCCAGGTATTGGGACGGTTTCCCAACCCGGTTTCTTGTTTTAATGACTCTGTTTACTCCAACCCTTTACCCCTCAGGGAGTACATGCAACAGGGCAACCATCATACTTATTGGATGGGGGGGCGTGGCTTGGGCGCCGATGGCGATGGTCGCCTGAGAGCTCGGCTCCGGGACTGAGCCCAGGATTATCCTGAAAATCGGAGGCTGCGGGGCACCCCAGACCCCGCATTCTGCTGAGCGTGCCGACGGAGACCTGCCGGGGCCCCTGGTGGAGCTCGGACGAGGGTTGCTCCGGAGTAAAACCGAAGTTTGCGGAGTTGCGGAGTGCGACCCAACATGGCGCCCGGACTCCTTTGTCCCCCTGTTCGGACCTACTGACTTGAAGAAGTGCCGCGGGCAGCGACTGGCGCCCGGCTTCGCCATCCCCGGCTGTTCTGGGCATTGGACATTTACTGGATTGGACCTTTTGCAACGGTTTTGCACTCGGTTGGACGGCCGGGCGGGTGCCCACGCAGTGGAGGGCACCGGGAGCGGACGCCCTGCGATCCAAGCGGTGGCCCACCTCGCGACTCCGCAACTAGCTACGTCTTCCTGGCCAATCCACCTACATGGGAGGCGCGACACTCTGGCGCCACAGATCATCCGAGGGAGTTGGTGGCCCTCACCCCGGGGCTATAGTGGGTGAGCGGGTCTGCCCGACTCGGCGACGGCTGTCTCCGCCCCCTCATCGGTGCCCTCGGACGCCGTGGCGGTGGCGTGAGCCGAAGCGGCGGAGTCTCCACAGGCTCTGGAGAAGGAGGTCGCCCATACCCGAATTGAGGACAAGCACCCGTGAAGGTCGTGGTCGACACCTGCACACGGAGACGCCTACTCCGGGACCCTCACGGAGTGCCCCTGGAGGCATGGGGAAACCTAGAGGAGCCAAGGGTCCCACCCAGACCGCCTCGGACTCTGAAGCCCAGGACAAAGAGGAGCATGGGGACCCAAAAAGTTCTGGTGGCGCGCCGATGCAGCAACAGTTCGACCGTGTCCTAGAGGCGATAGAGACCACGAGATCAGCCCTCCAGCAGGACATTGCTCAGGTGGCGACGAGCCTGGGCCTCCTCAGAGCGGACCATGGCAAACTTTCAGACCGGGTCAAGGAGGTGGAGGGCACGGTGAAAACCTTGGAGCCGGCGCAGCGCACCTTGGCTGCGACGATGAAGGACGCCCTATCCCGAATTGCGACCCTGGAACGGAGAGCGGAGGATGCGGAAGGCCGCAACAGGAGGAACAACATCCGAGTGGTGGGCCTGCCGGAAAAGATCGAGGATGGCGATATGGTGACATACTTGGAGACCTGGCTCCGAGACACGGTGGTCCCGGAAGGACTGTCCTCCTTCTACACTCTGGAACGGGCCCACAGAGTCCCAGCACGGCCCCCACAGCAGGGACGCACCCCGAGACCGGTGGTGGCGCGGTTGCTGCATTTTCGAGACAGGGACTTAATCCTCAATGCCGCCAGGCACAATGGCCCGTTCAAAGTAGCGAACAGTCAGGTGAACGTCTTCCCGGATTACACCTACGAGACTCAGCGCAAGCGGTTCTCCTTCCTAGCGGTTAAGCGCGAGCTCAGGAGCGAGGGCATTCAGTATTCACTTCTATACCCTGCAAGGCTCCGCATCATTGTCGATGACAAAACCCAGTTCTTCGACACCCCGGAGGATGTCTGTGACTGGCTCGAGCTATACAGGACTGGGAAAGATGGCTTTGGCTCCTCGTCCCAACAGGCAGATGAGCCGGAACAAAGGCGGCGATCCAAGAGGGTCAGGAATCGCCGCGGCCGCACGGGAGGGCCCTCAACTGCGGAGACATCATCGGAACGGAGGGGAGTGCTGGAAGTATTGTCGGAGTTGTCGGGAGCACGGGATGAAGCCATCGAGGAGGAAGAAAACCCGGGTGATGAGGGAGCACCATCGGACTCGGAGGATTCAGTGGCCGATAGTGCCCATACACCGGTGATCACACCGAAATCGGTGGAGGACCTTTTGGATGGGCAAGGGTAACGGGGTATACTGCCTTGTTTTGGGTGGGGGCCCGGCAGGGGGGAGGCGGTTGCCGTCCTTTATTGTTGACAAAGAGGAAGAGAGGGTTGGGGGGCCTCTGCTTTTGCCCCGGAAGGTTTTGGCACTGTTTGGGGCTTGTTATAGTCCTGGTGGCCTGGGCGACGAGGGCCCACTGCCTCCGCCCAGCCCGCACCTGGCCCATAAGGCCTTCCTACGGTGGCGACCATAGGATTAGTGGGGGTTCTTGGGTTGATGAAAGACGAGGTTTGGATGGGATCTAGATGGTGCAGTTTGGGTCCTGTTCTGGGGTGGGTGGGGGGGGGTTTGGCTGGTTTTTGGGTTGTTTGGTTTTGGTTGGGGAAAATGGCCGCCATCAGCGCTGGGAGGATTGATGTCTTTTCTTTGTGGGGACCCGGATGGGGGGACTGTGCAAGAACAATCTGGGACAATGGCTGATGTTGCTAAATTGAAATGTGTTACTTGGAACGTAAGGGGGCTTCACACTATGTCCAGGCGCCACAAGGTCCACGCTTATTTAGTGCGTAGGGGAGTGCAAATGGCGCTGCTGCAGGAAACTCATCTGAACAAGGCGGAAGGGGCGGCGCTTCAGCGTAGATGGCGGGGGCAGGTCTTTTCCACGTCGTACTCCGCTTATGCCAGGGGGGCGCTAATATGGATCAGAGCAGGGGTCCCCTTCCAAGTCACGAGGACAGTGTTAGATCCAGAGGGGCGTTTCGTGGCCATCTCGGGCACTCTAGGGGGGAGGGACCTGAACGTTTGCTGTGTATACGCTCCTAATGTAGACCAGACTGCCTTCCTTTCCAGGTTATCGGGCTCGTTGGCCCACTTTTTCGCCGGGCCCCTCCTGCTGGGGGGAGACTTTAACTCCGTAGTGGATGTGGACATAGACCGCTCGCATCCCCCGCTTCCCGATTCCCCGGTCCGTCGCACCGCTAAGGGTCGTCAGGATTGGCAGACCCGCTGGGGTTTGACGGACATTTGGAGGGCGCATCACCCCGCATCTAGGGATTATTCATATTTCTCGAGACTCCATGAGTTGCATGTCAGACTAGACGGCTTTCTTGGATCGCCCGAACTGGTTTCGGCAGCGGTCCGAACAGAGTACTTATCTAGGACCATCTCGGACCATAACCCCCTCCTACTGGACCTTCGCTGGTTTCCTGGGACGCCGGCGGTGCCCACCTGGAAATTGCGACCCGAGATCCTCGAGGACATTGTCTTCAAAGCGGACCTGGGGGAGAGAATATCGGATTATTTTGCGTCCAACGAGTACTAGGGCGTTGGAATGGGACGCTTTTAAGGTAGTGGTGAGGGGTTACTGTATCTCTAAGAAGGTGGGCATGAGGCGCGTCATCCTGGCTGATTTAGACACAGCGGACCGGGAACTCCGCGAGCTTGAAATTCGCCGCCCCGGACACCCGGAATTGCAAGCACAAACGGCGGAGGCGAGGGAAAAGGTAGCGGCAGAGGTCGAACGGCTCCGCTGTTTTGATTATAAGGCCTATACGGTCCGGTCTATCGCGGAGGGAGACAGGTAGAGCGCGTTGTTGGCGTGGTTGGCCAACCCTACGCGCCAGTCCCAAACGACGACAAATATGCGTGGGGCAGACGGAACCGAGGTATGCACCCAACCGGAGATTCTTAGTTGCTTCCGGCATTATTATGAATGTTTATACCGCAGTCGCTCCGCACGTGACCCAGACCGGCTTGATAATTATCTCCGCCCACTGGAGCTCCGCACAGTGGAGCAGGAAGTGGCGAAAACCCTGGGATCCAACATTGAATTAGGGGAGATCCGCGGGGCCATTAAACGGATGGCGAGAAACAAGACCCCGGGCCTAGATGGCCTACCAGTGGAGTTTTATGCAGCTTACGCTGACCTCCTAGCCCCTCGATTACTGGTGGTCTACAGGGAGGCGAAGAGGCTGGGGCGACTCCCGAGCTCGATGTGTGAGGCGTTGGTGGTTCCTCTCCTCAAACCGGGCCGAGACTCATCCGACCCGGGATCCTATCGTACCCTATCGATGTTGACAGTGGACTACAAAATACTGAGCAGCATCTTGGCCTCGAGGCTGCTGGGACACGAGTTCCCTGGTGCATGAGGACCAGGCCGGTTTCATCCCACGGCGGAACACGACCATGAATATTCGTAGGTTGTTCCGTTTGCTAGGGGAACCATTTGTGGATGCCCCGGCCCCGGTAGTCTTGTCGGTGGACCTGGAGAAGGCTTTTGA
Source organism: Lissotriton vulgaris (assembly GCF_964263255.1). Taxonomy (NCBI): domain Eukaryota; kingdom Metazoa; phylum Chordata; class Amphibia; order Caudata; family Salamandridae; genus Lissotriton; species Lissotriton vulgaris. Next base: position 122,740,410 of record NC_141688.1, read on the forward strand.
TAGCCTGGAGTGGGACTACCTCTGCACGGTGTTACAGAGATTCGGCCTCGGGGAGGGATTTGTCCGATGGACCGCGGTTCTTTATGCCTCTGCTTCGGCCAGGGTCCGAGCGGGCCCATTGATTTCATCGCGGTATCCGGTAGAACGAGGCACGCGGCAAGGGTGCTCATTGTCCCCACTTCTTTTTGCGCTGGCGGTGGAGCCACTGGCGCTGCACCTTCGCTCGGGAGCTCACTATACGGGCTTATGGACGTCTGCGGGCCCGCATTATGTCTCGCTATATGCGGACGACCTGTTGCTCTTCCTAGAGGACCCGGTCGACGCTTTACGTGGAGCGGAGTTGGCGCTCACGGAGTTCGGAGAGGTTTCGGGCCTCCGAGTGAATTGGTCTAAGACCTGTCTTTTTCCGGTACGCAGGGGTACCCCCGCCCCTGCGCTAAGTAGGGAGATTAGATGGGAGCCCGACTGCTTTAAGTACCTTGGGGTATTCGTTTACCACGACCAACCCGACCTCCTAGATGGGAACATCGCCCGCTGCATTCGAGCACTCCGAGGTTGCATGGACTTTTGGGCCACGCTGCCGCTTTCGGTGGCGGGACGTATTGCCCTGCTCAAAATGGTGGCGCTTCCCCGGTTATTATATTACTTCCGGACTTTACCGATCTGGGTCCCACCGGCCACGTTTCGTCGGTTACGCTCTATGGTGGTCGGATTCCTCTGGGGAACGGGCCGGCGGCGGGTGGCCCTCAACACCTTGATGAGGCCGAAAGACGAGGGGGGGCTCGCTGTGCCGGACTTCGAAAAGTATTATCTGGCGGCGCAGCTCCAGACCTTCACCCAGGAGATCGCCAGGGAATTCCGGGGCCCGGAAGACGGAAGGGGGACGGGTATGGCCAGGCATGTTCTCTCCTTTATAGCGCTGCGACAACGTTTAGTCCTGCGGGACTTGTCGATGGAGGAGCGGACTGTCCGCCTGTGTTGGAATCGGGCCCACGCCAGAGGCCAACTGAGAACACCATATGCGCCTGAAATACCGTTGGGGATGCTGACGGCCCTCCCCCACGGAGGGGATTGGTCACGTTTGGCGGCCTGGGAGGATTCCTTCCGGTTTAGAGCTCGTTGGTGATCTGTACGAGGACGGAGCGCTCTTGTCTTTCCAGGATCTCATTGACCGTTTCGGGATCTCCCGGGGTGACTTTCTGCTGCAATCGGCCATTGTGCGAGCGATCCAGGCACACTGGAGGAACGGGCAGGAAGAACCCCACTTATCTCAGGTGTGCCAGTATGTAATGATGTCGGCGGGCACGGTGAAGGCGGTCACTTGCCTCTACGGCAGGTTGATTACCGAGGGATTGGCTCCTCTCACCACTTTGAGGACCCGCTGGGAGGAGGACATTGGTAGGGAGATCCCGGAGACGACCTGGTCCCAGTTGGTGAGAAGAGCCTGGAAGGGCACACGTAATGCCCGTTTCCAACTGGTCCACTATTATGTTCTCCATAGAGCGTACCTGACCCTGGTGAAAATCAGGCGTTATTTTGCCGCGGCTTCGGCGGAATGCCCTAGATGCCCGGCTCAGGAGGCGGACCTCCTACACATGTTATGGGCCTGCCCAGGACTGACGTCCTACTGGCAGGAGGTAGCGACGACCCTGGAGGAGGTGACAGGGAGACTCTTATCATTGGATGCGGCGGTGGGGCTCCTACACTGGTTCCCCCATACCCCCAGGAATAAAATTTCTAGTAAATTTATCGACCTAGGGCTCCTCCTTGCCAAACGAGAGGTGACCAGGAACTGGAAGGCACGAGCTGGTCCGGCAGGCAGCAGATGGCACAGTGAGCTTTTGAAGTGGGCGGCGGGAGAGAGCGCGCTGAGATATCAACTGGCTTGGAGGCAGGGTAATGAGAAGGCGCAGGAGGCCGCGTTGGAGTGGGAAATGTTGGTGCAGGCCCTCAGGGATTATTGTGCCCCCAGCGACTCTGAAAGTGAAGAAGCGACTCACCCCGAGTCCCGGTGAACGTTAGTACTGACAGTCCTATTGCCTTCCCCGTGGGTCCAATAGCAGATCCTATGTTGATAGCTCCCTGGCGCTGGTGGTGGGGGGCGGGGTTTCTCTCAGTTAGTAGACATTTCTGGGGGGGGGAGGGTTTATTTTGGGGGTTTTAGGCTTGTTTGGAAAAGCAGATGACGGACAGTGCATTATCCGGACCAGCTCCAGCATCCTTCTGACCCCCATTGCATTTCGCCGCCCGACCCCAGGGTTGTGGGCCGGTTGGCTGTGTACGGACTTTACGGTGGGGGGCCAGAGGGCTTTATTCTGTTAATATTGCTTATGATACAATGCTGGTCGTTACTGTAATGATCTACTGATTCCTGCAATAAAAATATATTTAAAAAAAAAAAAAAATCATACTTATTGGATGTCACCTTCCTCCATGTCTGACGACCACAGGGCTAGGGCAACGCTAGAATCCATGACGCAGTCGGCCGCCATCATACTAAAGCGCACGAACAACTATCACCACACACCAAAATGCAGAGAGCAGACATTAGTATTAAAACCTTAAACACACAGGGTCTCCATACACCATGCAAACGGTACGCAACATATCCATACATTAAACGCCAACAATCGCAAATTGCATTTCTGCAGGAGACACACCTCACAACGCCAGAAATCAACAAACTACAGCCCAGATGGTGCGGAACTATATGTGCCACGTCATACTCTGCATATGCTGAGGTACGCTGGTCTGTGTCTGCCCGGGCATCCCCTTTCAGGAGCTCCCGAGAGTGGTAGACAAAGAGGGCAGATATGCATTGCTAGAGGGGCTCGTAGACGGACAATCAATCCTATTGGGTAGCATATACGCCCCGAATATTGAACAGGACAGGTTCTGGGAGTCCCCTACTGGGGTTTTAGCCCAATTCGCATCTCTCCCATGGATCCTAGGAGGCGACTACAACTGCGCGCTCAATATTGCACTAGACCGATCTCACCCGCCACACTCTCCCGCTCCGAAACAGACGGAGCGCTATCAACATTGGGTCGTGCACTGGGCATTAGCAGACGCATGGAGAGCACACCACCCTCTATCACGACTCTACTCGTTCCACTCCATTCCGCACAACCTATGGATCTGATTAGACAGATTTTTATGCTCCCCATCACTGAGTCCCAAAGTTCAGCACACAGAGTACTTAGGCCGTGTAATCTCCGACCACAATGCAAATATTTTACGAATTCATTGGAGGCCCCTCACCCCCCGGTGCCCACATAGCGCCACCCACAAGACTCTCTGACGGACCAAGTGTTTAAACACAACCATGAACCAAGCATACATGACTACTTTACCAACAACACGGGGACTGCCACATTCAAACTAGTGGAATGGGATGCATTCAAGATAGTGGCTCGGGGAGCATGAATCAAGCAAATAGTGGGGGTGAAACGCACACTAGAACATACACTCGCCACTACCGAACTAAGGTTAGCAACCCTCACGAGACGGAAGATGCAAATGCCGTGACAGGGGCTCAGGTGGCTGAGGCCAAAACACAATACTCCACCGCCATGGCAGACTTACGTAAATACAACTTTAGAGCCTACGCCACTCGGATGCACAAGGAGAGGGATAAAATGAGCACACTCCTAGCATGGCTAGCAAAACAAAATACAGACACAAAACATCACCGAGATAATGGACCCCTCGGGTAACTTGGTGCGCTCCCAAAGGGATATCCTATGTGCTTTCCAGCATTACTATACCACAATTTATCGCACCCGACACAGCTCAGACAGGAGGCAATAAGCCACTTTCTAGACCCACTACCTATCCCACACATTACGGAATCCGAGAAAACCACACTAGACGCCAAAATAACACCGACGGACGTCACCCGTGCGATCCGTGCGCTAGCGCGAAACACGGCACCAGGCCTGGACGGTCTACCCCTTGAATATTACAGCACTTTCTCCTCCCTGTTAGTCCCTCGCTTCGCAGAGATGTTAGCGACCGCACGTGAAAAGAGAGAACTGCCCAGCTCTCTTCGCGAATCGGTCATAGTAACATTCCTCAAACCACACCAAGACCCACAACAATTATCTTCCTACCGCCCTATCACGCTCCTCTCTGCTGACTACAAAATACTGGGGAAAACTTTGGCGGATAGGTATGAACAAATTCTGCGGCCCCTAGTCCACCCGGATCAGTGTGGTTTGTTCCCGGCAGAAATACGTCCCAAAACACACGTCGTTTGTTCCACATTCAGGATCAGATGGGAGACACACACCCTTACGCGGCCTGCTTAATTTTAGACCTCGAAAAGGCCTTTGATACTCTCACGTGGCCATACCTTTTCGCCGTTCTGCAACGAGCAGGAATAGGTCCAACTCTCCTAACGTACACGCGGCTTCGCTACACTAAGCTTACGTCTCATATTCAAATGGGCAGATACATATTGTCGCCATTCAAGGTGGAGAGAGGTACGAGGCCGAAATGCCCACTATCGTCCCTGATTGTCACCCTAGCGGTAGAACCTCTGGCGATAGGATTACGCCAGCAGGGGACAGAATGGGGCATCCCCATAGTGGACACCGTCCATAGCATCTCCATGTACGTGGACGACCTCCTACTGTACATCCGCGATATCACTGCGGATCTCACATCCTTCTGGAACAACCCGACTAAGTTCGCGGAGGCGTCCGGACTTCAGGTAAATTGGGACAAATCCACAATCTACCCACTGCATCCGACCCTCAAGCCGCAGGAGGTGCGAATTGGTACACAGAGCCTACCCTGGAGCATAAACGGCCCCAGATATCTCGGCGTCCGCCTATCCCACTCCTTCACCGACATTTATGAGGGCAATCATCGCAACGTGCTGGCCAGCATCAGATCGTCAGTGGGATTTTGGAAGAACCTCCCGTTGGACCCGATTGGCTGAGTGGCCATAGCTAAGATGATCATTGGCCCCCGGCTGCTGTACTACTTCACGAACCTACCGGTAATCCCACCCAGAGCCTTTTCTCAGGACCTAGACTCGCTCCTCCGCTCACTTATCTGGGGAGCAAACATGCACCGGATAGCCCTCACTAAACTGCAATTGCCCACCACACAAGGGGGTCTCAGCGCCCCCTCTTTCGAATCGTATTTCCTGGCAGCGTAGTTACAATGGCTATCGTACTGGACGGCGGGTAGGCATACAGGTAAAACACATACGACTCGTGCCCGGTCCCTGCCCCGGAACTCCGTCGCCTGTTCCCCCTGGCATCATTTTACAGAACAGACAAGTGGACTGTAACGACAGATACCCTCTCGGAGTGCAGGATGTATGTCCTAAGGCCGAACAACACTACTACTGTCGCTCAAATAAGCACAACAAGATGTAATGTGATTTTATTGCAAACTTGTTAATAAAAAGTTTTTTTTTTTTAACTTGTTTGTGCTCTAGCATCGTGCATCTAGATGACGGTCGCATTCCAAGAGTGCTCGGGCCCCCTCCGTCATCTGCCGCCACATCAAGGCTTCCAAGACACCTCCTCGAGGATGGTGGGAGACTTTTGTCTCTGACGGAAGCCGGCACAAGCCGCTGCTCCCCTAAGTGCGACTCCAGAAGACAGGCCTGCTCTGGGAGCGGGCACAGGCCATCGGCCATGCCCCAGAAGAAGGCTCTATCAGGACTTCAGCCTCCCGCAGACTCAGGGGACCCTCTTCTACTACTTATACGGCGGCCTCCTTCTAGGAGTGTCCGCGATCTGTGCCGCAGGGAGCTCTTTCAGGCGGTGGGGGGCTGGTGGGGTATTATCTTCTGCGACGGCGGATGTACACCACATGGGTGGGCCTAGTGTGACCCCCCTTGCCTGGCCAGACTCGGGGGCCCAGCCTGGGCCTTCACGATACCTGCTCGGCAGTGCTGAGTACCCTGCTTTCTTCTGGCGAACGTGGGGACATCAAACCATAGGCCTGGGACCTAGGAGGGGTGCTAGCTGCAGCTCCATAACCAGACAGGCAACAAGGTTGCTTTCCCCTCACTGTCGCCCCTCCTCCCAAAATGCTTCATAGTTTAATTTTGGCCACACCGCCCATATGCAGACAAGAGGGGACACAGGTAGTTTGGATACTACAGACCTGGGGCTAACTGGATGCGTGGGTGGCCACGGGGGCCATCACTCTCCTCCCTTATGTCTGTGTCCAACCTTGAGTGATTCCTCTGACAAGCTCTTAGAGAGACTGACTGTGACTCAAACCAGGTTGGTGCTGAACATGGCCATGCACTCTTCTTCCACCCACCTCACAAGACCACCAGGCCCCTGCCATTTGTTTTTTAGCAGCCTGGCTGCTTGTGCTGCTTTACCCTGTAGGGCAAGCGAGCTGCATGTCACGGACTACGATTTATTGGTCATCACCACAGCTGAAAGGTCCACACCTCCCAAACGCATATCAACAAGTTCACCACTAGTACAGTGGGAGACCCAAAGGATTCAGGGAGTCTTCGGGGGCCCGCTTGACTCTAGAATCCGAAGACCTTTCCACAATTCTACCGGTCATTCACGCATTGCCGTCATGGAAAACAAGATTGTCTAGATTCACATTGACATGGCTCTGCTACCAAAAGACCTGCGCAATGTAGTCGGCAGAGTTACAGAAAAGGAAAGCCATATAGCAGCAGTGGAAGATGAGGTCTCCGACTTTAAAACAAAGGTCTCTCGTCCAATGTGTCAAAATGTGAAATTGCAAGATTAGGCTGAAGATGCCGAAAACCGGTCCCAAAGCACTGACCTCAAACTGGTCAACTTCCCTGAAGACTCGGAGACATTGAACCCTGCAGTGTTTTTAGAAACATGGCTTCAATCCTGGTTGCCAGCGGACAAATAATGAACTAGGTTTGTGGTGGAGCGGGCACACAAAGCGTTAGTACCCACAACACTACCTGGTACCACTCATAGGCCCATAATCTCACACATTCTACATTTTCAAGAAACAGACTCCATCCTTCCCAAGGCCCGGCAGGCCAAGGACCTGCATTACCAAAACTCGAATATAATGGTGTTCCCAGAGCGGTCAGGCTAAGAGGAGGTCCTAAACAGAGATCAAACAGAAAGCAAAGGCCATGAACCTGTCCAATAGTTTCTGTTTCCTGCTCCCATAAAAGTGATTTTTGATGGCAAAACTGTCTTTTTCTATATGCCTTAGGGTGGGGGGTTTGACTGAAAGGTGGTCCTCCGAGGTAAAGGATCGGACTCGCTCCTGCAGCGGTCGTGGACAGGGTGAAGCCAGATAGTCTTCCTCTGGATCAGACATGTTCACAACGCACGCATCGGCCTCTGGGGACTCATCTCTCCTACAGCCAAACAACCGCACTGAGAGCTGCTGACACTCTGACGGCAACACTGTCACGGGCCCACTCGACCACCTACACGAAATGGGAAGACAGGCTTTGAATGACATTGAGGCAGGGCTTTATTTGGGATGTAAAAACTGGGGAGTCTCTCAAAGGGATGTGGTCAATGTAATTAAGGGCGTGGCTTAAAACATGTAAGGGAAAAATCTGCGTTTAGCACAGTGTGTGACTGACTTGTATTTTGCTGTTTCTGTCATTGCATCCAGATATATGATACAACAAGTCACATCATACCTACAAGTTAGGACTATTGGCTTTGTCAATGGTTGCTAGTTGCATAATATAAATAAGCAGCCACTATGGCTTGTATATAATATTGAAAACACTTCTACTTAAAGCCCTGGTGGTGACACCACAACAATGTTGCTGCTCCTGAGATTCAAAAAGAAGAGGGAAATCCAGAGTGAAAATTACTCTCTTTAAAGGATTTCCCTTCCCCTACAACGCTCTCCACGCGTCACTGCAGTAAGGAAAAAAAACGGACCGCCTGTGTCAGGGCACTAAACCGAGCCCGATAGAGACCCGTTTCGAGGCCCCCTTTAAAAAACTGATGGGGCTCAGACCCGGCCCACTGAAAGCCATGCATTACACTTAACTTTACACTTCACGATAGCTAGTCAGAGATCCTTCTAGGAGGGAGTGCACCACTACACGTCCCAACTGCGTAATGTTTAGAAGTTATGTTATAGTTGAAAGGGCAACATATGCTTTAGGGGTAGAAGCATGGGCGGGGAGGTCTGGGTGGTTTGTTTGGTTTCATTGTAATGGGTTTCGTTTTCATTTGTTTTACAAATGCCACCTTGCTACATTAATACATACAATGGATTGCCCACATCTGATGATCGCCCAGGGCCCCTGCCGCCCTTAAAAAACACGGTTGGTTGGTTGATTGTTTGTCACATGCCCATCCAGCCCTTTTCTGACACACTCAAAATGTATTGCAGAGCTAGGACAGTTCAAGATCCAGAAGCCAACTATACGGTAACCCTCACGACTGTAGTTTTATCAATCCACAGGCGATACCCTGCAGCTTCATGACCCACACCAAGTCTATATCGGAAGGCCTTAACATTGTCTCTCTAAACGTCAAAGGGCTCAACCACCCGGTTAAACGGAGGAAGGTCCTAGAATATCTAGCCAAAGCCAAGGGTGACATTTTCCTTGTCCAAAGAAGACGCTGAATTTATCAAACAACACTGGATCTCACACACTCTTTGCTCACCATCCATACACAAAAAGAGAGGGGTCATTACACTTATTGCAAAAAAATACAATATCTCTGTAGTATCACATACTCAGGATACTGATGGTAGGTTAGTCATGGCACACCTCCTAAAGAACGATGACCACATTCACGTCCTGAATATTTATGGCCCAAATGGAGACGATCCGATCTTCTGGGACTCCTTCTCCCCCATACTCGAAACAGTACCCCAGGATGAACTACTTGCAGTTGGGGGGGGGGGGCTAGGGGGGGGGGGGGCTTCAACTTGCCTCTCGACCCGGTAATAGACCGCCAATCTCATTGTACCTATCACTCCACACGCTCACGCGACAGTTTGAAAAGCCTGTGCTCCAAATTTGACCTACAAGACTCATGGCGACTACAGCACCCAGTTGGTCGCGATTACACTTTCTACTCGACTCCCCATAATTCCTATTCCAGGATCGATTATATCCTCATCAATAGCCCCTTCACTCACATTATTGAAGAAACCAACATTGCCCCCAAACTAGTATCAGACCACTCCAGCATCCAAACTAAACTAGTAGGTTCCAGATCTATCCTTCCCCCAAAGAGATGATGTTTCAATGACGACATTTTCACAGAACCAGAAAACAAGAAAAAAATTGATTCGGCCATACAGGACTACCTTGACTTAAATGATATTCCGGGCTCGGACATAGCGAATGTCTGGGACGCACTTAAAGCCACTATCAGAGGGGTGATTATTGGTATTCGGGCGCAAACTAACAAGGCACTAAATCTAGAGCTTGTTACTTTAGAAAGGGACATTAAGATCCTGGAATTATCTCATGCGGCGGACCTCCATAATACTTCGATTCTGAATGACCTCACTAAAAAGAAATATGAATATAACGCGATCATGAGCTGAAGAGCGGGGGTGTGGGTTAATAAATTTAAATCCTTGAGGATGTGTGAAGGTAACAAAGCAGTGAAACTATTAGCTTCCTACCTAAAACATAAAAATAGGCAATTCAACATCGCCTCAATCAAAGATCAAAACAATACTATCCAAACTAAACAAAACCACATTCTGAACACCTTCAAGTCCTTTTATGAGGATCTTTACAAGGATAAATTAGACTTTGACTCTCAAGCGTGCTCTAAATACCTGAACTCCCTAGGCCTCCCAAAACTCAACGACGCTGATAATTTTAAACTGAATTCCCCACTTACCTTACGAGAAGTCTCGGACTCCATTAAAACCCTCAAACGCAATAAAGCACCAGGCCCGACGGCTTATCTGCCGGGTTCTATAAGGAACTTGAGCCCGCATTAAGTCCAACCCTACTAAAATTGTTCCAGTCCTTTGCCACAAAAAAGTAGTAACAAAATCAATGAGTGAGGCCACCATTATTATCATACCCAAAGAGGGGAAGGATCCGCTACTAACAAAAAATTATAGACCGATATCTTTGATAAATCTGGACTGCAAGATCTGCGCCAAAATCCTCGTGTACAGACTGAACTTGATCCTGCCTAGATTGATTAGTACATCACAGGTTGGGTTTCTAAAGCATTGCATGTCTAACGACAACACAAGACTTCTCTGCCATGTTTTAGAAAAGGCCAAAGCGTTAGACGCCCCCTCTGTAGCTATCACTTTAGACGCGGAGAAGGCATTCAACAGAGTCCCTTGGCTCTTCCTTAAACATTGTATGTCCACTTTCAACTTAGGTAACACCTTCATAGATATGGTTATGGCTTTGCATCTCGCCCCATTCGCTCGCATTGCCATAAATGGCTCATTGTCGGATCCATTCGGCCTGGAACAGGGGACCAGACAGGGCTGCCCCCTCTCCCTATCACTCTTCCTCCGGGCAATAGAACCTCTCATCGCCGACATTAAAAAGAACAACAACATCAAGAGCATGAGCTTTGGGGATACTTGCGTTAAATTAGCCGCGTACGCCGATGATATCCTGATAGTGACTGAATCCCCGGAGCCTTCCATCACCGCCTTGATGTCAACCATTGAATCATATTCCACCCATTCAGGGTATAAACTTAATCGGGAGAAATCGGAGGTCAAACCTCTAAACATCCTAGCCACTAAGGACATGTTGGGGAGCTCTGGCAATCAGGGTTTATAAAGTACCTGGGAATAGAGTTTGGGGACTCCCTTATGGAAACCCTTCTGCAAAATGAGAAGACCACCCTAAATAAAATAAAAAAACAACTAGATGGATGGTCCCCTTGCTTCATCACGTGGTGGGGTAGAATAGAGACCATCAAAATGATGATCTTCCCCTGGTAAACTACCTTATCTTAATGCTTCCCCTAACACTCACCCAAGATTTCTTTCATAAACTGGACCAATCTAAAGCCAACTTCCTATGGAAAGGGAAAAGAACGAGGATCAGCATTAAAAAATTACGATTGGACAAATCATTAGGAGAGGTCAACCTACCAGACGTTAGACGCTATGAGACCGCTTTCCTAGCGAGACAGGGTGCCCACTGGCTAGCCCCCGCGGTAAACTACACCCCGGTTTGGCTGGAAGTCGAACAAGCGATCCTAGGCAGACTCACCCCTGCTGCGGCCCTCTCCCTCAATTTAAGCGATCTAGCACACTCAAAATCGATCTTTCGTAACACGAAAGCGGCTCTTCTTAAAATAGACAAATTTCTAGATCATAGCATCTCCCGCTCGGGTTGGGAGTCTTTATGGAACAATCGCTACATACTGCATAAAGGCAAATACCTGCATAACTCTCATTGGGTTAAGAAAGGTATCTTCTTCCCGCACCAATTTTTCGAAGGGTCATACTCTATCCCGTTCAGAGACTTGCAAACTACTTATGACCTTGCGCCTCTAGAGTTCTACACCTTCCTAAACATAAAAGCCGCACTCTCTAGGGCGAAACTCTCCCTAACACCACCCTCCCTCCCATCTTACATCAGTAGATTAAACAGACTAGGACATCAAGTGCCCCATCTCTACAAACTTATCCGCCCCCAACATACCAATCTCACTACACCACTCACTCAGTTTTGGTCGGAAATGTCATCTAGACCGATTTCGGAAGCGGACTGGGCCAATACCTGAGAATCTTGCATGCAACACAAAATTAGCCCGACTTTATCCCAGACCACATATTGGTTCCTCCACAAAACCTTCTGGACTCCAGCGCGTCTTTTTGCCCATAACATCAGCCAAGACGCCTTCTGCTGGAATTGTAAACGGGCGGAGGGCGACCTCTCACACATTATTCTACATTGCAATTGTGTTACCCCCTTCTGGGACAAGATATTCGACTTTATCAGTAAAATTTTCCCCATCTCCCCATCCAGAGAACTTCCATACCTAGCCTTCGGTTTCACCCTAGAGCCCTCCCTCCACGCCGACAATAGGGCGCTAATTGATCTCATGCTCACTGCAGCTGTTAAAATTGTCCTTAGCAATTGGAAGGATTCTAGCAAAGCTACCTTTGCTTGCTGGCTCAACTGGATAATTAGCCTTAGGGGAGCGGATAACATAGCTCTCCTACAATCACCATGGCGCCCCCCTATGAGAAGGATGTAGTCTTCCCTTGACAGTTATTTTACCACCCATAAACCACCTTACATATTCTCTCCCCCCCCCTGCTGCACCTGACGCCACCACAATCCAACAGTGTGGAGCTAACTTGTTACCTCGGTTCACCCTGAAACCCTGAGTCCCATCTCCATATCTTGGTTGCTATAATCTACCTGAAATTGTCCGGATACACCGTCTAATGAAGTATGTATTAATATGTAACCTATTGAACTTTGCTTTTAACCCCTTTTGCTTTAATGCACTGTACTGTTCTACTGTAATGTATGTTTTAAGTACGTACTATTTGTATTTTATTTAATACTGAAATACCCAATAAAAATCTATTTGAATAAAAAAAAAAAACACGCTGGGTGCCCTTCTTGTTGGCTCTACCCATTTTCCCAAGAGGGCCGTAACAGATTTGCAGGTCCTGTCGTGGAATGTTAACGGGCTGTTGAATCGCATTAAACGATGCACAATACTGCGTTACACAACAGCTTTCTCCCGCGGTCCTTATGCTCAAAGAAAAGCACTTATTGGGTAGTCAGTGTCCCTTCTTGCTCTATCACGGACATAACTGGGCTTTCCATGCCGGCTTCACGCAGGGGGTGGTTCTGTGGTGTATGTGTATCCATGGCTGCAACGTGTTAAGCGTTAAGGATCCTGTCTCCTTTTGCCTTTCCCAAGTTTCCCTGATTAAAAAGGAACTGGATGTTTGAAGATCGCGTACTATTCTCCTCCGATCCTGACTCTGACTTACTCTGCCATCACGAGTGTCTTGCGAGTACCCTGCCAGCATCTCCGTTGATCGCCGTTCTCTCCCCACCCCCCCCCCCACGAGGCGCCGAAAATCTCTTCCGCGTCCTTTCTCATTGGCTTCAAAACATCATCTGCTAACACGAGAGCAGGGGCCTCAAATCTGACGCGCGTTGTGTGTCTCACTTTCCCCGTTGCTAGGTGACACAGGAGGCACTTGCTATAAGAATAATAAGGAGGGGGAGAGAGGAAACGACTGCTGCTTAAAGGCAAATCAAATTTAGACAAAAGGAGGTGAAGTTTTGAAGATCGTTCTCGGACTGGAGCTTTGGCCTCTTCGTGTGTTTTAATTGATACAGTGATCTATATTACACTACCCCATCAATATGTGGGACAGCAACTGAACCTCAAATATCTAAGCTTTATTACTCAGATTTCTCACAGAGTGCGCTGAATATTTACCTGAATATCTACCTAAAGAAAATTAATGCCAAGAGAGGTCAGAGAAGCAGCAGTGAAATTGTGCTCAGGAAACGTTCCTACTGGTGCAAGAGAAAAGCCCAAGAAGGGCAACTCCGCACTTCGCGGGGTTTACAAACGCCAGAAAACAATCAGATTGGGATTGCAACGCCCTCTCAGGTTACAGATATGGAGAAGAACGCTGGAGAGGACAGAGAGGACGGAGGGGAGGGACCCACCGTACAAAAAGACCAAAGGGGCCAAAAAGATCAGAAAATACAAACAGCATCACTAAAGAATACGGCTGCTAATAAAGAAAAGGGGGATGAAAAAGGCGTACTCTTACAAGGAGAGACATTGTTCCTTGAAGATCCAGCATATTCCAAAGGCCTGTTAAACCCAGGTAGTTGCCAAAGCCTCGAGAACGCCGAAATTGAAGAGACACCTGCTCCACACATAACTAATAGACATTAAGGCCCTGAAACTAGAGGAACCAGAGCAAAAGAAAAAGACATCGCAAGAAATGAAAGCCAAGATAAAGGATAAGCTAAAGACAAAAATGCAGAAAAAAAGCTGGAAAAGGAAAGGGAAAAGGCAAAACGTAAGGAGAGAGAGAAAGAAAAGGAGAAAGAGAAAGAGATTGGCTACAAGAAGAAGACAGGGGGAGAAACAGAGGAAAACGCCAAACTGGAGTTAATGGCCAAAAAAGCACAGAGGGTACAGACTGTAAAAAACTTAAAAGCCATTGCAAAGAATACTGGTCTACCCGCAACGTCCCAGCCAAGAATATCTAACATATTCAGTATACGGCCCAAGGATTGTCCGAGTGACGCACTAACAAATGAAAAAATACAGGGCCAGCTGCAAAGCAAGAACTCTAGAGAGGTGAGTGGAACCTGCAAGGATATTCAAAGTACGCTCCCTAATGAGACCAACCCGGAGGGGAATCATACTATAGTTTCAGGCGAAGGGACTCGGAGTTTTGACCCAAATTTAAGGAGCAAAGAGACAAAGGCATCCATAGAAGTGGAAGCAATGATATCTAATCAGAGAGAGCAATCTGACCAAAAAAAGATGAATAAGAAAACTGAATATCTAGACCCTTCTCTCAACATACAAACGCTCCCAGTTGGGAAAGAATCGCATTCAGCTAATCACTCACTCTCCGATGAAGACTCCGAATCAGAACTATACGAAACAGGGATGTCTATCTCAAGTGATTCAAGTGACTCAAGCAAACTAAGCGATTCAGGCGAACCAAGTCCCGGTGCGCAAATGGGCTCTATACCTTTGGAGATCTCAGGCTCCAATGATTCAAACCTACCCAGCGAAACTAACGTCAGGAAAAAAAGGAGCGGGGGAAAAAAAAAGGATGAAACACAATAGAGAAAAAAATTTGATGAACGAAGAAACCACAGACCCCGGTAACAACACGGACTATGCCAAAAATAGTCTTAATTCTACCCAAAAAAGCCCTATGATTAAATCATCGGGAGAAACATCACGTCAAAAAACAACTGAACCCTCATTGAGCGAGGTGCTCAGTTCAATAAAGAATTACCACGAGAATGTGAAGAAAGATAGCCATAGGAATCGCATGGCCATTGAAAAACTACAAGGTGCAGTGAAAAAAGCGGGCAGTATTTGCTCAGAGATGTCTGAGAGAATGGTCATGGTGGAAACTCGCACCGAGAATCTCGAAACTGATATCGTGAAGCTCCAAAAAAACGAAAAATAACAAAATGGAATAATAAAGGATCTCATGGCCAAAGTGGAAGATCATGAAAATAGATCTAGAAGGAACAATTTAAGGTTTCTTGGAATTCCAGAAAACTTTGAGGGAGATGATGCTAGAGGGGCAACGATTAACATTCTTAAAACATCATTTACGGAGTCGGAAGCCTGGAATATGGAAAGGGAGATACAACGGGCCCATCGCTTTCCCCTGATGCCATCAAAACGTTCTAACAAACAAAATCAATATCCCAGGGCAATGCTAGTCTACTTTGGCAATTTCCTTCTCCGTGAAGCAATCTATTACCTTGCAAGACCTACCACTCAAAGAGAATATAAAGGATTCAAATTTTTTGCAAGACCGGATTTCGCCCACTCTACTGTGGAGCGAAGATGGGAAATGCGCCAACTATTTGGCCCTTTCGAAAAGATTGGAGCAAAAGTATTTTTGCAAAATCCGGCACGCTTGAAAATCATTTTCAAAGGCTCAACAAGAAGCTTTAATAGCGATGTTCAGGCGGAGGACTATTTACGAGAAATCTCAGAGACTGGATCACGAAACTTGAGGGAAATAATGTAAACCACATAAAAGGACTGGTAGAAGGAATAGATAAGCTGAATTAGCTATTCCAATCTGTAATACTCAGGAACCATATTCTGTGGAAGTATAGAGAACTAGTAGAATGGATGAACAGGCTGGAAAACAAATTTTGTTTATAAAATTAAGTATGAAATACTATCATATTATCTAGGTTCAGGCACAATTGGGATTAGATAAGTATATAATACACATTTATAAACTAGCCCAGCCCGCAGGGCCCGCTTACACGGATGTCACACTCCTGGTCCCGACAGGGCCAAGTAACCTTCAAAAATGGTGACGGTTGGGGGGGGGGGTAGGACAGGTCGGGCAGATGTCTGGTAAACTCTTTAGGGAATGGAAAGGGAAAAACTTCACTTTATCGACACAAAAACGGATAGATAGATGGGGATGCTAAAAATATTGTCATTAAACATTTGCGGTTTAAATGATATCAAGAAGAGACAAATGGTGGCAGTGGGCTTACAGACCATTGGTGCCAACATTGTATGCCTACAGGAAAACCATATTGAGGGATCACAATCACATATGTTAAAATCATTAGGGTACAATGTAATCGGCGCAACTACACAGGGTATTCGGGCTAGAGGAGTAGCACTGTTAGCTAAAGGTGTAGGGAATAATTTTATCAGAACAAAGTCAGATAAACTAGGTAGATGGGTGATTACAGAAGTCCAAACAGGGCAATCTTTGCCAATGACCATCTGCTCAATTTATGGGAATAATAGCGATGACCCCTCGGCAATTAATCATATCTCCAATGAACTCACAAATTGGCCGCTACCTGTAATAATCTGTGGAGACTTAATTATAAATCTACCACTGGACTGGTCAATAAAAGACGATTGGAAATATTGCGGCAGAAAAACCAAGGTTTTTAGGGCTATTAAGCAACTATGTATCACTCACGGGTTAGTGGATGGGTGGCACACCTCGAATAATACCCCCAATGATCCAGGCTATACATTTTATTCAAATCCGCATCATACTCATGCTAGGCTGGATTATTTTTTAATTTCTAACTCAGTGAAATCCCTGTCCAAATTAGAAAAGCTACCCCGTGTCATGTCGGATCATAATCCTTTGTTATTTACACTCGAGACCACATCATTGACCAAGAGACAACAAGTCTGGACATTTGAGAGATCTCTGCTCTTTGAGAACGAGTATTGCAACCACATGAGAAGCTGGATCGCTAACTTCTTAGCGGTGAATACCAGGAGCACAATGGTAGATTTTGTCTGGGACGCACTAAAAGCAGGAATTAGAGGAGAAACTATACAATACTCACTTAGGACTAACAAACTTGCAAGAGAGTCGTTAAGATTATTACAAGAAACATTAAAGGGGCTGGAGGAAGATCTTATAAGGGTAATAAGAGGGTCTTTTACCACAGAAGAGATAACTAATGCTCAACTTCAGGTTGCAATAGCAAAAGCAGCAATTACAAATGTATATACCATCAAAGCAATTAAAAAAGCTACTGCCCACCGCGAAAAAATATATGAGGTTAGTGAATCAGTTGGTCAATAGTTCGCAATCCGGATGAGACAGCAGACCTCACAGAATATTATACAGGAAATCCAGGACCCTATAGAAGGCAGGGTATCCGACTCAGGGAAGATTAGAGAAGCATTCTGGCGCTTTTACAGTACTCTATATACAGAAGAGGGAGAAATAGATCAGGAGAAGATTATCGAATATTTAGAAACGGATACTTGTAATAAACTTAACACAGAAGATCAGGAAAGTTTGGAGAAAACCCCCGACATAGAGGAAATAGTAAAAACCGTGAGGGATCTCTCCCGTGGCAAGGAACTGGACTAGATGCTATTCCATTAGAATTTTATACAGTATTCCTGGACCAGCTGCAAGAAATATTGTTAAACCTATGCTTACATTTATTCAGAGGAGGGCAACCCCCCAACTCTTGGTCCAGGGCAAAAATTGTCATATTCCCCAAGAAAGATAAAACCCCCGGACCGGATGGGCTCTTACCGTACCATCACCTTAATAAATGCAGATTCCAAAATATATTCTAAACTGTTGGCTAATCGTATCTCATCAATTATTCATAAAGTTATATCTAAATTTCAACATGGCTTTATCCCCGGGAGAGAAACTAACAATCACACACGGAGAGTAATCAGCTTATTCAACAGTACCCATGTGACAGGAGACCCGATGGCGTTAATATTACTAGACGCCGAGAAGGCCTTCGACAGGGTCTCCTGGTCATTCATCTGGCAGGCTATGTCCCGGGTGGGATTCCATCAGGTTTTTATACAGGCAATTCAGAAACTTTACATCAATCCTCGGCTATGGTGATGGTCAATGGCTGCCTCTCTAAAGAACTAATAATCTCGGGAGGAACTAGGCAGGGATGTCCGTGTTCCCCGCTGTTGTTCGCTATCTACATCGACCCGTTTATTCGGAGATTGGAATGTAATAGGAACATAACCCCTATATCGACACATGGATAATTAACAAAGACCCTTGCATATGCTGATGATATCGCCATTGTCACTGCTAATCCAAACTTGGCTATGCCCATCATCGAGTTAGAGGCTGAAATATTTGGGAAAGTTGCAGGGTATGCTCTGAACCAGGGGAAAACACAAATAATTATCAATAACAAATGTGATATGGCTGATCCACGTATAACAGAATCAGCTAAATATTTAGGGGTCACTATTACATCTGAATTAGGAAATCTAGTCGAGCTGAATTTGAAACCCTCACTAAAAAATGCAAAAAGATCTACGCAGTATCAATAATTTACATCTCTCTCTGATCGGACGGGTGAATGCATTAAAAATGGTCTATTTTCCAAAACCTCTGTACATATTTAGAGCCATTAATTTGGAAATTTCAGACCAGTGGTTTAAAACAAAGGAGCGTATCTTCACGAATTGTATCTGGTCATACACACAGCCCTGCCTACAAACTGCTGACGCTCCCCAAAGAAAGAGGGGGTTTAGCCCTTCCAAATCTTAAGGCTTATTACTGGCAACAGTTTTGCTACATAATCATGAGCTCTTTCATATAGACGGGAGTGGGACACCGGTGGATAATGATACCCCTTCAATCCACCAAATAATATTGGGAGATAAGAGCAATGGCTATCTCTGGAGGTATCTCTTCGATAGCTACCACAAAAAAGTGAGATTAAAAACAGTTATAGGAGCATTCAAGGTTTGGAAATCTGTTAGGAAAATGGTAGGTTTGGGACGCTTATCTTTTTACACACCTATTCAAAATAATCCCTCCCTACCAGAAATATTTAAAGATACCTGCATCAATAGGTGGAATATAGCCGGAATCACTCATATAGGATGTTTTTTCTCTTCAGAGGGGCTAGTTTCTTTTGAATCCTTGAAAGATAAATATTACTTGGAATGGAGAGATTTCTTCAAGTATCTCCAAATTAGAGATTTTTTGCTACGACATCCAAGGGGAGAGGGCACTTTGAATAAAAATGCTATAGCCGACATTGTAAGTCACTCTCAGGAAAAACTCAGGATTGGGGGGTTATATCCTTTATTATTGATGTATTTTACGGACGATATACAGAAAATCACTCAGAAATGGCAAAGCAAAATCACAATTTCCACAGAAGAATTTGAATATGCATATGAGCTATCGCAAGCGGTACTTATGTCAACCAAACTACAAACCCAATTTTATAAAATATGCTTTATTATGTATTACACTCCGGACAGAATCTCTAAATGGGGTAGTGGGAGAGGTACATGCTGCTTTCGATGTAATCTACAAAATGCGGACTGCGTACACAATTTTTCTTCTTGTCCCTGTTTAAATCCTCTTAAATCAAGTATTGAACACTTCCTCTCACCGATTCTAAAAATAGTGGTTACCCTACCTGATGAAACAGTTGTCTTGGGTGTAACAAAACTTACCAACCCGAATGTTGGTCATGAATTGATTTTTATTTCAATGGACGTATTAAGAATTTGTATTGCCTCAGCCTAGCTAGATCCCATGGCCCCATCATATCAACAGTGGTTTTCAAGACTGTTAGCAATTTTTAATTTAGAAATGGTGATATATAAAACTAAAGGCAGGAAGCGTCGGATACAAGGACTAAACATCTGGTCACCCTTAACAGAATGGTCTCAATCTCACTGATTTGGTTGTAATGATTTAACAGTCACCTGTATCTCTGCAAATTTGGTCATCTGTCCTTTAACGATTATCTGTTAATTCATTAGTGTACTTTCGAAAATATTTTTCCTTTTTCTCTATTATCATATATGCTTTTCTTTTGCTTATTTATCCTTTAATGACCTGCTCGACCGGAGGGAGGGGGAGTAGGAGGGGGGGGGGGTTGTATTATGTGTTGTATTGTCTTGTCTTTTTGTTATAAAATCAAATAAAGATATTTTTTTTAAAAATGAATTAAAAAAAAAACACGCTGGGTGCTCTTCTTGTTGGCTCTACCCATTTTCCCAAGAGGGCCGTAACAGATTTGCAGGTCCGGTCGTGGAATGTTAACGGGTTGTTGAACCGCATTAAACGATGCAAAATACTGCGTTACACAACAGCTTTCTCCCCGCGGTCCTTATGCTCCAAGAAAAGCACTTGTTGGGCAGTCAGTGTCCCTTCTTGCTCTGTCACGGACATAACTGGGCTTTCCATGCCGGCTTCGCGCAGGGGGTGGCAATCATCCTTCACTGCTCCTTCCCCATATTAATCACCTAAGTCCTTCCTGAAAGGCAGATATATTGCCCTGGAGTGGCAAGGTATCAATCAGCATCTACACATTCCCCCCACCCCCCGCTGGAGAGCCCTATCTTCAGACCTTAACAAATCTCATCTGGTGATTCCCACATGGTACCACAGTGGTAGGAGGGACTTCTACGCTGTCCTGGATGCCCAGAATGACTCCACGGATAGTCCCTCATGAAATAGGTGTTCATGGCCTTGGTTTATGTGACACATGGAGGCTATGGTGTGCCGAAGCGACAATACACACACACATCAGCGGCCCTCCACATTCAAATGCGCATCTATCTTATACTCATGCTGATTGCTTGCATATTTGGAGAAATAGATTCTTTCCAAAGGAGTGTCCGATCACTCTCCCGTGCTGCTTCATCTCTGTTCTAGGGCCCCTCACCATCAAACTATCTCGCGCCTCAACGCGTGCCATCTCAAAGATGAGAACTGCTTTTGCGCATAGAAGAACTGATCGTGTACTTTTGGATTAATTGAGACACAGTGGAATCAGCCGGCACCTTATAGACAGCATGCAAAGCCATGGAAGAAAGAAAAAGGCAGGATCCAAGTCGTGACCCTGCTGGAGCCTCAGTCACTGTGCTTCCAAACCCCCAGAGCAAGACTTCTCATCAACTTCCAGTGGCCCGCGCCAAGACACGACAGATATTGCTGGAGGAGGGGCATCAAGTCTGGCGCGCCTCCACTACAAGTGTATATGAACATGGAGATAGAAATCGGAAGCTAAATACGGACTGCCCCCTAGACCCCTGGCGTTCAGCGTAATCTCTAAAATTCTGGACGCTGAGGGTGCACGCCTCCATACTATCCCAGCCATAGTACGAGAATTCAAGGACCTCTACTAACAGCTGTTCGCCGCCGTCCCGAGGCCAGACACATCTCCCAATGGCAGAACAGTATCCCCTTGCCCACGGTATCCCGGGCTCAATGGCAAAAGTTAGACCAGGCTAGTAAGGTCAAAGAGATAGCATGACCCATCTCTAATCTTCCCAGCATAAAAATACCCGGCCAAGATGGCTATCCTACTGAGCTCGTTGGAAGATATAGGGCTATCCTTTCCGGGTTTTTACTTGCTCTTTATGACAAAGCCGCTAAAACAGGCCACTTACATCCATCCGGACCAATGTGGCTTTATGCCGGCTAGAGGCACGAGGCACTGTCTCAGAAGACTACATGGCACATTACAGTGCCTCATTACGAACTGATTTAGAAAAAGCGTTGGGACACTGTAGACTGGTCCTTTCTGTTTCAGGTTCTACGCAAGTCAGTCTGGGTTCTAGCTACTGTGGATAGGTCAAGCTCCTAAATCCATCTCATCTACACGCGTACAAATTAACAGTATGATCCCTGGCCTAATTCCTATTTGCAGCGGTACGCCACAAGGTTGCCCCTTCTCCCCCTTCGTTATCGAGCCACTGCCAAGTCATATCCGTTGCAATGCAATTATTCAGGGTTGGAGGTGGGAGACAGGCCACGAATAACAGCATCGCTTTATATGCGGATTACATTCTCGTACACATGTCTAACCCACCAGTGACAGGACTGCGTTGCCTCCGCATTCTTCAGCTCTAGAAGCAGGCCTCTGGTCTATGGGTTAGCCATGTTAAGTCAGTGTTGGTTCCACTCCATCCTTCTTGGTACCGGCAGGCGTCCATTCCTGTGCAGCGCTTAAGATTTTTGTGCTCTCCTTCCCGAATTGGATGAAGCCTTAACTTCACTCCGTTGGTCCAAAAGGTGAAAGCCAAGAGATGGGAGGCACTCCCACTTTATGTAATGGGGAGGGTTACACTCTATAAAATGATCATTCTGCCACGATTTCAGTAGCTCTTTCAAATTTATCTCACGAGCGGTACCCCATCAGTGACTCAAAGAGATGTTATGTTAAAATAATTTATAAAGCGCAGGTTCACCAGCGGTTTCTTGGCGCTAAGCAGAGTCAATCAGTTACCGTGACAATACATAAACTTTCAAATATACGCCTGAACAAATAACCAAGTTTTAAGAGACTTTCTAAACTGGGTATAAGAAGTAGACAGTCGCAATTCAGGAGAAAGAGAGTTCAAAAATTGTGGAGCCAGAAATGAAACTCTTAAACCTCCCTGTTTTATGCATTTGTATGGACAAGGAGTCAGCATATTCATATTTGCTGACCGTAATTCATGGGACGGAACATAGCGCCGTACTTTAGAAGAGATAAAAGCCGGACCGCTGGCAGACAGGGTTTTATAAATTGTGCAGCCGAGTTTAAAAAGGCAGCATTGGGGGACTGGAAGCCAATGTAGCTTTTTCAACAGAGGTTCTACATGACAAGATTTTGGTTGGTCACAGACAAGCCTGGCGGCTTGGTTCCGCACTAGTTGAAGCCACCGTAATTGGTAAGCTGGAATGCCGGCATATAGAGAGTTAGCATAATCAATACGCAACATAACCAGAGCCAGTTTAACTAGAATCCTGGCCTCGGGCCTCCGTGTTCAAGTATCTGCTTATTTTGTGGATTCTCCGGAGTTGAAAAAAACAAGCAGAGACCACAGTACTTATCTGTGCCTTCATCGTAAAGTCATTGCTAATCACAATTTCCAAGCTCTTGACCAGGCTGACATGAGATGGAGTCCTCTAGAAGCTAAGCTTGTGATGACTACTTGGCAAAATCGTTCCTCTAACACAAATCCAGACTGAGAATTGCCAAAGGCAAGCAGACATTATAAGATGGGGGCCTAGGAATGACCAATCTCTACTTGTACTACCTGGCGTTTCAAGCCCTTGTAATCAATGATAGGTTTAGCGGGAGCTGGTCGGACGGGGTATAGCATAGAGCGGACCTAGATAGGCTTCAATGCCATGCTGGGGATATTCTGGCATTAGTAAAGTAAACAAAAAACTTTCAAAAGGGGGCCCAAGGGGATTTAAGATTACCAACCCTCAAGTGTCCTATCCCCCAAACTTCATATACTGGAAAAAAAATTGGACACTACGGGTCAAACAGTGTGTGGCTGGAAGGCAACAAAAATGGCGTAGGCTGTGTCCTAAGTATGTGTCATCACGAGTGTCTAGAAAACCCATCAACCCACCCGGTGGCGGAACATCATCATCATCTGGGATTTTTTTGAGAAAGAGAACTGGTATCTCTTTCAAGAGTCCGACTAGTTGTTATCGTAGGTCATCCAAGGAAGGATCCGCCAGTGATGTACCACTGCCAAAGATGAAATGCGGTGGTGGTGAAAAAATAATAAATTGCTGTGTAGAAAAAATAAAAAGGTGCAGGCTAAAATTGACTATTATAATGCCAAAGAACAGTTTATTAAGCGGTCATTATAATGTCAAGGTTAAAATAGTGTTAGGACAGTCAAGATAGATGGTGACTGATGGGTGACCTGAATGCTCCCCAAGGTGACCAAAGTTATTCCTTCTCTGCTGGCATGCAGTGCTTCGATACACAGGCTGGGTCTATAGACTAACGATGTGGAACCCTTTTGGAAAGGGACCTGGCTGTGTGAGACGGCCAGCCCAGTGAACTCACAAGACATCTCCCTGCTGGGGAAAGTTTGTTCCATCGGCCACATACACTGCTTTTATGAGGTCCAGTTGACCTATACTCTATTGTCCACGCAGTTTCACTACTACCTTCAACTGTGTCATGCATTGAGGGCGTATGTCTCTGCAGGCATGGAACTCTCCAAAAACAGTCCTCTAGAAGCTAAGCTTGTGATGGGTGCACTGCTTAAAGGGGGGATCTCCCAATTCTACCGCTCCTTAATCAACGCCCCAGACAAATTTGCGCTGCTGCAAACCCAATGGGAGGTGTGGGTCACACCCTTGTAGGAGGAAGAATGAACGGACGCTAGGATGGCCCCTTGTACCATAACAATCTTATTTAAGCTGCGACGAGTACAAACATACTACCTTCACTGTGCCATTCTCACCCATGGCCACCTGCACCGAACAAGTCTCCTCAATGGCCAAAAAATATTACAGGCTTCCCCATGCCCCAGCAGACTTCTACTATATGGTATGGAAATGCCCCCTAAATGGCAGCCAATTGGGGTGAAGTGACCGGACGTTTTGAGGGTGCTCAGTTGGGAGGTTCAGTGGTCATCGAAGATTGTTCTACTGGGGATTTTTGAAGGGATGGGTGGTATAAGAGTTGAACAGGCATTAGCCGGGAGTGGCCACCCTAGTTGCAAAGCGCGATGTATACGCTGGAGGTGGAAAACACCCACCTCACTCTCACTGTCCCCGTAGAGACTAGGGTGCAAAACAAGAGAGGCTGGTATATAAGATCCGGGGCTGCCTGAAAACAACACACTAAGATCTGGAGCAAGTTGTGGGATGACTTTGGGTTTCAGCGTGTTACATTAATGCCGTTTAAGGGTGCTCACATGTGGGCTCGGCCACTGTTAATTTATGATGTGGGGTTTAATCTAAGATTTGACTATTGTACTTGTGAAGATGGCCAATGGAGGCTATCTGCTGTATACGTTTTCTTGTGCAAAAAATGAAAGTTGGTTAAAAGAAACTTGCCTATGCCTTTGTGCAAAGTGTACACACAGAGCGCAGGAATCAAAGTGAAATCTCCAATATCCCATGATGAATGTATGCTCTATATCTGACACTATGAATCTCTCATTGTTGAATGTATATTTATAGCAAGCTTTCCATCTCGCATATATCTTAGCCAATTTGCTATCATCAGAAATATATATTTGTATGGTTGTAACACGTTTTTCTTGGACAACTACTACTTTTGTCTCATGTGTTGCCTTTTTCATGTATAACATGCTTATTCCATATGTTTTGACAGTGTTACACACACTTGTATTCACTATGTATGAAATGAACTGGAGTGCATGATAAAAGTTTCAGGATCTAGTAGTTAGGCTTCTATTAGTGTGATCTGCTGGTCTTATTTGCTGTAGGCTAACAAAATAAGTGTGTGTAATTGTTATGTGATTCTGTTACTCACATTGCAAAGTTACAGAAGGATTTACTGTTTTTTGCTGTGTTTCACAGTAGCTAGTGATCTGCAAGCAGGCTGGCCTTGTTCAACATCAGTGCCAGCGAAACTAGAAAATATGACTCCGCAACTTCTCCATGGTTCCCGAAACATACCAGAAGCATTGCTTTCTATCCTGGGTAAGAAACACAAGATCCAAGCTGCTCAACCCCTAATGAATGAAAAAGATTTCGGCTTTAGCAGCAGGAGCGGAGTGCATAGCTGATCAGTTGATGAAAGCCTGGATTCTGATTTTGAGCCTGAAAGGAGGGAGAAATCCCAAAAGAATTACACCAAATTTGGCTATGAAGGAAGGACTTTACTCAAGCACTGTGATTTTGATGGATTGGTGTAAATGTACAAGTTACTTACCTTTGTTAACCCCTTCGGTTCCGTAATGAGTCCGTTGGCTCAATAGAACCTTTAGCACAGCGTGAGAATTCGCGCCGCGCTGAAGGGGTTAAAGTAATATCAGGTAGAAACAGCTAACCGCTGTGAGAAGTTGGCCTGATATATGATGTTCACTAGTTCTAGTGATCACCTTGTATCAGTCCAAACAACCCTTATGGTGATTGGTTGCAAGTCAACCTTATAGACCAGCTATCCTAGTAGCGTGGGCAAAAGCAGTCTTTAGGCTAAACTCTGAAGGCATGTGAAGCCAGCTGTTTTACCACATATAACCCCTTGAATACCAAGTGAAAGGACACCACACAGGTTGTTATGAAAATAAAGAGATATTTATTAACTAACATACACCTCTGAACTCTTTATGAGGTCAGAGGGCTAAGCACATAACAATACTAAAAAGGAAATACAAGTTCGCACAATATTTACAACTGCGCCTTAGGGGCACGACAAACCATATACTCAAAACAATGGAATGCGAGGAAGAAAATACTGTAAGGAGATCCAGAGGCTGGAGGATCGCTGGGACTACGCTACAAACTAGGTAAGTAAGGAGCAGGAGGCCCACTGGACTCACGTGCAGAGTGGAAACTCTCACGCGCGATGCGTACCAACGTCTATGGATACTACAGTGTTAGAAAGTTACGGATTCCGGACGAACCCGGCTGGATGGAGGGAAAACAACAGTGGACCTGGACACTAGGAGAGTGAACACAGACTTCAGCACCTAGAAGCTTTAGTTACCTAACCCACAGGCTGCGGGTGCATAGGGCTGAAGTTGCGTCGGGTTTGCTGCGTTGATCCCGGTGATGCCTGATGCCTGAAACAAGGAGTTGCTGGCAGGCAGCCAGATGGAGGAGTCCGGTGGTTCCAAGGATGGAACTAGGAAGAAGTCGTCCTGAAAGGGAAGGGGACAGAGTCTCGGTCACTAGTCAGTGACGGTGCTGGAACCAGGAGGGAACCAGATGCTGTCGCCGCAGTCAGGTGAAGGAAGGGTCGCTTCTCTCTGTAGCTGCGCAGACCAGGAGCTGCTCTTCACGACCAGGCTGGAGGCACGAGCTGTCCCACGTAGTCTGCTGCTGTTGGCGGTGTTGGATCGTCGATCTGGTCAATAGGCCTTGGCTAATGCAAGCCACGCGGTGGAACAAAGATGGCGTCTGGTGCGGACCAGGAGGGTCCGGGATGCTCCTCTTTTACAAGGAAGCAAGGGCCAGTCTGGGGGACCAGACCAGCAGTGTTGGATTCTTCGGATCGTCGTCTCAGAGGTCACTAGCCAGCCGGCAAGTGACCAGACAACAGGACAAGCAGCAACCAGGCAAAAGGGCCCCACGCAGATCTCGTGGATGCTGGGGGGCTGGTCTTTGGTGCAGGAGCTGCGTCGGTGTGGGTCTTCTCAGACCCCGATGCACTCACTCGAGGATCCCTCGGCGGCGTGCTGAAAGCGCTTTGCAAGTTTTCTCAAGATGGCCGTCTCCACGTTGCTCGTCGCACCCACGGGTCCCAGCTGTGCTGTGGATGTGGGTAGAGGTCAGAGGAGTCTGGAGGTCCGGGTCTTGTGGAGCTGAGTCGTCGGATTCCGGGATGGATGGACTTGCAGCAAACCGCACAGGAGCTTGATGGTGCCTGCGAAGCAGGATGGTCACTCCCTGACCATAGGGGAGATTCTTCAGTCTTCTGGTAATCAGGAGGTCGAAGGTCAAGAGTTTCTTCGTGGAATTTGTCAAGATTAATCTAATGGGGAAAGGGACCTGCTCCTACCTTTATTCAGCTTACGGGGGCTGCACTACTACTAGGTCCCTCCTCTGGGTGGGACCAGGAAGGGGGGTGGTTACACCCCCTTTCCTTTGTCCGGTCTTGCGCCAGCTCTGGGGCTGGAGTGCCCCAGGAACTGGTTCTGACCGGTGTATGCACAGGGACACCTTGTGTGCCCCAGGCATGTCTCATTCCTTTCAGCCCTGTCCTACCTAATACAAAAAATCCTGTCTGGGGTGGTGCTAGCACCTCCCAAGGCAGGAAACCCTTTGTCCAAGCCTCCCTCGCTGGAAGGACTCCCAGCAGCAGGAGGTCAGACTTGTGTCTGTGGTGGCAGCATCCATTTTGTGATGCTGAGGCTCGAGTTAACTATAACCGGGGTTCACAGTTACATACATGTCGTGTCCCTCTAGAAGGGTGGAATGCTACCCCCGTCGCCAGAATTGGCAAGGGGGTAGTATTCCACTTCGTATGACACCTTACTCGACATGTTTTGATAATGCTATACCAAAGTTAGCATTTGACCCCGAGGTTCATAATGCACTTAAGAGTATATGGTATAGCGTTATCATGGAACAGCTATTAGGACTTGGTTCCGCAAGCTGTAAACGGGCTCAGCTCATGCCAGAGCACCATCTCACATAATTCCAAGCACTCTGCCTTCAGGATTGATAAGGCCTGCCATAGGAGTGACTGATAGGAATATATGTGTCCATTTTAGGGTTAGATATAGGGATACTATATCTAAAGCAAGGGGTGTTTACACCACCTTGCCCCAGCTGTCGTGCAGCCAGTTGTGTCTGTTTAGATGGCCAGCCAGGGGTGGCATAATACATGCTTCAGCCCCTGGTAGGCCCTGGGTACACCTATGCCCTGGGTACCTATGGTACACTGTACAGGGACTGATAAGGTGGCCCAGTACCAATTGGTTAATGCACCTAAGGTACATGCTTGTCAATTTAGAGAGAGAACAGCTAGGCTGTGGGTCTGATGAGCAGGCCCACAGCCAGGGAAGTCGTAAACCAGTGAAGCAAAAAGCAAAAATCGGGGGTGACCATAGGATTGCAGACCCTACTCTCCTACAACCGCACATTCCTTTACTTCTGAATTCTCCCCAACGCATCAGACTGGATCCTGAAAATTTTCAGCAGTACCTCTGCCCGCCGGAGGACGGCACTGTACAGCTCCGCAATGACGTGGTCTCAGGATGTGATGTCAGCTGTGCCATATAAGTCCCCTCCAGCGCGTGGAAGTCAGTTTCTTCTGTGAAACCTAGCGTGCCAGAACGCGGTGCCACTATAGAAACTGGATGTGGAAACAGTGTGCCAAAAGGATCAAACATCTTTGAAACGTTAATAAAGAAGAAACATCAAATGGTATGTTAATACCAGACACAGATTTTAAAGAAAACACCAAAAGAATCAACAAAGCACAGGGCTGAGTGAAACTCTGCACCCTGGTGATTAACAAGCATGCAAGGGAAAAACACTTTATACTCTACAGACCATTCATCAATGGTAATGAATGGAGTGATAATTAAAAAAAACCTATGAAAACAACACCAGGCTGTTTGTTGAATCGCACAAGTTACTACTTGTGTAACGATATATCTGTAAGAGACATTAGTTAGTGATAGATTCCTTACCTTAGAATATCCCCAGGCGTCAGACTGGATCCGGAAATTTTTGCGTAGCAATACCCCTGCGCGTCGGTAGGTGTCGTCTGCGGCTCCGCGTCCGTCGTCGGCGTCGTTAGTGCCGGAATGACGTCGTCGGAGTACTTGGACACCGCCCATGTGCGCTGACGTCAGTTCTGAAACACAGCTTTTCTGCGCCAGATACGCAGAGCCATGATAGAACCAACACTGGTGCCATGAAACTAGGGCCCTGAAAGGGGATGACCTTAACCCTAGATATCGGTTCGCAGAACGGGGAGGATGGGTGGGTCGGTAAGGAATCTTTCACTAACTAATGTCTCTTACAGTAGTAACTTGTGCATCTGAAAGAAATAAGTTAGTGATAGATTCCTTACCTTAGAATAGATACCCCAGCAATACCAACCTCGGTGGTGGGTCTGCGAACCAATATCACACCAGAAAGTCCTCGAGGACGGAACGGCCAAAGAAGCCATCCCTCCGGACTAGACTGTCTAGGCAGTAGTAGGCAGTACTGTCTTGCGAACGTGTGCAGCGAGGCCCACGGAGCTGCCGGGCAAATGTCCTGTAAGGGGACTCCTCGGCCCAAGGCAGTTGTTGTTGCCGTGGCTCGAGTGGAATGAGCCCGCAATCCAGCAGGGGGGCTCCTTTGTGGCCATGGAGTAACATGGCTGAATACACAAGATGATCCACCGCGAAATGGTCCTCTTGTGTACCGCCTTTCCCTTCTTAGCGCCCACGTAACCAACAAAGAGTTGGTCATCCACCCGGAACTGGCGTGTGCGATCTAGGTAATAAGAGAGCGCACGTTTTGTGTCCAGACGGTAGAGCCTCTCTTCCCCTTTCGAGGGATGCAGAGGCGAAAAGAAGGTGGGCAAAGTAATGGACTGCCCGATGTGGAAGGCCGTGACAACCTTGGGCAGAAAGGAAGGTAGTGTACGCAATACCACCTAGTCCGGATGAACAGAGAGGAATGGTGGAGTAGATGAAAGAGCCTGGAGCTCACTAACTCTCCTGGCAAAGATGATGGCAACCAGGAAAGCAGTCTTCGGGGTAAGAAGACTGAGAGGACAGTTATGGAGCGGCTCAAAGGGAGCACACATTAGATAAGTGAGTACCAGATTCAAGTCCCACTGGGGCATCACGAAGGGAACAGGAGGGAACATGTGTGTGATGCCCTTCAGAAATCTATTTACAATGGGGGGACTTGAATAAGGAAGGCTGATCAGGTGGCCCTAAGAAGGCGGAAAGAGCAGAAAGGTACCCCTTAAGAGTGCCCAGAGCAGAGCCCTGCTGGGTAAGCGAAAGAAGGAAGAGTAGAACTTCAGAAAGGGGTGCAGAGAGGGTCCACAGCCTTTGCTGTGCACCATGCCACAAATCTGTTCCACCTGCAGGCGTATACCGACTTTGTGGAGGGACACCTGGCTGCCAGAATGATATCACAGACTTCGGGAGGCAAGTCAAATGGCCTCAACTGTCGCCGCTCAATCTCCAAGCTTGTAGGTGAAGACTGGACAAGTTCGGGTGCAGGACCGTCCCCTGCTGCTGCGACAGAAGGTCCTCCCGAAGAGGCAGACGAATCGGGGGATCGACAGACATACTGAGTAGCTCGGGATACCAGTATCTTCGTGCCCAGTCCGGAGCCACAAGGATAACCTGGGCCCGGTCGCGCCTGATCTTCTTCGGCACTCTGGGCAGAAGTGGTATAGGCGGAAAGGCGTACAATAGACCGCAACTCCACTCGTGACGAAAAGCGTCTCCGAGCGAGTGCCGCTTTGGAAATTCCAACGCGCAGAACAGATGACATTGCGCGTTCTCTTCTGTGGCGAATAGATCTAACCAAGGCTCTCCCCATTGCTGAAAGAGGCCTTGCGCCACGTCCGAGTTCAGACACCATTCGTGATCCATCATGGCTGTGTTCGTCCGCCCTGGCATTCAGAGAGCCTGCCAGGTGTTGAACCACCAGGGTCACGCCCTGACGTTCCAGCCACTGCCAGAGGCGCAGAGCCTCCTGGCATAGGGTCCACGACCCCACCCCGCCTTGTTTGTTGCAGTACCACATGGCGGTGGTGTTGTCCGTGAACACCTGCACTACACTCCCCGGACAGAGGGGAGGAATGCCTTCAGTGCTAGACGAATCGCCCGCAGCTCCAAAAGGTTGATGTGGAGCCGGGACTCCACCGGAGACCAGAGGCCTCTGATCTCCGCCTCTCCCATGTGGCCTCAACAGCCCGGGAGGGACGCGTCCGTCACAACCACGTGCTCCGGGTGGGGTAGGGAGAGGGATCTGCCACTGACCCAATCGCGGTCCGTGAGCCACCACTGCAGTTGTCTCGCAGTGCCCTCCGAGATCAAGACATGGTCGGACAGGTTGCCCTGATGCTGGGCCCGCTGAAACTTCAGGTCCCACTGCAGAGCCCGCATCCGCCACCGGGCATGATGCACCAGAAGGATGCAGGAGGCCATCAGCCCCAGAAGCCACAGTGTCAACCTGACCGAGACTCGGGATAAAGGCTGAAAGGTGGGAATTAGAGCCTGTATATCCCGAACCCGCTGTTCGGGAGGGGACACCCGAAACTGCGCCGAGTCGAGAACCGCTCCGACGAAGACTTCAGCACATTGAAGGAGAACCCCAGCAAATGCAGGAGGTCGGCCGTAGTCTGGAGGTGGCTGACGACTGTCTGGGGCAAGCCCGCCTTCAACAACCAGACGTCTAGGTAGGGGAAGACTGACACCCCTAACTTGCGCAGATGAGCTGCAACCACCGCCATCACCTTCGTGAACACCCGTGGGGCGCTGGTAAGGCCGAAGGGGAGCACGGTAAACTGAAAGTGCTCCTGGCCTACCGTGAACCGCAGGTAACGCCGGCAGGACGGGGATGTGGAAATAAGCATCCTGCAAGTCCAACGCTACCAGCCAGTCTTCTGGGTCCAGGGCAGCTAGGACCTGAGCCAAAGTCAGCATCTTGAACTTCTCCTTCCGGAGGAAGCCGTTGACGTTCCGCAGGTCCAAGATAGGGCGTAGGCCCCCTTTGCCCTTCTTGGGTACCAGAAAGTAGTGGGAGTAGCATCCACACCCTACTTCTGGCCCAGGAACGCGCTCGATGGCCCCCTTGGCCAAGAGGGCCGGGACTTCCTCTTGCAGAAGTTGCAAGTGATCCCCCGGCACGCGGTGGCATTGCGGTGGCATGGATGGAGGGGTCATCTCGAAGGGGAGGGAGTAGCCCCTTCGGACGATCTGCAGCACCCACCTGTCCGACGTGATAGTGCGCCAGTGGGAGAGGTGATGGCGAACCCTGCCTGCCACAGGCGTCACATGGGCCTGAAAACTCGGAAGGTTTTGAGGCGGGTGCTGTGGAGGGAGGTGTGGACTGGCCTCGCCGTTGTCCCCGACCGCCGCCACGGCGGTTTCCAAGGCCGCCACCGCGCTGTTGAACATTTTGCGGCGCGTGGCTGGCAGCACTTGTGGGGGCGCCCCTTGCGTGGCCACGAAAGGAGCGAAAGGCACCCGTTTGCTGGCGTGGGGCCGAGACGCCCAAGGACTTGGCCGTAGCCCTGGAGTCCTTAAAACATTCCAGCGCATGGTCTGCCTTGTCGCCGAAGAGGTGACGGCCATCGAACGGCATGTCCAGAAGTGTGGCCTGGACATCGGCCGAGAAGTTGGCGGACCTCAACCAGGCGTGGCGGCGAACCGCCGCCGTCGTTGCCATCGCCCTGCCCAGTGAGTCCGTTGTATCCAGCCCACACCGGATGGAATAACGCGCTGCATCTCGTCCCATCGTTCTATGGCAATTATTCTGACATTATCTCTTTACCATCATACTTCAAATATGGGTAATGACTGAATGTATTTATCAGGTTTTACCGTCTTGTGACAGGTACACCTGGGATCAGTTTTTTAATTGCTTAATCACACTGGTGTACCACACACGAGCAGTGTAACTTACATAATGATGTATACCCCAACATACTGTTTACATTTGTTGGTAATGCAATATGGCCTTTACCATCATGCGATAGGTACGCCATTATATATATGATCAACATGCATTGCCTCTTGTGTAAGGCTACTATAGATACCCCAACATACAGTTTACAATTGGTGGCAATGCAATATGGCCTTTACCATCATGTGATAGGTACGCCATTATATATATGATCGGCATGCATTGCCTCCGGTGGAAGACTACGATGACCCCAATCCGACATTAATTGGCTCTTATATATTGGCCTTTAATATATCCTTAATTCACCGCAGGTCATTTCTCAACAATGTGAAATATCGTATTTATATTTCCTAAGTTTTTCATCGATGTCCGATTCACGCGCCACAATCGCTCTCCTTATACAATATGGGCTCATCCTGACCTGTCCCACCTATTAACTTAATCCTTGTTCCGATGGCCCCCATTGTCGACTCATTCCGAGTCGGTCTACTATCTCCACTCGCAACCCGCGGTCACGTGCTCAAGTTTCCCGGGTTACGGGCCAAATAGGAAGCGAGGCTGCCATTCCCGACCCTGCCGAGAAGACGCTGGTTCCACTTGAATTCGGTAAGCTTTCTCGCCGCCACGGTGATACACCTACTGCGAATTTCATTTCCAGTAATTCAAACAGGAGCACAATACGAACCCGTTGCTCCACTCTTTTGTTCCCTAGCGGGCGAGTCTCGATTTACACGGAGCGCCGTTACTCTTCATGGGGACGAACTTTACTCAATTGATTAATTCTGGTAAGCCGTGCTGCCTTGCTTGAATATTTTCATTTCAGCAAGCCCCCACCGTATAAGTATAAACCCAATCCCTTACCAATCCAGATACATCGTTGGATTTCCAGTGCCCAGCGTCCTCGGGCCATCTTATGAATCTTGCCCTAACGCCAGTATTTACAAGCCAATTGTAAGTACTTTAATTATTGATCTTTCAACTTGCTCTCGATGTCACCTACTCCGCACATTGCGGAAAATTTTCCAAATAATTTATACATTGTTTGAATTCCCCGTAGGACGTCATGGTCTTCTCGCAGTGGTTTTCAATGTGATTATATGACAATGAGCACACCGATTAACTAGGTAGGCTCTCTGATGGTGTGCTTATTTTAATTTTAATTATGTAACTACAGCATTTTTTTGAATGGGCAAGTAATTTGTACCTAATCATTGACATTAATAGGTTGCTAGTCCCCCTATTGTCCTGATGAAGACCCCGCCGCAAGGGCTCCACTGATTCCTGCATCGTTTGTGGGTCGAAACGTCGACAACTCTCTTCCTTGCTCCAGCCCCCTATCCACTATTGCTACATACAATGTATTATTGTGGGGCATGTGCTTGTTGAAATAATGCTTTTGGATCTATGCCCGTTTTGCACATTTAAAATTGAATTTCAAATGCATCAGATACATATCTGATTTTATTGTCACTACTCCCTACCTGCACTACCCTCACTTTATCACTTCCTCCTCACTTTCAGGGGCACTATTCAACCTTCTCAATCAAGTAATGTTGGATACTATATCCTGGTTTGGTCTATCATGTGAATAAAACTTGTAGACTCATTAAGTGTCTCCTAATTTGATTTAATTTGCAAGAATTATTTAATTCTCACTGGGACCCCTTCCCTCTAAGCATCATTATGACCCAGGTCCCACTGACTTGTTCTGGGTAAACCTCCTTTTTGATACGCATCTCGTCCCTCTGCAAGGGTTTGGGCGAATTTAGCCCGACCTCCTCCGGACATTGTGGCAGCACGTCCGCAACTGCGTCCCACAGATTGTGGGTGTAGCGGCCCAAGAGACAGGCGGTATTAACAGACCGCAGCCCTAAGCTAACAGACGAGAACACCTTCTTCCCGAACTGTTCGTATCTCTTGGATTCCCTGTCGGGCGGGGCCGACGGGAATGCGGTCTGGGAATTGGAGGCCTGGATGACCAGGTTCCCGGGGGTGGGGTGGGTGGACAAAAAGCATGAGTCACCCGGGGCCGGGCGGTAGCGTCTGGCCACATTCCTATCCACAGGCGGACCTGTGGCGGGCTTGCACCAAGTGCCCAGGAGAACGTCACACAAGGCCTCATTGAACAGCAGCAGAGGCTCGCTGGAGCTTGACTGCGGTTTGAGGACCTCAGTGAGGAGGTTAGTCCTCACGGCCGCGACGGGGAGCTCAAGGTTTAAGGCCTTGGCTGCCTTCGTCAACACTACACTATATCTAGACCCCTCCTCCGAAGCCACAGTCGGAGGGGAAACAAATCCAGTGTCTGGCGATGTGTCAATACCACTGGCCTCCCCAAGCTCATTTGTCGAGTCCTGTTGAGACTGGCACTCCTGTGCCAGAGGGTCCTCAGACCCCTCCCAATCTTCCTCGTCACCCATTTCCTGTAAAACAGGATTAGTAGACAGGGCCTCCTCATGAAGATAAAAATCTCCAAAGGCCGACGGAATCGGCGCCCAGCGACGCCGTTCCGGCGCCAGAGTCGGACCACAGGAAACATTGGGGACGGCGTCCACAGTGGGCGCCAGGGGCGACACCCGTGGGGCCGGTGAGGTCGTGAGGTCGACCGGCGACGACCCGGATCTTCAATGAAGCGGCTCCATTATTTGAGAACATCGATAGATGGCCCCGCTTCATTGATGATGTTTTCTTTATAGGGAGAGGAAACAAGGAAGACCTGATAGCTTTTAACCAGAGGATCAACCTTGGAGACAGTAATCTAAGATTCAAATCATCATATAGCAATGAGACTTGTAATTCTTTAGACATAAAAATTAAAGATGTACAAGGTAGCCTACACGTTGAACTTTATTGTAAACCAACAGACCGCAACACGATGTTGCATTATGAAAGCAACCACCCGGCCAGTCAAAGAAATAATATACCCCTGGGACAATTCCTTAGGGTAAAACGCAATTGCACAAATAGGCAAGAATTCGAAAAACATGTAAAAGGTCTGATTGGCAAGTTCACTGAAAGAGGATATCCCAAGACTATGATAAAAAAAGCCTACAAGCGAGCCAAATATTATAACAGGGAAAGTCTGTTTGAACCCAAACAGAAAAGAGAAAATGAGGATAATCAACTGGTCTGTGTAACCAATTTCTCTAACATAACCAATAAGGTGAAAAACCTGATAAACAGGAACTGGAACCTATTGAGAAATGACAACACAGGCCCAATACCAAGACCAATTTATGCATTCAGACGCAATAGAACAATTAGGAATTGTTTAGTACACACTTATCCTGACAAAGGCATTAGAAAATATACAGGAATCCTGGATGGTAAAATTGTTGTAGGCAACTATCCTTGTGGTACTTGTAGAAACTGTAACATGATCATGAAAGGACCTAGCATGAAATATAAAGGAATAAACCATAAACAACAAAGCCTAGTAAATTGCAGAACGTAAAATGTGATCTACATGATCCAATGCCCATGCGAAAATGCATATATTGGCGAGACTTCAAGAGAAATCCGCCTGAGGATAAACGAACATAGGTCAGCTATTAGAACACAACGCCCTAATGCAC
This sequence comes from Lissotriton vulgaris, assembly GCF_964263255.1. NCBI lineage: Eukaryota > Metazoa > Chordata > Amphibia > Caudata > Salamandridae > Lissotriton > Lissotriton vulgaris. The sequence goes on from NC_141688.1 coordinate 122,777,204, forward strand.
CCTTAGTGGATCATTGGGTAGTTGAAAAACATAAAGAAGATGAAATTTAATGGTGCATTTTAGAAGCAGTGAGACTCTATAATAGAGGAGGAGACTTAAATACCAAACGAAGAAAGAGAGAACAATATTATATGTCCAAATTTTAGACATTCAAAAACGGTCTAAATAGCAGAGAGGAATGGGAGAGGATCCTTTAAATATCACTAAGTACTGTTATCTAAAGGAAACATAATATGTAAATTTGCAAAACAGGTTAATAATATCCAATAACATTCCAAAATTTTAGTTTGACTAGTAAGAGCGTAGGGCCACTGTATTAATCGGACACGATCAATACTAACTGGTAACTTAAAGTAATGCGTGAGTGCAAATTCAAATACTGATGAGCTTTATTTGTCACAGTGTGAGCTATCCTCTAAAGCCTACAACCCTAAAATAAAAGTCACTATTAACAATAAAATTAGAGAAAGCACACCCTTTAGTGATGTAATACCAGACATTGTGTGGTCCGGAAGCGAAAACTCGATATGTAGATATAATCTACATTTCCTATAATATAAGTTACAAGCGAGATATAACCGAGATCATTGTACATAAAGAAGAAATCAATGTAATATCAGTAATACCAGCTGACCCAATATCACACTTATATTCTAAGGGGATTACAAAAGTGTGTTTGACTTTATGGATATCAAAAGACCATCTAATATGGCGGAAGGGTAATCCCAGCCCAATTCACAAACCTTAGCCAATGTAAAACGGAAGCAATAATACAATGTAACTAAAGCAACAAGGATAATAGTAAAGCATTCATCACAATATGTATTGTAGTAAAGGAATATACGTGGAAGAAATAATACAATTGCCACGTGAATAACGAAGAAAATAGTAAAATACCCATGATCAATGTACTAAATGAACACACGTCTTTATGGGCACATCGACTAACAGTTGTGGGCACATTGACTGTTGGTTGCGAGTATCCATATCATTAGTACAATTATTTTCTGTTAACTACTAACAGTTGCCATATAACTTAAAGGCACTCTAAAATGGGGGCCACAACACGTCGAGCCGCAATAAGCAACCCGCGTTTGATGAAAAATGGTAGCAAACATTAGGGTAATCTCAGATAAATAAACAATGATACAATGCTTACCCTAATTAAAACTAGGGGACAGGATTTCACTATCCATAGAATAACATAACAGGATAAAAAAACAGATGCTATGCAAGAAATCTGCTTCTTTTATAGAAACATAACACACTCTAAGATGGCGGCCAGACTCGTCAAGTCATTTCTACTAACATATGCCCAAAGCACTATGGCGATGATAATAAGCGTTATCTTAATAAAGGCTATACAGACTCTAACCAATCGATACTGAGTAATATATGCCCCGCAGAGTAAATACTCCGATGATAAATAAAGAGGTGACTAAATAGGGTAAAGCGCAGATTGAGCAAATAATCCTTACAACCATCACGTACTTTGCTCACATGAACATCTAATAATATCTAGTGGGAGCAGGTACCGCATAAGGAATACATTAAAATATACAAATATCCGAAATAAAAACGCAACGGACTGAAATAGCAATTACGAATAAACGATTGTATGGAAGATTAACACATTCTAAGATGGCCGACACAGTAACCTGTAAATTTAGAACCTCGATGCTAATAGACCATAATTGGCAACAATTAAGACCTAATAGGCCAATTATAAGGAGTATAAAAGGGAGAACAAACTGAGCAACAGTCTCAGTTGCAGTTACCAGATGACAGAGGAGGGTCATGGATGAGAGCCCATAAGAACACAAGTAAGTGCACTCCACCAGAGTAGTTAGTATAGTTACCATCGGACTAATTAGAATTAGAATCTTTGTCCCTTAAGTTTAAATCCAAAAAAACATTTTTCTTCAGCACAACATCTCCTGAAAATTCAGAACCAGGGGATCATCTGGTGTAGACAGACTACAAACACGCAAATCTACATCAGTGCATACAGAAAGCTCTAAGGTAATATAGAAAATTACCCTATAGCCCCATTGAACAAAATAGAGTCAAATAATTTAATCTGACAATAGAAAGTTATGTTTCCACAGTAAATAACACTGGGACCACGACCTTTTTCTGTCAAGATCTCGAGTTTAATAAATAAATTAATACTTGAGGTAAGACTTTTATTTTTAATAAATTTAGTATCACTTGTATCCAGAAACAGAAGCAATGATCCCATCTGTTTTTGATAGGCCCCCATAACTGATCAGAAAGCGACCCTATCAGCGGAACAAGAAAGAAAAGAACCCTCTATATAAGAACTGAATGAACAGTATTGCTCCATGATATCCTAACTAAGGTTAGACCTTTTTGGGATTCAAATAATCAGTAAATAGCTACAAACAGTAAAAATAAAACATGATACAGTTATGTATATTTTGTCCCTAGAGTGGAATAGAACAATCAATATCCACTTTAAAAAAAAAAAGGAGCAGAAGAAGCTAGGAGCAAACGACATATAAAAAAATCCGGCCCTAGAGGTATATCTTAAGTAAATAGAAACTCGTCAATTAGATATTGCAATGCCCCTCATAAGAGTCGATAATTCATCAAATTCTTTTATGTTACAGTACAACTGGCCACCTGAATCTAAAACAGGTTTCCGGTACCACACAATTAAGTGAAAACATTCGAGCTGCAACTTTCGGCAAATAGTTTTTTAGCCCAATAACAGAATGAGTCAAGAAGTAGGAGTCCACAAAATAACAAATAATAGGATATGTGTTGTTTCAACCCTTATGAAGCCATGTATTACTCTTCCTGTCAGTTCTTTTAACTCATAAGCATGCTGCATTAGTAATGTACCCTAGTACTAAATGAAGAACGAACAAGTATTTTTTTAAAGTAAGTTATATCCATTGAGTTAAAGTGAAGGGTAAATACCTAACAGGAATGCAATACAGTCAATATTAAAATCTGTATTTTAGGTTTTGCTATGAATGAAATGTTTTGTAATAAATGTTCTTATATATTTTTTTAAATAGATTGTTTTTAATATAAGAAAGCATTGTCCTGAAGAAGGTGACCAACGTTTTCACCGAAACGCCGCGTCGACAGTTTTCTTGCTTTTTTTAAATTGTGTTTTTTGAATAATATGTAATATGTTTTAATAAATTGTATAGAAAAATTGCTTTTTATAGAAAATTGGTAAACAAACAGATAAGATCTTTTTTTGTTACAATAAAATTCCAAATAGAAAATACAAAACCTTTTCTACCCCATTCTTGTTTAAACTGTTTCCAACTAAGAAAACTTAAGAGTTGTAATTGAATTGTTTAGATCAATGATAGATTTGTGAATTTGTTATTTTGTGGGTGGGACTCCAAGAATTGACCATACTCACAGGTTACCATAGAATACGGAGTAGCGGCAGGGACTATTCAGTTAGTCTCATCCGCTATTAAAAACCAGGAAAAGGGACCTGCTTGATATTTGCAGAATCTATCCCGTACATTCTGGCACAAGTGCATTTTCTCAATGAGAAGGAAGCCATCCTGAAAGCAGCGCGGGACAAAGTTAAACTAATATTCTGCGGCTTCACTTTTGAACTATTTCAGGACCTCTACCCGGCCACACTGCGTTGCCACAGGGACTTTCGCCCAATTACAGATAAACTGCGAAAACTCAATATCCGTTACAAGTGGGGAAACCCTTTTGTCATTATGTTCACTTGGGAGGACAAAAGATGATCTATTCGCTCGCTGACTGAAGCCAAACAACTTCTTGGGCTGCAAGTGGACCAGTCCAACCTGGCACGCCTCCCCCCAGAGAATCCGTGTGACACATCTGGTCCCAAGTGCAGCCACGAAGCGCGGCCCAAGCTCACAAGACGACTATGACCCCGGACACAAAAAAATATATGATTCAGCGCCTCCACGACATGGACGGGCCGCCACCGACCCCCATGGCCCTCTCGACAATAGCCTCTCTGTGGAAAATTAGATTTCGATGTGAACATTGCCAGCCCCATCTTGTCCAAACCTGGGCCCGTACGAGCACGTAAGCGGCAGCCATTTTAGACACCAAGGCCACTCCGTACATTGCTGATCGCCTGCACGTCTCCCTGACCTCGCTAACATCCCCTGCACGCTGGCAGCCCCCATGCACACATGCCTGAACCATAAACGCATCCACAGCGTGACCCTGCCCCGGAGCCACTTCCCATGCCGGACCCACATACCCTTTCATCTCTTTCACACGAGCAGCCTCTTTGACAACCCCCTCCCCTGCAACTGCTTGTTCGATCTGATGCCAGGCCATCACCCAACCCTGCGGATACAGTTTATTGCTCCATACTGTAGGATCTCGCCTCTCATCAAAGGAGCCGGGATTAATCAGTGTCATAACCCCATGGGATCTGACCAATTGCGCACATTCCGGTTCCTGGCGGAATGCCCAGTTGCACGATAGTAATCACCTGCTGAGGTTGGGGTAGGGGACCTCCATTGTGAATACGTATGGGAACGAGCCTGAAGCGGAGATTCCAGAAATGTTTTACTGTACTTCAAAGTGATTTCAGGAATGTGCTATCTTGTAATAAAGTAATAAACCACTGTATGAAAGGCCAGGCCACAGAGATGCAGTTAGAGAGCACCTCGAGACGATACCCTGATTGTCAGATCTGACGTACTTTGCTACGGAGAAATTAAAAACCCGTTTCGTGCTTTCCAGTTTCCAGCACCCGCCTCTTTATTTGATAATTATTGAATGGTTCAGAGGCGACTAACGCCAAGCAGTGCTTGAGTATATCTAGAAAAAAACAGCTTTTCCACAATTGGCGTCCCAAACGTGGGGCCCATCAGCGACACGTGGGTCCAGAAAGAGAGGTCCTAACAACAGAGTCAACGACTGCAACGATCGGGAAGAACTCCTGCCCGAAGGACCCTCGTCTGGCAGACGATCATCCGACCTTCACCGGTTCTGGACGAACCTCTCTCGAGTGATCTACGGTCCTGACTGGGAACACTCAGGAGTGCCGCGGCAATGACAGAGAATAGAGGACGATCGGGAGCTGGAAGTGGAAAACGAGAAACTGTCCATGCGGTCCGGGTAAGGTCGTGCAGCACGACTCTTTTTGTTTGATTGATTGACTGTATGATAATACTAGTATTACTTATTGATTGGTTTGTTTAGCCTTCGTTGCTACTCGATATATTTATTGGTTCTTTTTTACATATTCTCTGCTTGCAAATAACGTAGAATAGAAATATTCTGTCAAGTCTTTGCAAGTAGTGAAGGATAGGTAGTGCGGACCTTTGTCCACCATTGTTTGAGATCTTCACTTGTCCGATATACGTCATGCCTATCTTCTCCCCACTGATTGGTAGTTGGTTTAGCCCGGATCGTTTATTAGAGGTAGATCATCCAGCTCCACTGGAAAGCACCCCTAATAAGGACATGTTTACGAAGTATGGACTAGTCGCCGTAGCTTATAGTAAGTTATGGCATAAAAATACGAGAAAAGATAGAGAAAGTCAGTGGCCACTGATAGGATCTTTTGACCTTGATAAAATAGAAGCGCTAGAGATAGCCCTTCGCAAAAATAAAACCACGCCTACCATGCTTGATAGTCTCGGCATGTGGCGCAAAGACGCAACGCAACGCAAAAAGAGAGACAAAGCGAAAGCTGATAAAGAATTGCAAAAAGCAGCTCACCTGGCGGGTAAAAAGTTAGAAGAGGAAATAAAAGAACGAGAAAAAGCTAAAAAAGAACGAGAATCAGAAACCTCAGGACAATGCCCTGTTAGAACACCCTCAGTGCTTTACCCTGAGCTCCCCTCAAAGCAAAAGGCAGACAACGATTTACTCCTGGGTCCCCCAATCATATATATGCCCCCTCCTTAGGCCCCCACCCATCCTTTAGTACAACACCTCCAACCCCAGAGCTTAAATAAAGGTAGCGCCAGGGCCTCAGTACCCACGGCCTCCGCGCCGACTGAGCCTCTCGTGCTAAACTTTGTATCAAAAGAAGCCACAGATAAACCCGAAACGAAAGAAAAAGAACAAGCAAGAATTCCCCGTTTGAAAAAAAAATGAACGAGCGGGCATTGATAAAATAGGTAAAACATTAGTGGATCGAAGAGGGACGGAAGAATATATATCGGATATATGTAACTCGTATGCCGACAGCCATAAACAACATTTTATTGTACGCTTTTGCTATCATACTCTCACGGCATACGAAGAAAGGTATGGAGATAAAAGACCCGAACACCTTGCAACTCTGTATAGGAAGGTAGATATCGGAGAAGAGAGTGAGTGTGATGCGGCGGAACTGTTCTCATACACGCTAGAAGTCTTCCGCCACCTCATAGAACAAGGACAAATAGTCAAAGGCACAACCCCTGTAACGATCGAACCCCTGGCAGGAAAATTAGACACTATGATGCCCATAAAGGAAGCCGCTCCCTACTGGGTCCCCCCAAGAGGTCAGGGAACTCATGATGATATAAACCACCAGGACGCTAAAGGAAGGGTAGTGTACAATTGGGTATACCAACCCTGGGATAGACAAGACATCCTGACCTTCCGTAAATCCTTATCGGACTTGCGAAAGAACCCTACTGCCTTCTACACAGAATTGGGTACCGCCTTAGGATCGACAATTATGACCCTAGCCGATATAGACTTGTTCTTTGGACTATGTCTGCCAGCTGAAGTGGGGAAGCAAATCCGGAAAGTCGATCACCTTGAGGTGTTTGGACATACCTGGGGACAACTCGATGTCAGACAAACAACGAGATCCTGGACAGAAACCCCTGAAAGCTATACTGGAACTCCCAGATAAAATTGTGCAGAAAATAAAGACTCTAATCCCTGAGAAAAAAAGTAAACTGGTCAATAGTAACAGCTTGCCGCCAAAACCCCCAAGAAGACGTCTGAGTATTTTTCTCGGTTCAAAACGGTGTTCTCCGATTACAGTGGCCAGGACATGACTACTGCAACCGGACATCACTTATTCGTACAGAATTATGTTAAGGGTCTGTTGCCAGAAGTTTCGCAGAAACTGCAGACTAGTGAGAGTAGTTGAGCGGCCTCAAAGCCCGCGGCCATCCTTCAGATGGCCCAGTACTATGAACACCAAAAGAATGAAAACGATAGAGCTTCAGAGAAGAAAAAGAAAGACTTAAAGGAGCGAGTCATGATAGCTCAGTTACAAGAAGCGAGTTTAGGAAAAGAACCATACAAGGGAAACTTTCAGCAAAATGTCCCTAGAAACCCACCTCCTAGAAGTAATGCACCCACACCCTACGCAGGACGTAGAGATTTAGGCGAGAACCAATGTGCATTCTGCAAAGAATACGGACATTGGAAGTCCCAATGCCCGATCCTGTAAGAACTGAATAGGAACAAAGACGAGAGGCATAGCAAACGAGCCAAGGAATAGAGGACGTGGACGAGGATACACAAATGACGCTAGTGACGAAAGGCCCGGTAGAGTGAACACTTTTGGCCATCCCCGACAGAATCAGTACCAACAATCTGACTGTGGCAACGCTTATGACTTTGCAGAGGACTGCCAAGGGCAAGGGAAGGATCCAATTGAGCTCTATGTTGACCAGCAAGGCCCTTATGTCACCGCTAAGGTCCTAGGCACAAAGTCTCCATTTTTGGTAGACACGGGAGCAACGCGTAGTGCATTATCCAAACGACTGATTCCAAGGGCACCCTTGTCTGGCTCACACGTGACATCAGTAGGTTTTGATGGTACGCCCTCCACCAATCCCTTGTCCAAACCAATCCATTTTGATCTGGAAAATAATATCACCGACACGACATTCCTCCTCTCCTCCAATACCCCCGATGACATTAAGGGTCTGGACTTGATGAAGCATTTTCGTGCAACTATCAGATGTTCAACCGATGGAGACAGAGTCATTCTATATGACAACCGCAACCTGCTCAGACCTTGCCCCTCACGACACATGTACTCCGTAACTGACGAAGACATGTCCCTGCTTGACACCTTACCTTCATGCTTATGGGAAAAGGCCGACTCAGACGTAGGACGAATGATGATAGACCCAGTGCATGTGACTGTACGACAGGACGCGACATTGCCGAAAATACCGCAGTACAAAATCTCATCCGATGGCGAGAAAGCATTGGTAGAAATAATCCAGTCCTTAGTGAATGCAAGAGTGGTAGAAGATGTAGTCAGCAACATTTGCAACAGCCCTATCTTACCGATTATCAAAAAGCAAGTAGAAGGAGATGAGAAAGCGTACCGCTTCATCATCGACCTGCGAGAAATCAACAAAATAGTTGTACCACATTACCCCGTAGTCTCTGACATCACCACTATTCTGATCCTGGTCCTGTCCACTGCCACCACATTTACTGTAATTGACCTCAAAAACGCCTTCTTCTCCATACCTATCCACCCAGACAGCCGCTACCTCTTCGGATTTGCCCTAAAATCCCGCTCATATAGATTTTGTAGAGCACCCCAAGGGTACACTGAAAGCTCAAGCATTTATAGCCAGGCACTCAGGAGACAGTTAGATGCAGTTCAGTTACCGGACGGAGTGGTGTTGATACAGTATGTAGATGACTTTCTTCTAGCGGCCAACACCACTCCCCTAGCAGTCACCGCCACCATCCAGCTCCTACACTTCCTTGTAGAGAATGGTCACAAAGTTTCCCGAAAGAAATTACAGTTTTGCAAACCTCAAGTGACATATTTAGGCCACCTCCTATCAAAAGAAGGAAGGAAACTTACACCGGACTGAATCCAGACCATTTTAGAAACCCCCATCCACAAGAACGAGAAGCAAGTCCGCTCTCTGGTAGGCCTCACCTCATTCTGTCGGCAGTGGTTGCCGAACTTCAGTCTCATTGTTAAACCTCTACTTTCCCTTCTAGCCAAAGATGTTCCCTTCCCACTCCCTTGGACCCCCGAGTGCCAAAGCTCTTTCAAGGAATTGAGACACGCCCTTTGTTCAGCACCCGTTCTAGGAACCCCAGACTACTCCAAACCCTTCTCCCTCTACACCCACAAAAGAGAAGGATGTGCATTATCTGTCCTGACGCAATCCATTGGCCCCAAACAACACCCTTGTGCTTAAAAACTCCGCCACTCTTGAGCCCGTAGCTAGAGCTTTACCAGCTTGCCTACGAGCTGTGGCAGCTGCCGCTGTCTCGATACGACAGAGTGAGGGAATTGTACTTTCAAACCCCCTTACGTTATTAGTACCCCATGCTGTTGACACCCTCCTGAATCAGACCAAGATTCAACACCTGACTAGCGCACGACTGACTGGGTACGAACTAACTCTATTGGCACCACACATTACTTTGAAGCAATGCACCACTCTGAACCCGGCTACCTTGTTACCACTACCTGAGAACGACCCCAATGCAACTCCCCTGCATGACTGTGTGACTCTCACTGACGAACAGACTAAGTGTAGGATAGACCTCCGAGACACTGCCTTCCAAGAACCTGACGGAGAGCTATGGGTAGATGGCTCATGTATCAAACTTCCCGACTGCACCACTTCAGCTGCATATGCGGTTACCACAGTCCGAACTGTTATTGAAACAGCCCGCATTACCCAACGATCCGCACAGGCATTGCCCTCAAACAAACGTGTATTTTAGCAACAGGGATGACAGCAAACATATACACGGACAGCCAGTATGCCTTCGGAGTGGTTCATCACTTTGGGCTTCTATGGAGGGAAAGGGGATTCCTGACCTCGCACGGCACACCGATCTTGCATGGAGATCTAGTCTCCGCCCTGACTGAAGCAGTCCTCCTCCCCAAGCAACTGGCAGTAATCAAATGCCAAGCACATAAGAAAGTGACGGACATTGTAGGACAAGGGAATGCACTGACTGACATCACTACCAGAGCCACAGCCGAAAACAGAACAACGACACTAATGTACGTGACTGGGTCACAAGCAGAGAAATGGACAGACGCTAGGGAGACTATAAGAGACATCCAACTGACAAGTACGCCACATGAACTGACTGAATGGGCAAGGGTGGGACTAAAAGACGATGAAGGCTGCTGGATAATGAAAGACACAGACAAATAGTTGCTACCTAACGCTTATCTGATCCCCATATTGATCATGGCACACTTACCAGCACACATAGGATCTGCCCCCATGACTGAACTGATTACTAGAGTATGGCACAACGACAAAATATCAGATTCAGCTACACGCTTAGTCCATGAATGCATGATATGCCTACAGCACAACCCAAGGAAAGGGACAGTAGTGCCCCGGGGAGGGTTTGGGGTCCCTGACCATCCCTTCGAAATCATCCAAATGGATTACATTCAGCTAGAGAGGTGCCATGGTCTAAAATACGTTCTAGTGATTGTGTGCGCGTTTAGCAAATGGGTGGAAGCTTACCCCACTCGTGACAATACCGCTATCTCTACTGCCAAAGTATTGTTGAAGGAGTTTTTCCCACGCTACGGCCTTTGTAGGATTTTGTGGAGAGACAATGGCCCCCACTTCGTAGCCGAAGTTAGACAACTCATACTGAACGGGTTGGGTGTAAAACAGAAATTTCACGCAGTTTTCCACCTCCAATCTGCAGGCCTGGTAAAACGACAACGCCACACTAAAACTAAAGCTAACGAAGATAGTTGCCACCACAGGACTGAAATGGCCTGATGCCCTCCCACTGGCATTGCTATCAATGCGCTCCACTCCAACCAAACACCACCTGACTCCGTACAAGGTTGTCTTTGGCCGGCCTATGAATATTTGGGCCGCGCCAAAGCCAACATCCATCCATGATGTCCCTGGACATCCTAATGTCTGATTATCTGCACAATTTAACAAAAACACTAACTGTTATCCACCAACAGGTGCAGCAAGCCATACCAGACGCATCCAGGGGCCCCGGACATGACAACCGACCTGGGGACTACATGTTGCTCCTAAATTTTCAAAGAACGAACAGCTTGGAACCCAGGTGGACGGGCCCCTGGCAAGTCTTGATCACCACCCGAACTGCACTTCGAGTGGAGGGAAAGAGAAATTGGCTGCACACGCACAACTGCAGACAAATATCATCAACCCTGACAGCGACCGAAATCGTGGACACCCAAGAAGAGCTCCTGACGGAAGACCGAGCTGCCCTAAGCTGCTAACCAGAAACACAGAGACTCGAATTGGCAGAATTTCCCGATCCCACTGTGCCATCCAGGAAAGGGTGCAACTTGCGACGAAAGGAGAGTGCTTCGGCCAAGCAGACCACTAACTAAGTCAAAAATCTCAGAGCGGTAGGTAACACTACAAAGGCTACCAGGAGAGACGCCAGACAAAGTATGTGGTCACCGAGCCTCTTGAAGGTGATGGAAGATCCCGGACGACCGAAGACTCACCGTAAAGACCCCAAGACTGCCAAGCTGCATAGCACAAAGACAATTGCACTTTTCATTCCATCCCTCATCTGCCTCCTGCTGATGGTCGCAGTTTGGATCATGGAAGAAAGTGCCCCCGCTCACAAGACAATGATACCCACTATGCAGCCCACCACCAAGAAAGAACATTATCTGGTCTCACTGCCACCTCTGAGAACGACGCAAAGAATTTTGGAACAATCTTTTGTACAATTGCTGCATCAACATAACCTTGCTGCCAATGCCACAAATTGCTGGATCTGTGGGCTGCTACCTCATGCAACTGAACACTCTATCCCCTTCATCCCTTCACCTTTCTCTGTTTATGGATCCTGCCTTGCTTGGCTAATACTCCTACAAGGGAGCTACAAGGACAATACAACATCTAGTGAGACAATTGCACAGTTCTACAATGAGTTCTGGCTAAACAAAACAGGAAAAACCTCTGCTCCCTTTTGCCCTCTGACATCCATCGGCACTTTTCAAATGAACATCCCGGAAAAGGAACAAATCAAAATGCAAGTGTTCAACGATCCAGCCAGACCCACCTTCTCATATCTGCGAAAACGGAATGCTGCAACTCTGACTGTGGCCCTATCTGTCGTGAACATTTCAGGCCTTGTTTGCATTGAAGGCCATGGGACGAAAATCGTGGGCCACAGCTCCTGCCTCCTAAAAAGGACTTTGAACACTGCTGATCCTCCTTCGTTTATTTCTTCACCAAATATGTACTTTGTCTACGGTACAAAAGCTTACACCTGGCTCCCAAAGGGCTGGGGAGGCACTTGCTACATTGCCTTTGTCCTTCCACCAACGTAGGTGGCACCAGCAAATCAGCACAGACAGAAACGCTCAGAAGACACAGAGCAAGCAGACTCCGCAACATCACAGTTCCTCAATGCAGCAAAAGGACTCAATCCACTTTGTGGTCCGATGGCAAACAGTCGAGCCATCCGACATCTGACACAAGCAATCGAAACAGCATTAAACATCACAGCTGGCATCCTCACCAACACAGCTGAACTACAGGCGTTCTACCTGGTGGCTCTACAGAACCGTCTTGTCTTAGACGTAGGGCTAGCGGATCGTGGAGGAGCATGTCGCATCATCGGAGCCAGCTGTTGCACCTTCGTACCGGATAATTCACCGTCAGTTTACAAGGCAATCGAACACCTTCACAGATTGGCATCAGAGATCCACCAGGAGCAAGAAGGCTGGACACTGGGAAGCTGGTTTTGGAACACTTTGAAAGACTGTAGTTGGAAACTATTGATGATAATATTGGTACCAGTCTTTATAATATGTGGTTGCTGCCTGGGGATACAATGCATACCGCCTCTGTGCTCTCTTCTCATGAACTCTATTTGCCTAAAGACTTTGAACACTAAACCTGAACCTGTGAAAGCCTTGTATGACGTAGAGATACAAAATATGATGGGGATTAATGTAAATTGACAAGCTGGCTCAAGCATGTTCAAAGGGTACACTGTGGAAAATTAGATTTCGATGTGAACATTGCCGGCGCCATCTTGTCCAAACCTAGGCCCGTACGAGCACGTAAGCGGCAGCCATTTTAGGCACCATGGCCACTCCGTACATTCCCGATCGCCTGCACGTCTCCCTGACCTCGCTAACATCCCCCGCGCGCTGGCAGCCCCCATGCACACATGCCTGAACCATAAACGCATCCACAGCGCGACCCTGCCCCGGAGCCACTTCCCGTGCCGGACCCATATACCCTTTCATCTCTTTCACACGAGCAGCCTCTTTGACAACCCCCTACCCTGCACCTGCTTGTTCGATCTGATCCCAGGCCATCACCCAAACCTGCGGATACAGTTTATTGCTCCATACTATAGGATCTCGCCTCTCATCAAAGGAGCCAGGATTAATCAGTGTCATAACCCCATGGGATCTGACCAATTGCGCACATTCTGGTTCCTGACGGAATGCCCAGTTGCACGATAGTCATCACCTGCTGAGGTTGGGGTAGGGGACCTCCATTGTGAATACGTATGGGAACGAGCCTGAAGCGGGGATTCCAGAAATGTTTTAATGTACTTCAAAGTGATGTCAGGACTGTGCTATATTGTAATAAAGTAATAAACCACTATATAAAAGGCCAGGCCACAGAGATGCAGTTAGAGAGCACCTCGAGACGATACCCTGATTGTCCGATCTGACGTGCTGTGCTCCGGAGAAATTAAAAACCTGTTTCCTACTTTCCAGTTTCCAACGCCCGCCTTTTTATTTGATAATTATTGAATGGTTCAGAGGCGACTAATGCCAAGCAGTGCATGAGTATTTGTAGAAAAAAACTGCTTTTCCACATCTCGGTAACTCTACACTTCTTGCTGTGGTGGCGCTGAAGGGGGATCAATCAATAAATCAATCATATCATTTATAAAGCGCACTACTTACCCGTGAGGGTCTCAAGGCGCTGGGGGGAGGGGGAATGCTGCTACTGCTTGAAGAGCCAGGTCTTGGGGAGACTTCTGAATGTCAGCAGGTCATGGGTCTGCCACAGGTGGGTGGGAAGGGTGTTCCAGTTCTTGGCAGCGAGGTGGGAGAACGATCTGCCGCCGGAGGTCGCTCTTCGGATGCAGGGGAATGTGGCGAGGGCAAAGTCGGCAGAGCAGAGCTGGCGGGTGGGTTGTAGAAGCGGAGTCGTCTGTTGAGGTACGCTGGTCTGGTGTTGTGGAGTGTCTTGTGTACATGGGTGAGGAGCTTGAAGGTTATCCTCTTGTTGACGGGGAGCCAGTGCAGGTCTCTCAGGTGGAGTGTGGTGTGGCTGCGGTGAGGGATGTCGAGGATCAGGCGTGCAGAGGCGTTCTGGATGCGTTGCAGCCGTCTCAGGAGTTTGACGGAGGCTCCTGAGTTGAGGGCGTTTCAGTAGTCCAACCTGCTGCTGACGAGGGCCTGGGTGACCGTTCTTCTTGTTACAGTGGGGATCCACTTGTAGATCTTGCGAAGCATGAGGAGGGTGTTGAAGCAGGAGGAAGAGACGGCATTGACCTGCTTCGTCATGGAGAGGGTGGAGTCGAAGATGACACGCAGGTTGCGTGTGTGGTCAGTGGGTGTTGGAGCTGTTCCCAGTGTGGTTGGCCACCAGGATTCGTCCCAGGCCGAAGAGGTGGATCCGAGGATGTGGACCTCCGTCTTGTTCGACTTAAGCTCCAGTCAGCTGTTCCTCATTCATTCGGCGATGGCCTTCATTCCTTCATGGAGGTTGATTTTGGCGGTCTTTGGTGAGGGAGAGGATCAGCTGGGTGTCATTGGCATAGGAGAGGATGTTGAGGTTGTGCAGTCGGGCGATGTGTGCGAGTGGTGCCATGTAGATGTTAAACAGTGTTGGGATGAGCCTTGGGGTACGCCACAGATCATCTCGGTGGCTTCGGAAGGGGGGGAAGGCGGATGCTCTGTGTTCTGCCAGAGAGGAAGGAGGTGGTCCAGTCCAGGGCCATCTCTTGGATCCAGGCGTCATCGAGGCGTGTTCGTAGTGTTCGGTGACTGTGACACGGATGGAGAGTCGGTCAGGATAGACAGCCTGAAGTGGGGTATTTCGGCAAGAGACACCAGTGCCCACCCAGAAGCAGTTGACGGACTAGCTGTTGTCAGTGACAGCCGCGCATGGAAAGAGGTGGGACGATAAAAGCATACCACCAACAGAGGACGGGTGGCGTGATCAGGAAACGGTATCCTGGAGCCCGGAGGAAGACGGAGAACCTGAAGGATCGGAGCCCGGCGGTGGAGGAACGGAGCCCAGCTGTCCCGGCGGTGGAGGAGCGGAGCCCAGCTGTACCGGCGGTGGAGGAGCGGAGCCCAGCAGTCCCGGCGGTGGAGGAGCGGAGCCCAGCTGTCCCGGCGGAGGAGGAGCTGAACCAGGAGGGAGCAGGTTCAGCGGGGACCGGAACCCAAGGAAGAACTCTCCTCATACCTACAAGGCGCACACACCCGGTGGCCCTAGGAAGGGAACAACTGCCCGGGTCCGGATGCCACGGCCCTGTGGACGGGCCGTGGCCCAATGCAAGTACCTCTAAGGGGTGCTTTCTGTTGGGGGTGGTGGGGTGGCAAGAAATAGCACAATCAGAGCCACGTCGACCTCTTTCCTACACGAACCCCCCCCCACACCCTCCTTCACTACATGTGGTGGCGGTAGCACATGTTTTTAAAAGAGGACGGATGTGATTAATCTCGGCCCTATTCTTTTCTTTCTGCCCTTCCGAGGAGTCCCAACCGGAAGAAGACCTACCTGAAGACAAGACGGTATCCCACGGCGCGTATCACTTCGCCCAGGGAACATCCGACTATCATTCTATGTTCTATCCATTTTTCTGTTAACCCCTGATTTTGACTAAAACACTGTGTCTAACCTCTTAAGCAAAATAATAAAGACGCTTGAAACAAAAGCAACCCCAGACATCCCTCGACTCGTTGACCGCTCGGACAATCCTTACAGTGACAGACCCTGTCGAAGGCGGCAGACAGGTCCAAGAGGATGAGGGCTGCTGTTTCTCCGGGATACTACATGGAATCAGACTGGCTGGAGGGACCCCTGCCGTTGGATCCTATTGCTGGGCCTTGGAGCTATGTGCTTGTGGTATACTCCTTTGGGACTTCCACCAGGGGCATGGATCCGGCCTGGCAGGTTCATGTTGGCCCGCTCTGCCCTCCCTAGCGATGATGGTCCATGAACACCAGACCTACGTGGGTAAAGACCACCTCAAAATACGGTTCCAGCTCTCGATGGCTGCAGGAGTCTGGGTCCAGTAGATGTCAACATGGATATATTGCCTCACCTGTCCCGAGACAGGATGTCCCTCTTTGGGCCTGATGGTGGCACTCAGCTACCGGTCAGCCCCTCTTGCTTCGCACCTTCGGAGACTGACCTCTCAGATTTGACTGGCGCATTTGAGTGCTGGTCATGGCAGGAACATAATGGAGTTGTTAGGCCCCATTGGCCCTATGTAGTTTGCATTCATTTACCATTTTTTTCGGTTTCTGGTCAACTATTCTACAAGGGAGTGCCCCCGCACTGCCCATGTGCCCGCTCACTAGGCTTCCAACAGTCTCTGCTTCCTCCCCCCTCTTCTAGGCCCCCTTACCTCCCAGAGTCCATGAAAGGGCCTCATCCTTGAATGTGCCCTGGGCCGGGATCCACACCCTTGAGGGAGGTTCTATCTTACCGGGCAGTGCCTCCGCTCTCCCCTGGCATTATTACCCACCTACCTCTGCTGTTACCGTCACTAACTGCCCCTTACCACGCAATTGCCACTCTGACACACTAAGCTACTCTCACTTAATGTGAGGGGCTAGAACTCTGCCAACAAGAGGAAACTGATATGGCGCTATCTCTTCTTCCATGACCTCGATGTTATTTTGCCTGCAGGAGACTCACCTCGTGAAGGGCAACAGTACACGCAGGCACCACCAGAAATACCCCCACCATTTTAGGGTGCACGCCTCCATTCGGACAGAAGGAGTGACCATTGTTGGACTTGGCCCTTATGGCAGGTTCACCCCTAGACTTTTTGCTTGTAATGGTGACCTGGTGATGGTGATTTTTGGGTTCTGCGCACTTTCACTGTGTCCCAGTGGAAAGTGCGTGCGCACTCTGAGTGCATGTGATGAGATAGGCCTGCCCTCCCATAGGAATGCATGGGGAATGTATGTGTCCCTGGTAGTTCCTGATGCGTGGGGTGTACAGGTTCGAATTTGATATGTGCGAACTCGTGAGAGTGAATGCTTCGCAATGGTGTGTGTTGCATGAGTGTGTCATATGTAGAAATGCCACTTCTAGGACTTGGCATATTAATGTAAAATATGTCTGGCGTGTGATTGGCTGGAGCAGGCTGGTGAGCCTGGCTCCAGGAAGGCTGGGTGGGTCTGCCCGGTGGTGAGTGTGAGATTAGCATGAGTGATGTGTGGGAGGAGTGTACCTGTGTCCTGGATGGGCTTTCCCCACACAATGCTGACTCCGCCCCCCTGTGGTGTGATTGATGACCCTAGCCCTGCCAGTGAAAGAAAGGGGTGGTTGGGCCATCAAGCGTACTCCCAAACCAGCTGCGACTGGTTTCTCCCCCACCCTGCACCTCCAAACAAAGGATTTAGGTGTATAAAAATGAGGCTGTGTCCCCACAGAAATTGTTCTCTTCCAGGATCCTGAGGGGCTGCTGCTGCTGTCGCTGGGCCAGAGGACCGCCACTTGGACTGTCTCCCTGCCTGGAGACCCAGTGAGCTGGCTCTGGGCCCAGCCTTGCCCCCTGCCTTGCTGCATTCCAAGGACTTTCCCTGGACTTGTGCTGTCCTCTAGCGCTGGAATTGCCTCCTAGCGCTTGGAAGTGCTTTATTTCCCGCTCTAGCGCCTGGAAGCGCTTCTATGTGACTTACAGCGCTTGGGAGCGCTGTATCTCTCTGCCGGTGTCCACCCGGCATTGGGCCGCGGAATTGCCGCCCTTGAGGGATTCCCCGGCGTGGGGACCCCCCTGTTTTGCCTATTTTCAGCGCGGGAGCCCACTCCGCTTATTTTGCCGAATTTTGGTATCCCCGGCGAGTGCCCACCTCGCCAGGGACCTGGTGCCGTTTTTACGCCCCCCGATCGAGTGCCCACCTCGATCTAACTGTTTGCGGGGAAAGCCGGTGCCCACCCGGCGTTTGGTGCTGTGTCCAACGCCGCGCTGCCTGCGACGACCCGGAAGTGGTTGTCAGGCCGGCCTATCAGAGCGCGGCCCGACGAAAGTCCTGCCCCCGCAGCCGCGACCCGGAAGTCAGGCAGGCCGGGGGCAGGACAGAGAGGCAGGCGGAAGCTGCTGCCTGCCGGGGCTCCCATGTGAAGGAAGAGCCCCGGGGAGAAGAAGAGCCCCGCCGAGAAGGACCCCAACGCCTGCAGAGTCCCCCGAGGATAGTCCGGTGAGTGTAGAAGGGCTGGGGGACTCCCGCGGGGTATTTTGCTGTCTCGAGTCCGGGAGGGACTCCAACCAAGGCAGAATTTGTTTGTTGGAGCCACGAGGCTCCGGGGGCAGTTTCCTTTCCCTGCTGAGCGGCCCCAGTTGGCAGAGGGCCGCTCCAGCATCTCCGGGGGCAGTTGTGTCTCTTGAGTCCCCAGGGGGGAGGACTCCTTTTTTTTTTTTTTTTTTTTTTACTGAGAAGATTCAGGGCAACAAAAGAAAAACACATACATACATAACTTGCCAAAATACAAATCAGATATACAGAAAAAGTACACAAAACAACAAAATATAAACAATCAAAAAAGTTCAACCTAATCAGACAATAAGACATGCGACTAACATATAATAATAATAATAACTTAAATCTCATCATTATGATCCTTACATTCTTACTCATCTATTTTCTCTCCATTTCTTTAACGGGGCCCATATCTTCAAACCCAATTCCCTCATTCTTCTTCCTTTAAACTCGTACAGACATTCCTCACTATTATGTATTCCCAGCAGTTTAGTTATCCACAGCTGGAAGGTGGGGGCTACCGGATCTTTCCATCCAGCCGAAATTAGAATCCTCAGCACAGCCATGGAGATGAAGATAAAGGCTTCCGCTTCATATTCTAACCTTAGACTAGCATCCCTACCGATCAAAACCATCGTAGGGGATAAGGTGATCTGTTCCTCTAACAACCCTGTTACAAATCTTTCAATTTCCATAATGACCGGATTCAAATTCTGGCATTTATAAAACATATGAGGTAGGTCTGCTGGTCCTTGATCACACCTGGGGCATCTATCATTATCCCTCTTACCCCATTTATACAGTTTGGCAGGTGTATAATATAAATTAAAAATAGTTTTATAATGCTGTGCTTTTAAATTCGAAGCTCTTAACACCGTTTTATTCATTGCAAGAACATAATCAATATCCACATCTGGATCATTAATTCTTTCCGCCCAGTCTGATTCCACTCGCCCAATATCATCCCCCAAGCCCTGGAGAAGATAGCTGTAGCCAATTTTTATCTTCTTACCACCATTCCTCACATATTTCAGAATTGGGTTGAGCTCCTGAATCCGAATCCTAGGTCTAACAGCCTTCACTGTTTCTTCTAGCTGTCTATATAGAAACCATTGGTTAGTTGGTATATCAAATTTTTGTTGAAGCACATCAAAGCCCAAAATTTCATCCTCTACCATAACATCACCAAGACACTTAATCCCCGCTTCCTTCCATTGCTTACTATTTCTATTCTGCCCTAGATGCTCAAAAGGTTTTGCATGCCAAATATCTGTAATACAATTAATTTTCGGAATCTTCAAATATCTCTTTAATGCTTTCCATAAACCCCAGGCACTCATCATCAACCTACTCCCACTCCTTTTAAAATATCTACAGTTTATTTCTCGAGTAAACAAACCCACTGCTTTTCTACCAACTAATAATTCATATATTGTTGGAGTTCTATCTAATATATTTAAGACATCATTATCATCATATTTAAACAGAACATTCATTTGTAGTATTAGACAAACCCAATGATATAATCTCAAGTTTGGTGCCGTCAAACCCCCACCTTCCAATGGAGCTGATAGTCTAGCTAAAGATCTTCGAATTTTCCCATATTGCCATAGAAATTGTGAGAAAACCGCTTCCAATTTCCTAAATACACTCTCATCTATCAGTAAAGGTATGGCCCGGAAAAGATACAAAATTTTAGGAAACATAGAAATCTTCAAAACGTTCACTCTACCGATTAATGATAGATGTAGGACGTCTATTCTTCTCAGCTCTTTATCTATTGATGTTATCAAGGGTACATAGTTCTCTTGTACAATTTTCTCCACATTCGCATTAATCCTCACCCCCAGATAAACTGCAGAATCCACATAGCTTCGATCAGCCTTATATATATTCTTAGTGCTGATTATTATGGTTTTTCCTTCATTTAGCTTGTACCCCGATTGAGACCCAAAAGTTTTAGCTAATTGAATCAATTCTGTCATGGCCATCTGTGGATTGGTAGTTGTTATCGCCAAGTCATCTGCATAGGCCCATATTTTAGTGGCATGACCATTGAGTTTAACCGGAGAGATTTGATCTGAAGCCAGAATTTTTCTAATTAGTGGATCTATGTACAGCGCAAAAAGTATAGGGGAACAGGGACACCCCTGGCGCGTCCCTCTCCTAATAGCCACTTCATCTGACTGTAGCCCCATAGTTGTAATTCGGGCTACTGGATCTTCATACATGGCTTTTATAGCTTTCAAACATTTTCCTCCAAACCCTCTACTGAGCAAAACCTCCCATAAGAATTTCCAAACTACTCGATCGAAGGCTTTTTCAGCGTCCAGGAGAATCATGGCCATCTCCTTCCCCGTGGCAGCCGACGCATCGAACATGGAAATTGCCCGCGAGATGTGGTCCGTCTTACCTCTTCCCGGGACAAACCCATGCTGCCACGGAGAGACAAGTTGTCCAATGACTCCTCCCATCCTCTTCGCCCACACCTTTGAATACAGTTTAGTGTCTGCATTTATTAAAGAAATAGGCCTATAAGAGCCTGGATTATCTTCCGGTTTACCTTTTTTATGGAAGACCACGATATTAGTCTGTTTCCATGAATCTGGAATCTTCCCTGAACAAACTATTCCATTAAAAAGATCTAGAATTATAGGCAATAATTCCTCCCCTAGAGTTTTATATACCTCAATAGGTATCCCGTCTGGGCCTGCAGCTTTACCTGCCGCAAGTTCTTGTAGCACAACTCTGATCTCCTCAGGGGATATATCTTTCTCCAGCTGCTCTATATCCCTTTCTTCTAAAACTGGATAAGGAGTTCCGAAATCTAGTCTAGATGGTATCTGACTGGCCTCTTGATCATATAAATTTTGGTAAAATCTTTGAAAGACCCCCATTATCTCACTAGGCTCAGTGTAACCTATTCCATTCTCTTCAAGCTTCTTTATATTATTCTTATTGAGATCTTGCCTTATGCGCAATGCCAACAACCTGCCAGCTTGCTCTCCTGTCTCATATCTTTTAGCTCGCGAGGTCTGGTATTCTCTGGTCTCTTTTTGCGTAAATATTCTTAGAGTATCCCCTTTAATCAGCGCAATACTTTTAGCTGTTTCCCTCCCATCGTTACCTAATCTTATTTCTTCTATATGCCGATTTTCTGATTCTGTTAGCTCTAAGAGGAGCGTTTCAAGTTTCTTTCTGTCCTCCTTTCTTAATCTTGCGGAGCAGCTAATGATTTCCCCCCTTAAAGCTGCTTTAAAAGTTTCCCAAACCCCATTCCTGGACGAGCTATATCTATTTATTTCAAAAAACTCCTTTGCCCACTGTTTTATATGTGTAACAAATCTTTCATCGTTTAGAAGTTTCTTTTCAAAAGTCCATTTAGTTGTCTTTTTAGCTACATTACATACTCTGTATGTCAATATCAAGGGGTTATGATCTGAGATCAATCTTGGCAATTTGGCAATTTTAACCTTCCCTAATTCACCCGTAGAGATAAAAAAATAATCTAACTTAGAAAATTTCTGAGCTGGAAATGAAAAGTATGTGTATCCTGGGTCTCCAATAACTTTTTCCGACCATACATCAGACAAACCATGCGACATTATAAGAGAGCTTAATGCTCTATATACCTTCTGTTTACGTCCTTTGTAATTGTCTTTTTGACCCCAATTTACCGAAATGTTTAAATCGCCACATAACACTACAGGGGTACCCCAGTTAGCCAGTTCCTCCTCCATCAAATTGAACACTTCTGGGTCATCCTCATTTGCACCATAAATTACCCCCAAAGTAATGCCAAGCTCCAGCTCAGCCAAGGCCCATCTACCTGAGCCATCTGTTTTGGTGCGTCTCGCTCCCCCCAGATTGCATTTCCCCATAATAGCAACTCCCCTTGTAGTTGATGTTTGGGACGAGCAGCCTAGTAGATTATAACCGGGGATATTCAATAAATTCCTTTTATCCCAGGGTAAGTGTGTTTCTTGGATACAAGCTACATCAATATTATTAAACTTCACGAATTGATTCAGTCTTTGTCTCTTCTTCCAGTCATTTAAGCCCCCTACATTAATAGTGCATATCCTAATGTCTGACATTATTATCTTTTTTCAATTCCAACCTGATTGTATACATACCTCTATCAAATCCATCCCAAACCGGTATTTGGCCCTTTTTCATCTCAATGTTTTTTCCCCCTTTTTCCCCACCCCCACCCCCCCTGCCCTCCCCTTGAACCCCCAGCTCCACCCTACCTCCCCTTCAACACTCCACAGAAGGCTCCAGGCGCTATTTATTTCACGAGCCCAGAGAGGCTCAAAAGCGCCACAGTTGTTTCTAGAGCCCTGAAAGGCTCAAGGGGGCATTTTTATTGACTGAGAGCCCAGAGAGGCTCAGGGGCCATTTGTTTATTCAGAGCCCAACGAGGCTCCAAGGGGACAGTCATTCTGCAGAGCCTGTGAGGCTCCCCCATCGTGTTGGCCCCGTCATTGTGCTACCCAGTTGCCCAGCACTCTGTGGGCAACTGCCACGTTTAGGCCCCCTGACATTGGACACAGGGCGTCCTAGCCCCAACAAGGCCAGAGGGCCTAGGGACAGTCACAGGTGGTGACTTACGTGAGTTTGGCGCAATTGTTCATTTTCTACACCTCTGAATGTATTGTTGATGCATCATGTGTTTTCCTCCTTACACCTCTGAATGAATGTTATGCATTGCATCATGTGTTATGTTCTTACACCCCTACAGGTATTGTGATACTTAGGTGGTTGTTTTCTCCCTAGTACAGGTGGTGCTAGTGAGGTCCTGGTTACCAGTGATTACTGGTTGTGTGCTATTTTGTGCTAATGTAATTTTACATTCTTTTTTTTATTTCAAATCTTTTTTATTGAAGAATAAGGATAAAAATAAAGACAATACAATAAATCTTTAAAGGTACAAATGAACAAATTCTTGGTATCATGACACTTACAATAATCAAAAAGCAAATCAAGGGAAGAAGATAAGAAAAAGGAGAAAGAGAAAGAGAGGTAGAGAAGGGAAAAGATAGAGGAAAAGAGAAGAAAGAGGTGAGAAGAGAGAGGACAGGTGTATCCATAGGGCAATAGTAGTTGGTTTACCCAGACTTGGCACACTGTGTGCGTAACAGAGAATATGCAGTAAGTATACAAAACCAAAAGCAAACACCTCAAATTCCACCTAGATACTGTCTAGGAAAGTCAATTGTTGAGATGCATATCATGGTGGTTCAAAGTGGGAGGATGACGCATCCAGGGATGTCCAGAGTTTTTTGTTCGAGGGCTTCCAAGTGGCTGACTGTAGTGCAGGATTATCTGCCCCTCTTAAAAATGAGAGCCATTCCAGCCACATTTTGAAGTTGACTTCGTCAAAATGTTTCCATTTGTAAAGAATGACCTTGCACGCCAATGTCAGCATAATATCAAGCAATTGCCTGTCATGAATGTCCGGCAATTGTGTTTCCAGAGGACCTAAAATGACATATATGAAATCTTGGACAGGCGTGATTCCAAGCACTTGTTGAATGTATGTAAATATTTTACTCCAGAATGTTCGTAATAGGGAACAATGAAAAAACATGTGTGCCAAGTCACCAGGAGCTTCATGGCAGTTCCAACAGGTAGGCGTATCCCTCAGTTTACATTTAAACAGTCTCTGGGGGGTCCAGAACACTCTATTTAACAGCATATATTTCGTTTGACATAGGATCGGGGATATCTTGTTTGTCAGTGCGGTGTTGTGTATCACCTCCCAGTCTAATGCAATGCCTGTGGAATTAGGTTCCGCTTCCCACTTAATTTCGGTCAGCCTATGTGGTTTCTTGGGTACGGGGAGGAGCAATTTATATATTCTTGATACAAAATGGTCAGCATGGTATAGTATTCGTAGCCGGGTCACAAGCCAGGGTAAGTCTGTGTTGAGGGGGCATTTGGAGATAGCGGCCTTCAGTTTTAGGAACTGGTAGAATTCTATGGGTGGTAAGCTAAACTTTTCTTGCAATGTCGAAAAGGGCAGGGGTCTGCCATTATCATAGAGGTCATTCACTATGTGTATACCTTTTCCAGCCCACACTTCCCAGTAAAGGGTTTTCCCTTCTATCCGGATCTTAGGGTTATGCCATAGTGAGAGTAGGGTGGATCTCTTAATCACCAGAGCAGTCTTATGATACTGGTCAAGTCGGAGAAGTGCTCTTCTGGTATTTAGAAGGATGTATTTAGAGTGAGGTATATGGGCCAGATCCATGGTGAGGAGAGACGAGAGGGGTGCATCTGCTATTAACGACCGTTCAATAGTTAGCCATACTGGAGTGTAGGATGTATCCTCAACCAACCAAAGGGCCCCTTGCTTACAGAGGAAAGCCGTTTGGTAGTTCCTAAACGAGGGCAGGCCCAGGCCGCCCTTATCTTTTGCTAGCTGCAGCTTTTTAAGTGATATCCTGGCTTTTTTCCCTCGCCATAGGAACTCTCCGAACAGCTTGTCTACCTTCTTAATAAATTCGTCTGAGAAAGTCATGGGGAGCATGCTAGCCAGGTAGTTAACTAGAGGCGTGCACATCATTTTTAGAGTCTCAACCCTACCCCACCAGGACAAGAATTTTGGTGACCAGTTGTCTAGCAAAGTGGATATCTTTTTTAATGTTGAGTCTTCATTTAACTTCAGAGTCGTAATCAAGTCCTTCTCAAAGTCTAGGCCTAAATATTTAAAAGCTTTCGGTTGCCAGGTAAGGCCAGATGTTCCCAGAATTCCTTTATCCCCGATGTTGTTTAGTAACTTAACCTCTGTTTTATCCTTGTTTAATTTATATCCTGAGACTCTAGAGAACCCCTCAATTGTGTCCATCAAGGCCGGGATAGCCTCGTCAGCTTTTTCCGACAAGATCAGGACATCGTCGGCGTATGCAGTCAATTTTACGGTGCAATCACCAAATGGAACCCCAGCAATGGCTTCATTGTGTGTGATGTGCCACAAAAAGGGTTCTATTGCCAATAAGAACAGAGAAGGCGATAGTGGGCAGCCTTGTCTCGTCCCTTGTTTTAGGCAGAAAGAGGAAGAGAAGGAGCCGCCCGCTCGGACCTTAGCGGTAGGGCCGGCATATAAAGCCATTACGAGTTTAGTAAACGTCTCTCCTAGGTTGAAGTTGCGTAAAACTGCCTCAAGGTAGGACCAATCTACCTTGTCGAAGGCTTTTTCTGCATCTAGTGTGACTGCCACCGTGGGGGTCGTCAAAAGCTTCGCTTTTTCTAGAGCATGGGCCAGTACTCTGGTGTTATCACTAGATAGTCTATGTTTTAAGAAACCCGCTTGAGACGGATGTACTAGGGTAGGGAGGACTTTTTGCAGACGGGCTGACAAGATCATGGCCAGTAATTTACAATCAAGGTTAATCAGGGAAATCGGCCTGTAGTTCTTTGGAAGTGATGGGTCTTTGCCGTCCTTTGGCAGGACTGCAATAGTCGCCTCAGCCAACGTGCCTTTGACTTCTCCTGACTCCGTAAATTCGTGAAAGAGGTTTAGAAGAGGATCAACCAAGTCTGATGCGAAAGTTTTATAAAATTTGGCCGTGAAGCCGTCCGGACCTGGTGCTTTCCCACATTTTAACCCCTTGATCGCTTTTTCCACCTCATTAGCCAAGATCGGCCCATTCAGACTGAGTTGCTCCTCAGGCTTTAACTTTGGTAGTACACATTCTTGTAAATATTCCTGAATTTTGTCCTCCACCACCAACTCGTTTTTAGAGAATAGGTCCTCATAAAAGTCTTT
Organism: Lissotriton vulgaris; assembly: GCF_964263255.1. Classification (NCBI taxonomy): domain Eukaryota; kingdom Metazoa; phylum Chordata; class Amphibia; order Caudata; family Salamandridae; genus Lissotriton; species Lissotriton vulgaris. Next base: position 122,803,381 of record NC_141688.1, read on the forward strand.
AAAGACCTCAGTTATCTTTTGGGGGTCCGAGTGAGCGACCCCCGTCGAGTCCCTGATAACATTAATAGCATTCTTTTGTACTTTAAATTTTAAGTATGCTGCCAGGCTCTTACCGGCTTTGTTAGATTCACATAGCTTAAACCTTCGCTTCCTATCCAGCCACACTCCCGCTCTTTCGCTCACTAGCTTGTTATATTCGTATTTTCTGTGGGTCATGATATTGAAAGTTTCCCGGTCCCTTGTCATTTGGTGTTTGTTCTCTAAAGTAGCTATCTCAGCTTCCAACCCTTCTAACTTCGCATTACAATCCCTATTCATTGCTGAACGGATTTTGATGCACACCCCCCTGATTGTACTTTTCAAGGCCTCCCATCTCACTAGTTCTGAAGTATTCCCTCTCATATTAGTCTCCAAGTAAGATCTAATAGCCTCCAAAATTTTTGTCCTATTCTGTTCTTTGTGCAGGATTACTTCATTGAGCCACCAGGACGTTTGTTTAGGGGACGGTTTAATGTTACTGATGGACAGAGATATACATGAATGGTCCGACAGTGCCCTTGGTTCAATTGAAGTATCCTCTATCCTTGCCACACCATTTTGTGTAATGAAAATGTAGTCAATGCGGGAGAACGAGTCGTGAGGGGAAGAGTAGAATGTGTAGTCTCTATCAGTAGGGTTTTGTATCCTCCACGCATCAATTACATGGAATTGTTGGCATAGTTTGATGAAGGCATTATGTGACTTGTTTGGTTTGAATGTACACTTAGAGTCCCTATCTAAGGCCGGGTCATGCGGAAGATTAAAGTCACCCCCAATTATGTGTATCGCCGTATCAGGCACCGTTGCAATCTGCTTGACTAAATCCTGCCAGAATTCTAAATCATTAGTGTTAGGTGCGTAGACATTAGTGACAAAGAATTCCGTGTTATCCTTAGTGAGTTTCACCGTAACCCAGCGACCCTTTTCATCTGATGAGGATGACAGTAGCTCTACCTTGGACTTCTTTGACATTAATACCAGAACCCCATTCTTTTTACCGAGTGCACTAGATCCTACAACCTCTGTATAAAACTTGTTGCGCAGAGTGTAGAACTGTTTAGCATCCAATTTGGTTTCTTGCAGCAGAACGATGTCCCCCTTTTGTCTCCGCAAATAATCTAATATCTTTTGTTTTTTAACGGGCTGATTCAGACCCTTAACATTCATGGATAAAATTTTCAATCGATCAATAGAGGTTGTACCAAGTGGAGTGGAGTGGACAATGTTCTATGTGACATTTACCACGGTGTATGTATCATGGTTGTACTAAGAGAGCCAAGGGAAAACACAGCACTCGGCGCATCATGTAAAGGGCATATTGTTCTGCTACTTAAGCTGAAACACAGTCGAAAACCACAACCAGATATTTGGTTACCCAAGGATATAGCACGCCTGGTCTGAGTATGGATATACAAACACATCATATGCATGATACAACTTGTCCAATCAGGAGCAAAGAGATAGATCAGAAAAGAAAGAAGCGGTACGGAGAGGAGAGGAAAAAGAAAGAAGGAGAAAGAAGGAGAAAGAAGGAAAAATAATACAAACCATAGAACACAGCACCCATCCCTCCCAATCCCACGCAATCCCCCACCCCACCCACCCCAATTGTGATACAGAAGCATGGCGACGTGAGGAAAACCGCAGTAACCCCCCCGTCTAAACTTAGTCATGTATAGACATTGGAACAACAATACATAACGAAAAATGCATATAAAAGACTATGCAAGCAGTGGAACGTTGGAATGATGCAGCAGAACCGACATGTGAACAACAGCGCATACACAATATACATTCTCGGTAAATCAGAATAATTCCTGAGTGCTCACTAGACTATGATTATCGAACAGAAATTTGAGAATATAACCTCATGGCCCGTGGAAGATATTATAGCGTCATATCCTACACTAAAGGCACGTAATGGCTAGTAGTATCCAAGTCGTCACATCAGTGGTGAAAAACCTAAACAAGGAACAATAGAACATCAGTAATCAGTAATCAAAGAGTCACAGTTTTGTCAGAACGAATCCGGTCTACTCCGAGTAACCTGTCAGTATATCAAAGACTGGAGTTAGACAGGACGTTGTGATTTATATATCCCGGCCACCGTCACATCGGGGCCAGCAAGGCGAGCCAGCACTAGTCAAAAGGATCAGATCAATAACAGCTGGACCACGCCAGCTTGAGCCAGGGAGGTAAAGTAAAGAGACTTCCAGGTCATCATAGATCCTCCAGTTGTGGAAGGTTTCCGTAGACTTGAGACCTATCCTGTAAGAACCCAGCAATAGTTAAGCAGAGCTGACTTTTAGTAAGAACAGAGCGCAGAAAACTTTATGACAGAGCCTAACGTGGTCACTTGTATCCTGAGGCAGAGGCCGAGGCTAATAGACCATCCGGGTTATTAATTTCCATGTCTCGCTCCATGTCTCGTTCTTCTACATCCTCAAGCATACGTTTGAGCTTCCTGGGGTCCGTGAAGTAGTGAGACGATCCTCGTATTGTCACCCTCTATTTCGCTGGACCTACAAAACCAAATTGGTATCCTTTCACCGATAGTTGTGGACGAAGGGCAAGGAAGGCCTTCCTTATTTCCACGGTTTCCTTACTGTAGTCTTGAGAAATGTAGACCTTGGAGTCCTTCCACAAGATATGATTGTGCTTCCGCACGAAGGCAAGGATCTGCTCCACATGTTGGTAGCGTAATGGTTTACAGACGATGGGCCTTGGTCCTTTCTGCGTTTTAGTGATTCTCCCTGGGACTCTATGTGCCCTATCAAATTCAAGAGGGTTGGAAAAAGTCAGGTTTGTGGCTTTAGTGAACCAGGATTCTAAGAACTGAATGCATGAGCCTTCCGACTCTTCGGATCCTTCCGGAATTCCAAAAATCCGTAGGTTCCCCCTCCTATTCCTGTCTTCCAACTCGGCCAGTCGTCTAGTTGTCTGGTCAGAGGAGATGTGTAGGTGTTTCAGAGCCGTTGTAGTTTTGACCTCTATGTCCTCCAGGCGACTGATCCGGGATTCTGTTTCTGTTAGGCGCGCATTGGTGTCTCGGATATCTTGACGGATTGCCACCACTTCCTCCTTGGTGACCTTGGCTAGGTCCTTCACCTCATCCAATCTGTTCAATATCATGTCAAGTGCGTCCGGGGTAACTTTCTTTGGCTTGTTTGGCGATCCCGGGTTAGAGTGATCAGATTTAAGTCTCTTAAAGGTTCCTTGGTCTTTGGTATCCATTGCGATCACCGGTTCTTTCTCCGTGCTATCAAGAACTGTAATTATTGACCTGAAAGTTCCCTTCGGTATTGACGCGGAGCAAATAACCAGCAAATAACCAGCACTCGACTACCTCGGAGGTTGGTCAGCCAGAACTCAGCTCACTGATGATGGCATGAACTCAGCTTACTGATGATAGCACTTTGCAAAAAGACATTTGTGGAACAGGGCGTCCCATTCATTCATTCACTCATTCACTGTGTGCACGTGGCGATAACTGAGGCTGGAGCATTAGGGAGCACACTGCGAGTTGGCGTTAGGCAATCCAGGTGCACATTTCAGCAGATGTAAGTCCTCATGAGTTGATTGTCAGATACTGTGAGACCACCATGAATTGTAACTGTAAAGATTGCGCTGTGGGCTAAGGCAGGCACTCCAGGAACACAGCGTAGCAACAACCATCCCCTCTGATCAGTGCAGGAGTATGTGCAGGAGTGTATGATTAATTTCTCCCTTCATATCAGGATAGATCTCAACTGTTATCAGCAGTGTTCATTTGATGCCAAAAAACCGGCCGATTGGGCATAACTAGTGAGGAGAGACAGTTTGCCTCGGTTTTACATGCATTACCGAGTTGCGGCCGCCATCTTGGTAAAGGCAAGGGAAGCCTTGCAATGGCCGATCAGATCGTACTTACACGATCGGTAATACAGCTGACCCGGTGTGTACTTTTCCCCTGTAGACGCATCCACCTACTTTCTCTCCTCTTAGGACTTCGGGTGTGCCGCTGCGCTTCGTAGGAGCTCGCTACACGCTCCGTTTCCTTCCCTTGGATCGCGCTGCCGCCATGGACGCCTCACTCGGCGCAGCTCTCGTTCCGGAACAGCTACGGGCACCAGGGTCGGCTCATTACAGGCAGGGAGTGATCCGACGCTAGATCCTCCGATCACGTCCCCGCTACAAGCATGGAAAGGTGTTCCAATTTTGCTTGACGACGCTCGTGACGGGAGGAGAGACGCTTCAAACCGCCATCTTCCTCGGCGTCCAAGCCACGCCCGTAATTTTACATTCTAAGTGCTATTTCTGAAAGTGTTACTTCTGATTCCTGACAGTGGTCCAGGTGGCCCTGTCTTGTAAATATCCCCTGTAAATTCTGCCCGTGCCCCTGGCACATTGTAAAGTGTGTGTTTTTATCTAATGTGTTTATTGTAATACAAAGGCTATTTTTTATATAACCTTGTGTGGAGTTTCCTTTGTGGTGGGCCTTGGGTGTTGTTGCTGGGGTGCGTGCGCAAATACTTAACTCATATCGCCTCCAAGTTTAGCCTTGCTGCTTGCGCCACGTTACCTAGAGGGTGAGCAGGGGTTATCTTGGCGTGTAACTCCCTTGCCCTGACTTAGGAGTGGTGGTCTCTGACTGACTTTGGCGCAAGCCCTGGTCAGCCAGGGATCCCATTTCTAACAACCATCATGTGTAAGGCAGGATTCTGCACCCAGATAGTTAAGACGGTAGGAGATGCTAATGGTCAATATGTGAGACTCAACATCCAACGAGGCAGGCGACTCATTATACTAATAAATGTCTCTGCCCCTAATCAGGCGCAAGACCTCTTACTTAGAGATTTGTTGCAAGACTAGCTAGTTTCCGTCAAGGGTGACAACATTCTGGGTGGAGATTTGGTGTGGGATTCCCAGTTTGACTGTGCCCCCACTTCTTTCCAGGTTACAGGTGCAAAGTCAGCAGCACTTAAGAAAGATATTGCAGACATAGGCCTGGTGGGTGCATGGAGGAACAGGCTCCCTGAATGCTAGAAACGGTCACCATCTCAGACATTGGATAATGCACATATAGAAATCATTTGGAGATGGGATAGTCATTCATGACAGGTGCAGACATGCTGGTAATTCCCCCTATATCTCCTTCGGGACCTGGTAGATGTAGAAGAAATCCAAAAGGGAATTACTGATTATTTTGAGCTGAACTATCTCCCAGAGACCTCAGGTCACACACTTTACGATGGCTTTAAGGCCACCTTCATGGCAGTTAGCACCCCTACAGCAATTGCCCGCACCGAAGAATCTAAGCTGGTGGAGACAGGTTTAAACACCAAGATTAAAACCCTTGAGTTTCTTGATCAGTCTTTCTTCTCTCGTCGCAATAAAAGGCAGATGGCTCTGTTGCGAGGCCGGTTACGGACTCTTAGAAGGAATAAAGCTGAAAGGACTCTACTGGCCTTACGGCAGCAGCAGGCCTCTACACACATAGCCAAGATAAAGACCAACAATGGAGACTGGGCCACTACTGAACAGGCGAAGCAACAGGCCATTTATGACTTCTATTGAGCTCTTTATTAGGAGGATGTGGTTCCTAGCGAACTCAGACTTCTCTCTCTGTAAATTTCCTTCCGACCGCTTTGACCCGACCAACGAGAAAATGCTGGAGGTCCCCCATCACCCTTGCTGAACTGCAACAGGCTCTCAAGGACTTCCCTAAGGGCAAGACGCCTGGCCCAGATGCAACGGCAGAGATTGCCCTCATCCCTAAACCCAGCAAGCACCCTACCTGTGATATTCCTTTGTCCTCATTGAACACAGATGCTAAGATCTACATGAAGAACTTGGCAAACCATCTGGAGCCATATCTCCCTGACCTGATCAATCCCGATCAGGTTGGCTTCATCCGTAATAAATAGGGGGCGGATAACATCCGGGGAGTTGCGCATCTAGTAGAGAAATCCTAGCTTCACAACATTCCTTCCTGCCTTTTCTGCAGAGAAGACCTTCGATCAGGTCAGCTGCTCATTTCTTAGGGTAGCGCTTGGAAACATTGGTCTCGGGCAGAGTATGATATCACCTAACATTGCGTCCTATCAAGCCCCCAATGTTGCCATTCGGGTCAGCAGCCTTCATACAAGGCTAATACGCCTAATGAGAGGTACGCACCAGGAATGCCCCTTCTCGCTGCTGCTATTTGCTCTAGTGGTAGAACCCCTGGCAGTCACTATTCCGCAGACGGACTCTATTGCAGGTTCCCCTTCAGTGGCTGTGCTCATAAACTGCAGACGATCTTCTACTCACGCTCGCCCTGCCTATGACCTCTCTCCCTGCAGTTGTCCTAGCATTGAACAGGTCTCCGGTTTTAGGGTAAACATGTCCAATTCCCAAGCTTTAAATCTCACATAACCAGGCAGGATTTCCCTACTATACTGGAATTGGCCCCCTTTCAGTGGGCCCCACACAACATTTGATACCTATGACTCAAACTGACCCCTACCGTATAATCCTGGACAAGCGCTAACTGGGCACTCTACTGAAAAGCTATTTTGGATGACCTTCGTCAGTGTCGGCCCCTGAACATATCTTGGCTCGGACAGCTCAACGCCGTCAAAATGTCCATACTCCCCAGGATACTATATCTGTTCCAAACACTCCCTACCCCATTCTAATCGAGGATATTCTACACCTACAGCAAGATATTCCAGCTTTCATTTGGGGAGGGAGATGGTCCAGGCTCTTGAACTCGGTTTTGATGCTCCCTAGGGATCGGTGGGCCGGGCATATCCCAATCTCTTGGAATATTATTGGGCGGCACAACTGCGATTCATATCCAAATTAGTGGTGAGGGAAAGCGAGAAGCACTGGTTCCATATGAATTAGGCTGTCGCTTGCAGGCCTCTTTGGGATCTAGCTTAGCTTCCCAAGACTGCGTGGTCACAGAATGCCTACTTCGCGACCCCGACTAGGACCGTTCTTGAGATCTGGGACAAGATAGCACTTTAACATGGACTTACCACGTTTCCCTCCCGCAATCCAGAATTCGCTTTGGCACTGGAGCCTCACTTATTCCGTAGTTGTGAAGTGGAAGAATGTCGCACGTTGCGCCACCGGTGTGTTTCGACTTCAGTATTGTCAGTTGCAACATTGGGTCCTACACCCACCAAACACCAGGGAGTAACCAAGCAATATACCCCTTTTGAAGCGCTAGTTAGGGCTGATGATGGCACGTGAGTGCTGATCTCCCACACTTACCAAGACCTCCAACATTCAGGCCCACCACACCTACATACTTATCAATCACAATAGCAAACTGACACTACTGATGCCATCTCGCAGAAACAGTGTGAGACACTGGCGGGATGGCCCCAAAATACACCGAAGCATGCAACAGTACGAGACAGCATATAAAATAATGACACAGTGGTAATATACACCATCCGGACTTCTGATTTCCAATCGCACCACATTGACCTTTTCTGGCACTGCAGTGCGGCTCCAGGTGATTTCCAACACATACGTTGGTCATGTTCGGTCATTTCTACTTTTGGGCCATATCAAGAGTGTACTGGGCTTCCGCCAGCCAATCTCTTACATCACCATTATCTTAGGGATACAGCCTATGGAACTGGAGGCCATGACTCACACGGACTGGCATCTCGCAGGCCACATGCTAACCGCTAAACAGCTCATTGCACTTCCCCTCCCCTTGGCTTCATTGGTTTACCCACTTATGGCATGTTATGGGTATGCAGCTTTTGATTCATAGAATTGTACACACCGACTCCAATTTCGCCCGCATCTGGCAAGCCATGATTAATTACTTTGCGCTCTTGGAATATACTTGTTTCAACTCCCCCCTCCCTCCCCCCCAAACTTAAGGTGCTACAACTTTTTGATTGAACCAATTCTGAATAGACAAAACACGATGCCGAAGGGCGGGACATGTCTCTTGTTTTCCCCTGCTTGTCCCTCTTCCCCTTTCACATGTCCCTATCCTTAAAACCCCTACCTTTTCACGCAGAAATGGGGCCTCCCTAGGCATGGACAGTCACAAATGTACCTACTTGACTGTTTATATACTATTGATCGTATTTTAAAACCTTGCTCTAATTGCAAATCTAAGCCAGATCATCGGAACTGTTCAGCTAATCGATAGCTCCCTTTTGGTATACCCAAGGGGTATATTGTTACACAATCATTTCTCTGCTTATTAAGGTACTTATACCACTCTGTATGCTCATTTGCAATGAGATTGATGCCAACTGGCCTGTACGGAACTTATGACTTGATCGCTTTGTTGATCTGTGAAAATCCTTTTCAATAAAAAGAATACAAAGTACATTTAAGAAAAAAAAATGTAAAGCATTTGAAGACTTAGGCTTTCATTGCATAGCATTGGTCCATTACCGGAAGGTACTCCTGCTGGGAAAATACTGATACCACAAGGTTGGGTTTCCCCAGTGTTGCATTTCCTATTCATTCAGAGCTTGCTGGTCAGAATGGAGGTACTGCGGCAATACAACAAAATTTGACCCGTAATATTAGTTTTCCCTCTAGGCAAATGTCACTTCGTTTCAACTGCTAATATGTGTGCTGGGAACATTTGTCTAATGTTTGCACATGGGTGCGACCATCTGTGCGCTCCTGAATCGGCGTGCGATAGCGATTCTTGTAATGAAGGGCCTACTAGTAAACCCTAGAGTGTTCGGATGAATAACTCGAGTAGGAGAATGGGATCTGGTCAAACAGAAAAGGCTTTACAGATCACATCGAATGTTAGAATGATCAATGCTGTTCGAGAAGGTGAAAATTCGAAACATTTGGTAGAATCTCTTGATTGTCAAACCATCAATGAAAATCATTTTATAGTGATAACATAACACAGCAATTAGTAGGACGCTCCTTATGTGTATACATTTCCTTCAGAGTTTTGCAACATTTACATTAGAACACTACAATCAGTGGCATCAAGAGGATGGGTTACAAAACATACCACTTCTTCATCGGAGAGCTCTCTCCCTTGAATGCTGCTATTGTCGCGCACCGCGTTCTGGTGCCTCTTCCCTTTAATGTGACTAAACAGGTAAACCTCGGATGAAATCTGAAATCAGAATAAGTTGGAGCTTTCATTTGCCACCTATTTATTGGAACTGATTCATTAGCAGATTCAAAAGGCTTTCATTGTAGGCAGCGTTCCTATGTTTGACAGAAGATTCTGAAGCCACATACACATTTCTACACATATACTTCCTGCAGAAAAGTGAAAGCTTTGCCACACAATCTAGTATCTAATGAACTCTTTTTAGGACTCAGAAGACGGCAGTGGAATAACTGTGGCCCGAATGTTACAGCCACAGAGGGGTGTTCTGCTTGCTCACTGCAAGCAGTCATGTGGTCTGAAGGGTTTGCTGTATGCACATTAAGAACAAAGATTAAGGGGTAGGCTTATGCCACTATGAAGGATTTAAGGGAGAAGAGAACAACCTCAATATAGGGAAGATGTGAACTCACCATGACGTTGCACAGGGTGCACTGCTTCTCTCGCTCGTAGGGCGTGAGCTTAGGGGCATAGTCTGTGTTTGCATGTCTTCCACTGCTTAACTCGGCAGCTTTCTCCTTCCGCTGTTCAATCTGCTCCATGTGCCTTCGGATGCTTTCATCATGCTGAAAAGAAACACCAGACACCAACCGACATCACATTCATTGTACTCATAATATCCCAAATAAAGTGTCAAAAACATGTTTGCTCTGTCAGACTCTTGAGGTAGATCTTTCAGAATAGCTGCGCAAAGATAGGCCACCTTTCTACTCCTACCCTAGCTATGGGAAGCAGAAGGATGAAACCTGCCGTAGCCCAGAGGGGTTTATTTGCAGTGTAGTCTTTACGAGTCACTAAAATGACTCACTCTTGGATGGAGCCATGGTTAGACAGTTTGCGTAACTGAGGACACACCACAATGTCTGGCCTAGATCTGGGGACTGACACAAACAGAATACCATACTCATCAGAACCCGAAATACTTCACGGATTTATTGATGGATAACAGGATCGGATCGAGTCCACAGTTGTATTATTCAATTTATTTATAACACAAACCTACTTCAAAAGATCCGGTTAATCATTCGCAGTACAACATATATAATACTAGTACTGGCCTCTAGCCATCTTAAATGCCTAACTCAGGCAATGAAACTGCACCTCCGGAGGTGCGAGGGAGCCTCTAGGAAGAAATTCTACACATGGGAAGTGCCTCGTATTTTAGAGAACCGTTGAGGTTGCAGTCCAGGATTACCATTAACACGGAGATCCTCCAGAGAATCACCAAAGAAGCAAGCTCCGTTTAAAGACTGTATATTTAATAAGGGCTGCTTCATTATTTGTTGATGTAAAACATGTGGAGTTGCTTGTATAAATCAGGACTAAATTTCTACTGCGTAGAGACAAGCATTCAGGTCCAAAATATTAGCTCAAGTTCTAAAAGGTTCACGTGCATCTTGGCAGCTTGAGAGTTCCATGTGAAAAGAACATACATGGAGACATCAACCACAGTATTTGAGTACCAAATTCGCTACGTGAAAAAGTCTTCCTATTACTAAATATTCACAAATCATAGCCAGTTGTAAGTTTGACGTAAGCCAGAGTTACATTACTATTCTAAGACCAATCTTACCATATTGTGTCGGCAAGGTAGGTAACTGATTGAAGGGGGGGAATTGGTTGGGAGTTCAATACAATGTCTATTCTATGTCAGTCAGTCAGAATATCTTTATTCGACTTTTTCCAAGTCATACAAAGAACAAAACAATAAAAACAATTACATGCAATACTTTTTCCTACATTTTCCTAGAGGAGAACCGTCTAGGCGTTCGAGTTAAAAAGTTGTACACATAGTTAAAAAGGTTTTACATTTCATATCAAAAGTGCATAATAAAAAAAACATTAACTTTAAGACGAAATTTGGCCAACAGTTTTCGCCCTTACGGCGGCTACCAGGAAATTTGCCATGCAAAAAGTGATACGAAGATTGGGCAAAAGTTGTAAGAAGAGCAAAGCCGGTCGCACCTGTGTGAAGCCTGCTTCTTTCAAGATGGGAAGCAAATATTTATTTCTCTGCTCATGATACAAACTACAAACATGACAAAGTGCATTGTGTCCTGCACAGAAAAATGGTCGCAGCTACAGGGAGGGGCCAAATCAGGCTTCTGCCAACTCTTAAAAGAACCCAAATAAAAATGTAGCAAATTAAATCTAAACTTTGTTAATAAAAACCTGTGATAAGGGAATGTGACAAACTCAAATAAGGGGCGAGTGAGGATGAGCAAACCAAAAGGTTGTGTGCCCTAACCGCTGGTTTCAGCAATTCATGTTCCTCCCGACGTGCTTCCTGCCTTTCCTTAAATGACTTTTTAATAAAGGTTATATCCTGTACCCTAATTTTCTCTGGGGATGAAAAAAGTTCCGGGCGACCCAGATCTGTAAATGTTTTCATTAAATAGGCCAACCATGGGATACTGTTATATTTATCCAGGGATAAGACGTCCAGCAGAATTTTATGGTTCAAGGGGAGATCTTCGTTCAACCACATTTTCAACCACAGAATCAGGGGGCTAGACTCAATGTATCTGACAGATAGGGTAGGCCCACCTCTTTGTGAATAGAATAAGTTGGGGTTGACTGTGGTACAGAGAGCAGGGATCTGATGAATCTGTTCTCTGCTCTCTGAATTGGGTCGAGATTTACATACCCCCACAAAGGGGAACCATATAACGCTATGGCTACAGGTTTACTCATGTAGATTTTTAAAAGGGCTTCCATGGGCCTAGCCCCTAACTTACCAGCAAAACCCAATACTGCTGAGGATGATCTTATTACTGCTAACCTCTTTGCTCTTATCTGAGGGCCCCAAGATCCTTTCTGGTCGAACATTACACCCAAATAGGGAAATGTAGTTACATTAGAGACGGGGACCCCCCTACAAAAAAATGTTTTATGTCTTTTTTTATTACATTCACGCCCCATTACCATCGTGAGTGACTTAGTGGCATTTACCTTAAGGTCCAGATTTTCCATAAAAGAACCGAAGGCGTCCAAAAGATGCTGTAGGCCAACACCAGTGCGGGCGATCAACACTGCGTCATCCGCATACAGGAGTGCCGGTATTTTGACACCTCCTGCAAACGGGACGTTAGCTTCCTGACCCCGCAGGTGACCGCCCAAACCATTGATGTAAATGGTGAATAGTAAGGGGGCTAATATACAGCCTTGCCGTACCCCCTTTAAAGATTTAAACAATGGGGTACGTCTGCCATCATTTGTAACTCGGACAGCTGCAAAAAGCTCCTGATGCAGAGTGGCCATAAACGCAACCAATGACTCGTCAATGCCCATCTCTAGCAAGATCAACCACAGTTTTGACCTATTAACCAGGTCGAAGGCCGAGGAGAGGTCCATGAATGCAAGAAACACGGAACCCTCCTTGGCCACGGTATATTTAGAGATAAGTAGGTGCAGGTTTATGCATTGTTCGATAGTCCCTTTTCTTTCTCTGAATCCATATTGTAGTTCAGACAACCCTCCACAGCTCTCAACATTCTCCCTCAGTCTGACCAAAAGTACTCTACCCAAGATTTTTATGGTTGAGTCCATAAGGGATATAGGCCTATAACAAGCGGGATCATCCCGCTGGCCTTTATTTTTGAAAATAGGAACAATGGTGGATGTGGCCCAAGAGCTAGGGGCTTGGTTATCGTTAACTGCATTAAACACATTTGACAGTACCTCCGCCCACAATTTAGGTGAGTACATAAAGAAGTCAGCAGGAACACCGTCAGGGCCAGGTGCCTTATGTCTTGTAGTAGCCAATAAAGCTTTTTCCACTTCTTGGGGATTAAAAATGATAGGGTGTGCAGCTACTATGGGCAATGGGGCATCTTTAGTTCCTTCGTCCTCATCCTCATAGACATTTTTAAAATGGGACAGCCATTTTTCATCGGTGATCACGCAGTCCATGGAATAATTTTTGTCATCAGAGAATAAAGGCTGTTTAATAATCTCCCAAAATCTCCTACTGTCCTTCAACACTGCCGCTGAGAGGAGATTTTCCCATGATTCGCGTTTGATGGTATCCTTACGATTCTTTATGGCTGCCTTATAGTTTTTCCTTAATCTAGAGATATCATCTCCGACCCTAGGAGAGATTTTTAAGGCTACCAGCAGTGCTCTGTGGGCTTTTGAACATGCAGAGTCAAACCAGCGCTCATTTCCAGGGGTTCCTTTTTTTGGCTTGGCTAAAAGGTCCTTAGCCACCAGACCGCATATTGCCTCATAAGCCACTATTATATCTTTACCTTGAGCGCCAATTTTTTTACAAATAGCCACCTTATCTTTAATTTTAGGAAAGTTTTTTTCGTAAAGGTTTTCCGGGATCACTTTAGCCCATTTCAGTTGTCTGTCTTGATCGGTGGTCCTCAGGGGATGTACAGGTTTTAACGTTATTGGCGGTGCACCCATCTGAGCTCCCCAGGCCACTTCAAGTAGTACAGGATTATGGTCGCTATAGTGTGTTAAAACTGTACGATAATCCATAGTCCGGTTTAGGATGCCTTGTGAAACGAAGATGTAATCTATCACTGATCCATGTTGGGTACCAGTAAAAGTTGGCGCTCTCAGGCCCCTGTCAGGTTCATGCAGATCATAGTTAGCAAGTAATTCTTCTAGCTCCTGCCCCTCTGTAGAATGTTCAAAGTGGGGTCCCAGCAGGCCCGCATCATCATCCTCATTGTCACTACTTCCCTTACAGGCTAAGTTACATAAATGAATATTAAAATCGCCTAATAAAATAAACTCAAAAGCAAACTTGATATTCTGAGATATTGTATTTAAAATGCTGTCTAGGTTAGCGACATTACAACCTCTATGTTCGCTATTCCCAGAATTGTAGAAATTTACATATATGGTCCTGCTATTATTATTTATCACCCTTTCAACCATTAAGATGTTGACAGAGTCAGTATTGATCTGCCTATAGCTTCCTTTCAAATCTAAGGAAAACATAATTACCAAGCCACCTTTGGCTCTTCCCATACGGCTAGGGACAGCAGGTTTAGTGAAACTGGTGAATCCATCCCACCAAAAATTGGCGGATGTGTCCCACGTTTCTTGCAGAGCAATGATGTGATGATTTGAGACAAAGCTCAAACAAGCATTATCCTGACGTTTTGCATTTAAGCCTGCTATATTCCAGCTTATGATTTTACAGGGATCGGTGGGTATCCTAGGCTCTTTTACCCCCACCAGGCCCCCTTCAGCTATTCGTGACGATGTTATCCCCTCGCTGATTTCCACTACGGAGAGGCTCTGTGTGATCTCGATGTTCAAGCTCGGCTTTTCACGGGCCTCCATCTGATGTAATAACAGGGGGTGGTCACAATCTCGCGACTCATGGCTCTCTAATGCTTCCTTATGAATAGGCTCGCTGGGGTCTTCGCCAATATAATATTGACCACTCTTTAATAATGGCATGTTCCGAGCCTCACTTTCTGAATCAGTTCCGAGCTTAAGTCAATCACAGTTATTTAGGTCGGATAAAGGACCGTACCTATTCCTTAATCCGCATCCCCAATCAAAGGGAGTGGCTGCCTGACCTTGACCAATAACTGAAGTGTTCCACATAGGTTGTGGCGTATTTGGGCGTAACAAAAACTGGTAATTTCTCATCCGTGGTATAAACCCATTGCTCCGGCCAATAAGATCATAACCCGGGAAACCAGAACCCCATCCATTTATGATTGGGTCATATGGCATAGCAGGCCTGATGTTTAGCTCTTTCGGGTAATTAAATCTTCCTGTCTCAAGGTTAGACATGGGCTGGAAACGATCGTTAGGATGTCGAGGTCTAGTACCCCCTTCCCAACTGGTGGTATTGATAACTCTCTTGACTCTGGGGGTGTTGGAGAAGGTGGCAAGCTGGGTCTTACTAAGAAAATTTTTTAGGGTGAGGGGGACTACGGAGCCACTACGCCGTTGGGGTGGGAAGATATTGGTCAAAATGTTTGGGAGGACATCCGCATTAGCAAAGTTTATGATTACGCAGTCCCCCTTAAATTTTTTAGGCTTGTTCCCAATCCAGGATACCCTCCTGGTCATAACGATATCCCCTGCTAAATTATCCAGCCCTTGCTGTGCCATATGCATATTAGTAGTGAGCCAGTGTAGCGCTTTATCTTTCAGACCCTGTTTAGATTCTATTTTATCTTGTGATAAAACAGGGACATTTGCTAGTACGAGCACTACTGGGGAGGCTTCCAAAATGAATTGGGCTGAGTCATCCTCTTGTTTTGATCCTGCTGTAACAGCAGCTGTGTTGGTGGAAAAATCTCCTGCTGCTACTTCCTGTCTGGGTGCCGATAATGAGGGAGATAGTAGTGGCTGCCCTGGTAGGGTGGTCTGTGATACGTTCTTAGTTGGTTTAACCTCCGCATCTGTGGTCATCAAATTTGTGACAAGGGAGGATAGATTCTCCACCTCTTCAACCAACTTACTGTGTACCCCGCCCACCTTTTTGACCTCCGATGTTAATTTGTCCAGTTTCCCGATCAGGGGCTTAATGATTGTCCTAATTTTAATGTCTATCATTTCTTGTATCCGGTTAAATAGGTCATCGTCAATAATGCGTCTTGACTCTGCTTCAAGGTCAAACTCCACGTTTTTCACTTCACGTCTTGGAGGTGGTGGGGCCAACTTTTTCCTGCCTTGTTGTTCCCCCCCCCCACGCCCCCCCCCCCTTTTGTCTGAAATTTTCTGCATGATCTCTCAGCCCGTGGTGCAGGCTGCTCCGATGATAGTGCTTCTTCCACTATAGCTATCTGGTGGTTAGGGTCAGGACCAGTGTTAACTGATAGATCTACTAAGACATCAGAATCTTCCTCCTCACTGCCATTATCTTGGGGGATAAGGTCTGATCTATTTATTGAGGGATTCTCTAGCGGTATAACCGACGTCACTATGCTTGATGCACTTGTGGAGGGGCTTTCTGGCGGCAGAACTGGGGATTGGCTCAAGCCTAAGGATTGCCTTCTCTCATTGTTAATCTTACTGACCACTTGTACTAAATAAGAGTCCAAAGTATTAAGTGGCTCAGTGGCAGCAGGTGCCAATTTCTTCCCCATATTTCCTACAGGGTAATGTGGGCAGTCAGATGGATGAGCGGTGTAGCAGGGTATGACTCAAATGAAGTCAGCAAATAACAGCTGGGCAAAAAGATATACACAACTTTGTACAATACCTTAATGTCACCGGGCAGCAGGCGTCAAGGAGGTGGCCTCGCCTGGCCTACTCGGGCCTCTGAGGGACACAGAGGGCCCGCCCTTTGCCCGGGCTTAGCCCCGGGCGTCCCGCTCACATCCCGCCACGCTGATGGCTTGCTCCTTAACTAGCCCCTCCTGGCGCGTGTTGCGCATCAGGGAACGCGCCGCCGCAGAGCCAGCCGGGATATGAAGTCCCGGGGTGGCGGGGCGCGTCTGGAGGGAGTGGTGACTAAGCTCCTGGGTTGCCGGCCGTTGGTCCACCTGGTCAGCGCTTCACGTGTGCCTGGTAATCTCCTCTCCTGAGCCTCGTTCGTCCGCAAGTATGACCGTGATAAGATTGAGTCCCTCCCGCTCCCCCGAGGGCTTGCTCCTTAACTAGCCCCTCCTGGCGCGTGTTGCGCGTCAGGGAACGCGCCGCCGCAGAGCCAGCCGGGATATGAAGTCCCGGGGTGGCGGGGCGCGTCTGGAGGGAGCGGTGACTAAGCTCCTGGGTTGCCGGCCGTTGGTCCGCCTGGTCAGCGCTTCACGTGTGCCTGGTAATCTCCTCTCCTGAGCCTCGTTCGTCCGCAAGTATGACCGTGATAAGATTGAGTCCCCCCGCTCCCCCGAGGGCTTGCTCCTTAACTAGCCCCTCCTGGCGCGTGTTGCGCGTCAGGGAACGCGCCGCCGCAGAGCCAGCCGGGATATGAAGTCCCGGGGTGGCGGGGCGCGTCTGGAGGGAGCGGTGACTAAGCTCCTGGGTTGCCGGCCGTTGGTCCGCCTGGTCAGCGCTTCACGTGTGCCTGGTAATCTCCTCTCCTGAGCCTCGTTCGTCCGCAAGTATGACCGTGATAAGATTGAGTCCCCCGCTTCCCTGAGGGCTTGCTCCTTAACTAGCCCCTCCTGGCGCGTGTTGCGCGTCAGGGAACGCGCCACCGCAGAGCCAGCCGGGATATGAAGTCCCGGGGTGGCGGGGCGCGTCTGGAGGGAGCGGTGACTAAGCTCCTGGGTTGCCGGCCGTTGGTCCGCCTGGTCAGCGCTTCACGTGTGCCTGGTAATCTCCTCTCCTGAGCCTCGTTAGTCCGCAAGTATGACCGTGATAAGATTGAGTCCCCCCGCTCCCCCGAGGGCTTGCTTCTTAACTAGCCCCTCCTGGCGCGTGTTGCGCGTCGGGGAACGCGCCGCCGCAGAGCCAGCCGGGATATGAAGTCCCGGGGTGGCGGGGCGCGTCTGGAGGGAGCGGTGACTAAGCTCCGGGGTTGCCGGCCGTTGGTCCGCCTGGTCAGCGCTTCACGTGTGCCTGGTAATCTCCTCTCCTGAGCCTCGTTCGTCCGCAAGTATGACCGTGATAAGATTGATTCAAATCCTCAATAGAAGCATGATGATTTACGACATTTCTACGTCGGTACCTCCAGGTGGAAACTTCACTGGAGTGGAGGTCTATTCTATACCGTATTCAACATCGAATACTATTGTACATCTATGTTTTGAGGTCTTTTGTTTCCATGACAAGAATCTTTAGATTCTCGTCTGAGTTTAAGTAATGAGGATTTCAATACTACAGATAGAATCCCAGAACACTTGCTTATGTGGACCACCAAAGCAGATTTTCTACTAAATTTTTGGCTCTCTGATTGTTGTAGGTGCCTTTGTCACTCGTAATCTCAGTGATCAGGCATAGACATCTATGTGGTTCTAGTGTGCATGTTCTCTCCATGAGCCTCCTACCAGCTTTAGAAAATTATGTTAGACTCTTAAGGCTCTGATGCTTTCCACTGGTGTACAACACTGTCTGCTCGGATATGGAAGAAGGCAGATATGGATTTTCATCTTCATCTTTCATTTTCATTTTCATCTCAGAGTTTTTATGCATGCTGACATTCTAGTATTAACTTATAGGTCTTTGACATTTGGCTGAGATGTAGACTTGGATATTGTGGGATCAAAGACACTCACCCAGGCAAGGGATGGATTCTAGCTGGGCACAAATTGACAATCTCTGGAGCAATGGTGAGGTGGACTACTTTAGGCACCGATATGAATCAAAATGCTAGAACATGTTAGTCCTCCGGTTTACACTAGAGGTTTGTGCAGCTGATGGAGCAGACTACAATGTGAAACTAAACAACCTGCGGAATAGAGGCAGAAAAATTCTCCTTTGTAAATTAATGGATTGAAAGCAACAGGAAATGTACAGTGATCATGTTTCAATCTTGATCAATTTTTCCTTGACATAGAGGACTGTGGGCCAGATGTACGACAGTCTTTGCATGCGCAAACGGGTTTGCAAACCCATTTGCACATGCAAAAACAGCATGGCTTATGTACAAACCCTATTTTGCGAGTCACAATTTTTTGCGACTCGCAAAATAGGGTTTTGTGACTCGCTATTAGGAAGGGTCGCAATTTGCATGAGGCTTATTAATATTCATGAGCCTCTCTATTTGCGACCCCATTGGGAATCGCTAACAGTGTGTTCCACACTGTTGTAAATCCTAAATAGCGCCTCGTAAAAATTGCGAGGCGGCTATTTTGGCCGTCGTACGTCTGACCCTGTGACCGCCGATCAGCTAAATGTCATAAAATAAAGGAAATAAGAAAAGTGAATTTTAGTGAAAATTTTCTGAGCCGGAATTAGACATAGAGCAAAGTTTTTAAAAAATGGCTTCTCAGAACCACTGAAGCAGTAAGGTCCATAATAAGTAGGTGTATGTGATTAGCTGCTTGTCCGAGGATGCTTGAATACTTCACAGGGGCTCTTCCTTACGTTTGGGATGTTTCAGCTACATTGTACTAGAGAAGAGACTGTACAACAGGTACTACCAAACATTGGCAAAGCCAATATGTCTCATCCCTATAATGTGAGCACTAAGCTGTTGGCTTTGCTATTGTTTGTTTGTAAAGTATTGTATTTTTGGGATACGGTGGTACTACACCTGCAGGACATAATGGTGAATTTACATCCCAGTAGGTGTAGTAGTGTGTGGTTGGGACGGGACATTTCTTAGTAGTTGGTTTTGTATGACGAGGGCACAGTGTGTAAAAGAGCAAATCTTGTATTCTTGAATGGACTGGAATGGCACGAAGGACAGAGTGTAATTGCTGCAACAATGGAAGCTACGCCCTTCGAAATGGGGTGCAAACTCTAGGGATGGGAGAAAATATGTAGATGGGTGGAATGAAGCAGTACTGATGGTTAATAGGTTTGTCTGGGGCACACTGCCACTGCACATGCTGCACAAAAGGATCCTATGGGCCAGGAAGTGTAACTGCATTGGCCACGAGTGGGAGAGGACGGAGAGGTGTGTTGAAGGAGTGGTGCAGCGAAGAAGGGTGAAAGCTGCTTGTGGTGTTCTTATAGCACATGCATGAAAGAGGACACTTTGTAGCTAACAACGGAGCCAAGTACAAAATGTGTGAAAGTGAGAAGTGGGGTAGATGCACAAGTTACTTACCTTCGGTAACGATATATCTGTAAGAAACAGTAGTTCGTGTTAGAATCCTTACCTTAGAATATCCCCAGGCGTCAGACTGGATCCGGAAAGTTTTGCGTAGCAGTACCCCTGCGCGTCGGTAGGCGTCGTCTGCGGCTCTGTGTCCGTCATCGGAATCGTGGTCGCCAGAATGACGTCGTCTGAGTACTTAGACGCCGCCCTCGCGCGCTGATGCCAGTTCTTATACATAGCTTTCAGCACCAGGAACGCAGAGCCATGCCAGAGACCGACACTGGTGCCATAAAACGAGGCCCCAAAATGGGAAATACCTTAACTCTAAGATACCGGTCCGCAGAACGGGGAGGATGGGTGGGGCGGTAAGGAATCTAACACTAACTACTGTTTCTTACAGATATGTCGTTACCGAAGGTAAGTAACTTATGCATCTGAAAGAAACCGGTTAGTGTTAGATTCCTTACCTTAGAATAGATACCCCAGCAATACCAACCTAGGAGGTGGGTCTGCGGACCAAGATAACACCTGAAAGTCCTGGAGAACGGAACGGCCGAAAAAGCCATCTCTCTGGACTTGGCTGTCCAGGCAGTAGTGTCTAGCAAACGTGTGCAGAGAGGCCCTCGTAGCTGCCTGACAAATGTCCTGCAAGGGGACTCCCCGACCCAGGGCAGTAGTAGCCGCCGTGGCCAGAGTGGAATGGGCACTCAGCCCAACAGGGGGCTCCTTTTTAGCCAAGGAGTAGCAGACCTTACATAAATTCACCAAGCACTCAAAATCAAGTCCACTTTGAAATTCACAAAATCAGTAAGCTTCTTCAGATCTCTTCTTTTATTCGGTCATCAAATTCAATGGAAATTCTTGAACAGCAATACAGCCAACACGTGTTTCATCTAGTCTTTGTTTGACAATTAGACTTCTTCAGGGCTGCAAGTAATTACAATAACCTAAGTTTAGGTTTGTAATAGCAACACTTATGGCAAAACCACAAAATTATAACATTAACATAGGTTAAAAGTTACTTCTCAAAGTTACCGAACTGTGTAACACAGAGAAAGCGTAAAAACTGAAAGAAGTCCCAAATACCAAGCGTGAAAAATTGAATCACCAAAGCGTAACAGAATAATTCGCCAGATAGGCAGTCCAAAGTATGAAACCCAGTGTAAGGTAAATAGGTAAGTTAGCAACGTAGTAAAAACATACCAGTAATATGAATACCTTAAATACTCATCAAGCCTCAGTATAAACGCATTATCATCTGTCTGAAAAATCAAAGTACCCTAATCACAAGCCATTCAGAAGGGTTCAATGATAAGTAAAGGCGCAAACAACTAACATAGTAACTCACCCACGAGGGTATACAAATCTCTTGTAGCACGTCTTAATACTATCACCATCACATGTATGGGGAACGGGTAGTAACCTCAATTCTCATAAAGTAAGGCAGCAACTGCAAGTCAAACGTAACAAAAAGTAACTTCACCATTCTCTGGTGATGCAACAAAACATATTTAAAAACATATATAAAAAAAACACACAATTTATGTCATCCCCTTACCTATCTGTATGCCGCTTTTAAACAGCCAATAGTGTTAGTCCCACGATGTAAATCGTCATTCACTGAAATTATACCTGCCAAATATAATAAAGCGTAAGCTCTCTACATCTAATTAATATTGCCAAATAAAATAATTGATTGTTTAAGCCCATAAGCTCGTAAGTATAACTTACTATTCACCTTGTATTTTGCAGTCTCCTAGCGTATCGTACATCCGTAATTCCGCGTGCTACGCGGGCGCCATCTTGTAGTGGCTTTAAATAGTAGCCAAACGCATGCGCCATCTTGGAATGGTACATACGTCTCGAAACATACTACCGCGTTAACATGAGCTAATCTTTCCTACGCTAGCACAATGACATTAAGGTATATACATGTATCTTCACTAATATCTAGACTTAAGTAATAATGTGCATTTGAAATTACGAGTAGCTACTATTTACCGAGAATCATCATCAGTTATTTACGCAAAAAATTAAATAAACAGGCGCCATCTTGTAATGGCTAAATATAATAGTATAAACCTTAAACCTCGAATCACAATACCCAAACTAACATAGTAAATAAACACTCACTGCATTGAAAATGAAAGCAGCAATGCCAGCTAATGGTAATAAACAATATATCCTCCATGTGTGCATAAATGTTACTAAGGTATATACATAGACATATGTGCACAGAATAATATGCACTTTGTAAAAGCTATTCGTATCTTCTATATGTAATATATGCGCCACAAATAACACAACTATCAAACCAAATAGTATAAACCATATTCCCTTATAAGAATGGCTCATTACTGGGTAAAAGTCGCGCACTTAAGACCAAGGTCAGGATAGATTAGTATGAGGAGATAGTAATTAGGGAGTAAGAAAGATTGAGCGCATCAGTAAGTAAGCACAAATAAATCATTAAAGTTCACTCACAGATCAATAGATTACATTTCAAAAGTAACAGAAATAAGGACAAGGTAACCAATCTTCATCTTTCATTACCTAAGTAATATTCAAATTCGTGGTAAATGTTCATCCCTAGTTCCACAGCTTTCAGTTTCATTAGCCACATCACTTCTCTTCGTTGCAGAACTAGTTGCCTATTTCCACCCCTTGGGTCACATTTCACATGATCAATTCCATGATAAGTAAACAAATGCTTTTCTTTCTCCTGGTAATTTCTGACCATATGGGAAGCAATGGGGTAACGCGTGTCCCCTGTCTTGAGAGCTCTAAAATGTTCAACTATCCTTTCTCTCAGTTTCCTGATAGTGCTCCCAACATAGATCTGCCCACAAGAGCAGGCTATAACGTAAACTACAAAGGTAGTATCACAGTTGATGAAACAATTTATACAATGCTCCCCAGTGTCATTGTAATTGAAAGTCTTAACTTTAGGTCTAGCCCATCTGCAAGCACTACACCTGCCGCATTTGTAAAACCCTTTTGAGGTTGCAGTTAGCCATTCAGGTTCAATTTTGTTCACACGGTAACTTGGACTAATACAGTTTGACAGTGTACGTCCTTTTCTAAAAGTCAATTCAGGTCTATCCCCAACAAAAGGAAAAATATCTTCATCCATACTCAATAGATGCCAATGTCTATTCTTAATGCTGTACAATTTCGCACCATCAGTACTGTAGCTTGTGATAAATCTAATTTTCATATCTTTGGTACTGGTCTCACTAGTTTTCTTACTAAGTGTATTAGCCCTCTTAAGTTTTCTTGCCCTTAATGCCGCATCCTCAACAGTTTTCTTCTGATAACCACGTTTGATAAACCTCATAGATAGATCTGTGAGATTAGACTCAAATTCAATGTCTCTAGAGCAATTACGTCTTGCCCTCACCATTTCACCATAGGGAATGGCTTTAATTTGACTATAAGGATGGCAACTATTAGCATGTAACACCGAATTACAGCTAGTAGGTTTTCAATACATACGTGTACACAGTTTCCCATCCTCAATGAAAAGTTCAATGTCCAAGAACATGATGCTGCGAGTATCATAGTGAGTGGTAAATTCCAGGTTATGCCTGTTATCGTTCAAGTAATCAAAAAAACCCTTAAGTTCATCAATTTTACCAGTCCAGATAAGCAGGCAATCATCAATGTAACGCCCCCAATAATGGATGTGTTGCATCCATTTAGTACCTGATGGGCCCCAGATCCTCTCCGCCTCGAACCACCCCATGAAGAGGTTCGCAAAAGACGGAGCAAATCTGGAACCCATCGCAGTCCCAAGGCGTTGTCTAAACCATGTACCATCAAATAGAAATACATTATTTTCCAGAACCATTTTCGTCATTGTGAGAATCATCTGATTATGATCATAAAACTCAGCTGCTCTGTTGCTAAGAAAGAAATCCAGTGCATGGATTCCTAACTCATGGTCTATATTCGTATATAGTGATACGACGTCTAACGTCACTAGTATCATCCTCTCATCCCATGTCAAATCACACATTAAGTTCAAGACATGCTTAGTATCTTCGATAAACAAAGGAAGATTTCTAACATATGTCTGTAAAAAAGTATCGACATATTGTGAGAGGCGCTCTGTTGGTCCTCCAATCCCTGAAATAATAGGTCTCCCTGGTGGTTGTGGTCTAGACTTATGAATTTTTGGTAAAGTGTACATACATGGTGCTTTGGGTGCCACAACCTGTAAATAAAGATACTCCTCATAATCCAAGCTTATGAATAATTCGGAACTTACGATACGTAAAGCCGATAAAGGCGGCAATGTGGTGGTTCTCAACACTGTTGATTACAAAGAGGAGGTTTACTCTCAGCTTAATAATGTTAAGTACTATGAGAAGTTACACATGTTAATCCAATGCAGACTCTTACCAAGGTTATTAATGATCAACTGAAGAGTTGGTATGACTTGACATTGTTGGATTATGAGAAGTATCTTTATTTACAGGTTGTGGCACCCAAAGCACCATGTATGTACACTTTACCAAAAGTCTAGAACACAACCACCAGGGAGACCTATTATTTCAGGGATTGGAGGACCAACAGAGCGCCTCTCACAATATGTCGATACTTTTTTACAGACATATGTTAGAAATCTTCCTTCGTTTATCGAAGATACTAAGCATGTCTTGAACTTAATGTGTGATTTGACATGGGATGAGAGGATGATACTAGTGACGTTAGACGTCGTATCACTATATACGAATATAGACCATGAGTTAGGAATCCATGCACTGGATTTCTTTCTTAGCAACAGAGCAGCTGATTTTATGATCATAATCAGATGATTCTCACAATGACGAAAATGGTTCTGGAAAATAATGTATTTCTATTTGATGGTACATGGTTTAGACAACGCCTTGGGACTGCGATGGGTTCCAGATTTGCTCCGTCTTTTGCGAACCTCTTCATGGGGTGGTTTGAGGTGGAGAGGGTCTGGGGCCCATCAGGTACTAAATGGATGCAACACATCCATTATTGGGGGCGTTACATTGATGATTGCCTGCTTATCTGGACTGGTACAATTGATGAACGTAAGGGTTTTTTT
Organism: Lissotriton vulgaris; assembly: GCF_964263255.1. Classification (NCBI taxonomy): domain Eukaryota; kingdom Metazoa; phylum Chordata; class Amphibia; order Caudata; family Salamandridae; genus Lissotriton; species Lissotriton vulgaris. The sequence goes on from NC_141688.1 coordinate 122,828,221, forward strand.
GATTACTTGAACGATAACAGGCATAACCTGGAATTTACCACTCACTATGATACTCGCAGCATCATGTTCTTGGACATTGAACTTTTCATTGAGGATGGGAAACTGTGTACACGTATGTATCGAAAACCTACTAGCTGTAATTCGGTGTTACATGCTAATAGTTGCCATCCTTATAATCAAATTAAAGCCATTCCCCATGGTGAAATGGTGAGGGCAAGACGTAATTGCTCTAGAGACATTGAATTTGAGTCTAATCTCACAGATCTATCTATGAGGTTTATCAAACGTGGTTATCAGAAGAAAACTGTTGAGGATGCGGTATTAAGGGCAAGAAAACTTAAGAGGGCTAATACACTTAGTAAGAAAACTAGTGAGACCAGTACCAAAGATATGAAAATTAGATTAATCACAATATACAGTACTGATAGTGCGAAATTGTACAGCATTATGAATAGACATTGGCATCTATTGAGTATGGATGAAAATATTTTTCCTTTTGTTGAGGATAGACCTGAATTGACTTTTAGAAAAGGTCGTACACTGTCAAACTGTATTAGTCCAAGTTACCCTGTGAACAAAATTGAACCTTATTGGCTAACTGCAACCTCAAAAGGGTTTTACAAACGCAGCAGGTGTAGTGCTTGCAGATGGGCTAGACCTAAAGTTAAGACTTTCAATTACAATGACACTGGGGAGCATTGTATACATTGTTTTATCAACTGTGATACTACCTTTGTAGTTTACGTTATAGCCTGCTCTTGTGGGCAGATCTATGTTGGGAGCACTATCAGGAAACTGAGAGAAAGGATAGTTGAACATTTTAGAGCTCTCAAGACAGGGGATACGCGTTACCCCATTGCTTCCCATATGGTCAGAAATTACCAGGAGAAAGAAAAGCATTTGTTTACTTATCATGGAATTGATCATGTGAAACGTGACCCAAAGGGTGGAAATAGGCAACTAGTTCTGCGACGAAGAGAAGTGATGTGGCTAATGAAACTGAAAGTTGTGGAACTAGGGATGAACATTGACCACGAATTTGAATATTACTTAGGTAATGAAAGATGAAGATTGGTTACCTTGTCCTTATTTCTGTTACCTTTGAAATGTAATCTATTGATCTGTGAGTGAACTTTAATGATTTATTTGTGCTTACTTACTGATGCGCTCAATCTTTCTTACTCCCTAATTACTATCTCCCCATACTAATCTATCCTGACCTTGGTCTTAAGTGCACGACTTTTACCCAGTAATGAGCCATTCTTATAAGGGAATATGGTTTATACTATTTGGTTTGATAGTTGTGTTATTTGTGGCGCATATATTACATATAGAAGATACGAATAGCTTTTACAAAGTGCATATTATTCTGTGCACATGTGTCTACGTATATACCTTAGTAACATTTATGCACACATGGAGGACATATTGTTTATTACCATTAGCTGGCATTGCTGCTTTCATTTTCAATGCAGTGAGTGTTTATTTACTATGTTAGTTTGGGTATTGTGATTCGAGGTTTAAGGTTTATACTATTATATTTAGCCATTACAAGATGGCGCCCGTTTATTTAATTTTTTGCGTAAATGACTGATGATGGTTCTCGGTAAATAGTAGCTACTCGTAATTTCAAATGCACATTATTACTTAAGTCTAGATATTAGTGAAGATACACGTATATACCTTAATGTCATTGTGCTAGCGTAGGAAAGATTAGCTCATGTTAACGCGGTGGTATGTTTCGAGACGTATGTACCATTCCAAGACGGCGCATGCGTTTGGCTACTATTTAAAGCCACTACAAGATGGCGCCCGCGTAGCACGCGGAATTACGGATGTACGATACGCTAGGAGACTGCAAAATACAAGGTGAATAGTAAGTTATACTTACGAGCTTATGGGCTTAAACACTCAATTATTTTATTTGGCAATATTAATTAGATGTAGAGAGCTTACGCTTTATTATATTTGGCAGGTATAATTTCAGTGAATGACGATTTACATTGTGGGACTAAGACTATTGGATGTTTAAAAGCGGCATACAGATAAGTAAGGGGATGACATAAATTGTGTGTTTTTGTTTTGTGTTTTTTTAAATATGTTTTTAAATATGTTTTGTTGCATCACCAGAGAATGGTGAAGTTACTTTTTGTTACGTTTGACTTGCAGTTGCTGCCTTACTTTATGAGAATTGAGGTTACTACCCGTTCCCCATACATGTGATGGTGATAGTATTAAGACGTGCTACAAGAGATTTGTATACCCTCGTGGGTGAGTTACTATGTTAGTTGTTTGCACCTTTACTTATCATTGAACCCTTGTGAATGGCTTGTGATTAGGGTACTTTGATTTTTCAGACAGATGATGATGCGTTTATACTGAGGCTTGATGAGTATTTAAGTTATTCATATTACTGGTATGTTTTTACTACGTTGCTAACTTACCTATTTACCTTACACTGGGTTTCATACTTTGGACTGCCTATCTGGCGAATTATTCTGTTACGCTTTGGTGATTCAATTTTTCACGCTTGGTATTTGGGACTTCTTTCAGTTTTTACGCTTTCTCTGTGTTACACAGTTCGGTAACTTTGAGAAGTAACTTTTAACCTATGTTAATGTTATAATTTTGTGGTTTTGCCATAAGTGTTGCTATTACAAACCTAAACTTAGGTTATTGTAATTACTTGCAGCCCTGAAGAAGTCTAATTGTCAAACAAAGACTAGACGAAACACGTGTTGGCTGTATTGCTGTTCAAGAATTTCCATTGAATTTGATGACTGAATAAAAGAAGAGATCTGAAGAAGCTTACTGATTTTGTGAATTTCAAAGTGGACTTGATTTTTGAGTGCTTGGTGAATTTAAGTACTGTTGCTAGCCATCCTTTGGCTATTATGAGAGTCTTGGTGACAGACTCTTGTTCACTTTGAGCACCTTCCTACATGTTGATTTGATTTACTTATACACGCTGTGCGCTCCATGTAAACTGTCACCTCTCCAGTTGAGTAGCAGACCTTGATGCACAACACGACCCATCCAGAGATGGTCCGTTTGTGCACCGCCCGCCCCTTCTACCCGGATCTGGCGTGTGCGATCTACGTAGAAGGAGATCGCACGTTTTGGGTCCAGATGGTGGAGCCTCTCTTCCTCCTTAGAAGGATGCAGAGGCGGATAGAAGGTGGGCAAGGTGATGGACTGCCCAAAGTGAAAGGCCGTAACAACTTTGGGCAGGAAAGAAGGACAAGTTTTTAAAACAACTTTGTCAGGATGGACAGAAAGGAAAGGAGGCTTAGAAGAAAGAGCCTGGAGCTCACTCACCCTCCTGGCAGAGGTGATGGCAACCAGGAATGCTGTCTCAAGAGTAAGAAGACGAAGAGAGCAATTGTGAAGTGGCTCGAAAGGAGCGCACATCAGAAATGTAAGAACAAGGTTCAAGTCCCACTGAGGCATCACGAAAGGAACATGTGCGTGATGTCCTTCAAGAACCTATTAACAATAGAGAACTTGAAAAGAGAAGGCTGATCAGGAAGCCTCAAGAAGGCAGAAATGGCAGAGAGGTAGCCCTTAGGAGTGCCCAGAGCAGAGCCCTGCTGGGAAAGAGAAAGAAGGAAGAGGAGAACCTCTGAAAGAGGGTCAGAGAGAGGATCCAGAGCCTTTGCTATGCACCATGCCACAAATTTGTTCCACCTGCAGGCGTCTACCGATTTTGTGGAGGGACGCCTGGCTGCCAGAATCACATCACAGACTTCAGGCAGCAAGTCAAATGGCCTCAACTGCCGCCGCGCAATCTCCACGCATGGAGGTGGAGGCTGGACAGGTTCGGGTGGAGGACCGTCCCCTGCTGCTGCGACAGAAGGTCCTCCTGAAGAGGCAGACGAATGGGCAGGTTCGATTGACATGCTGAGTAGCTCGGGATACCAGTATCTCCGTGCCCAGTCCGGAGCCACAAGAATGACTTATGCCCAGTCGCACCTGATCTTCTTCAGCACTCTGGGCAGAAGTGGTGTAGGCAGAAAGGCGTACAATAGACCGCAGCTCCACTCGCGTCGAAAAGAGTCTCAGAGCGAATGCCCCCTTGGAAACTGCGCGTTCTCTTCAGTGGTGAATAGATCTAACCAAGGCTCTCCCCACAGCGAAAGAGGCCTTGCGCCACGTCCGAGTTCAGACGTCATTCGTGATCCATCATGCACCGGCGGCTGAGTTCGTCCGCCCTGGCGTTCAGGGAACCTGCCAGGTGTTGAACCACCAGGGTGACGCCCTGGTGTTCCAGCCATGTCCAGAGGTGCAGAGCCTCCTGACAAAGGGTCCACGACCCCACCCTGCCCTATTTGTTGCAGTACCACATGGCGGTGGTGTTGTCTGTGAACATCTGCACTACACTTCCCCGGACAGAGGGAAGGAATGCTTTCAGTGCAAGCCAGAACGCCCGCAGCTCCAGAAGGTTGATGTGGAGCCGGAACTCCGCTGGAGACCAGAGGCCTCTGATCTCCCTCTCTCCCATGTGGCACCCCCAACCCAGGAGGGGCGCATCTGTCACCACTACGTGCTCTGGGTGGGGAAGGGAGAGAGATTTGCTGCTGACCCAATCGCGGTTCATAAGCCACCACAGCAACAGTTTCGCAGTGCCCTCCGAGATCCGGACGTAGTCGGACAGGTTGCCCTGATGCTGTGCCCACTGAAACTTTAGGTCCCACTGCAGAGCCCGCATCCGCCACCAGGCGTGATGCACCAGAAGGATGCAGGAGGCCATCAGCCCCAGGAGCCACAGCGTCATCCTAACCAAGACTCAGGATAAATGCTGAAAGATCGGAACAAGAGCCTGAATATCCCGGACCTGGTGTTCGGGAGGATAAAAGAGTCCAGAACTGCCCGCATGAAGAGGAGCTTCTGAGAAGGACACAGGCCTGACTTCGGCACGTTGACGGAGAACCCCAGCGAGTGCAGGAGGTCGGCCGTAGTCTGTAGGTGGGAGACGACTGTTTGGGGCGAGCCCGCCTTCAATAACCAATCGTCGAGATGGGGAAGACTGAAACCCCTATTCTGCGCAGATGAGCTGCGACCACTGCCATCACTTTCGTTAACGCCTGCGGGGCGCTGGTAAGGCCGAAGGGGAGGACGGTAAACTGAAAGTGCTCGTGGCTAACCGTGAACCGCAGGTATCGCCGGTGGGCCGACAGGACGCGGATGTGGAAATACGAGTCCTGCAAGTCCAACTCTACCATCCAGTCTTCTGGGTCCAGGGCAGCTAGGACCTGAGCCAAAGTCAGCATCTTGAACTTCTCTTTCCGAAGGAAGCCGTTGACGCTCCTTGGATCCAAGAGAGGGCCTAGGCCCTCTTTGTCCTTCTTGGGTACCAGAAAGTAGTGGGAATAGCAACCACGACATACTTCTGTTCCAGGAACGCGCACAACAGCCCCCTTGGCCAAGAGGGCCATAACTTCCTCCTGCAGAAGTTGCATGTGATCCCCCGACATGCGGTGGTACTGCGGTGGCATGGCTGGAGGGGTCGCCTCGAAGGGGAGGGAGTAGCCCCTTCGGACGATTTGCAGCACCCACCTGTCCAATGTGATGGAGCGCCAGTGGAGGAGGTGATGGCGAACCCTGCCCCCCACTGGCGTCGAATGGGCCTGAAAACTCGGACTAGAAGGATTTTGAGGCAGATGCTGCGGAGGTGAGTGTGGACTGGCCTTGCCTGTGTCCCCCAGCACCGCCACGGCGGTTAAAACATCCGGGACCGCGTTGAGGTGGGTTCTGCGGCCTGTGGCTAGCTGGACGTGAGGGGGTGCCCCTTCCTTGGCCACGAAAGGGACGAAAGGCGAAAGTCTGCTGGCGTTAGCCGAGGCCTAAGGACTTGGCCGTAGCCCTGGAGTCCTTAAAACGTTCCAGCGTGCTGTCCGCCTTGTCGCCAAACAGGCGAAGGCCATCAACGGGCATGTCCATAAAGGATGCTTGGACATCGCCCGAAAAGTTGGCGGACCTCAGCCAGGTGTGGCGGCGAACCGCCACCCTTGTTGCAATCGCCCTGCCTAACGAGTCCATGGTATCCAGTCCACACCGAATGGAATAACCTGCTGCGTCCCTTCCCTCCGCGAGGGCCTGGGTTAGCTTTGCCTGGATCTCCGCCGGGCACTGCGGCAGCACTTCGGCAACCATATCCCACAAAGAGTGAGAATAACGGCCCAAAAGGCAGGCCGTGTTGACCGACCGCAACCACAAACTCAGTGAGGAGAACAGCTTCTTACCGAACTGGTCGTACCTTTTGGATTCCCGATCCGGAGGGGCGGTCGGGAATGCGGTCTGGGAAGTAAAGGCCTGGATCACCAGGCTCTCAGGGGTGGGGTGAACGGACAGGAAACTGGGGTCGCCCAGAGCCGGGCGGTGGCGTCGGGCCACGTTCTGATCCAGAGGGAGGCCTGTGAAGGGCTTGGACCAGGTGCCCAACAGAACGTCAGTGAGGGCCTCGTTGAACGGCAGGAGAGGCTCCGAGGAGCTTGCCTGCGGTTTGAGTACCTCAGTGAGGAGGTTAGTCCTCACGGCCGCGACTGGGAGCTCAAGAGCCAAGGCCTTGGCTGCCCGAGTCAACACCACGCTGTACGAAGCCCCCTCCTCCGTAGCCACGGTAGAAGGGGAGACAAAACCAGTGTCCGGTGAAGTGTCCAGACAACTGGACTCCCCAAGTTTGTCCGTCCAGTCCTGACTCAACTGGCAATGCAGTGCCAGAGGGTCTCAGACCCCTCACAATCCCCCCCGTCCTCCACCTCCTGAAGGTCAGGAAAAAATTATGGAGCCGGAAGGGCTCACCTATCGGCGTCGAAGACGGCGCCGGTCCGACGCCGGATCTGGACCGTGGTGGGGATTGGGGACGACAACGCCAGAGGACGGCGCCGGGGTCGTCACCCTTGGTGACGACGCCGGCGGAGGGGTCTTAAGGTCGACCGGTGTCGACACGGATTCAGGCCTGGATCCTGAGGAGCCCTGCGGCGTCAGGACCGAAGTCGCCAGCGGCGCCAAAGCCGCCGGCCCGCTTGGGCTCCCAGACGGGTATTCAGGGCCCGGAGACAACTCGGCAGGACCAGACTGAGGGAAGCGCAACCTCATGGCCGTGAGTAAGGCGCTGATCTCCTCCGGCGTCGCGTTCAGCCCAGGGACCGGCGGGTGTGGAGCTGGACGCGGCGCTTGCGGCTCCAGCGGAGCTGCGTGGGCAGTGTCGCCCGAACCCCCGGCCGCGTCACGCGAGCATCAGGGGAGTCAGAAGAGCGATGTCGCTTCCTCAACCTCTTATGCCTCGACTTACCTGAAGACTTTGAACCAGACGAGTGTTGTCGACTCATCGAGCTGGGATGACTGTGGCCCCGCGACCGGTCCCTCGACCTCCTCCTGGACCGGGACCTCGAGCAGCACAGGGCCGACTGCCGGATCTCGAGTCGCTTATGGGACTGCCCCCGCCTAGCTTTCGACGTCAAGGCCCGGCAGTCGGGGCACGACTTGTCCTCATGGTCGGCCCGAGGCAATAAAGGGACCAACGGTGGGGGTCGGTAACCGATATCAGTCGGTTACAGTCGTCACAGGGCTTGAACCCCGGCATCCCTACCGGCACGGGAGTCGATAACTACTCCAGAAGATCCAAAATAGATCGAAAAAAGTTAGTCAATTCAATTCAATTCTTTTATTCGATTAACCGTTTTGTCAATCATAAAAAGTACATCATAATAAAACAATACATTATAAAATCACAATTGTTATTAATACATTTTAGGAATACAGTTTATGTTCATTTACAGCACTAGTACTGACAATCAAACAAAGTTCATTTCCAGAGTTTTACGGATGGCTATACAAGTTTTCAAAAACACAGCTAAATTCTTTGCCACATATTGCGAGTCAAGCTGTTGCAAGGCTAAAAACGCCGGGCGACAGGTCCTCAACCCCATTTGTCGTAACAAAGGTAAGACCCAGCGCCTGCGTGGTACTGCGTAGTAGTGGCAAAACAGTACCACGTGCATTGTTGTTTGGGGGGAGACCTTGTCGCATGGACATTTATCCAAATCGTGTGACCAGGTAGACATTTTAGGAAAGGTAACTAAACGGAAAAACAAATTAAACCGAAACCTCGTTAATAGGTACTTTTCATGGTTGGATATGTGATATGATAAATATGGTTGGGTGCCTGGGGACGTCAACCATCAGAATATGGGCATTGGATTGTTTAGATACTTCACTGGACATACGGAGTTCCCTTAGATGAGTAAGACAGTGTGCTTTCAGGGTTTTTCTACTCATCTAAGTAATGGCTGAAGGCTCGATGATGTACTGAGTAAAGTCAAGGTCTTTCAGGAAATTGATCACGAAAGACAGCCATGGGATGTTTTTCCAGGCCGACATCTCGAGACAATCTGAGATCAGGGCACGTGTAAGATGGCACTGGGGCTTTGTCCATATGCGGTGTCATAGTAGCATTGGTTGACACCTAACATAATCTGTTAGATATTCTATCCCAAGCTCTATATGGCATCCGAAAGAGGGGGCGCTCTGCGGGAGAGCCAGGAGATATTTTACAAAGCCATTTTGTATTTTTTGTAGTTCATCTGTTTTTACGTAGCCCCAGACCCCGGCTCCGTACGTGGCAATGCTCAGGCATTTTGCTTGATGGATTTTAAGCAATACTGGGGGAGATGGTTTGCCCATTTTTCTGGAAAAGGAAACGAGGGCGGAAGTTGCACGTAGGTAGAGCAATCTTCTATTTACCATCGCCCTTTTCCATGATAATTTATCGTCTACGAGGATACCCAAGTAGGGGTATTCCGTGACGCGTTCCAGTTTTGATTGGTGTATGCAAAGATGTTTCGAGCTTTTTACCTTGGGGGCTGATTGCATGACAAAGGTCTTGGTCTTATTGACCTTTAGCCCAAGTGAGAGCATAAAAGTGCAATATTTATCTAGCTGTTTCTGAAGTTGCACTAGGGTCCTAGCAAATATTACGGAGTCGTCCGCGTAGAGGAGTGCTGGTATCGAGCGCTTATTGATGGTGGGTAGATCCCGGCTCCCCTCCAGCATGGCCGCTTCCAAGCCGTTGGTATATAAATTAAATAAAAAGGGGGCGAGGACGCAGCCTTGTCTTACTCCACGGTTTATTGGAAAAGATGGGGTCAACTCACCGCCTGTGCCAAATCTTACGCGAGCCGATGCGCCAGTATAGAGCTCCCGCAGAAATTTGAGAAGAGGTGGGTCAACACCCAACTTGTCCAAGATGGACCAGAGCTTGGCATGGATTACACAATCAAACGCCGCACTGAGGTCGACGTAGACCATGAAAAGGTTTCCCCGTTTAACTCCAGCATATTTTCCTATTAGAAGTGTTAGATTTAGTGCTTGTTCAACAGTGCCCAGTCCCTCCCGGAAACCGTACTGGAGGTCTGTTAAGATGTTTTTTTCTGTCGCCCAGTCCTGGAGGCGGTCCAAGATTAAGCGGCCCGCCACTTTACCCAGTGAATCCAGGAGGGATATGGGCCTTTAGCACGTAGGGTTGTTTCTCTCGCCTTTTTTAAAGATTGGGAGCAATATGGAGGAAGACCAAGAGGCCAAAAGTCCTTCTTTTAATACAGCAGCGATTAGCTGGGTGATTATAGGCGACCACAACTCGATGTTAAAAAGAAATATATCTAGTGGTGCACCATCAGGGCCAGGGGCTTTTCCGGCTTTTGAAGAAGATAGTGCGCTTATAACTTCATCAAGAGAGAAGTTAAGGTCAATAGGATATTCCCCTTTCTCAGTGGGCCCGGGTACAAAATTTGGTTGAGCAACACTTTCTGCGATGGGGTCACTAAAGATTTTTGAAAAGTGGGACACCCACTCGTCCGCAGACACAGCTACATCCAAATATTGATGAGAGCTACCCTCGCTCAGGAAGGGAGATTTTACCGTTTGCCAGAATAGAATACTGTCTTTTCTATTACAACTCTCGTGTAATTGGGCCCATAAGTCGTTCTTATGGTCTCTCCTACAGTTATGCTGAGCCTGCTTATATTCCTGTCTTAGTTTAGCTATTTTTACTCGGTCCCTTATTGGATTATGTAGCTCTTTTTTTAAGGCGTTTAAAGCTTTTCTACAAGCCGTATTGAACCAGCCTGGCTCCTTGCAGCGGTCCTGCTTGCGAGTTCGAAAGAGGGCCTTCTGGATTACTTTCAGAATTTCCCCAAAACTGGTGATAATTTGCGCTGGGGAGGATGTCTCATTTAAGCATGTATTAATCCAAGGGAGTGCGTTTGAGATCACAGTGGTTGATGTTTCAACTGGTTCGATTCTTGACCATTTCACACAGTACCCATTATTTTTGGCCATGGACAATGTTTCTTGGGCCAGAAGGCTTTTCTTGAAAGGTTGAGGCGCACTCAAAGTTAGAGATAGTACTATTGTGTTGGGGAAGTGGTCTCCTGAGATTTCAGATCCTGTACTAAACTGTGAAACAGTACCCTTTAATGAATAAGAACATAATATAAAATCTATGGTGCTAAAACAACCCCTTCCGTGAAAAGTGGGATTAAATTCCACGGGGGGGTCAGTAAGTTCATTAGCAAAAGTCAATTCCAATGACATTAGACTACCATTAAAAGAATCTCCTACAGAGGAGTGAGTAAAATGGGTCATAGGGCAATCGTTTTCATCTAGGAGGCCACATTCAGAATTCATATAGTGGGAACACAATTGTGCATTGAAATCCCCTCCCCAGATTACATTACATGTAGTTGACGCAAACCTTGCACGTAGATCGCCTACATAAAGTGAAATTTCGGAAACAATTTTAACACATTCTACAGGTAAAAGGTTATTATAAAAATTAATAAAACAATATGAAATACCATTTTTAAAAGTAATCAAAAGAATCTGGTAATACAAAGAAGTACACTGCAGGGAAATGTTCTTAACTTCAAGCTTATTGGATACATATACCGCAAGACCCCCCTTTGGTCTGCCGTGTATTGAGGGACTAGCGGGAGAGTGGAATGTTACGTAACCTTGAATGTGCAGTGGATCAGTTATCCATGTCTCTTGAAAGCACATTATCGTGTGAGAGGTAGCAAAAGCCAACCATGATGCCGATAGCATCCTGGCTCGCAGACCAGCTACGTTCCAGAATAATATCGGCAGTGAGGTGGTCGCTGGTGGTCCGTTGGCAGTTGCTACCAGTCCATTATGGGGTTGTTTGCCTTGTGTTGAAGTCGTCTCGGTGCTGGGAGATCGGGGCAGACTTTCATGATGATTAACACACAGGTTGTTGGAATGAAGGTAAGGCTGAGAACCAACATGTTGGGCGGTACGAACATCCTCTGAAACAGTTAACTTGGCTGGTGATGATGGGGACGTAGGTATGGGCGACGGTTTTTGAATGACAGAGGAAATTACTGGCGTCAAGAGTAGGGGCTCTAAAGTGGAGGGGTTACCAACGGCCAGGACTTTGGCTGTTGGTGGTCAGTCCACCATCTCCAAACAGTCAAACCTGTTAGACGTGGGGACTCCTCTCCAATCCAAAGAAGGCATGGTGTTTCTGCCTCCTTGTCCCTGCCAGTTTATCCAATCCGTGTTTCTATGTCGGTTCCCTACCTGAGTCCAGTTCCACGGGGGGGCCGGTGGAAGGAGGTTGGCTGGGGGGTAGAAGAAAGCTAACCTTTTCGTGCCAATTCCTTCCGAGGAGGTTTGGGCGCCCCATGGGCAGATATATTCTATGATTTGGGGGTCTTCAAAAGTTATTTTGACGCAATCACCTGGGATGTTTTTTTTTCTCTTTCCCTACCCAGGGAACTCTACGGACTGAGACAATGCCATTGTTGACAAATGGGGGAAGTGGTCGATTCAATGACAACCAATGGAGGACCTTATTTTTTAAGGACCAACCGGGTTCTTCAGAGTTGACATGCAACGCTGGAACCCCGGTCATGATAGCTACATACGGTGTAGCTTCTGGAGGGAGATGAGCTGAGCGAGGGACATTGCGCCTTGTATTATAGGCCGCATTTTTATTGACTGATGTTTTAGCTGCGGGGCGTGCAGGTGGTGGACCGGAAGAAGTGGCCTTTTGTACAGGAGGGTCGGGCACAGAAGGAATAACAGGTTGTTTTGTGGCTGAATTTGATGAGGTTTGCTGAGGGTTGAGGCTGGTTATGGAGGCAGATTTTTGGTGGACCACCGCTGTGGTGGTCACCACTTTAGGAAGTTGTAAAGTTTGTTTGGGGAGAGTGGCCCCTGATTTTACCGGTTTTGGAATGGGTATTGAATTAGGTTGCCGAGTCACTGGAGCTGCAGGCTTGGTGGTCGTAGTGTTAGTTTTTAATTCAGTTGTCAATGTGGCTAATGATTTCTCGATCTTAGATAGAACCAATTTAATGGGGTTAAGATGAAATTTAATTAGAGCCTCTATGGAGGCTAAAATAGGCATATCTTGCGGCAAAGAGGTTCGCCCTTTGCCTGTAGTACCTTCCGGAACGATGCTACGATTGTCAGATGAAAGATCAATTGTTTCTGGCAGTGTTAAGATGTTAGGCTGATTTGAAATTTCCGGTAGTGGTAAAGGGTGGGTTGATAAATGTGGATCATCATTAAATTGGGGCTGAAGAACCTGTTGCAAGTCAGTGGGGTTCGGGGTAGGGTGGTTATCTTTTTTTTTCTTTCTGTTTTTCGGGATTGAACCTTCCCGTTGACCCCTGGTGTTCGGGGATAGAGGATTCACCTCCAAGTTGGAAAAAAGAATAGGAGTTCTCTCAAGTGATCTTGAGGGGTGAGGCGCAGAAAGCTGGGATGTTTGTGTTACAGAAAGGTCAATAGATACTGATAAATCCACCGTCCCTGGTACTGACGGAGTTTCGTATTGAGAGTCAGGCACCAAGGGACGTTGTGGTGTTATGGCAGAGGCCAGTAAGCCCAATGAAGAGCGCCTGGCCATAGCGAGATCTTGTGATACCCTTCTCTCTAATAATAGCTCACCTTGGTTAATAGCGTCATGAGCTTTTGCAATGAATTGATCTATGGGACCTATGATCTGGGCAGCGTGCGCAGCTTTACTGTTTCGGGTGATTCTGGGAGACATGCTTAAACGATGCAGTAAAAACAGATGCACAACCAGAAACAATAAAGTGAGATTCAAAAGTCCTGGGTATACAGTAACAGATATGGAAAAATGTTAGTGGGGTGGCCCAGTCCAGTCTTACCCGGTCTAGAACGGGCTAAAACGGGCCCGCCCTTGGCCCGGGCTTCGCCCGGCTGCACCCGCGCGCGTCCCGCGACGCTGGGGAAGTGCCGGCGTTAAATGCGCCTCCGGGCGCCAAAGATCGCGTGTCGGTGGGCGTGGCTAACACGCCAGGGATTCTGGGGGCTGTGGTCCTCCCACTCCGCGGCCGCTGGTGAGTGGCGTGGTATGCGGCGGCGGCGAGGTCCAAACAGCAGCGCCCTTGGTCAGCAGGCAAGCAGTCTCTGTGTCTCCGCGTTATCAGACGCCTCCAGGCAATCTGCGGTGCAAAAGGTATTTCCCCCGCTCTGCCGGGGAAGTGCTGGCGTTAAATGCGCCTCCGGGCGCCAAAGATCGCGTGTCGGTGGGCGTGGCTAACACGCCAGGGATTCTGGGGGCTGTGGTCCTCCCACTCCGCGGCCGCTGGTGAGTGGCGTGGTATGCGGCGGCGGCGAGGTCCAAACAGCAGCGCCCTTGGTCAGCAGGCAAGCAGTCTCTGTGTCTCCGCGTTATCAGACGCCTCCAGGCAATCTGCGGTGCAAAAGGTATTTCCCCCCAAGAAGTGACTAAGGAGTACTGCTCTTCCCGGATCTGCGCTTGCTGGTGCGGAAAAAAGAAGAACTGACGTCAGCGCACTAGGGCGGCTTCCAAGTACTCCGACTACGCCATCCTGGCGACCACGACGCCGACGACGGATGCGGAGCCGCAGACGACGCCTACCGACGCGCAGGGGTACTGCTAAGCAAAACTTTCCGGAACCAGTCTGACGCCTGGGGATATTCTAAGGTAAGGAATCTAACACTAACCTGTTTCTTTCAGATATTGTGTGATGGCCCGAGTGAGAGGAAGGAAATAGGCTCCTTGAGTGCTTTTAAGATCTAAAAAAAAAGCATTAACTTGTGGTCAGTTGGTCCCTGAAGCCACCATGTACTGGTGCCACTGCACCTGCAACATACATGGACAGTACTCTCAAGGAAATGTGGATACAAAGGGCGGGACAGGAGAGGAGTCATAGAAGGTCAGTATTGGTGGTGGTTGTTGTTTCAGAAAAAAACATGTCCTCATAGTTTTCAGGTGAGAATACCCGCAGCCACTACATAGTTAGTAAAAAAGTGCACATCATGGCCAGCGGTGTCATTGGCTGCTATTTAGAACAGGCTGGAAGGGCATGAAGGATGGAGTGTAATTGGTACAGAGCAGAATTCCACAAGTATCCAGGATGTCGGGCAGCCTCGGATAGATGAGACGATGTAAGAAGAGGCAATAGCGGCAAAAGGGGTAAAAGGACATGAAGGGGGCAGTGGAGCTTTAAAGGGGAACAGAACGAGAGAGGCACATATGGGAGCTTAGAAAACAACGAGTGGGTGTCAAATTGTTAACAAGAAGCAGGGCGCCAAAAATCAGTACTTGTGTGGCTCGTTATGAAAATCACTTGGGAGAGAGACAACTGTCCCAGAACAACTGCACCTGCTGCACTAACACAAGCTATGACTCTGGAAATGTGTGGGTAAAGGCTAGGGATGGGAGAGATCTATGTAGAAATAAAGCAATAGCCTGAGATGAATGGGTTTGGGTAGGTAGGGAGAGTACTCTGCACCGCACCTACTGCACAAATGTAAGGTTAGCTAGTAAGTGCAGTGTCGGACAAGGGGATGAAGGGGTGTGTGTAGGGGTGGCTGGGCAGAGTAGTGGCGATGTCACTAAAGTGCTGGCATCGTACTTAGTTGTTAACAGCGGAGCCAAGTACACAATGTGTGGAATTGCACAGAGGGATGGACAGTGTACAATGCCTCCAATGCCAGGAAAGAAACCGGTTTCTTGGCTCCTGTTTAAAATATAAAATAAAGCAACAGTCTGTGTTCAATATGTCCCTGATTACTTGATGTCTTAGTGCCACTGTACAAGCTGCATGAATAGAAAGTACTTCCCGGGAGCTGCGGGTAGAAAGGCTACAGACAGGAGACCGAGGGGCGTGTGGAGGTGGCTCTTAAAGGTGTAATGATGGGGAGTATTTCTTGTTAAAGTAGCACATATATGTGTAATTTATCTATTAAAACTAAAGCAGGCACAACATACTTTAAAAATCAGGGATGACGTCGCTGCTGCAAACTCCTGTGATACTGAGCAAGACACTTATCTCTCCGGGTCTTAAAAAAAAGAAAAATCTCATCTGCTTGTTACATGATGTGCTATTTAAGGATTGTGTTACAGCCTCATAAATGGAGCATAGGTGGGGCACGAGTAGGCTCCATGTGGAGACTGAAGTCAGCTGAAAGCAAAGTAAACACAGAGCGCTCTGGAAGAGACAGCTTAACTATTGACCTCGGTCTTTGAATGAACAGCAAATGTGATGAGATCAGAACAAGTTGTATAGGCCTGTCTACAGAAAGATAGCTCTCGGAAGGATACTGGTAAATAAGATTTAATTTTGACATGGGAAGGACAAAGTGAACCTAGAGAGCTTAAGCCAGAAAATGGAAAGCAATAAAATGTGAGTTACAAACTACACAGCCAATGGTCAGCAACGGGAAGAATGCATTTTCAGGTCAACTTTCTGAAACTCCCCAAGATATCTTTCGTATACCACACAATTGAGTTGTCGGATTGGCTGCGAACTAAAAATGGCAGTCATAAAAGAACCAACCATTACTCCACAAGTAGCAAGTGTCACACAAATCTGGGACCCTTTATGTTAAGACACTTCTACTTATGCCAACTCAATGAAGAAAGGAATTTCATGTGAGAGAGAACATCTTCCTAAGCAGACCTTCTATTATAATAGCATATGTTTGCCGTGGCATCATAAGTGTGCCACTCGATTCCAAAGGAAATATTTTCTCTCAACTGCGCCAAACATAAAAAGTCCCAGAAATTTCTCCCACCATTTCTCGGCATACAACAAAACACACTGGCAGAATAAAGTTAATAAGGTACATGTCGTGCAATGAACACAGCCCATTTACAAACAAGGCAGATTGTTTTCAATTAAATATAGGCAACACGTTTTTTTTTAATAATAGACCAAAAACACGAGTGTGAGTAAAAGTTGACCCACATGCTGAGGGGCGACTGAATGTGGTGCTTCCAACAATTTGAATAATGGCACATGGAACTCCCTGGTTCGCCAGCACTGCAAAACAAGGTTTAAGTTATGCCCCAGATCCTTTATGATATTATTAAGGGGGGGTGTTAGACGGACCGGGAGGGTCGGCCGAGGATAAGGGGAGCGGTCTCCAGGGAGAGCCGACTCCAGTGACCGTACAGACAAGTAACTTCCCCCCCACAGACGGACACCACACAAGGGTAAGGTTCAACGAGATTTTATAGGCGATTCTTAAAGTACGATAAAATGGTACAAGGAGGTCTGGACTCAGGGGTCCCCTCGATTCTGGTCTCTGGTTTGGGGAAAGGGTAGCGGGACAGTCTTGGTTACCAAAAGATGGAAATAGCTCTCAATCCTCGAGCTCGGCGTTCTAGATGATCGGGCCGCGGCGGAGCCAGCAGGTCCCGAGATGGACGAAGGAAGCGACGGTCCGCGGCGGAGCCAGCAGGTCCTGATGAAGATGATGGTTGCAAACGGTCCGCGGCCACGCCAGCAGGTCCCGACGACGATGAAGGATTACGAAGGTTACGAAGGTTGCGGCAGCACCAGCAGGCAGGGCGATGGTGCACAAGGCAGAGCTACGGCAGCGCCAGTAGTCCGTCAAGGATGAGTTCTTCTTTACGTCTCTCGACTCCAAGATACAACTGCCTTCCTGCTCTGGAGCTGCCCCAGTTATAGGGCTGGTGTTCTTTGATGTCCAGACCCTCGCACTTGGAGGTCGGGAGGTCCGGGATGGGGGAGTCCAGACACCCAGCAGGGGGGTGGGGCCAGCGCCCGGGGAGGCGATGGGCGAGCGGCACTTGGCGGGGAGAGCCATCGACACCTCTTTCTCCCATTGACTTGCCAAGTAGCCCGCTCACCTCCTGGGTGGATGGTGGTGCCGGGATGTCTGAGGCCTGGCCAGGCCCAGGGTTGAGGTCGATCGGGGGCCAGGCGGCCTCGTGGTGGAGTGTCCAAGATGGCGCCCAGGATGGGCGCGCGGGCCAGCCGTGGATCGGGTCCACGAGGTCGATATGTTCGAAGGCAGGGGTCCCTGAGGGCACGGAGGACGTGCAATGGTGGTGTGTGGTACCTGTGTGACCGGGCTCGGGCAGGGTTGGGCCGGGGGAGAGCGGTCCTTCATGTGGCATGTCTAATATGCGTCCCCCCCAGCTGAAGGCGGGGAGAGTTACCCATCCTCTTGGGGACTCTCCTCGTCGAGGCGGAAGAACCGGGACAGGCCATCTGCGTTGGCGTGATCCGGCCCAGGCCGGTGTTCAACTGTGAAGTCCATCCCTTGTAGGGAGATGGACCAACGTAGTAACTTCGGGTTTTCCCCCCGCATCTGCATCAGCCACTGCAGGGGTCGGTGATCGGTCTGCACCCGAAAGTGTGTGCCAAAGAGGTAGGGCCGGAGCTTCTTGAGGGCCCATACCACAGCGAAGGCCTCCCTCTCTATGGTGCTCCAGCGTTGTTCCCGTGGTAGGAGGCGCCTGCTGATGAAGGCCACTGGCTGATCAAGGCCTTCGGTGTTCACTTGAGACAGGACTGCCCCAATGCCATGGTCGGAGGCATCCGTCTGGACGACGAACTCCCGGTTGTAGTCGGGGGCCTGGAGCACCGGGGCGGAACACATGGCGGCTTTCAATTGTTCGAATGCTGTTTGGCACTCCGGGGTCCAGTTGACTTTTTTGGGTTGATTTTTTGACGTGAGTTCTGTGAGGGGCCCCACGATAGTACCATAGTCTTTCACGAACCTTCGGTAATAGCCCGTGAGGCCCAGGAAGGCTCGTACCTCGGTCTGGGTGATGGGTGGCTGCCAGGACTGGATGGCGGCAATTTTGAGCTGCAGAGGGGCCACCAGGCCGCTTCCCACCTGGTGCCCGAGGTAGGTCACGGATTCTTGCCCAATTTGACATTTGCTGGCCTTGATCGTGAGGCCAGCTCGCTGAAGGGCTTGTAGCACTGCTCGGAGGTGGTGGAGGTGCTCGGACCAATGGTGGCTGTATACAGCGATGTCGTCTAGGTAGGCGGCACTGAACCCTTCGAGTCCTGCCAGGACCTGATTGACGAGCCGCTGAAATGTTGCTGGGGCATTTTTCATGCCGAAGGGCATGACCTTGAAATGGTAATGCCCATCGGGGGTGGAAAAGGCAGAACGTTCTTGGGCCCGGGGTGTGAGGCCGATTTGCCAGTAGCCCGCCGTCAGGTCGAAAATGCTGAGGTAGCGGGCAGCTCCCATGCGGTCGATTAGTTCATCCGCCCGGGGGATGGGATGTGCGTCTGTTCTGGTGACCGCATTCAAGCCCCGGTAGTCGATGCAGAACCGGAGTTCCGGTGGGGTGCCAGGGGCGGCCGCTTTGGGGACCAGTACTACAGGACTGGCCCAGGGGCTGTCTGAGGGCTCGATGACCCCGAGTGTGAGCATTTTGGCTACCTCTTCCTGGATGCAGGCCCGTACCCGATCTGGCACGCGGTAGGCCCGGTGGCGGATAGGGGGGTTGTCCCCCGTGTCCACATCGTGCACACACCAGGAAGTGACCCCTGGGGTGAGGGAGAACAGGTTGGCGAACTGTGACAGGAGGACTCGACACTCCTGGTGTTGCTCTCGGGTGAGGGCCTCCGAGAGTCGGACCCCATCCACGGAGCCGTCTTTCTCCTGAGTCCGTAGGAGGTCAGGGAGGGGCTCGGAGTCTTCTTCAACCCCATTGTCGGTGGCCATCAGGAGGCCGAGTTCGGAGCGCACAAAGTGGGGTTTCAGTCTGTTAGCGTGGAGGACCCGGAGGGGGTTCCGGGAAGATTCCATGTCGATGAGATAGGTGGCAGGACCCTTGCGCTCGACTACTTTGAAGGGCCCCGTCCACTTGTCTTGCAGGGCGCAGGGTTCGGTGGGGGACATCACCCATACCTGTTGCCCAGGTTCAAATTCGATGGAGGAGGCATTCCGGTCATACCACTTTTTCATGTCCTCTTGACTGGCCTCTAGGTTGGCTTTTGCCAGCTCTCTGAACCGCCGGGTCTGGTTGCGGAGTGTTAGGAGGTACCGGAAGACATCTGGTGGGTTCTTTAGAGGGGGCATCTCCCAGCCCTCTTTGACTAGGCTGAGCGGCCCCCGCACTGGATGTCCATATAGCAGTTCAAACGGGCTGAAGCCCAGGGACTTCTGGGGAACCTCTCGATATGCGAAGAGGAGGCACGGCAGCAGTACATCCCACTGGCGACGGAGGGGTTCTTCCAACCCCCCGATCATCCCTTTGAGCGTGCGGTTGAACCGCTCAACGAGTCCGTTTCCTTGAGGGTGATAGGGGGTCGTGAATCGGTAGGTAACCCCGCACTGTTGCCAGAGGGACTTCATATATTTAGAAATAAAGTTCGTGCCTCTGTCGCTGACGACTTCTCGGGGGAAGCCCACACGGGAGAAGATCCCCATTAGAGCCCGGCCGACTACCGGGGCTGTCACAGTTCGCAGGGGAACAGCCTCGGGGTAGCGGGTGGCGTGGTCCACTAGCACCAGGATGAACCGATGACCTTGTTTTGTGCGCGGGTCCAGGGGCCCCACGATGTCTATCCCGACCCTCTCGAACGGGGTGGTGACCACGGGAAAAGGTTGCAGGGGGGCTTTTAGTTTGCGGCCGCTCTTTCCACTGGCTTGGCACGTGGGGCAAGATCGGCAATGCTGGTGTACATCGTTCCTCATTTTGGGCCAGAAGAAGTGGGTCACCAGACGACTGTAGGTTTTATCTTGACCCAGGTGTCCCGCCAGGGGGACATTGTGGGCCAGGTTTAGCAGAAAGTCTCTAAAACGGAGGGGCACCACCAGTACTCGGCTGGCCCCCAGCTCCGCGATTCTTTGCTCACTGTACAGCAGGTCATTGTCCCAGTAGACCCAGTGAGTGCCGGAGGTATCCCCTGCGCCTTGGGCGAGCGCTTGCTGGCGGAGTCCCTCGAGGGAGGGACAGGTCTTCTGTTCATGGCGAAATTGTTCTTGCGTGGGCCCCCCCTCTTGAGGCCACTGGTCGAGGTTAGTGAGTTCTGGAGGTTGAGCTTGTTCTGGGGGGACGTCACGGTCGGTGGTTTCGGCTGGGGCGACCGGAGGCGGTGGCGCTGGCCATTCGGGTTCCTCTGGGCGGGGGCTGGCACGGGCGGCCATGGACCGGGTGGTGACGCACGCCCAGTCCGGGACGCCTAACATCCCCAGGTGTTCTCTTCGTTCTACGGCGGCCCACGGGGAGCTTTCAAGGTCATTCCCCAGGAGGCAGTCTACGGGGGCATCGTCTCGGACCGTGACTTTCAACATGCCGGAGACCCCCCCCCATTCGAAAGGGACGCAGGCCATCCGACACAGACTTTCCGAGTTATCGGCTGAACGTACAGGGCAGAGAATGTTCGGTAGATACTGTTCCGGGGTCACCAGGTGACAGCGGACGGCTGTTACACTGGCCCCAGTGTCACGAAGGGCTTCAGCCCGGCGTCCATTGATGCTCACCCATTGGCTGTACTTCTGGGTGTTAGCGGGTAGGGGGACCCGCGGGACCATGTCTTTCCCCCCTAAGCAGGCTAGAGCCATGGCGGCTGGCTCCCATTCCTGATGCTCTTGCTCATATTCTTCTTGCTCCTCGGAGATCTGTTCTTCCCCCAGGGCAGCAGCAGCCACCTGGCGGGGTCTTGGGCTCTGGTACTGTGGGCAATTTGGATCGTTGGCATAGTGGCCGACTCGTTGGCATCGATGGCACGTAACATTGGCTCGGTATCCCGGTCGCGCTGGGGCGCTGCCCCGGTTGGCCGGGGGGGTGGTGCTGACCGCGGGGGCGACCGGAGCGTTGTCTCTTCCGCGTCCTTGGCCTCCTCCTCCTCCTCGGGGACGGTGCTGACCATTGTTGTTCCGGTTCTGTTCGTAGGACCCATTCCGGCCCACTCTGGTGATTTCCCATCGGTCAGCTTCGGCTGCGAGCTGCCGGGGATCGGTTAACTTGCTGTCGAGGAGGTGCTGGCGGAGTTCAATAAAGCAATTGTTCGATAGGTGCTCCCATACCATGAGATTGAACAGTTGTTCGTAGGTTGTAACCTTGCTTCCTTTGATCCAGCCCTCGAAGGCTCGGCTAAAGTAGGTTACATAGTCCACCCAAGTTGTACCCGGGATGCGGGTGCAGTCTCGGAACCTCTGACGGTACATTTCGGGTGTGAGGCCATAGCGGGTGAGGAGGGCAGCTTTCATATGGTCATAGGAGGTCATCTGGTGGTCCGGGAGCTGTAGCAGGGTGTCGCGGCCCTCATTGAGGAATCTCCCCCATAGGCCGGCTCCCCAGTCGTTTCTATCGATCCGGTGTGCAGTCATAGCGATTTCGTAGGCTTTAAACCATTGCTGGATGTCGTCCTCTCGGAAGTATTCTCGAACGACGTCCTTGGGGATGTGTACCTTTTTCTCCGTTGTCCCTGGGGTGTGGGGTTGCTCGAACACCCCTATTTCTTTATTCTGCTTGCGTAAATCAATCTCAGCTAGTCGTTGCTCGTGTTCATATGCCAGTTTCTTTTCCTCGAGCTCCCTTTGTCTCTGTTTCTCCTCTCTTTCTTCTCGGAGACGCAGGTGCTCTAAGTTTATTTTCTGTTCGGCCAACTTAAGTTCAACGTCCATTTTGAGCCGAGCCATTTCTAGCTCGTGTAGTCGGGTTCTTTCTCGTTCCTGGATCTCGTCTTGCGAGAGACCCGTTCTTTGCTCTTCAGGAGCCATGGTGGTTTTTCCTGCGATGCTTCGATCGGGGGTTCCGGCGACCCCGGTCTCTGCCCAAGACTCTAGGGCATGCTTGAAATAGTCTTTGGTACTTAGTCCGGTGGTAGCGATACCTAGTTCGATGCAGAATTGTTTTAGTTCACGATGGTTGTACTCGTCCAATTTCTCCATCTGGAATTTCTCGGTGGATCCGCTTTCTTTAGTTGTCATCTTGATTTCGTCGTGGGGTGAGCTACTGTCTGTACGATTATGCGGTGATTCGGATCCCACCGCTGCCACCAATGTTAGACGGACCGGGAGGGTCGGCCGAGGATAAGGGGAGCGGTCTCCAGGGAGAGCCGACTCCAGTGACCGTACAGACAAGTAACTTCCCCCCCACAGACGGACACCACACAAGGGTAAGGTTCAACGAGATTTTATAGGCGATTCTTAAAGTACGATAAAATGGTACAAGGAGGTCTGGACTCAGGGGTCCCCTCGATTCTGGTCTCTGGTTTGGGGAAAGGGTAGCGGGACAGTCTTGGTTACCAAAAGATGGAAATAGCTCTCAATCCTCGAGCTCGGCGTTCTAGATGATCGGGCCGCGGCGGAGCCAGCAGGTCCCGAGATGGACGAAGGAAGCGACGGTCCGCGGCGGAGCCAGCAGGTCCCGATGAAGATGATGGTTGCAAACGGTCCGCGGCCACGCCAGCAGGTCCCGACGACGATGAAGGATTACGAAGGTTACGAAGGTTGCGGCAGCACCAGCAGGCAGGGCGATGGTGCACAAGGCAGAGCTACGGCAGCGCCAGTAGTCCGTCAAGGATGAGTTCTTCTTTACGTCTCTCGACTCCAAGATACAACTGCCTTCCTGCTCTGGAGCTGCCCCAGTTATAGGGCTGGTGTTCTTTGATGTCCGGACCCTCGCACTTGGAGGTCGGGAGGTCCGGGATGGGGGAGTCCAGACACCCAGCAGGGGGGTGGGGCCAGCGCCCGGGGAGGCGATGGGCGAGCGGCACTTGGCGGGGAGAGCCATCGACACCTCTTTCTCCCATTGACTTGCCAAGTAGCCCGCTCACCTCCTGGGTGGATGGTGGTGCCGGGATGTCTGAGGCCTGGCCAGGCCCAGGGTTGAGGTCGATCGGGGGCCAGGCGGCCTCGTGGTGGAGTGTCCAAGATGGCGCCCAGGATGGGCGCGCGGGCCAGCCGTGGATCGGGTCCACGAGGTCGATATGTTCGAAGGCAGGGGTCCCTGAGGGGACGGAGGACGTGCAATGGTGGTGTGTGGTACCTGTGTGACCGGGCTCGGGCCGGGTTGGGCCGGGGGAGGGCGGCCCTTCATGTGGCCTGTCCAACAGGGGGGGATTACTAAGTGCTTTTTAAAGGGGCTGTTGGCCAACCACGATGCGGAAGGTTTCATGTTAAAGGAAAAAGGAGGTAAACATGCTGCAGTAACACTACTGCACACTACCTAAAAGTCGTGGTCACCCAAACAATGCTAAAGGCAATGTTTAAAGGGACACGTTTTGACATAGCTCATGCTCTGCTAACCATACAAAGCTCTTAATACAGCCAAGATGGACAATGACTAGATATAAATGTTGAAAACATGTAAGATGGAAGTACTTAATACTTTAGAAAGAAGAGGTGTAACCATCCGTCAATTACTAGTGCGCATTGTTAAAAGTCAGTGCTGAGTTGATACGTGTACACTTAATACCTTAAGCTGAATCTTTTTCTGCAACTCCTCCATTGCTTCTTGCTGAGCTGCAGTGAGTGCAGCCAGTCTTTCTTCTCGATCCCTGAAAAAAGACAAAATAGACCATTGATCTAATCAAGGAAAAACAATAATTCCCAGACCCAAAATGATACAGTCTAGCGTCAAGGCAGTGCAATAAATCCAACACATCAAACATGAAGATTGCTAGTGACCAATAGTAAGAATATGACATATAAAAAGAGTCTTCCTTTACTGAGCAGTTTCATATAGAGCTGCTGTAACAAGGTGGCATTAGTGCACTTTACATGGAACACAACGAGGGCTTCATTGGGAAGAGAAGTGGGTAAGGTATCGTATTATGAAAATAAAAGCTATGCCATTTTAATGTAAACCTTTTTGAAATTCAAGTATTCATTTGACATTTCTCCACTTAGGCCATAGTAACAGAAAATTATCAAACGCAAACTGTATGGAATATGCTACTTAACAGTATGCATCTGTTCTTGGCATGTAGGGCTGCTGACATTCATATCTTGTGCATAGATCGCCGCCTAGTGTTGGGTCCGGATGATTGCACTTGTTGTCTTGGAAGAGTCTTCGAAGTATCATGAGATAGGTGACTCCTCCCCTGGACTACAGTGCGCATGGGCATCTTCTCCATCCTCAGATTGTTTTTCGCCATTGTGGCAGAGATGGAGATAGTAAAGTAAGAGATGGCCATGCCAGAGATAATGCTGCAGCTGCTACAGGCACCGGGGAGGAGGGTGGGCGATATGAATGTCAGCAGCCCTGCATGCCAAGAACAGATGCATACTGGTAAGTAGCATATTCCGTTCGAGGCATGTGGGCTGCTGAATTCATATCTTATGCATAGACTGTATAGCAGTATCTCTCCTCTAGCGGTGGCTACCTATGCCAGCTGCAGCAGTTTGAAAAAGAGTATTGAGGACATCCTGGCCTACAGCAGCTTGCTGTTTTGTTTGCACATCTACACAGTTATGTTTTGTGAACGTGTGTATGGTAGTCCATGTGGCTGCCTTACAGATATCTTCAAGAGGAATATTTCCTAGGAAAGCCATGGATGCCCCCATTTTCCTTGTGGAGTGTGCTCTTGGGGGGACGGTTAAAGTGCGTTTTGCCTTTTGATAGCATATTTGAATGCATTTAACTATCTATCTGGCTATTCCTGATTTTGAAATTGGATTCCCTTTGTGTTGTGGTGCAAAGGCTGTGAGAAGTTGGCCTGATATATAATGTTCACTATTCTAGTGAGCACTTTGTATCAGTCCAAACAACTCTTATGGTTATTGGTTGTAAGTCAACCTTATAGACCAGCTATCCTAGTAGCGTGGATACGAGCAGTCTTCGGGCTAAACTCTAGAGGGCGTGTTAAGCCAGCTGTTATACCATCACATATACCCCTTGAACACCAAGTGAAAGGACACCACACAAGTGTTATGAAAATAAACAGTGTATTTATTTAGATCACAACAGCCCTGTACTCTTTATGAGGACAGGGTACTAAGCACACAACAAAACTCTTACGGAAATACTTCAAGTTGCACAATTTACACAAATGCCAGAGGGGCACGAAAAACCATATACTATGAAAGTGGAATGCGAAATTACTAGCAGGTAAGTACTGTACTAATAGGCTTTGGAATCGCTAGGACTACGTTACTGAACCTTCAGATTACTAGTAGGAGGCCTAGGGGACTCGGGTGCAGAGGGTGCACTCTCATGCGGGATGCGGGACAAAGTCTATGGGAGCTAGTAAAGGCAAAGTTAGTGTTCTCGGGCGAACCCGACTAGGTAGGTCGAAAACGACAGTGGATCCTGACCCTTGGATAGTGAGGCTATGCTGGGGCACCGAAATGCCAAGTTTACCTAGCCCAGGGGCTGCAGCTGCATATGTCTCAAAAGACGTCGGGAATCCTCGTAGACGAACCAGGAGCCTGAAGAAAGAAGTTGCTGGCAGGCAGCCTGGATCGAAGATGGATGACACCTGAAAGCAGAGGGGACCAAGTTCGTGACTACTAGCCAGTAGTCAGGTGGCACCAGGAGGGCACCGGATGGTAGTCACCTCGACTAGGTGAGTGGGCGACGCTGGGCTCTGTAGTCTCACGGACCAGGAGGCGTTGTCGGCGACCAGGATGGAGGAGCGAGCTGTCCCACGATGGATGATGCTGTCGACGTCGCTGGACCCAGGATTGGGGCAACAAGTCTTGGCAAATTCAAGCCCACGCGGTGGACTCAAAATGGCGTCTGGAGGGGACCAGGAGGGTCCGGGGTGCTCCTCTTTTGGAAGGGAGCAAGGGCCAGTCTGGAGCAACCAGACCAGCAGCAGTGATGTCGTCGGGCGTCGTTAAGAAGGCCACAAGCCAGCGGGCTAGTAGCCAAACAACGCGGTGAGCAGCAAAAAGCAGAAGGGCCCCACGCAGATCGTGGAGATGCTAGGAGGCTGGACTTCGGTGCTGGAGCTGCTCAGGGTCAGGGCTTCTCGGACCCCAAAGCACTCACCAGAGGATCCCTCGGCGGTCGTGCTGGATAAGAGTCGTGCAGTTCAGATGATGGCCAGTCCCTCGAGGTCTCGTCGCACCTACGGTTCTCAGCTTTTTTCCTAAAGGATTTAGTTCTGTCCACATAATAAAGAAGAGCTCTCTTAAAGTCTAGTGTGTGCAGGGCTCTCTCAGCTACTGACTGTGGATTTTGAAAGAACACTGGCAGTTCTATTGATTGGTTGATATGGAAATTGGATACAACCTTAGGCATGAATTTAGGGTTTGTTCTAAGAACCTCCCTGTTGGCATGTACCTGCATGAAAGGTTCTTGAATTGTTAGCGCTTGTAATTCACTCACTCTTCTGAGTGAGGTGATGGCCACCAAGAAAGCAAATTTCAACGTTAGGAATTGTAGTTCGCATGAATGTAAAGGTTCGAAAGGAGGGCCCTTGAGTCTGGTAAGTACTATATTGAGATTCCAGACTTGGGAAGGGGGGTGCCTAGGAGGAATCACCCTTTTCAAACCCTCCATGAAGGCTTTGATTGCTGGTATTCTAAACAGTGAAAGGTGTTGCTTGTTTTGAAGGTATGCTGCTATGGCAGCGAGGTGTAGTTGTATTGAAGAGAATGCTAAGTTACATCTTTGTAGATGCCGCAGGTAACATATAATGTTTTGTATTGAAGCGTCTAAGGGGTTGATTTGGTTATTGTTGCAGTAAATAACAAATCTCTTCCATTTAGCTGCATAGCACGCTCGTGTGGTTGGTCTTCTTGCCTCCCTAATGATGTTCATGCAATCTGGGGGCAAGTTAAGGTATCCAAACTCTAAGACCTCAGGAGCCAGATCGCAAGGTTCATTTGATTGGGATCTGGGTGTCTGATTTCTCCATGGTTGTGAGTTAGAAGATGAGGTGCAAGGCGCAGTCTTTGATGGGGAACTACTGAGAGTTCCAGGAACGTCGTGTACCATGGTTGTCTCGCCCATGTGGGAGCAACTAGGATTAGTGTGAGGGAGTGTTGCCGCAGTTTGGTTGCCACCAGCGGGATCAGTGGTGCTGGGGGAAAAGCGTACGCAAATCTGCCTGACCAGTTCATCCATATCGCATTGCCCTGTGACAATGGATGTGGGAACCTGGCGGCAAAGTATTGGCATTTCGAGTTTTCTTTTGTGTCGAACAGGTCTATTTCTGGGTGACCCCACTCCTCGAAGAATGGCTGAAGAACCTGGGGGTGAATCTCCCATTTGTGTAGTTGTTGGATGTGCCTGCTGAGCAGGTTGGCAACTTGATTGTCCTTCTCTGGAAGGTGTTCTGCTAGGAGAAAAATGTTTTTCGGAATCGCCCACTTCCATATGCTTCGTGCCAGATGGGATAGCTGTGGAGAGTGTGTTCCTCCCTGTTTCTGGATATAGTACATCGCGGTCATGTTGTCCGTCCGGCTCAACACCGTCTTGCTGTACAAGTATTTCTGAAATGCTTTTAGGGCTAGGAATATTGCTAGCAATTCCAGTTGGTTGATATGCAGCCTTTTCTGTTTGTTTGTCCAGAGCCCTTGTACTGTGTATTGAATGAGATAGGCTCCCCAGCCTGTCAGTGATGCGTCCGCTGTTAGTACTAGTTGTGGAACCGGCTCTTGGAACAGTCGCCCCTTGGAAAGGTTTTGTGGGTTCCACCACTGCAAAGAGTTGTGATTGCGACTGTCTACCAACATTAGGTCTTTTAGTTGTCCTTGAGCCTGGTTCCATTGCCGTGCTAGGCATTCCTGCATTGGGCGCATCGGAAGTCTGGCATGGGGGAAAATGAATATGCAGGAGGCCATTATGCCTATGAGCTGCATGAAGACTTGAGCTGGCAAAGAGTGTTTTGGCAGGAATCTGTGAATGAGTGTCTACATACTGGCTATTCTCGCTGAGTTTGGATATGCCTTTGCCACTGAGGTGTTTATGGTGGCTCCCAGGTACTGCTGTGTGTGGGACGGTTGCAGATGTGATTTTGTGTAGTTGATTGAGAAGCCTAAGCTGTGTAGCAGCTGGATTGTCTGAGACGTGTGTGCTGCACATTGTTGGTACGATTTTGCTTCTAGCCAATCGTCCAGGTAAGGGTACACATGGACGTGCTGCCTCCTGAGATGTGCTGCCACTGTCGCTAAACATTTTGTAAACACTCTTGGAGCCGTGGTAACCCCGAAGGGCAAAACCTTGAATTGGTAGTGTTGACCTTCTATTGTGAACCTGAGGTATTTTCTGTGGGCTGGATGGATGGGTATGTGGAAATACGCATCTTTGAGGTCCAGTGTTGCTACGAAATCCCCTTGTTGTAGCAACCAGAGCACTTGTTGTAGTGTTATCATATGAAAGTGCTCCGACAGGATGTATTTATTTAGGGGTCTGAGGTCCAATATTGGTCTGAGAGAGCCGTCCTTCTTGGGAATAAGGAAATATAGGGAGTATACTCCTGTCTCTTGCTGTTGGAAAGGGACTTGCTCTATGGCCCCCTTTTCTAGCATGCAGTTCACCTCTTGTTGTAACAGGGTCATGTTTTCTCGGGACATTGGACGATGTCTGGGTGGTATGTTTGGTGGTGTAGAAGTCAGTTCTATGCAGTAGCCAGACTGGATAATTTCTCTCACCCACCTGTCTGTGGTAATTGCGTTCCAGACAGGTAGGAACTGTTGGAGTCTGCCTCCGACCGGTGTTAAGTGGTCTGGAGGTAGCGTAATAGAGTCACTGTTTTGAGGCAGTGGAGGCTCTGGTGTTATTGCCTCCACGTCCTTTTCCCTTGGTATTGTTAGCTCTGTAACCTCCTCTGGTTGTGTTTTTGGTAAAGGAACCTTGTGTGTTACTTTTGTATGAGGCCGTTGTTTGTGAGGTATTTCCTCGTGTATTCGCTCTGTACGAGGAGCAACGAAAGGAGCCTCTATGTTGCTGACATTGCAATGCCCCCATTGATTTCGCCGTCTCTGTGTCCTTTTTCATTTTATCCAAAATGGTGTAGACAGCAGGGCCAAATAAAAAATCCTGATTAACAGGCTGGTTAAGAATGGTGGACTGCACCTCATTTTTAAAACCAGAAATACGCAGCCATGCATGTCTGCGGAGTAGGACGCTAGTGTTGATTGACCTAGCTGCAGTGTCTGCTGCGTCAAGTGCGCATTTGATGGAGGCATTTGTTATGAATTTTCCCTCCTGTATGAGATCTTGGGCTTGTGCTTTAAAAGGCTCAGGTAGGTGTTGCATTAGGGTTTCAAGTTGGTCGTAATGCGCACTGTCGTAACAAGCCTGTAGGGCTTGTGTATTAGCGATCCTCCACGAGTTGGAGGCTTGTGCTGCTACTCTTTTCCCTGATGCCTCTAGTATTTTTGACTCCTTGTCGGGGGGAAGTGGTTTGGGAGTTGGCTCTTTTACATGCGTTGGCCACTACCAGGGAATCAAGTGGTAACTGCCCTTTGATGTAAGTAGTGTCTGTAGGAGCTGCCCTATGCTTTTTTTTTATTCTGGGGTTGATTACCTTTGCCCTGGCTGTATCCTTAAATATGTCAGGTGCATGTTTCAGAACTCCCTTTAACATGGGAAGTGTTTTGACACTTTTTTCTGATGTAGGGAAGGTGTCAAACAAGAAGTCTTCCTCAACAGGGTCGTTATGCATATCTACGTTGTGGAACTGTGCAGCCCTGTCTATGAGTTAATTAAAAACTACGGTGTCATCAGTAGGTGACGGCTTAGTAGGATAAAAGGATATATCAGGGATGGGATGGGTGTTGTAAGGGTCAGTTGGCTCTTCCCATGGTTCCTCTTGTGGTTCAGGATCCTGTGGGAAGTCATATTGAGGCTGTGGCTCATCCCTGTGTTACCTTCATTGTCCCGGTGTGGAGAAGGAGAATAAGGAGAGTAGGGATTAAAAAGAGTAGTAGGCATGATAGGTTTAAAGGGAATGAAGGGCCTAGAGGGAGAAGTCCAAAAGTCCTTTTTCTTCAATGGAATAGGGGACTGAGGTTCAAAGCCCAAAGGCCTCTTTTTCCTATGCAGGATGATAACCTTACCAGTCTCTGGTCGTCAGAGGGATCTGGGTGGAAGAGTTCATACTCAACAGTCCTGGGTTGAGTGTTCGACTTTGGTTTGTCGACGACTTTTGGCTTAGTAGCCGATTTTTTCGGCTCGGGCCTTTTTTCAGGTCGACCGTGACTTTCGGTTCGATGCGTTTTTTGTGCACCGTAGGCTTCTTCTTCGGAGTGTCCTTTTCCGAGTCGATGTTCCTTTTCGGATCGACTGGTGACTTCGGCTTTCTTGGATGAGTGTACTTTCCCGAGTTGATTGTATTTTTCGGATCAACTGGTGTTTTCGGAGCCGGTGTCTTCGGGCCGATAGGTTGTTCTGGCCTCGACGCGGGTTTAGGTAAGGCGCCTTTTGCCGGGTCGACGGATTTTGGTGCCCAACGCTTGTCGGCGAAATTTTTTGGTTCGGCGTCTTTTGGTTGTGTGCCCTTGTTCGGTTCGACAACCACTTTTGGCTCGACAAGTTTGGGCTGCGCGGCCTTCTAGGGGTCGACAGTCTTTTTCTGCTCGACGCTCTTTGGCTGTGCACCCGTTTTCGGATCGACGCCCTTCGGGTCGACGACCTTCATTGGATCTGGAACCTTCTTTGGGAGGATGTTACTGGGCCCTGGTGTTTCGGACGGTTTCGGTTTTGGAGCCGAGCCGGATGGTGGGGCAAGCAAAACTTTTTTCTGATCTTGGCTAAGGCCCTTTGGCGATGCCTTGACCGGAGCCGTTGGTAACGGGGTAGATGGTGTTGGGGGCAGGGTACTCACAGTTTGCCCCAGTGGGATGTTGTCATCGGAGTCCGAGTAGTCCTCGACGGTGACGATCTCTAGGTCCGAGTCTGGCGCTTCTTGTAGATCCTGGTCATCATCGAAGATGTTGTCCGGGTCCGGTGCCTGTCGCTGCATTTCTTGCCTGGCGGCACGTCGGTTCCAAATAGTTTTCGCCGATCGAAACTGTGCGCAGGCTGGACAGCTTTCCTCCTTATGGTCTGGGGAAAGGCACTTGTTGCATACTGAGTGCTTATCAGTATGTGGGAACTTGGATTGGCATTGTGGGCACCTTTTTTAAACGGGCTTCTTTCCATTGACGGTCGGCTCACGTGGCGTCGAAAAGGCCCAACGGCCCGCGTCAACAACCGCTTAGAGATGGAAGGCTGGATCGAGTAGAGCGGTACCGAGCGAGAACAATACCGTCGAATCGAAGGCCTTTTGGACTTTAGAAAAGTTTTGTTTTTGATTCTAAAGTTGGAGTATATGAGTTTGCATGCGAACCCAATAGCGGAAAAAAACAATCTGAGGATGGAGAAGATGCCCATGCGCACTGTAGTCCAGGGGAGGAGTCACCTATCTCGTGATACTTCGAAGACTCTTCCAAGACAACAAATGCAATCATCCGGACCCACCACTAGGCGGCGATCTATGCACAAGATATGAATTCAGCAGCCCACATGCCTCAAACATATATTTATACACACACACACACACACACATTCATCGATATCTACACATAGATATATATGCATATACATACATAAGTGTGTATGTGTATATATATCTATTTATATATGTAGCATATATATCTGTATAGACATTGATTAATATGTGTGTGTATGTACTATATATATATATATATATATATATATATATATATATATATATAGATATATATATAGATAGATATATATATATATCTATATTCTCTCACTCAAAAAAGTCTTAGAAGCCCGCTCTCAGGACAAAAACGAGGTAAACACCGACATCAAAGAAGTGCTGTTTATTCCACAACGCGTTTCGCCGAGGAGACGGCTTGATCACGTCATATCTATATATATAATTTTAGAGTGTTTTTATTGCCCAAACTACAGGCATATGTCAGAATCCCTTTCAGAGGACACCAACACCATGGACAATTCCACTCTTTTAAAGATTTTGATTTTATTTTTATAAAGTGCTGTGCTAACAGTTGCCCGAAGGCATCTTGGCGCTACCCATGACCGAAATGATCAGAGAACCATAATATCCACTTCCCAGAAAGAATACCTCCCTCAAAGGTCCAGAGAGAATAGCCAGGTCTTTAGTTCCTTCCTGAACCGAAGCAGAGAGGTAATGTTTTTCAATTCCCAAGGAAGGAGATTCCAATGTAGAGCCAATGTAGAGCCACGGACCGTATAATGCTTCTGCCACCCCAGGAAGTACGTCTGAAACATCTAACAGACAGATCTCCTGCCGAGCTTGAACTGAGAGCCCTGTTTGATACATACCATCTAATCCTAGCTCTAAGATACTTCGGGCCCCAGCCTTGCAGATGTAAATAAACAAACAGAATCCACTCCTTGTTTTAGGGGTGTATCCACCAGTTTGGGGAACACCCTTCTTGTTTTTAGGTCCCCTAACACACCAACAGGCCCCTTGGTGTCATGCTTCATCATCGGGGTCATCGTACCCCTCTACAGGGTACGGCGTGCTGCGACCTACGAATACGCGGGAGCACTTGGTAGACTATGTGTGGTGCGGGTGAAGGGTTGTTTTTATGTGTATGGTGGGGTTTAGAACTAAGTGAAGGTTAAAAAGGACCTGGCTCGTGGGGTGACTAAAAATTATTTAATGAGCCCCCGGGCTGGTACTGTTAAAATAAGAGTGTGGGAGGTTACCATGCAGACAATGTGCGTTACCTCCTCTTTGTGTGCGTCGACATGTTTCGGTGTAAAGATACCTTCTTCAGGACGGGGTACACAAATCCCCACCTCACTCACGTTTCTCTAACTCGTATCGGAATCTTCAATAAAAAGTGAGAATTAAAGTGCAAGTTAAACAATGTACCTAGCAAAAACGTTGTTTTTTAGTCAACTGTTTTGAAGTTGATGAACAAGCCTCATGAGCCAAACGTAAGAATCTGGTGTGCTATTTAGCACGATTTCATTAAGGAAATTCCTCCCGATCGATCCCTTCGTGGCTTCGCTGATTCTATGGCCTTGCAGAGTCTTAAAGGCTATGTAAAGTCCCTTAAAGAGAATACTTTTCCTAACCGGCAACCAATGAAGACAACTAATGGCTTGAGAATCTTTGTAATGAATTGAGCGGCTGCATTTTGAACAGATTGCAGCTTTTTCAAATATTTCCAAGGTAGTTCAGAGAAAAGCCCATTGCAGTAGACTATTCGCAAAAGATCCAGTGCGATAATCACTTTCTCGAGCATTCCAGCAGGTAAAAATTGGGCAATTTTCCTAATTATATATAGAGAAAATATGTAGAGAGAAAATAGCACTTGAAACAACTTTATTTATTTGCTCCCTATAACATTCAAAATGCCACGATTTTTTATCATTCTGCACTGGCTTGGGAATAGAACCCATTTCTTCAGGCCACCAGCTAAGTGACCAGAAGGAGAGAAGATTTACAAACAGGATGACCTCTGTCTTTGTTGAATTTTATTTGAGACCGTTCTGGTCCATCCATCGGCCAACTGCTACCATACAGTTTTTAAAGGTCTTACTCATGTCTAGGCCATTTTCAGACAATGATACCACGATTTGGGTATTGTCGGTGTATGACACCAGCGCTATCCTAAAGGACTTGATTAAAGCTGCCAGGGGAGTTACAAAAAGGTTAAAAAGCGTTGGGCTCAAAGATGAGCCCTGCGGCACCCTACATGGCAATGAGTAGGGTTTAGATGTAAAGCCATTAAAGGCAACTGATTGCATACGAGCAGCCAAGAAAGACTACAGTAGCTCTAATGCAGTGCCTTGAATCCCCAAGTGCTATATACAAGTAATCAGAATATTGCAGTTGACTGTATCAAAGGTTGCAGATAGATCTAAAAGAATAAGAGCGGCATTGCCTCCCTTGTCCACTGTGGCCCAGATCGCTTCCGTTGCCACCATAAGACCAGTTTCAGCGCTGAAACCACTTCGGAAACCGCACTGAGTATCATGCAACAAATTATTTTTCTCCAAGAAGGATGCTAATTGTGCATTCATGGCTTTTTGAACTATTTTAGCTGGCAGCGGAAGCCTAGAAATTGGACGGTACTTATTTGAGTCCAATTCGTCCAGATTAGGTTTTTTCAGACGTGGTAGTACTGAAGCTTTCTTCCACTCCATAGGAAATGTTCCAGAGTCGAACATGGACTCAAAAATTATTGTCAAGTACGGGTTAACCTCTTCCGATATTATTTGGAAAATATTTGGGGGTCATGGATCGGCAGGCGATCCCGACTGGCATTTGTAAGGCCTGAATAACTTCCCCTTTTGATAGTGGAACAAAATTAGAAAAGGTAGGCTTAGCCGGCAGAGAACTAGAAAGTCCTAAACATACCTGTACTGAGTGTCCATTTAGGTCCACCTGTCCCAAAGAGGATCAGCGAGGCCCGTGTTGGAGGGAAAGCTCTGGATTGGATAGGCTCCTTCTTAAAGGAGAGATCCTTCCAGGTTTTCGATGAGACTTGTTCCTCTGCAATTCTACCAGTAACCTGTGGAGTGCCGCAAGGGTCCTCTCTTAGCCCTACGTTGCTCAACATCTACTTGCAACCCTTGCAGGATATTGTAACTCCCTTTGGGATCTCAATCTTCACCAAGCGCACAATACTCAGCTGGTTTTTTCTCTTGCCCCATTCAGCGACCACCTTAGGACCATGTCTGGAACAGGTAGCCAGCTGGATGAACAAGTCTTGCCTTAAGCCGAATAAAGCAAAGACAGAGGTTCTGATTCTGGCGATAAATACTCAGCCCCAAAGCAGTCCTTTATTAGCCAGTCTGCCTTGGTCTTCTTCACGCTCGTAAACCAGGCATAAAAAGCCTGGGGGTATGGCTGCAAAAAATCCTGACCACGGAATACCAGGCTACTAGACTGTCAGCCGCCTGCTGTGGAATCATATGCATGTTGTGCAAGATTCTTCTTCCCCAGTCCTCCAGTAGGCTGGTGTGCAGGCTCTGATCCTTTCTCACCTGGCTTAAAGCTATTGGATTTACCTACGTTCTCCCATAGCAGTGACTCACGCTCCAGGTCGTCCAAAATGTGGCCGCAAGACTGCTCTTGGGCATCATTCAACTAGACAGGGTCTGATTGACCTCCACTGGCAGCCCATCATTCAAAGGATTGAATTTAAATCTCTTTGCCTGGTGCACAGAGCTTTTTAAGCAAGTGGTCCTCCAATCTCTCACCAACTGGTCACCCCTTATTTCTCTAATGGCTTCTTAGATCCGCCAATTCATTTTTAGTAACCGTCCCCACAGTCAGAAGGGCTCGAAGTTGAGGACGGTCTTTTGGCTTTAATGTGGTCAAGCTGTGGAATGCTCTCCCTCTGGTCATTCTTTCTATGAACAGTAAGCTGAGCTTCCGAAAATCTCTTAAGACATGGCTTTTTAGGAACTGATCCTTGGGTATCTCTTCTGGCCTTGGTGTAGTGGTATTTCCATCAACCAGCACTGGGAAGCCTTCGGGTTGCCATGCGCTTTATAAATCCTATAGCATGGCCATAAAGGTTCTCAAACTTGTTGCTTTTATACTGCTACTATGTTTCATTTTTAAATGTAAATCCGTAGTGATAGTGTTTTTAACTAATTGTTTGAATTGATGTTGACTGCTGCATCTTTTCTTATGGTAAACTGAGTGTGTTAAACTCAGTCCTTAATCCCTTTGGCACGAAGCATTTTACAGGGCTTTTTCTCCCCCGGTGGCCATCTTGATTCGGCCACACGCTCCCTCAGGGCAGCGTTCTAGTCGGGACACGCCATCCTACCTATTTCTTTTTAATGGCCATAGAACGGACGCACAGCGGGCACGCCAAAGGCAAGCCAGTCTGCGCCCGTCCGTGCCTGAACGTGACACAGGGCAATGACCCCTGGTCTAAAAAGGGCCCATAGGGTATGTTATTCTACTAAGCAGCTAATGGGTTGCCATAATTTACCGTTCCCTAATTGCACCTTATTACATCCCAAGGACGGGGGCAAAAATTGCCTATACTGTGTTTTTTCTTTTAATTTAGCGCCTTGCGATAATTCTACTTCAGTGATCATTAAACAAAAATATCGTTCTGGTAACAATACCTCCCTTGCTAATAAGGAATTTTCTTTTCTTAGTATTAACTGCTGCTCTCTTCCCAAGCATAAAGCCGATATCTTTGATCTTTTGGTCAGTGAACAACCAGATGCCATGTTTCTTACTGAGACATGGCTGCACAAGAGTTCTGGTCCTGACATTGCGGCTGCTTTGCCGCTTAACTACGCCATAGTCAGGAAAGATAGGGGCTTTTAAACAGGTGGGGGTAGTGCTATAATTTATAAAAAAAGACTACCTGTGTAGATTAACCTTTTAGGAAATGTGAGGCAGCCTTATTCAAGCTGGCCCTAACTCCTACATTTACTTACTCTGGGATACTAGTATATCGCCCTCCTGGGCTGTCTGGTCCATGTGCTTCGTCCTTCCCTGGTTTGATAACTCCTTTTCTTATGCACACTGCACAGTTTTCTATTCTAGGTGACCTTAATATGCACTTAGAAGATCCCACATGTAATATCAGTGTTACTTTTATCTCTGATTTGGCAGCAATGAACACTGAATTGCATAATTCTGGCCCCACTCATGTGGGGTGCCATTTATTAGATCCTATTTTTCCAGCTTATCCTACATTCACTGCTCTCCAGCTATTCCACTATGTGGGTCGTATCACTTTGCTATTGGTTTTAGTTTGGAGTACTTAGCAAACTCTTTTTCGGCTAGTCCTACCGTCAGGAAATCAACAAGAAACTGGAGAAAATTAGATATGGTGGTTTTAAATAAGATCCTCTCCACAAATATTTATATCTCTACACAAATGTTGGGTACTCTTTTGGGCACTGTAAAAAAAGTGTCTTCTGAATGCTATTGACACCTGTCTCCCTTCTTCCTTAAAAAAGGTAAACAACCACCGTCCCCCAGCGCCCTGGTACATTGACAAATTAAAAATGGAGAAAACCAAATGAAAGGTGCTGGAAAGATGCTAGGGGAGGAACAATGTAGGACACCCCCGCGCCGCACGGCCACCAGCTGCTGCGAGTGCCTCCCTGCCGATACTGCCTAGCTGCCGCCGAGCGACCACGCCCCCTGCCTTCGAGCAGCGTGACCCGTGGCCGCCCGACCTGCCCCTGTTGCAATTTTAGCTTTGTCTCTGTATTGCCTGGTGTCTGTTGCTGTTGTTGTTTCTCTTCTGTATTCCCTGCTGCCTTAGTCCCTATATTGCCTGGTTTCTGATTTTTGTTCAACTCTGCTGTTTTTCCTGTTGTTGCGCCCTTCGTCATCCCTCCCCGCTTCCCGCCACTGCCGCTAACCCCGCCCCTTTTTCTTCTGTACCCTCCCCGCTCCCGCCTCCCAGCTGCTCCGCCCTCCGCGCACTTGGCCATATATGGCGACCGTGCGACGCAGGTGAGTGCGTCCTAGCTGTAGGACACCCCCGCGCCGCACGGCCACCAGCTGCTGCGAGTGCCTCCCTGCCGATACTGCCTCGCTGCTGCCGAGCGACCACGCCCCCTGCCTTCGAGCAGCGTGACCCGTGGCCGCCCGACCTGCCCCTGTTGCAATTTTAGCTTTGTCTCTGTATTGCCTGGTGTCTGTTGCTGTTGTTGTTTCTCTTCTGTATTCCCTGCTGCCTTAGTCCCTATATTGCCTGGTTTCTGATTTTTGTTCAACTCTGCTGTTTTTCCTGTTGTTGCGCCCTTCGTCATCCCTCCCCGCTTCCCGCCACTGCCGCTAACCCCGCCCCTTTTTCTTCTGTACCCTCCCCGCTCCCGCCTCCCAGCTGCTCCGCCCCACCGCGCACTTGGCCATATATGGCGACCGCAGGTGAGTGTGTCCTAGCTGTAGGACACCCCCGCGCCTGGACCGCGCCCAGTGCCAAGACCCCTGGCCCTCGAAGACCCCGGCCGACCCGCCTGACGTACACCGCCGCCAACCTCAGCGCACTCAACGCCGGTCGAACCCCAGGATGCTACTAAGCCACACCACGACGCACCCACGGACCCTTCAGCTGCCACGCCTGCAAGTTCACCTGCATCCGGACCTGCCTCGCACCAGCACCCGCCAAGTCGAACACCAGCAGCACCCACCTCAAGTGCATCCTGCTCAACACCCGCTCCGTCCACAGACACGCCATCGAACTCTGGAACCTCCTCGACACCACAGCCCCTGACGTTGCCTTCCTCACGGAGACCTGGATGAACGCCTCTTCAGCACCCGACATCGCCATCGCCATCCCAGAGGGCTACAAGATCACCCGGAGGGATCGCACCGCCAACCAGATGGGAGGAGGCATCGCCATCATCCACAGGAACACCATCCGCATCACGACCAGCACCGACAACACCCTTACCACCGCCGAACACCTGCATTTCCAGATCCACACCGACCCGAAGACCCCCCTCAGAGGCACCCTGATCTACCGACCTCCGCGACCACGCACCCAATTCAGCGAGGACATCGCCGACTTCGTCAGCCCGCATGCCCTCCCCTCCGCTGACTACATCCTCCTGGGGGACCTCAACTTCCACCTGGAGAACAACAACGACCGCAACACCAGCACCCTGCTCGACAACCTCGCCAATCTTGGACTCAAGCAGCTGGTGTCCACCCCCACCCACCTCGCCGGACACACACTCGACGCAGTCTTCTCATCCAGCACAGACATCGCCTTCAGCCACGCCACAGAGCTTCAATGGACGGACCACAGCTGTGTCCACTTCACCTTCAAAAGAACGACGACCCACCACCACCAGCAACAGGTTGCCCGCAGAAGCCGGAACAAGATCACAGCCGACCAGCTCGCCACCTCCTTGAGCCAGCACCCTCCTGCCAGCTCAGCGAACCCCAGCCAGGCCGCAGACAACCTCACGAAGTGGATCAGCAAATGCGCGGAAGAGCTCTCCCCGCTGAGGACCCCGCCCAGCAGACCCGGCAGCAAGAAAGCCCCATGGTTCACCGACGAACTCAAGAGCTCCAAGAAGAACTGCCGAGCCCTTTAGAAAGTCTGGAGAAGGGAACCAACACCGGACAACCGGACCACCCTCAAGCTTGCCACCCGGAAGCACCACGAGCTGATCCGCGCCGCCAAGAAAACTGCATTCAAGGACCGGCTGGACAACAACGCACACAACTGCAAGGAACTCTTCAACATCGTGAAAGAGCTTTCCAACCCCAGCGCAGGAAACAACTACATCACCCCATCGCAAGACCTCTGCAACTCCCTCGCCTCATACTTCCACAACAAGATCGCGGACATACACAACAGCTTCAACAACCAACCAACGCACACCACGACCGAACCACCACCCCCCACCACCACCCTCCGCGCCTGGACTCCGATCAGCACCGAAGACACCGTCCGCACGATGAACTCCATCCACTCAGGATCAGCGACCGACCCCTGCCCCCACCACGTCTTCAACAAGGCCGACGCTGTCATCGCACCCCACCTGCGAGACATCATCAACACATCCTTCGACACCGCCACCTTCCCTGAGAGCTGGAAGCACGCCGAACTCAGCGCTCTACTCAAGAAACCCACAGCGGACCCCACCGAACTCAAGAATTACCGCCCCATCTCGCTCCTCCCGTTTCCAGCCAAAGTCATCGAGAAGACCGTCAACAAGCAGCTGGCCGCCTTCCTTGAGACGAATGGACCCCTCACAGTCTGGCTTCCGAGCCAACCACAGCACCGAGACCGCCCTCATCGCCGCCACCGATGACATCCGAGCCCTGATGGACAACGGAGAAACAGCGGCCCTCATCCTCCTAGACCTCTCCGCGGCAATCGACACTGTCTGCCACCGCACCCTAGTACAGCGCCTCAGCAACGTCGGAATCCAGGAGAAGGCTCTGGAATGGATCATCTCCTTCCTCGACGGAAGAACACAGAGAGTCCGCCTACCACCGTACAAGTCAGAGGCCACCGAAGTCATCTGCGGCGTCCCTCAAGGATCCTCGCTGAGCCCCACCCTCTTCAACGTCTACATGAGCCCCCTCGCGGCCATCGCACGCCAACACAACCGCAACATAATCTCCTACGCCGACGACACCCAGCTGATCCTCTCCCTGACCAACGACCCGCCGCCGCCAGAGCCAATCTGCACGAAGGGATGAAAGAGGTAGCCGAAGGGATGAAAGAGGTAGCCGAGTGGATGACGACCAGCCGCCTGAAACTGAACTCAGACAAGACGGAGGTCCTCATCCTAGGCTCTTCGCCCTCCGCCTGGGACGACTCCTGGTGGCCTCCCGCCCTGGGCACCGCACCCAAACCGACAGACCACGCACGCAACCTGGGCTTCATCCTGGACTCCTCCCTCTCCATGACCAGGCAAGTCAACACCGTCTCCTCGGCGTGCTTCAACATCCTACGCATGCTACGGAAGATCTTCTGGTGGATCCCCACCGAGACCAGGAAGACCGTCACCCAGGCCCTCGTCACCAGTCGACTGGACTACGGCAACGCCCTCTACGCCGGTACCACCGCCAAGCTCCAGAAGAGACTCCAGCGGATCCAGAACGCCTCAGCCAGACTCATCCTCGACATCCCACGAACCAGCCACATCTCCGGACATCTGAGAGACCTGCATT
The DNA here is from genome assembly GCF_964263255.1 of Lissotriton vulgaris. Classification (NCBI taxonomy): domain Eukaryota; kingdom Metazoa; phylum Chordata; class Amphibia; order Caudata; family Salamandridae; genus Lissotriton; species Lissotriton vulgaris. Next base: position 122,869,065 of record NC_141688.1, read on the forward strand.
GGCTCCCCGTCAACAAAAGAATCACCTTCCGCCTCCTCACCCACGCACACAAAGCCCTACACGACCAAGGCCCGAGCTACCTCAACAACCGAATCAACTTCTACGCTCCCAAACGCCACCTCCGATCAGCTAACCACGCCCTCGCCGCCGTCCCCCGCATCCGAAGAGCGACAACAGGAGGAAGGTCCTTCTCCTACCTAGCCGCCAAGACCTGGAACTCCCTCCCGACCGACCTGCGCCTGACCCAAGACCACCTCTCCTTCAGGAAGAAGCTGAAGACCTGGCTGTTCGAGCAGTAACGGCACCCTCCTCCCCCCAGCGCCTTGAGACCCTACGGGTAAGTAGTGCGTAAGTAGAAATGTCTTTGATTGATTGATTGATTGACAATGCACCTGATTCCAAAGTTGCTTATAAGAGGGCGAAAAGAGATTACCATAATCTTTGCAAGTCGACTAGTGCGGAATATTTTTCCGTAACCATTTTCAGTGATCTGAACTGCTCTGAACTGCTCCAAAACTTTATTTAAAAATGTCAATGAGCTTTCTGGCTCAGAAACTCAATTGAGGCCCCCTTCGTTAAATAATCGGCAATGTGAAGATTTAGCTAAATTCTTTCTCCAGAAATTAGAGAAAATATACTCTGAAATAGAAGGGTTGCAGTCTGATAATTCCCCCCAATCGCAGTCTGCCATTTCCTCCCAACCAGCATCCAGACTGCTTTTAACTAACAATATCTACCTTGATCAAGACAGGGTGCCCTCTGAACCCACAACCAAACTGAATACATGGCTTTTACTAGATATGGATTCTTTTAAACGTCTTTAATACAGAGTTAAATAAGGATTTCCCAAGGACCCTCTCTCAAGCAGCTCGAGCCGCCATCATTGATGGTAATCATGGAGCTTTTAAACGCCTCCTTGCAGGAAGCAATAGTGCCACGAGAGTGGAAACATGCAATGGTGCTCCCCCTTCTGAAGAAGGCTAATGCGGATCCTGATTTTCCCTCCAACTATCGGTCTATTTCTTTGTTACCGGCTTTTTGAAAGATTTTGGAGAGGCATATTAATTTACAGCTGTCTAAATTTGTAAAGTCACAAAAGATTCTTCACCCATCTCGATAGGGCTGTAGAGCCGTTTTTTCAACGGAAAGAACACTCCTTGGAGTCATGGAAAGACTGCGTCGCAATCTAGATTCTGAAGACACGGTGGCTCTTATATTGCTTGATTTAAGGGCTGCTTTCGACAGGGTGTCACACACAGTGTTAGTGAAAACCTTAAGATGATTGGGCATTAGTGGTTTGGCTCTTAATTGCCTCATTTCTTTTCTTGCCAATTGGACCTTTCAAGTCTTTTCTCCAACGGCCAGTTCCGATAGCAATTTTTCACCCTATGGGTACCTCAAGGCTCCATTCTAAGCCCTCTGCTATTTAATCTATACGTAGAAGAGGAAGCTGAGCTGTCCTTGTTCTCTTACGCGGATGACACCCAGATTATCTTCTCTCTGTCAGTGGAGAGGGCGGCTGAGACTTCGCCTCTGCAGCTGGGTTTGTGCAAAATTGCTTCATGGATGCAGACAAATTGTCTCAAGCTCAATAGAGAGAAGACCGAGGTTTTAGGGAAAAATAAAGATCTGGGGTCCCCAGCACTGGCCTAGTGAAATGGGTGCCCTTCCTCAGCCCTCCCACCAAGTTCTTATCTTAGGCTTCATCATCGATGACTCCCTAACTATGACACATCAAGCTGTTAAGGTGGCCGCCATATGTATTACCATCTTGAAATGACTGAAAAAGATTATTTGGATGCTGCCGGATGATATCCAGAGAACCGTAGTCCAGGCTCTTGCCACCTCTAGACTGGACTACGGCAACATTATTTATCTGGGGACTAACAAAGAGGTGACTCGTAAGCTGCAGGTGGCTCAGAACTCTGCCGCCAGATTGTTATGCCAGGGTCCTAGAGCTGTCTCTGTCCCTGTCCACCTGCGTGATCTTCACTGGCTCAGTGTAGAGAACCAAATTAAGTTAGAAACCCTGAGCTATATGTTCAAGATCAAAATAGGAGTGGCACCTCAGTATCTACAGTCCCTGGTTTATCCTTATGTGCCTTCTCGTCTCCTTCGCTCATCCACTCAAGGGAAATTCTCTGTGGCCAGAACTAGACTAGCTCGGATGGGCGGTCGATCATTCGCCTGTCTTGGTCCTTCCTTATGGAACTCGATTCCCATATCAATTCGTAATGAAACCGTGTATATCCAATTCAGTAAATCATTAAAAACGTGGCTTTTTAACCAATAATCGTTAAACTGATTTCTGTTTCTTGTTCTGGTTGGCGCCGGGAAACCCTTTTTGGGTAGCTGTTGTGCCTTATAAATTAAAATTAAAATTAACATAGAAGGCCATGCAGCACACAGGGACTACTTAAAATGCAAATAGAGCACACAATAAATGTATGTCCAGTCCAATATTCGCTTTTCTAAATAAAAGCAGTATTTTATTTCTAACTCTACACATTCAAAGGTATACAACATGCAGAAGCAGTAACACAAAGCTAGCTTGAGGTCGGGGCACTAGTAGTAATTAGGCAAATCCCTGTCCCACCCTCCTATATGTAACATGCCGAGGGTTATTCCCCATTCACTAGTGGCCACATACAGACAATGCAAACTATTAGGCCATACTCAAGAGTTCTAGCTTTGACTCTTTTAGGAGTTACTCAAAAGTGTCTATGGTGCTGTAGTACTGTTAGCAACAAGTCCCCTAGTGCCCCAAAGGCCCTGTTTCAGTCTTACCTGCACCTGCCGTGTTTAGCATTGTAGGCAGTGCCTCCAAAGTCTGGATCCTGTACAGCTAAGCTGGGCCGCCTGCAATGGAAGCAGCAGCACCTGCCAGGGCAGGTTCTTTCTGTCAAGGAGCGCTGTTGGTCAGATTCTAGTGGTTGGAGCGGCTTCCTTGACATAAGAAAGCAAGTTGCTCTTCCCATTAGCGAGAAGGAGGGGTCCTGGTGTGATCCTACTGCTACCAACCGGAGTTCCATCGAGAGTGCAACGTTCAAGCGGTGTCTCAGTGAACCTCAGAGACTTCGTCAGGTGCAGATCACAGCATGTGGGATGGACCAGCTGGGTACAGCAGTTCTTCGGTCCGGGCGAAAAACTGAACTCTAGCCAAAGTGGTACCGGCAGCTCCCCCTAGTCTACGGGGTTGCCGCTGTAATTACGAACTGGCACAGACTCTCCTTCTGCTGTAGCCATCACTGCCCCCCCCTAGCAATTTCGGCTGTCACAAATCCTGTGCACCTGGCCCAACTCAGTTCACTAGTAAAGCCCTCTAGCATACGGGTTCACAATTGTGCAGAGGTGCAAATTGGTGCTTCATGCCCTGCGCTTCTGATACAGCTCAGACCATTGCGCAGTGGCGGCTGCCTTTGAACAGGGGTAGTGGGGCGGGGGTCATAGGATGAAAAGATGAAGAAAAAAAACCTTATATGCTTTGCCGCAGCAAGTCTCCCTTCCGTCTTCTTGTCTTCTTCCCAGCTGCTGCCTGCAGCCTGCACTGGAAGCAAGCAGACTTCCAGACTCTGCCAGTCAATCCCAATGCTGCAGCAGCAGCGTTGTGATTGGTCTGACCAGTCGGTTTGGCTGCTCAGGCAGTGCCTGGGGAGGCTGGGCATGTCCTCCACGGGGCTATGCAACAAAGCCCAATGGAGTAAATGGCAACTACGCATGACTAGAGGGCCGGTCAAAGCATCATGCGCATGTAGGGAGGGAGTGCAAACCACTAATGCTCCTTCTGCGGTGACCCAGAACCCCGCCCGGTTCGCAACGGAAAACATGATAACTTCTTGTTACTATCATTTAGTTGTATTTTTCACTGATCCACAAGCTGCCACTGCCAATGCGGCCCTTTTCTGACATACGAGGGTCGCGGAGCTGGGACTGCGCACAGACAATGGCCCGAATGATGCAAAACCTTACACCTCGCACAGAGAATCCTAGTACGGGGCTCCCCCTAGACCTTTTACTCCAACCCTCTCCTCTCCATCACAGGGCACACTGGTCTTGGCAAGCAGGCAGGTGATGATTATCTTGGGCAAGTGATCTTGGTATCCTGGGAGATGTCCCCTCATTCAGCAGGGAGACCATCATGCCTTTTTCCCCAATTCCTGGTTACAGGCAGAAATCTTGCAGAGCTTTCACACCGTCTGGCAGCTTAGTGGATTAGAAATATATAACTTCCCCTTCTTATAGGCTAAATTTGATCTAGGGTCTGAGTCTTTGTGGTTTTATGTTGGGGTTCTAATTCTTTTGAAGTGACCCTTCCCTCTTCCTTCTTTCCAGATGAACGATGTCTGGCACAGTAGGCATGTCTCCGAAGCGGACTGACCCAAAACACAATTCATGCAAATGTCCAGCGTTCACAACTGGATAGCAGCCATAGTGATATGTGCATCAAAAGGTTAATCAAAGGCTCCTTGCCCTACTCTTTATGATTCCCTTATCATCCCCATATCCCATTCTGAGATATGTCCATGCGCCTTCCTTGTGATCTAGCACTAAATCAAAGCGCAGCCCCTTAAAGTGCAAAGGAAGTCTCTTCCTTCCCTCCAATGAGTGTCACTTACAGCTCACAGGAATGAAGCAATCCATAAACTTGTCTGCAGGGATTCCTCCTTAGAAGTTGGCCTGATATGTGATGTCCACTATTCTAGTGGGCACCCTGTAGGGCACCCTGTATCAGTCCAAACAACCCTTATGGTGATGATTGTAAAGTCAACCTTTTAGACCAGCTATCCTAGTGGTAGCATGGACAAAGCAGTCTTAGGCTATTACTTCAGAGAGCATGTGAAGCCAATTGTTTTACCATTAATAACCCCTTGAATACCAAATGAAAGGACACCACACAAGGTATATATCAAATATATATGTATTTATTACTAACACAACCCCTCTGCACTCTTTATGAGTTCAGAGTTCGAGATACAGCACAAGTTACTCAATAAGCATACTATAAATACTATAAGTTGCACAAATACAATTCTGCCCCAAGGGCCTCAAGAACCATATACTAAATAAGTGGTATAAGAACCACTTCAGGAAAAGTGAATAGGCCTAGGGAATCGCTGGGACTACACTGAGTAACCAAAGGTTAGGAAGCAGGAGTCCTACAGAATGCGTGTGCAGTGTCTAAACACACACTCGGGTTCTCATAGACTTTCCAAGAGAACTTAAAGTTAACAAAGTAGTTGATTTCGGGCCCTTCCGGATGGACTACGGGAAAACCCAGTTAAAGTAGGACACTTGGATAGTTATTACCCACGGGAGCACCGGAGTACTCGAGTTACCTCACCCAGGGAAGCCGCGTGCATAGGTGTTCTTTCGTGTCGGGTTTCGTCGTCAAATCCTATGGAGAGCTCCATAAAGATGCTGCAGACGACCAGGAGGAAGATGTCCGGTTGGATCCAAGGGTGGATCGAAGCAGTGAAGAACCTGAAAGCAGAGGGGACAGAGTCTGGGTCACTAGCCAGTGACCAGGAAGGAACCAGGCGATGTCAAGCTGCAAACAGGTGAAGAAGTGAAGCTTGTCTATGCAGCCATGTGGACCAGGAGGCGTCGATGACGACCAGGAGCTGGATACGGACTGTCCCGCGAAGGATCTTGCTGTTGACGGTGTCTGCTTCCGGATTGGAGTCAACAAGCCTTGGCAAAGGCAACCCACGCAGGAAGGGAAGATCGGCTTCTGTTCAGACCAGCAAGGTCTGGGGAGCTTCCCCTTTACAGGAAAGCAGGAGCAAGCCCGGAGCCACCAGGCAAGCGGTGTTGATTCATAAAGATGTCTTCAGCAACTAGCCAGTGGGCTAGCAACCGCGAAGACGCATCGAGGAGAAATGCAGGCGCAGGCCCCACGCGGCACTCGTGGAGTGTGGAGGGCTGAGATTCGGTGCACTTACGGCTCGGGATTGGGGCTTCTCAAGTCCCAATGCACAACTTCGAGGATGCCTCAGAAGCTGCACAGTTAGCAAAAAGCAGGTACTGCAGGTAGTCCGGTCCCACGTCTCTCGTGTCCGCCACGGGTCTCAGCTTTGCTGTGGATGTGGGTCGGGGTCAGAGAAGTCTGGAAGTCCAGAGGCTGCGTCGCTAAGTCTTCGGGATCCTGCGGGAGCGTCAACAAAGCAAACCGGCAAGTCACTGATGGGGCCTGTTTGCACAGGGTGGTCACTCCTTGACCACAAGGGAGATTCCTCAGTCTTCTAGTTGCCGACGAAAGGCCAAGGTCCAGAGTTTCGTTTCAGAGTTTCAGTTCAGGATAATCTAAAGTCTCTAGACTCAGCTCCTAGCTTTATACCAATCTAAGGGGCTGGATTACCTGCTAGATCCCTCCTATGGGTGGAACCTGGGAAGGGGGTGGTTACAGCCCTTTCCCCAGCAACTGGTTTGAACCGGGCTATGCATGGAGCACCTTGTGTGCCCCAGGCAGTGTCTCATTTCAGTCAACCCACCCTACCCCAATACACTTTAGCCTGTCTGGGGAGGTGCTAGCACCTCCCAAGGCAGGAAATTCATTGTCCAGGCCTCCCTCGCTGGAAGGGCTCCCAGCTGCAGGAGATCAGACTTGTGTCTGTGGCAGCAGCATCCATTTTGTGATGCTGAGGCTCTGTTTAACTTTAACCGGGTAAAGCTACAACTACATGTCTTCTCCCTCAAGAAGGGTGGAATGCTACCCCAGCTGCCAGGACTGGCGGGGGTCGTATTCCAAAGCGTATGACACCTTACAGGACATGTTTTTATAAAGCCAAACCAAAGTTAGCATTAACAGCGAGGATTATAATGCACTTAAGAGTATATGGTATGGCTATATCATAGAACAGCTATAAGGACATGTTTCCGAAAGCTGCAGACAGGCTCAGCTCATGCTAGAGCACCATCTCACATAAAACCAAGTACTCTGCCTTCAGGATTGTCAAGGCCTGCCATAGGAGTGACTTATAGGTATATATGTGTCTATATGTAATGGTAGGTATAGGGATACTATACCTAAGCAAGGGGTTATTACATGACCTTGCCCCAGCTGTGTGATCAGCCAGTTGGGTCAATTTGGATGGCCAGCCAGGGGTGGCAAAATACATGCTGCAGCCCCTGGTAGGCCTTCGATGCACCTATGCCCTGGGTACCTATAGTACACTATACAGGGGCTCACAAAGGTGACCCAATACCCAATTAGGTATGTACCTAAAGTACATGGTATGAATTTAGAGAGAGAACAGCTGGGCTGTGGGTCTGATTAGCAAGCCCACAGCCACACTAAAGTGGAGAAACCAGTATATCAGAGCATAAAGTAGGGGTGACCATAGGAAGCAGACCCTACTCTCCTACACCTACCCTCCTCATGTCCTCTTCGGACAGGTCTGGACTTTCTTAAATAAAACCCAGGGCACTCCAAACAATGTGTCATTGTAGACACACACTAATTCAGTGCACATTCACAGCACGCTTTGGGTCCAGCTTGGTTACCTCTCTACATTGTGCCCTTACATGTACGCATGTATTTAGTACACACACTTAATCTGTGCACACTTCAGCACTGAAGCTTATCTATCTTTAACCAGGGTGTGTTATTTACAAACACACACACTGTGAGCACACACACTATGTGCATTGCACAGCAGTTCACCCGTCGCACAAGTTACTACTTGTGTAACGATATATCTGTAAGAGACATTAGTTAGTGATAGATTCCTTACCTTAGAATATCCCCAGGCTTCAGACTGGATACAGAAAGTTTTTTTGTCAGCAGTACCTCTGCGTGTCGGTAGGTGGCGCTGTGCAGCTCCACATCCGTCGCTGGCTTCGCAAATGCCGAGATGACGTCACGGAGACTACTTAGGCACCACCCATGCGTGCTGATGTCAGTTCTGTACACGACTTTCCGAGCCAGGAACGCAGAGCCATGCAAGAAATTGACCACTGGTGCCATGAAACTAGGGCCCTGAAAGGGATGAACTTAACCCTAGAAATCAGTTCGTAGATGTCTCTTACAGATATATCGTTACACAAGTATTAACTAGTGCATCTGAAAGAGACACATTAGTGATAGATTCCTTAGAATAGATACCCCAGCAATACCAACCCCGGTAGTAGGTCTGCGAACAAGATTACACCACAAAGTCACGGAGAACAGAACGGCCAAAGAAGCCGTCTCTCCAGACTTGACTGTCAAGGCAGTAATGCTTGGTAAATGTTTGCAGCGAGGCCCACGTAGCTGCCTGACAAATGTCCTGCAAGGGAGCGCCATGTCCCAAGGCATTAGTGGCTGCCGTTACCCTGATAGAATAGGCACGCAGCCCCACAGGAGGCTTCATCTTAGCCAACGAGAAACATGCTTTGATGTACAGAACGACCCAACAAGAGATGGTTCGTTTGTGCGCGGCCTGACCTTTTTTGGCGCCCATGTAGCCAACAAGGAGCTGGGCATCTACCCGGAACTGCTGTGTGCACTTCAGATAGAACGCGAGCGCATGTTTTGGGTCCAGGCGGTTGAGCATCTCATCCTCTTTTGATGGATGCGGAAGCGGAAAGAAGGTGGGCAAAGTGATGGTCTGCCCGATGTGGAAGGGCGTGATCACCTTTGGCAAGAAAGAAAGACGGGTCCCTAAAATCACCTTATACGGATGAACAGAAAGGAAAAGAGGTTTAGAAGAAAGAGCCTGGAGCTCACTCACTCTTCTGGCAGAGATAATAGCTACCAGGAAAGCTGTCTTTAGAGTGAGAAGACATAACGGACAATTAGGAAGGGGCGCAAAGGGAGCGCACATCAGATAGGTCAGGACAAGATTTAAGTCCCATTGAGGCATTATGAAAGGCATTGGAGAAAACATGTGTGTCATGCCTTGGAGGAAACGGTTCACAACCGGGGACTTAAAAAGAGAAGGCTGATCTGGAAGCCTTAGAAAGGTGGAGATGGCTGAAAGATAACCTTTGATAGAGCCCAGAGCTGAGCCCTGCTGGGCCAAAGATAGAAGGAACAGAAGTACCTCAGAAAGAGGGGCAGAAAGGGGATCCACAAGCTTCGCTGTGCACCATGCCACATTTTTTTTCCATCTGCAGGCGTATACAGTCTTAGTGGAGGGACGTCTGGCTGCCAGAATGATATCACAGACTGATTTCGAGAGGAACATCGAAAACTGTCAACTGTCGCATCTCAATCTCCACGTATGGAGGTGGAGGCTGGACGGTTTCGGAGGAGGACCGTCCCCTGCTGCTGCGACAGAAGATCCGACTGCCTCTTCAGGAGTATCGGGGGATTGATCGCCATGTTGAGTAGCTCGGATACCAGTATCTTCGTGCCCAAACCGGAGCCACAAGGATGACTTGGGCCCGGTCGAGCCAAATCTTCTTCAGCACTCTGGGCAGAAGTGGTATAGGCGGAAAGGCCTACAACAGGCCGTAGCTCCACTCACGATGAAACACGTCGCCGAGCAAATGGCGCCTTGGAAATTCCAAAGCGCAGAACTGATAACATTACACGTTCTCTTCTGTGGCGAATAGATCTAACCAAGGATCTCCCCACTGCAAAAAGAAACCTTGCGCCACATCCAAGTTCAGACGCCATTCATGATCCATCAAGCACCGGCGGCTGAGTTCGCCCGCCTGGCGTTTAGGGAACCTGCCAGGTGTTGAACCACCAAGGTAATGCCTTGATGTTCCAGCCATGTCCAGAGGCGCAGAGCCTCCTGACGTAGGGTCCACAACCCCACACCGCCCTGTTTGTTGCAATACCACATGGCAGTGGTGTTGTCCGTGAACACCTGCACTATACTTCCCCGGACAGAGGGAAGGAATGGCTTCAGTGCCAGATGGATCGGCCGAAGCTCCAAAAGGTTAATATGGAGCCGGGACTCCGCCGGATACCATAGGCCTCTGATATCCACCTCTCCTAAGTGGCCGCCCTATCCCAGGAGGGACGCATCCGTCACTACTATGTGCTCTGGTTGGGGAAGGGAGAGGGATCTGCCATTACACAATCGCGATTCGAGAGCCACCACTGCAATTATTGTGCAGCGCCCTCCGAGATCTGGACATGATTGGACAGGATGCCCTGATGCTGTGCCCACTGGAACTTCAGGTCCCACTGCAGAGCGCGCATATGCCATCTGACATGTTGCACTAGCAGGATGCAGGAGGCCATCAGGCCCAGGAGCCGGAGGGTCATCCTGACAAACCCGAGATAGAGGCTGAAAGATTGGAATCAACGCCTGAATATCCAGGACTCGCTGCTCAGGAGGATAAACCCGAAACAGTGCCGAATCCAAAACCACTCTGATGAAGGGGAGCTTCTGAGAGGTACTCGGGTGCGACTTCGGCAAGTTGATGGAGAACCCCAGCAAAGGCAGGAGGTCGGCCGTAGTCTGAAGGTGGGAGACGACTGCCTAGGGCGAGCCCACCTTTAGCAACTAGTCTTCGATGTAGGGGGAAGACTGACACCCCTAACCTGCGCAGATGAGCTGTGACCACCGCCATCACTTTTGTGAACATACGAGGGGCGCAGGTAAGGCCGAAGGGGAGAACGGCAAACTGAAAATGCTCCTGGCCTACTGTGAACCGCAGGTAACACCAGTAGGACGGGAATGTGAAAATATGCGTCCTGCAAGTCCAACACTACCATCCAGTCTCCAGGGTCGAGGGCAGCCAAGACTTGAGCTAGAGGTAACATCTTGAACTTCTCCTTCCAGAGCAAGCGATTGATGTTCCTGAAGTCTAAGATAGGGCGCAGGCCCCTTTTGTCCTTTTTGGGGCCTAGAAGGTAGTGGGAATAACAACCACAACCTACCTCCTGCCCAGGAACGTGCTCAAAGGCCCCCTTGGCAAAGAGGGCCATGAATTGCTGTTGGAGATGCGTAAATTGATCCCCAGACATGTGGTGGAACTGAGGTGGCATGGCTGGGGGGGCAGACTCAAAGGGGAGGGAGTCATCCCTTTCCACGATTTGAAGCGTCCATATGTCCGAAGTGACACAACGCCAGTAGGGGAGATGATGTTGAATCCTGCCGCCCACCGGCGTGGGGTGCACCCCAAAGCTTGTACTAGGAAGGCTTTGAGGCGGATGCATGTCTTTACCATGGAGAGGACTTTTCCATTACAACAGTATAAAAATAAGCATTTCTTAGCGAACCATGAACTATGACAAACATTGCATGGTTCTTTGTAAAATATGTGTTTCATCACCATAATGACAAGCCCTAAACCTCTCTGCAGAGCTTTACCATCTTCAAGGCATTTCGATTATTCATCAAGCTAATCTAAATGATTTGGCAAAATGATCTGTTATGTAGCAAAAAAGCAAATTATGAAGCATATGTAATAGACGTATTCATTTTAAGTATTTGAGCTTTAAAAAACAATATTTGTGAAATCAGTAAATTATGTGACAATATGGTTAAATCCTAATTATGGGAAAACTACTGCAGTCATAGAAACAAAGAAATCCAATCTCCCTGGCACTGTGCATTGTTTTATCAACAATTAAAACGAGTGCTTAAGGGGACAGGGTGAGCACACTCTGACACCCAGGCCCATGGGAGGAGCTCATAGAAACATCCAGTCATTTTTTTCTTTTCAAAAAGTTGATTTATCGCTGGTGCTGCTGTTCTACCATGAGACCTAGACAGGCCCCGTGAGGTACAGCAGCAGTGATAGTACAGCCATCCCCACAAATAATAATAAAATAGCAACCTCTTGCCCTGTGGCCAACTGCAGCTCCATATGGCCAAAGCCTCCATGTGGCAGGTTGGGTACACATGGTCTGTAATGAAGTCAAAAAGCTACACTTATACCCATTGTTCTATCACCAGTCAAATGATAACGGGCATAACCTTTCGCACCATGCATGACACCGCACCCACCCATCTCTGAACTCACCCATATTTGGTGGCTGTCACTCTGTTTTTACTGGTCTTCATCCGCCTAACAAACAAAAGGCATCTATACACTTTAATGGGGTCAGTCACATTTTAAACCTTGAACACCCTACAAAATTGTGTTCATACTCTATTCATCATACTCTTTTTGATCTCCCCTAACCAGTAATGTTAAATTAAGAGCTTAACAGGTGTACATTAATACCTAATGATGATGGACAACCGACGTAATGTGTAAAAATGTGCTACACAAACTACTGAGAAAATCAGATACATGTACCACCTCAGCGCCATTGTTATAACTACACTGAGTTACAATATCCCTAAGTGGGTCAACCATATATTGTACATTAATTAACAATGTACAATGTCTCAAAGCTATTAGGGAAGAGTTGCAAATAAAAGTACATTCCTTATACATCTCTAGTTCACAATCGGGCGTTAGCAGTGTATGACGTATTTAGTGTGGGTATGTGTCCAAATATCCACACGTAAATAATCATTTGTGAAGAGACGCTTTCATCTTCTTGCAGATTTTTGAAAACAGTCTTTGTCTTCAATCCACAACCTACTTTCAAATGTGGCTCTGAAATCCACATGAAATTAAATCTCACAACCCAGTACCTGGATACCCTCATGGGTGATAAGCCGCGCTATACAAGTACCGCACGATTTGATTAATCATTTACCGTGTTTGACATGGAGTACTCATTGTAATCGTAACTTTAGAGGTAGTTACACAGTGCACCATGTAATTTTCACCATACAGAACCAGGTGTGGCACCTGGGCTTACACTATTTGCATTCTATACACACAGTAAGTCTATGCTGTGCACAAGTATAGGCCCTTTACTACCAGCATACTTTTTAAATAATGTCACTGATTTTGGGGGGTTGAAACACTAGTTCTTGTCTCACTCCGTCACCTAACTATAATGGTACTATAACTTGTTTTTTCAGTAAAAACTAAAATAAAAAAAATTAAAAAAATATATTTCGCTTTTTCGGCGAGCAGCACGCTACTACAGAACCCATAAAGGATTAATGAAAATATGAAAGTAATTTTAGTGGGGGACATGTCAGTCAGTTATTTGGATTGAGAAGGATAGTGGAGGGATAGAACAAGTAAAAAGGTTTGCATTTTTATAGCATTGCTACCATTGATGTGGTGCTGAAGCGCTTTTTCGGAGAGTGGCACACTACTTCGGAACCCATAAAGGATTAGTGGTGAATTAGTATACTGAAAATATGAAAGTAATTTGAGTGGTGGATCTGCTAACCAGGTATTTGAAATGAGAAGGATCATGAAGGGATAGAGAAGGGAAAAAGGTCTACATTTATATAGCTATTGCAAACCCTAATGGGGTGTTGCCGCATTAACACTACCTAGCAAATTTCATTTTTTTTTCTTTATCTGAGTTTTAATTGATTTCTATAGGTTTCTCTAAGCAAACATTAAGGGATTCATGCTCAAAGCTAATTTGAACTTCACTTTTTTCAGTGAATTTCTGGAGTTTTTTAAAGATATACTACATCCAATTTCTATAGAACAAACACCCTGAAAGCTGTGTTCAGTAGTGATTGGCTGCAGAACTTGGGACAATGGCCGTGCCTGCTGCCCAACCCTTTGCATCCTGTCAGATTCTCACTGAGCATCACCTTTGGAATCCAGCCTATAGCATTGCCTAGGAACATCAACCTGTGCAGCAGTCAGCCCTTCAACCTTGCGCACGTTGATGTTCCTTAATTTGTGTTCCAGGATTCGTGGATCCAAAACAGATTTGCATATACTGAGACCTCTAGGACGTTAGTGGGTTAGAAGTGGAATTCCAAGATCTTTGAACACCTCGGGGTACTCTCACACTGCCTCCTTATGACATTTTTTTAATGTTTCGCAAAGTGGCTCTCGATGCAACACACTGATAATGAAGAATGCAACAGAAATTTTTCTGTGACCTTTTTGTAATGATTATTTCTCAAAAACTGCTTAACAGATTTACATCTAACCAAATAAGGGCATCCATCTGAATAAAGTTATAGTTTTATGCCAAGTCTGATGTAATTCCATTCAGTGTTTTTTGCTGTAGCGAAGAGCACATTTTCCTATGGGAATTATAATGGAAAGTACTCATTTGAAGTTCCATGCAGATTTGTCAAACTGCGCCAAAGTTCTGAGCGAAGCTAAAATAACTTTTTTCTTGGAAACTCATCCCATTGCATAACGACAGAGTCGCCATCATCATCTAAGCAACTGTTAGACATGGCACCACTGGCGTGGGTCTCCCTTCCATTTTTTGCTGTTGCCTCATGTACTTTTTAAATAATGTCACTGATTTTGGGGGGTTGAAACACTAGTTCTTGTCTCACTCCGTCACCTAACTATAATGGTACTATAACTTGTTTTTTCAGTAAAAAATCAAATAAAAAAAATTTAAAAAAATATATTTTGCTTTTTCGGCGAGCAGCACGCTACTACAGAACCCATAAAGGATTAATGAAAATATGAAAGTAATTTTAGTGGGGGACATGTCAGTCAGTTATTTGGATTGAGAAGGATAGTGGAGGGATAGAACAAGTAAAAAGGTTTGCATTTATATAGCATTGCTACCATTGATGTGGTGCTGAAGCGCTTTTTCGGAGAGTGGCACACTACTTCGGAACCCATAAAGGATTAGTGGTGAATTAGTATATTGAAAATATGAAAGTAATTTGAGTGGTGGATCTGCTAACCAGGTATTTGAAATGAGAAGGATCATGAAGGGATAGAGAAGGGAAAAAGGTCTACATTTATATAGCTCTTGCAAACCCTGATGGGGTGTTGCCGCATTAACACTACCTAGCAAATTTCATTTTTTTTTCTTTATCTGAGTTTTAATTGATTTCTATAGGTTTCTCTAAGCAAACATTAAGGGATTCATGCTCCAAGCTAATTTGAACTTCACTTTTTTCAGTGAATTTTTGGAGTTTTTTAAAGATATACTACATCCAATTTCTATAGAACAAACACCCTGAAAGCTGTGTTCAGTAGTGGTTGGCTGCAGAACTTGGGACAATGGCCGGGCCTGCTGCCCAACCCTTTGCATCCTGTCAGATTCTCACTGAGCATCACCTTTGGAATCCAGCCTATAGCATTGCCTAGGAACATCAACCTGTGCAGCACTCAGCCCTTCAACCTTGCGCACGTTGATGTTCCTTAATTTGTGTTCCAGGATTCGTGGATCCAAAACAGATTTGCATATACTGAGACCTCTAGGACGTTAGTGGGTTAGAAGTGGAATTCCAAGATCTTTGAACACCTCGGGGTACTCTCACACTGCCTCCTTATGACTTTTTTTTTATGTTTCGCAAAGTGGCTCTCGATGCAACACACTGATAATGAAGAATGCAACAGAAATTTTTCGGTGACCTTTTTGTAATGATTATTTCTCAAAAACTGCTTAACAGATTTACATCTAACCAAATAAGGGCATCCATCTGAATAAAGTTATAGTTTTATGCCAAGTCTGATGTAATTCCATTCAGTGTTTTTTGCTGTAGCGAGGAGCACATTTTCCTATAGGAATTATAATGGAAAGTACTCATTTGAAGTTCCATGCAGATTTGTCAAACTGTGCCAAAGTTCTGAGCGAAGCTAAAATACCTTTTTTCTTGGAAACTCATCCCATTGCATAATGACAGAGTCGCCATCATCATCTAAGCAACTGTTAGACATGGCACCACTGGCGTGGGTCTCCCTTCCATTTTTTGCTGTTGCCTCATGTATTTTTGCTGATGTTAGATGCTTTGGGCACTGTGCCACTGATGTCCAGTGCCACATTGCAAGTGCTCCCTAATATAAATTGATTTATTTATCAGTGGTTCCATGTTTGACTATTTGGTTTACTTGTCAGACCCTAGTACAGTGCACCTAGTGCGCCCAGGGTGTGTAAATCCAAATGCTGGTGGTGGGCCTGGGGCACTGGTTGTGCCACCCACAGAAGCAGCCTTGTAAAATGTGTCTAAGGTCTGCCATTGCAGAGCCTGTGGGCAGTCTGGTACTGTCATGCTGACTGGGCAAGTGCATACACTTGCCAGTCCCTAAACCTTCCCTTTTCTTCATATCAGTCACCCCTATGGTAGGCCCAAGGGCAGGGTGCATTGTAAGTATAAGGTAGGACAAGCCCTGATGTGTGTGGCAGGTCCTAATAGTGAATTACAGCCATTTTCGTTTTTCACTATTGCAAGGCTACCTGTTCTCCAAAGACCAGAATGGTCTTATAATCCTAACTGACTCAGAGAACATGGTAGAAATTCGAGTTTAGTATGCCTAATAAAATACATCTTTTAGTGAAGTTGGTTTTAACATTCTGTGTTTGCAAATACCACTTTTAGAAAGTAGGTATTTGCTTGTCTAACCTTTCAAGCCTGCCTCTGCTAGGTTGTGTATTTCTTGTCTGGAGTTTGGGAGTGAAAGGGCTGGGGGATTCCTAGAGACACCCCAGGGTATTTGTTCGCGCAATAAAAATCTAAAAAAAAAATAAAAAATAAAGAGACAGGATGAGTCAGCCCAGTGGTGAATAGAGAGATCTAAATTTAGATGGGAGGGAGGAGTTGTACCTGAACCTAGAATAGGGCTGTGCCTGCCTCCCACAATGCTGGCTCCACCTCCTGGGGACCGGCTGATGTCTCTGCCCTGCACACTGAAAGAAGAAGAAGTCCTGTAAACAACGTGCTTCAGGACTGTACTTGCCTTCCACAATGCTGGTTCCACCTCCTATGGGGCGTCTGATGTTTCTGCCCTGCACTGTGAAAGGAAAGGAGAAGTCTAGTAAACAGAGTGCTTCAGAACTGGTTTGGACTGGGCAAAGGCCCTTCTCCCCTCAGAGAACAAAGGATTTTGGGGTATAAATATTGGGACCCAGATCCCATGAAATTAGATCACTTTTGGACTACAAGAAGAAACATTTACTGAGGAGAGGAACCTGAAGAAACGGAGGAGAGACTATTGCCGAAGGAAGGAGAAAGGAACTTTGTGAACTTTACTTTCAACTTGTGAAGGATTTCAAAAGGCTTGGAAAAGAGCTTGCCTCCTGCTGAAGTCTCAGGGACAACAGACTTCACCCCCCCTGCTCCCCAGAGTTCTTTGGAAGTGCCTGCTGCTGTTTTGGGCCTTCTGAGGGACTGTGTGTCGCAAGGAGCTGGAAGCGCGACTCATCGAGAAGAAGTGTGTTGCCGTCGCTGCTGCTGCCATCGCATCATGAATGCTGGCACTGGAGTTGTCGCACTGCACCACATCGAGAGAAGCGTACCGCAATAAGAGGAAGGGTTTCGTGGTCGCTGCTGCCTGCCGTCGCACTTCTGAGCAAGGATGTCGCCGCTGGAGTTGTCGCACTGCACCGCATCGATAGAAGAGTCTCCCAACGAGGTACGAGCGTGTCGCCGTCGCTGAGCCTGCCGTCGCACTTCTGAGCAAGGGTGTCGCCACTGGAACTGTCGCACTGCACTGCACTGTCGCACTGCACCGATTCGAAGAAAAGCGCCTCGCATCCCCGAGAAGCACGCCGCCGTCTGAGCTGCTGCAGTTGCATCGTGGATGTCGCCGCTGTAGTTGTCGCATTGTGCGGAAGCTTCAAGCATCGTGGGAGAAGAGTGTCGCAGCTGAAGCTGTTGCCGTCGCATCGCTGAAGAAGGGTGTCGCCGCTGCAGTCCATGCATCGAACCGAGAACTTCTCGCATCTCCGGAGAAGCGTGCCGCATCTGGAAGATCTTGTAAGATTAACAGGAGTGTAACCCATAAACCAATTCAGGACTTGGTAGGTAAGATGCAACAAAGAAACAATGTCCTGAGAGGTAAGAGTCGGTAGACAATTAAATTAAGCATGCACATAGCATTACTTTGAAAGAAAGAAGGAGAATACTAGATGGTAAGACAAAAGATAGTTATTCATCTTTATATTGTAACATTAGTTCCAAGGTCGAATGTATACAGTTGAAAACAGCACTGCATAGATTGAATTAGTGACAACCATGTGAAACTTGGTGCATAAAAGTGTTCAAAGTGCAAGTGGCGACGCAAGTGAAGGTGAACAGCGTTGGTGGCGCACTGTGCATAAGGTGCAAATAATTTACAGTGAGTGGCTCAGAGGCGAATGTGACAGTGTCATATCACAATAGGCAAAGGTAATTTCATTTCATTGTGGAGCCACAAGGGAAGAGTGCGCCTATTGTTTAGGCTGTTAGGTCGAACTAATGTTACAATATAAAGATGAATAACTATCTTTTGTCTTACCAACGAGTATTCTCCTTCTTTCTTTCTTTATTTCTTTATTTTTATATTTCTATAGCGCAAGAATCGAGCCGAAAGGGTTATCTCCGCGCTTTGACTGCAACAAGTGGCAAAGATACTGTACAGATAGCCAGAGAATGCAAGAGGGGACAGCCTTTGATTATGTCTCCATAAACAGATTTGTTTTTAACATGTTCCTAAAAGTAAGGTCTGTCTTAAGCTGAGCTGCAAGTTATTCCACAAGGCCGGCCCCACTGAAGAGAGGGCTCGGCCGCCTTGTCTGGTTTTTTTAATGAAAGGTGGTTTGAGCAGGAGTTGGTTACTTGACCGTAGATCTCGTTCCGGTTTGTAGGGCTGTAGTAGTTTAGATAGGTAGATGGGACCGTTTCCAAATAGACATTTATGTACAGTGCACCAAATTTTAAATTTAACCCGTTGGCGTATTGGGAGCCAGTGTAGCTCTCTCAACAGGGGCCCAGAAGATGTTCTTGGAGGGGCATTCAGAATCAATCTTGCCGCCGTGTTCTGGACCACCTGCAGTCGATTGATGGCATCCTCATTGGCTTGTATCAGAAGCCCATTGCAGTAGTCAAGACGACTTATTACAAGGGCTTGTACCAGGGTCTTTCTGTAAGTGTCCGGTAACAGAGGAAAGACTCGCCTGAGTAGTCCAATGGTGTGAAAGCAAGCACCTGCAATTACATTTGCATGTTCTTTTAAGGTTAAGTTTTGGTCCAGTTTCACACCCAGATTTTTGATGGTGGGTTTTGGGGAGGGTACAGGCCCCAGATCTTGGGGCCACCAATCAGGAGACCAGAGCATGCTAGCTTTCCCAAAGAGCATCACTTCTGTCTTCCCGACATTACACTGGAGGTAGTTGTAGGCCATCCAGTTAGAGATGGCCCTCATGCCTTCCGCAAAGTTTTCCCTAACATTAGAGTCAGGGGCATGGAAAGGGTAGAGGAGTTGAGTGTCGTCGGCGTACGACACTGGTGTGAATCCGTACTTCCTCACAATCTCAGCAAGGGGGGCTACATACACATTAAATAATGTGGGGCTTAGACATGATCCCTGTGGCACCCCCTTAGTGAGCGCCCTAGAGATGGAATGGTAGGGGCCCAAGCTGACAGATTGTGAGCGGCCAGAGAGGAAGCTTTCCAACCATGCAAGCGCCTGACCTCTAATACCCACTCCTTGTAGCCGGTTCAACAGGATCTTATGTGATACAGTATCGAAAGCAGCTGACAGGTCTAACAGCACCAGAATCATCGAGCCTCCTCTATCCTGTGACATCTTGATGTTATCGGTCACGGAGAGGAGTGCAGATTCGGTGCTGTAGTTGGGCCTGAACCCAGATTGGGATTGGTCCAGGCCCCCTGTTGTTTCGATAAAACTGGAGATCTGGGTGTTGACAAATTTCTCAGCCAGTTTGGTCAGGAGGGGCAAAAGAGAGATAGGGCGAAGGTTGGAGAGTTCAGTCCAGGGAGAGGTGGTATTTTTACGTATCGGATTCACAATTGCCTCTTTCCACTGTTGCGGGAGTTTACCTTCTTTGAAAGAAAGGTTGAGGATTTTTGTAATAATAGGGCATAATGATCTGCTCAGGTTGTTAGTTAGCCTAGCCGGGAGAAGATCATGAGGAGAGCCAGATTTCATATTTTTCAGAAGCGTAAGTACTTCATTCTCTGTAACTTCTGGAATGACTTTAAAGATCTCTATGGGAGTTTCTTTACATAAGGTAATAGGGTCTTCCGAATTATTAGGGTGTTTGACCAGGATTTTATTGTAAATGGTGTCAATTTTGTCCTCAAAGAATTGGGAAATATTATTGCACAATTCTTGAGAGAAAGTGTCGGGACTTTCACATGCCAAAGGGTTAGTAAAGGTCTTGAGAATTTTATATAATTCTCTAGTAGAGTTGGCAGCTTCATCAAGCTGGGACAACAGGCACGTTTTTCTTGCCTTTTTAATGTTATTGTAGTAGGTGGATATGGCCTGCTGGTAAAGTTCCTTGCTGGCGAGAGAGTGATTCTTTCTCCATTGTTTTTCCAGCTTCCTACATTTTTGTTTCTCTGTTTTTAGTGAGTCGGAATACCATGTTTCTTTTTTGGTGGTCGGGGGTTTTTTAACAGTCTTTTGCGGGGCTAAAGAGTTTATGGTCTCTAGAAGGGAGTTATTTAGTTTGGATAGAGCCGATTCGATGTTATCAGAATCGGAAATAGTTGGCTCATTCCAGGTTTGTTTAAAAGAATTTGGTGTAATTTTATGCCATGCTCTTTTGGTAATGCTCAGAGTGGTAGGGGGAGCAGAAGGTTTATCAAGTCGTGAAAAGGAAAATGGATTTAGGTGGGTGACAGTGTATTAAGGGATAGTTGGTAAATATTAAATCCAATGTATGGCCTTTCCTGTGAGTGGGGCCACAATTTCTTAAGTGAAGACCTAAAAGAGCTAGGTCGGCAAGGAGGAGTTTAGTGTCAGGGTCTTCAGCAATATCCGCATGGAAATTAAAATCTCCGAGAACAATAACATTTTCTTTAGCTTTTAAGTGTGGGGCTAGTATTTCGGTTAAAGCGAGTGAGAAGCCAGCATTGGGGCCCGGAGGTCGATATACTAGGGCGCCTTTCCAGTGGTCCTTAGTTCTAGTATGAATTTTAAAAATCATTATTTCCATAGTAGGTAAATTAATTTGTTCCACTACCGTAATATGGAGGTTTTCTTTAAAAATTATGGCAATTCCTCCACCAATTTTTATTGGGCGGTCTTGTCTTAAAATTTTATATCCTTGAGGGATACCCAGAGTTATGGATGGAACAGTGTGAGGCTTCAGCCAAGTTTCCGTGAGGAAACATATTTCAGGCTTGTGACTTTGGATAGTATCCCAGATCTCGACATGATGTCGAGGAAAGGATCGAACATTTAAAAGAAAACTTTTCCAGCCGTTCGTTTTTAAGGTGGTCTCGTTATCCCTAGCAGAACCAGTGATAATGCAGTTGGAGGTAGCTTGGAATCTGCATAAGGGACATGAAAACGGGCCCTCGGGAAAAGGCCAGTTATCGCAGGCACACCTCTGTAGTCCCTGAGGTTGGAGTGCTAATAAGGACTACGGGGTGTACCTTATGCGTGTATCCTTTGTAGTGGCCATAGTAATGATGGCAGGCAGGGTAGAGTGAGATGCCCCTGGTCCCGTCCTGTCGCGGACGGGCGCAGACGGGCTTCTCTCTGGCGCGTCTCAGGCGCTTCGCTGCGCGCGACCGCTGCGCGCTTGCTGTGACGAGGGGGCTAAGTACCCTCAGGTGCAGCAACTAGAGCGCTGACCGCTCTGAGAAAGCGGAAGTGACCTGGCTCTGCCTGACCCGCCCTCCGCTCAACGGCACTGGTTGCCGAGTCGGACCGGGGCGGGCAGGACGTGAAATCGAGCCAAAGGTATTTACAAATGCTTTTAATCTCTTTCCACAAAAGCGAGTAGCGCTTTACTAGTGGCTGATGATCTCAAAATACAGCGCTATTAAAATACGAGTAAAAACCATGTATTATATCGCATGACAATTTTAAAACATTCGCTGTCTAAGTCAGTATCTTGATACCTGGGCGTCAGCGGGTCGAGGAGACGCTCTCACAGTCCCCCTACCGCAGTGCGCCGCCTGCTCCTCGCTGCCTAAGTACCCGCAGGTGCAGCAACTAGAGCGCTGACCGCTCTGAGAAAGCGGAAGTGACCTGGCTCTGCCTGACCCGCCCTCCGCTCAACGGCACTGGTTGCCGAGTCGGACCGGGGCGGGCAGGACGTGAAATCGAGCCAAAGGTATTTACAAATGCTTTTAATCTCTTTCCACAAAAGCGAGTAGCGCTTTACTAGTGGCTGATGATCTCAAAATACAGCGCTATTAAAATACGAGTAAAAACCATGTATTATATCACATGACAATTTTAAAACATTCGCTGTCTAAGTCAGTATCTTGATACCTGGGCGTCAGCGGGTCGAGGAGACGCTCTCACAGTCCCCCTACCGCAGTGCGCCGCCTGCTCCTCGCTGCCTAAGTACCCGCAGGTGCAGCAACTAGAGCGCTGACCGCTCTGAGAAAGCGGAAGTGACCTGGCTCTGCCTGACCCGCCCTCCGCTCAACGGCACTGGTTGCCGAGTCGGACCGGGGCGGGCAGGACGTGAAATCGAGCCAAAGGTATTTACAAATGCTTTTAATATCTTTCCACAAAAGCGAGTAGCGCTTTACTAGTGGCTGATGATCTCAAAATACAGCGCTATTAAAATACGAGTAAAAACCATGTATTATATCACATGACAATTTTAAAACATTCGCTGTCTAAGTCAGTATCTTGATACCTGGGCGTCAGCGGGTCGAGGAGACGCTCAAAGTAATGCTATGTGCATGCTTTTTTTAATTGTCTACCAACTCTTACCTCTCAGGACATTGTTTCTTTGTTGCATCTGGAAGATCTTCACGTCTATTTCTTTGCACCTGAACTTTGCCGCATTTCCCTCGCTGCGACATAGCTTGTCGTGGAATCACAAAGCATCGTAAGGTACAATGACGCAAAGTGTTGCATCTTAAGAACTGAACTAAACTAAGCTAAATTTAACATCTTAAAGTAACAGTATTGTGTATTTTTGTTGTTTATGGTCTTGTGGTAACTATATAAAGTATACTTATTTTTTATATAAAACCTTGTGTGCTGTCCATCTGTAGTGTTGTCACTGGGTTACTGTATGTGGTCACAAATGCTTTTCACACTGCCTCTGAGATAAGCCTGTCTGCTCGTGCCAAGCTACCAAGGGGGGGGGTGAGCAGAGGCTATTTAGGAATGTAATCCCCTTATCATGACTAAAGGCAAGGGTCCCTATTTGTCACAAGTACCTACCTGTGCCAACTAGGGACCCCCAAATCTAACAGCAACATATATGTATATCTGTCCCCTAGAAACAAGGCCATATTAACCATCCTTAGCTGTAATCTGCAGCTGTGGTGATGCCCTAATGCAGCTCATCATGTTCTCATGTTAATGTGCTGCCTCCTCTGCAAAAGGAGCAATGGAATTAAACTAGCAGCTTCAAAATAAGAAAAAAGAAAACTAATTATTAGAGAAAAAATGCATGTACATTTCCCTCACCTAGAATAGCCTTTATAAATGCATATATGCATCACCTTATCGCCTCGGTGAACTCTGAGAATACCAGAATGAAGCTATGTTGTCATGAAAAAAGTGTGCTAGGTTTGTTTGGTGGCTTTGGTCATCTCACGAGAAATACTGCTCATGTCTCAGTGTGAAAGGGTCAGAAGGCTTTATGCAAGGTGTGGCTGGAGGACTTGAGATCCATACGTTTGGGTTATATCATGGGATGTAGCTATGAAGAATGAGCATAGCAGCAATAGTGTTGGGCCTGACCAGTCAGTCCTGCTTCAGCCATACAGGTGAACCACCAGTAAGTAGGAAGAGATGAGATATTCAAAGTCACATTGAAACCAGAACTCACAAACTTGACCTGCTAGTGGGAGGACAAGTCTTTCTCGCTTTATGTGTTGGAACCATGTGGTGTGACACAGATCGACAGGCAACAAGTGGCACACAAGACTGAAAGGCCATTTGCTGGATATCCCCTGGTAGGAGAAAATCCCAAATCTCAGTCGTGGAGAAGAGGCAAGAAAGCAGGGGAAAGAAGTTTCAAATCACTGAATTAGGTTATAAATGTGTAAAATGTGCCTCTCAGTGATGTTATGATCTTTAGTGAAATAGGAACAGAAGACTACAAGTTTGAGGTGAGAATATCTGAGTTAAGATTTACAGAGTTCACTTCCTCTGTTATTTACCCTGAACTGTGGGAGTCAGAAATATCGACTTCAAAGGAACCAAGTACAGAGGTGAGGAAGTAGTTCCAGTACTGATAGGAAGAATATAGCCATGTTCTAACTAGCTCTTCATAATTTCGGGTAAAAGAGAAATCGGTGGTGGCTGACCACTGGTCCTCTTGTATATACACTTGTTGGGGTATTCTGAGACAGGAGGTGATGTTTTTTGTATTAAACCTACTGGAAAAACTCAGGTTTCCTTAATACACTTTTAAGGACAACAAATAACAAATGTCACTACTTGGCTTGCAGTGGATCAATTTTGCCAATGTCGCACTAAGCCCCAAACCTTGTGAACAGTTAATGGAAACTACTTCGCTGTGGAAATCTTCAGATTGGGACTTCTCTCTCCAGGCCCCTCTACTTGAGACCAAAGAAAAAAATAATGTATTCAAAAAGATGCAGCAGCAGACGACCTTACAGCATAGACCGTGTGAATCACTCTCTACACACTAGTATTTGAGCTAAAAAAAACAATATTTGTGAAATCTGTTAATTATGTGCCCGCATTAGATGGGGATCCCAAGAGCAGAAAACTGACAGAATTCCTGTGAATCGAGGGGTACGTCAGGGCTGCGTGTTAGCCCCCACCCTCTTCACGCTATTAGTGAATGGTGTGGTCTCCTTTCTGCTCAAAATAAATGCCGATGCCCCGGTCTTGGCGCCCTCCTTTTTGCGGACGACACGTTGTTGATTTCAAAAACCCCCGTGGGTCTGCAAAAGTTGTTGGACCGCTTTTGTCTGTTTTGTGAGCGGAGGGGCCTTGTTATAAATACCTCAAAAACCAAACTTCTTTATTTTAACCCAAGTAAGGCTTCCAGATCCACCCTCTCCTAGATGGGGTATCACTAGAACGCGTAAACAAATTTGATTATCTGGGTATTAGACTCTCACATAATTTAAAGTGGCAGCTTCACATTGATAAAATGGTACTAAATCACAAAAGGGTAGTGGGAGCATTAGGGCGAGAACATCGCACATCCATTTCTAAGCCCATCGCTCCTACCCTGGATATATACGCTGCAAAAGCTGTAGGCTGCGCCCTATATGGCGCAGAGCTATGGGGCTTTGATTGTGTTGACGCCCTGATCACTTCCAAGAACAAGTTCTTTAGGGAACTGGCATCGCTACCAAGGGGTACTCCCATCAAACCACTACTGAGCGATCTGGGTCGCCGTTCCATCAAGGATTTAGCTAGGCTACGTCCTCTTTTATACTGGGCAAGGTTATGGCGGACCCCTGAGCTCTCAAAGTATCTAGATGGCTTGAAAGAAATTATGAATCTTTATGGTGCTCACAAAATCAGTTGGATTCGTAATATAAAGAAGCTCTTGCTTGAATCTGGCCGGCCAACTGATTGGGAGCTTGAGGTTCCTTTATCCAAGGATGAAACTAAACAAGCCTACTGGAAATGGGTTGATGAAAAAGAACTAAGGGACCCAAACCAAGGCAGGCTAACCGAGGCGTTTATGCAGCATAAACTAAAGCCTCGATTGGAGCCTTACCTGGATTTCATCAAGAAACCAAGAGACAGATCCCTTTTTATCCAGTTTAGGTTGGGAAACCTACCCCTCCGTGATTACACGTGCAAGTGGAAGCCCCCGCACCAAACCTCTCCTGATTGCCCAATTTGTGAAGGTGTCACTGAAAACATCCCTCATGTCTTCTTTGTATGCCCAAAACCTATACAGAAATGGCTAAAACCGGTGTGTTTACTGCTTGGAACCAGGGATCATTCCTCTGCACTTAGAATACTTAAGGCTGATACTAGTACAACCTTGGTGTGTGGGGTGGCCAAATGTTTGAGCTGGGTCTGGTTGATTAGATCGAGGGCTACTAGATGATTTTAGTATTAGTTGAAATTTTGTATTATTCTCTTAAAACTCACAAAACTGCTAATGTTTAATATGTTTTTAAGACTATTTATTGAAATATGAATGGTTTTATATCGAAATAAAGCTTTGATGATGATGATGTTAATGGAAACTACTTCGCTGTGGAAATCTTCAGATTGGGACTTCTCTCTCCAGGCCCCTCTACTTGAGACCAAAGAAAAAACATAATGTATTCAAAAAGATGCAGCAGTAGACGACCTTACAGCATAGACCGTGTGTATCACTCTCTACAAACTAGTATTTGAGCTATAAAAAACAATATTTGTGAAATCTGTTAATTATGTGACAGTGTGGTTAAATCCTAATTATGTGAAAACTACTGCAGTCATAGAAACAAAGAAATCCAAACTCCCTGGCACTGTGCATTGTGTTATCAACAATTTATTATTTAACAGTAAACCTAAATATTTTAATTCTAACCAGTGGCCAGTGTTAGCTGCACATAGACAAACATCTTTTTGAAGTTTACTACCCTAAAATAAACATGTAGTATAAAAAATACATAACAGGTAACATGGGGCATGGGGCAGCTACTAGGTGTACCGCCAAGATCAAGCAATATGCTGAGCCTTACTAGGTAATTTGGACAATCAGCGCTTAGAGGCCCCGGTGGTTATAACGCGCTATATAAATTTAAATAAATAAAATAAATAAATAAATAAATATGGTCCTATATTCCCATCTTGGGGTTCTGGTGATATAGACAAATCAATGGGGCTCGGGATTCCTGATTTATGTTGTCACCAGAATGCCTCAATGTCAATAATGACCATATTATATGGGATATTATAAATCTCCACTGTGTAGTTATAATTAGGTCATAGTTTCCATAGTAAAGGCATTTTTTGATTCCTTTACACCTCTGGTGCGGTTTGATTAATCTGCACAAAACTTTAAAAAAAATAATGTTCATCCACTTTGGTTCCTTATTGGAAAGTTTTGAGCCGATCTATCAAAGAGAGAGCGAGTGCGAGAGAGAGAACTTTATTTAAAAAGCATTCTTTTCGTGATTTCGTTAAAATTTGTTGCGCCGTTTTTGAGAAATGTGTGTTTAAAAAAGGACTCAAGTTGGGTATGACAGTAATAACCCTAGAAAAAGTTAGAGATCTGGACAGTTGTTACCTTCACACACACCCACGTTATGATATCAACATTAAAACAAATACTCAAACTTAATTGGATCGGGACGCTTTTATCCCAACAACCATTCCAGTAACGCAAGACCGCTATCGGTCTTGAGGTACTGAAAAGATCTGATTTGCTGGTCGAAACAGAGAGCTGAATGTTGTGGCCGCCATTATGGACTCACGGGCTCGTTCCTGACTTCTGAATTCCAGATAAAACGAGTGCTTAAGGGGACAGGGTGAGCACACTCTGACACCCAGGCCCATGGGAGGAGCTCATAGAAACATCCAGTCATTTTCTTATTTTCAAAAAGTTGATTTATCGCTGGTGCTGCTGTTCTACCATGAGACCTAGACAGGCCCCGTGAGGTACAGCAGCAGTGATAGTACAGCCATCCCCACAAATAATAATAAAATAGCAACCTCTTGCCCTGTGGCCAACTCCAGCTCCATATGGCCAAAGCCTCCATGTGGCAGGTTGGATACACATGGTCTGTAATGAAGTCAAAAAGCTACACTTATACCCATTGTTCTATCACCAGTCAAATGATAACGGGCATAACCTTTCGCACCATGCATGACACCGCACCCACCCATCTCTGAACTCACCCATATTTGGTGGCTGTCACTCTGTTTTTACTGGTCTTCATCCGCCTAACAAACAAAAGGCATCTATACACTTTAATGGGGTCAGTCACATTTTAAACCTTGAACACCCTACAAAATTGTGTTCATCCTCTACTCATCATACTCTTATTGATCTCCCGTAACCAGTAATTTTAAATTAAGAGTTTGACAGGTGTACATTAATACCTAATGATGATGGACAACCGAAGTAATGTGGTAAAAATACACTTCACAAACTACTGAGAAAATCAGATACATGTACCACCTCAGCGCCATTGTTACAAATACACTGAGTTACAATATCCCTAAGTGGGTCAACCATATATTGTACATTAATTAACAATGCACAATGTCTCAAAGCTATTAGGGAAGAGTTGCAAATAAAAGTACATTCCTTATACATCTCTAGTTCACAATCGGGCGTTAGCAGTGTATGACGTATTTATTGTGGGTATGTGTCCAAATATCCACACGTAAATAATCATTTGTGAAGAGAAGCTTTCACTCTTCTCGCAGATTTTTGGAAACAGTCTTTGTCTTCAATCCACAACCTACTTTAAAATGTGGCTCTGAAATCCACATGAAATTAAATCTCACAACCCAGTACCTGGATACCCTCATGGGTGATAAGCCGCGCTATACAAGTACCGCATGATTCGATTATTCATTTACCGCGTTTGACATGGAGTACTCATTGTAATCGTAACTTTAGAGGTAGGTAAACAATGCACCATGTGATTTTCACCATACAGAACCAGATGTGGCTCCAGGGCTTACACTATTTGCATTCTATACACACAGTAAGTCTATGCTGTGCACAAGTATATGCCCCTTACTACTAGCTTACTTTTTAAATAATGATGCAAAGGTTTTTGAGCAATAGCAGTGCTATCGGTGATGTTATTAGTTTTGTCATCAACGATGTGATTTAAAATGTCACGAGAGATGTAATATGCGAGGTCATAAGGAGTGCACGATGAGGGCACAAGTTATAGTAAGTAGACTAAACTATAACTGGTTAATGTCAGTGATTTTTGAGGGTTGAAACACTAGTTCTTGTCTCACTCGGTCACCTAACTATAATGGTACTAAAACTTGTTTTTTCAGTAAAAACAAAAAAATATATATATTTCGCTTTTTTCGCAAGTAGCACGCTACTACAGAAGCCATAAAGGATTAGTGGTGAATTAGTATAATGAAAATATGGAAGTAATTTTAGTGGAGGATATGTTAGTCAGTTATTTAGATTGAGAAGGATAGTGGAGGGATAGAAAAAGTAAAAAGGTTTGCATTTATATAGCCTTGTTACCCTTGATGTGGTGTTGAAGCACTTTTTCGGCGAGTGGCACGCTACTCCGGAACCCATAAAGGATTAGTGGTGAATTAGTATACTGAAAATATGAAAGTAATTTGAGTGGTGATCTGCTAGTCAGATATTTGAATTGAGAAGGATCATGGAGAGATCGAGAAGGGAAAAAGGTCTGCATTTATATAGCCCTTGCTAACCCTGTTGGGGTGTTGTAGTGCATTTTCGGCTAGTAGCATGCTACTCTGGAACCAATACATTGTTAGTGGTGAATTAGTGTAGTGAAATATGAAAGTAATTTGATTGGTGGATATGTTAGTCAGTTATTTGGGTTGAGAAGACAGGTGATGTAGCTATGGTTTGCAGCATTAACACTACCTAGCAAATGTCCGTTTTTTTCTTTAACTGTGTTTTAAGTGATTTCTATAGGTTTCTCTAAGCAAACATTAAGGTATTCATGATCAAAGCTAACTTGAACTTCACTTTTTTCAAGTGAATTTCTGGAGTTTTTTTAAAGATATACTACAACCAATTTCTATAAAACAAACACCCTGAAGGCTGTGTTCAGTAGTGGTTGGCTGCAGAACTTGGACAATGGCCGGGCCTGCTGCCCAACCCATTGCATCCTGTCAGATTCTCACTGAGCATCGCCTTTGGAATCTAGCCTATAGCATGGCCTGGGTCTAACCCACCACAGAACATCAACCTGTGCAACACACGGTCCTTCAACCTTGTGCATATTTATGTTCCTTAATTTTTTTTCCAGGATTCGTGGATCCTAAACAGATTTGCATATACTGAGACCTCCAAGACGTTTGTGGGTCACAAGTGGAATTCCAAGATCTTCGAACACTTCGGGGTACTCTCACCCTTCCTCCTTATGACCTTTTTTTAATGTTTTGCAAAGTGACTCTCGATGCAACACACTGATAATGTAGAACGCAGCAAATTTTTCTGTGACCTTTTTGTAATGATTATTCCTCAAAAACTGCTTAACGGATTTACATATAACCAAATAAAGACACCCATCAGAATAATGTTATTGTTTTATGCCAAGTCTGGTGGAATTCCATTCAGTATTTTAGGTCAAGCCTAGCACAGTGCGCATGCGCTCCTCTAGGATAAAACGACCTCTTGGAATCGCTCTGGACTTTCGGCCTATGGCTTGCGGTTACGAGCAGCGTTGCACGAGCACACCACTCGACTCGCGGGACGCTGGACTTCCGGCAGATGGCTTTTTTTTTTTATTGAACCAGCTGTAGCATCTGTAAAGGCACTGCCCTGCACTGGTCATAAGTGATTTACACTAGCAAACAGAAGAGCTTTCTGGTTCTAGTCACCAGGTTGCTTAAGATATTGTCTATGAGGGTCTAAGCAGTGCACTGTCAGGGCATTAAGACTGTGTTGCTCGGGGGAGGAGCTTAGCGCGCATCCAAGATGGTCGCGTGAGCACAGGGCTCCTGAAACCCTCGCCACCTCCCGCATATATCCTGTCACTAATCCTGATGAAGACGACGGGTTATTAAGGACATGACCCTGCTGACATAAAAGCTCTTTTCAGGAATCGATTTGGATGCCGGGAACCGGACTTATTCCACTCCGAAAGTTGACGGCCTACACCGAGGAGCAGCCAGGGGCTCGAGTCCCCGAGAGACCCAGGTGATAGTTGAATAACAACGGCCAGTGGAAGTAGACTAGTGCCCATGAGGTACTTTCGGTTTCGTTTTTGGATTTTGCCTATCGAAACTTGCCACCATCTGACTTCGGCGGCCCATGGACTGAACTTCGGATTGTGCGGTCGCCTGTTGCGTCTCATATCTAGACTCTCCCAAGATCGACTTGTGAGGAGGCATTCTTACCAGGTCTCAGAGGCCCCTCCGGGGCACATCGCTCATCATGGCGAGCAAGCCAGATAGCGAGAAGCGGACGACCAAAGTCACGCACCGAGGGGGCACAATTCAATCAAATGTCATGGATCGGTACACTCGGCCTAAAGGATCCCCCAGTGGTGTCAGTAAAACCTTGGAAGAGACGGGAGATGGCTCCGCAGCGACGGATGAGTTGACTTTGCGAGACGTCATGGGCGCCATTGCGGGCATGAAGACGTCCATGGGACAGCAATATGAGACATTGGCTCTAAAGCTTGATACTGTGGCTACCGATGTTAACCTGATCAGGACTGATCTGGCAAAGACCAACGAACGGGTCAAGTCTCTGGATATCAAGACCGCCAGCCTCACGACCGACATGTCCGATCTCCAAACAGAGGTTCGCAATCTACGATCCTCCAATGACCTATTCGCCCGCCGGCTGGAAGATTTTGAAAGTCGACCAAGGCGCAATAACGTTCGTATCATCGGGGTCCCAGAGAAGTCCACCGAGTTGACTACGGATCTCCTAGTGGAGGACTTGGTTTTGAATCATCTGGCCCCCAAGGGCCTCAGTAATTTTTTTGCTGTTGAAAGTGCCCACAGAGTTCCGGGCGGGAAGCATAAACCAGGCGCTCCACCACGGCCCATAATTGCTAGAATCTTCAACTTTAGAGACAGAGACGCTATCCTGCAGGCATCGCGCGCCAATGGCCCCACGAAATTTGAGAATGCGACGGTTAGCTTCTACCCAGACTTCACTCAATCCGTGCAGAAGCAGAGGATGGGTTTCTTGGGGGTGAAACTGAGATTGAGAGACATAGGATTGAAGTACGCAATGCTCTTTCCTGCTCGACTGCGTGTCGAATACAACAAGCGGACGTTCTTCTTTGATCGGCCTGAGGTCGTTAGTGTCTGGCTTGACACCCTGCCGACGCATCAAGCCCACCGGAGCACTCGGGGGGCGCAGATGGTGGCCCTTAGGAACAGGAGTAGGGAGTGGTGACCGGCATGAGCAGTGTATGGACTTCGCAGCAGTGGTTTGATGACTTTTTGTGTTTCTACATACACTTGTATATACCCAGTGGCGGTAGGGGAGACGGGACTCTCCCTCTTTCTGTGGTTCTTTTCTTCTTGTAGATTAGTTTTTATGTCAGGGCGACAGGCACACTGCAAGTTGGGGTGGCTATTTAGTCTAACGCAAGGGTGCAGGGTGGGGGGGGGTGTTCAGGGGACTTCCTGGGGGTGGGGGAGGGGACTTTGTTTTATTCCTTTTTGTTTAGAGGCAATATATCACTGCATACTTTGATTTTGGTGTCTAGTTCGCTGTGGGAGGGAGTCTGCCTTCATTTCTGGGATGGGGGATATGGGGTTGAGGGTACTAAGTTGGAATGTCAACGGTTTGGGGGACAGGATAAAACTAGGGGTAGTACTACAGTTTTTGAAACGTCTTTCCCCTGATATAGTATTGCTGCAGGAAACACACTTGATAGGGAACACGTGCCATGCAATGAACCGGCGAGGTTATCGTTTAGTTGCACATTCAGGGTTCACTTCTGGATCTAGGGGGGCGGGTATCCTAATCAAAAGTTCCCTCCCCTTGGAATTAGATGATATCATCCTAGACAACAGGGGACGCTATGCCGCATTCACAGGCAGATGGGAGGGGAAGACGATTTCCATACTCTCTGTGTATGTTCCGCCAGGCCAGCAAACTATGACATTTGCTGATTTGGGGAGAGTAGTGTTTGGACTCCCCGAAGGTATTTTAGTTGTGGGTGGAGACTTCAACAATGTTGTCTGTGGTAGGGAGGACCGCAGCCCCCCTAGGGATCTTGCGAGATCACAGTCTTGGCTGGGTAACTTCCTGGAGACACTGGGTCTGGTGGATTGTTGGAGACTGATGCACCCTGGACAGGCACAATGCACCTTTCATTCTGGTGCACAGGGGAGCCTTGCTAGGCTCGATTATGTCCTTCTGCCGGCACTGCAGGCCATCTCGGTGAGGGAGGTCAGGCACCTAGCTAGGGGTATTTCGGACCACTCCCCACTGTGGCTCTCTATTGATATGCAGCTGGGTGCGGCGGGTCGAGTGGCTCCGATTAATCCCTGGCATCTTCGTAACCCTAAGACCCGGGCAGGAGTAGGTCAGTCTATTGATCACTACTTCACTGAAAATGTGGGGTCGGTATCCTCCTCTATTTCACTATGGGAAGCCTTCAAGACGGTAATCCGTGGTCAAGCTTTGTCGTTGATTGCTTGCCCAAAGAAAAGAAAGAATGAGGAGGTAGTACGGCTAGAGGCTGAAGTCACTAAATTGGAGGGAGAGTTGGAGTCTGGTGCCACACAGGATAAGCTGCACGCTCTAAACCTCAAACAGTTTGACTATAGAGCCTTGGTGACTGATGCGGCTAAAGCTATGAGTCGTGAGCAACAGGGGCAGCTGTATGATGTTGGGGATAAAGCAGGGAAGCCGATTGCCTGGTTGGATAAAAAGGAAAGATTGAATCGTGTTGTGCCTGTGATTGAGAGAGCTGATGGAGTGCGAGTTGTGGACCCCGTGGAGATAGAGTGTTTCACACACCATTTTCAAAATGTGTATGCGCCAGTCTCAGACAGACCGGAGGAGGACTCTCATTTATTGCTGAGAGATATCGCGCTGCCTTGTTTGTCTGACTCCGATAGAGAGCTTATGGATGCAGAATTTTCCGACGATGAAGTAGCGCTCGCTATCCGCTCCATCCGCTCAGAGAGGTGGGGTCCCTTCCCCGAGATCAGAGACTTGCATCCATTGTTGTGATCCATAAAGGAAAACCCCGAGACCTGTGTGCGTCTTACAGACCGATATCACTTTGAAATGCTGAACCTAAAATTTTGGCAAAACTGCTGGCAAATCGGCTAATTAAAGTGATCGGCGACTTGATACACCCGGATCAGTCTGGATTTATTCCACACGTAATACCGCGCTGAACCTGCGTCGTCTTCATGGCGTCCTGGCGAGGGCGGAGTTGCTACGTGAGCCGGCCATCTTATTCTCCTTGGATGCCACTATGGCCTTTGACACTGTGGAATGGCCATATTTGTGGGCTGCCCTCGCAAAGTTCGGTTTTGGACCAGGGTTTATTGGTTGGGTTAAACTCCTTTATGAGGAATCGCTGGCCCAGGTGGTTGTAAACAGCAGGGTCTCGGAGTCCTTTGTTCTCGGGAGGGGCACGCGACAAGGGTGCCCATTGTCTGCTTTGCTTTTCGCGCTCGCCTTGGAACTCCTAGCTGCTTGGTTGCGGTGGGAACCATCGCTCAAGGGTATTAGGTGGACCCCTGACTTTGAAGACCGCATATCGCTATACGCTGATGATACTCTGCTATACCTCACTTCTGCCCGGAAGTCACTAATAGTACTGTTTGATGTGCTCAGTTCATTCGGAAGGAACTCTGGTCTAGTGAATAATTGGGCTAAATCCTGTGTCTATGTTCTCACTGGAAATACACCCCCCTTGCCGCGTATCTGTCCGATACAGATTGGTTTTAAATATTAGGGAATGTTTATATCACTCAATCAATCAATCAATCAGGAGTTTGTTAAAGCGTGACTACTCACCCGTAAGGGTATCAAGGCGCTAGGGGTGGGTGGGTGGGGGGTTGCAGGTTCCAATCCATCAAGGAGGGGGTCTGTCGAAGAGCCAGGTTTTGAGGTTTCTTGCGAAGATGGGGAGCAATGTTGTCTGTCTGAGGTGGAGCGGAAGGGCGTTCAATGCTTTGGCCGCGAGGAAGGAGAAGGAGCGGCCTCCCGATCTGGTCATTCTGGTGCGGGGTACCACGGCGTAGGAAAGCTGGGCTGATCGTAGGGTCCTTTGGGGTGCGTGGAATTTGAGTCGGCTGTTCAGGTATGCTGGTCCGGTGCCGTGGAGGGCCTTGTGTGCGTGGGTGAGCATCTTAAAGGTGATTCTCGCCTCGACGGGGAGCCAGTGGAGTGGGCGCAGGTGCTGGGAGATGTGGCAGTGTTTTGGCAGGTTGAGGACCAGTCTTGCGGCGGCGTTCTGGATGTTCTGTAGCTTACAGATTAGGTTTTTGTTTATTCCGGCGTAGAGTGCGTTGCCGTAGTCGAGTCTGCTGGTGACCAGGGCGTGAGTGACTGTCTTTCGGTGTTCGAGGGGGATCCATTTGAAGGTCTTACGAAGGAGGCGGAGGGTGTGGAAGCAGGAAGATGAGACAGAGTTGATCTGGCGGTCTATTTTGAGCTCGGAGTCCAGGATGATTCCCAGGTTGCGTGCGTGGTCTGTGGGGGTTGGCGGGTTTCCGAGGGCGGTGGGCCACCAGGTGTCTCTCCAGGCATCGGGGTTTGGGCCCATGATGAGTACTTCTGTTTTGTTGGTGTTTAGTTGTAGGCAGCTGTTTTTCATCTATTTGGCGACGGCTTCCATGCCTTCTCGAAAGTTGCGTCTAGCGGTGTTGGGCTCGTTGGATAGGGAGAGGATGAGCTGGGTGTCGTCTGCATATGACACGATGTTGAGTCCGTAGGCTCTGACGATGGGGGCAAGTGGAGCCATGTAGACGTTGAAGAGCGCCGGGCTGAGGGAGGAACCCTGGGGGACTCCGCAGGTGGTAGGTGTGGGGTCCGAGAGGAAAGGGGGGTCTGACCCGCTGCGTCCTGCCGGAGAGGAAGGAGCAGATCCAGTCGAGGGCCTTGCCCTGGATTCCTGCATCGTAGAGTCTGCGTATTAGGGTGCGGTGGGAGACTATGTTGAACGCCGCTGATAGGTCGAGGAGGGTGAGGGCTACTGTTTCTCCTTTGTCCAGTAAGGTGCGGATGTCGTCTGTTGCGGCGAGGAGGGCGGTTTCCGTACTGTGGTTTTTTCTGAAGCCGGATTGGGAGGAGTCGAGGATGTTGTGTTCTTCAATGAATGTGGCGAGTTGGCTGTTGATGGCTTTCTCGATGACTTTCGCTGGGAACGGGAGCAGGGAGATGGGTCTGTAGTTTTTGAGGTCGGTGGAGTCCGCTGAGGGTTTCTTTAGGAGGGGGTTTACCTCGGCGTGTTTCCAGTCGTCGGGGAACGAGGCGGTCGCCAGGGAGTGGTTGATGGTTTGGCGGAGCATGGGTGCGATGGTGTTGGCGGCTATTTTGAAGATGTGGTGGGGGCAGGGGTCCGTGGGGGCCCCTGAGTGGATTGACTTCATTGTCTTCAGTGTGTTTTCGGTGGTGAGGGCTGTCCAGTCATTAATCGCTGGTTTACGGGTGTCATGGGTGGTTGGTGAGGGTTTAGTGTGTTGGTTGTCTTCGTCGAAGTTGTCGTAGATGCTCTTGATTTTGTGGTGGAAAAAGATGCTGAGTTTGTCGCAGAGGTCTTGTGAGGGAGGGATGTCGGTAGACTCGCAGGTAGGTTGGCCGAACTCTTTGATGATGCTGAAGAGTTCCTTGCTGTTGTGTGCGTGGGTGGAGATTCTGTCGTCAATCGCTTTTTTCCTCGTTTCTCTGATGAGTTGATGGTGGGCGTTGGTGGCGGCTCTCAAGTTGTTGTGGGCTTCTGTGGATTTGGTGTTTCTCCAGGCCTTTTCGAGGTGGCGGCATGTGCACCTGGACTCTCGAAGTTCGGTGGTAAACCATCTGGCTTTCTTGGCACGGGTATTGTTGTTTTTCTTGAGGGGGGCTATGGTGTTGGTGCTGTCCGAGATCCATCTATGCAGGGTTCGGGCTGCGGTGTTGGGGTTGTTGTTTTCCGCGATGGTTGGAGTGGAGTTGTTGAGTGAGGAGGTGAGCTGGTCATCGGTGATTTTGGTCCAGTTTCTTTGTGGAAGCAGGTGCTGGTGTCTGTGGATGGTGGGTGTTCTGAAGGTGAAGTGGAGGCAACGATGGTCTGTCCATGGGAGTTCGGTGGTGTGGCTGAAGGTGATGGAGTTTCCTGTAGTGAAGAGGGGGTCGAGGGGGTGTCCTGCTGAGTGCGTGGGCTCGGTCATGATCTGGCGGAGTCCAATGTTGTGGAGGTTGTCCAGGAGGCATGTGGTTTGGGGTCCAGTTGATTGTCGAGGTGGAAGTTGAGGTCTCCCAGCAGGGTGTAGTTGGTGGATGCGATGGCCTGCGGGGAGGTAATGTCCGTGATGGAGTTGGCGAAGGGTCCGCGGGGTCCAGGGTGTCGGTAGATGAGGGTTCCTCGGAGGGCGGCAGTGGGGCTGGCCAGTATCTTGAAGTGAAGGTGTTCCATCAGTTCTGTGGACTCGTCAGGGAGTGTGCTCAGGCGGAGGCTTGATTTGTGGACGATGGCGATTCCTCCTCCTGGGTGGGTGGGGCGGTCCATCCTGGAGATCTTGTATCCTTGGGGGATGGCGATGGCGATGTCCGGTCCCGAGGTGGTGTTGGTCCAGGTTTCGGTGAAGAATGATACGTCTGGGGTGGTACTGTCGAGGAGGTCCCAGATTTCTGTGGCGTGTTTGTGGAGGGATCGGACGTTGAGGAGGATGCATTGCAGGGTCTTTGGTTCGGTTGTGTGCTTGTGGGCGGGTTGTGCTGGATCCGTGTTCTTGGCGGTGCTACAGGTGTGCCGGCAGCGGTGACAGCTGAAGGGTCCATGGGTGTCGGCTGGTGATGCTAGCTTGCAGTTGTTTTTGCAGCCTGGGTTGAGTGCGTGGAGTGCTGCTGGGTCGTAGCGTTGGCGGGGGGAGGTCCAGGGATCCTGGTGCTGGTCGCGGACGGGTCGCAGACAGGCGCAGACGTGCTTGCCATTGACGCGCCTTCGGTGCACCAGCGGCGCGCCCGCAGCACAGCCGCGCAATGGCCGCCATTAAGCAGGGGTCGGGGAAGGCTGGACAGCTGGAAGGAGGGAGCGGGGAGGGGAGCTGGATTGGGCCGGTCGCGCTGGGGGGGGGGGGGGGTGGGGGGTGGGTCGGGGGGGGCGGGGGCAGCAGCGGCAGGTAAAGGTAAAGGGAGAAAAGAAGGGATAAAGAAAAAAGGGAAAATAAGCAGAAATAAGGCACAAAAGAGCAGAGATGCAGAAAAGAGCAGAAAGGTGAAAGATAGAAAGGGTAGAAAAATGAATAAAAACGAGTGAAGGAGCAGAGGGAGAGAAAGGGAAAATGGGCAGAAATAAGGCATAAAAGAGCAGAGGTGCAGAAAGGTGAAAGATAGAAAGGAGAAAGAAACGAGTGAAGGAGCTGTTCGATATGAACCGCTGTTCGATATGAACGTAATCTACTTCCTCTGCTTCTTCGGCTAAATCCGACGTAGCGGCCTAGTGTGGCTTGCCGTTGTCCCCGGCCGGGAGGGCAGCCCTTTTTAAGATGATGTCCCTGCCTCGATTTCTGTATGCCCTTCAAAACACGCTTGATCTCGTACCTGCGAGTTATTTCCGTGAGATACAGAGCTTACAGAGACAGTTGGCATGGGGCGGGCGTCCTCGTATTGCCCTAGCGAAATTGACACTGCCTTGGTACGATGGGGGCATTGCGTTACCGGACATCAAGCGCTATTACTGGGCATCTCAATTGAGTGCAATCAATCATGCCATGTGCGGCCCTACGACAAATCCCGCCTTTGAAATGGATAAGTAGCAGTTACCGGGTGGGAAATATAACAGGGCGTTATACTCTAAATCGGCTGCCAGGAAGCTACTGGGACACACTGGGGTGGCGGTGCGGGTGTGGCATAGCGCGAACGCTGCAATGGGGTGGTCGGACATATTTACCCGAGCGACCCCGCTTTACGTAGCTGAAAGACTGGGTAGCTTGTGGACAACGAAGGGCTTTGAGAAGTGGGACCTCATCGGTATCAGTAGGTTAGGGGATCTTTGGGTCAAGGACAGGATTAAGACCTTTGAGGAGCTGCAGTCGGAGTATGCGCTCAGTGATAGGGATTATGTTCGCTATATGCAGATCCGCCACGCGGTTGGTTCGGTTTTCCCGGCCGGGACTGCGATTCCGGAATCTTCACCTCTCGAAGATAGAGTGCTTGATGGGCATGTCCCGGATAGCACTATTTCTTTAATATACAAAAAGTTAATTAACGACCGACCGGATCTACTACTGCAGCTTCGGAGGCTTGGATCAGTGATGGACTGGAATTGGATGATGAAGACTGGCAGGCTGCGATATCCTCTCCTAAAGAAGTAGCGATCCCGGCCCGTCTCCGGCTGGTGCAATTATAGATCCTACATCGTAGCTATATAACGGGTCCCCGTCTGCTCCGTATGGGTTATTCCGTGGATGGGTTGTGTAAGCGTGGGTGCGGTTTGATGGGTACTTTTTCCCATATCATCTGGGAATGCCCAGTGGTGGTTGTGTTCTGGAACCATGTGGATGCAGTTATGGAAGAGGTTACGGGAGTTTCGTTATTGCCTGAAGCCCGACGCGGTCTACTGAATGTAAGGGAACAGAATTATGATAATGTGGCACAGACTCAATGGGCTACCCTTGGGAATATAAAGCTAAAAGAGATATAGCACACTTGTGGGGGTCCCAAAGAGCACCCACGATCTCAGCGTGGAAAGAAAACATGGACTGGTGCATGTTCAGGGAAAAAACAGTGTATGTTGCACGTGGTAGATCTAAGAAGTGGGGGAGAATATGGGACCAATGGAATTCATACCAAGGGGAAATGTGTACTCCTCCTTTTGTAGACACTCCGGAAATGTCGCAGTCCCCATAGCCGAGCATTCCTTGTACTATATAGATCCTTGTTGACACTGTGATTACTTACTCCCTGCCCCTCCTTCCCACTTTTTCAACTATCATTGCTGCGTACATTGTTTCTTGGCGCGGCTCTTCCCCCCTGGAGCAGACACCGACTGCATAGCTTCTTTTGCCTCATTAGTTTTGGTTAATTTATTTTTTATTTATGTATATTTAAAATGTAAAACCTTAGCCTCATCCTGTGCAATATCCTACGATTCACAAGAACTGTATGCTGAATCACTGCCGGGCCCCCGGGTTGTCGGCTGAAGAGCTGTGTATTGATGAAATACCAAGTTTTTGTTTTATTTTAGTGGCGGCCGGCCACTGTGGTTGTAGGCCCACAAATGTATTGTTGCAAAATGAAAATAAAGGTTTAAAAAAAAAAGAAAAGAAAAGAAGACTGTGTTGCTCATCATATCTGGGGAATGTTCGAACATAACTAAAGCATAGCTGGGAAGCTATCTGGAATATTCTTCATAATCTGCAACGACCTCTCATTTTTAAAAATAAAATATGAAGTTTTTGTATCTAATGAAGGACCTCGCCACACAGTGATATCCAAGGAAGTAGTCACATTTCTGAGGACTTTTTTTGTAAGAGGGCTGAGGGGTTAACGTTCACATACAATTACGGTCAAAGACAGAAGTCTTCAGTTCGACGCAGTTTGGGAGGTAAGTCAAGGTCCTAGTGGGTGGCAGTCGCCTGCACAACCACACCACCAGCAGGGGGAGCCCAGTCTCCTAGAGACAAAACTCCACAAAACTGGACAGTTTTTGCACGCAATGTTTTCTTTCTTTATAGACCTCTTTGCAACCTCTGTGATTTAAAATATCTGGGTACTCACTTAAAAAAAAAAAATGAGTATGTGGCATTTATTAATTTCAGTAAACTTTGTTGTGGTTGTTTGCAAACACATTTTAACATGCTGCAGCATCATGTCATTGATAAAGGTTGTTAAAAGAGTGTCGAGGCCTATTGTTCTGTGATGCAATTTCATGTGATGTCTTTAGGGGCAAGTAAAGCTTGATGCCATCAGCTTCACACTCTATGTACAATTTAGTCCGCTTTTCTACTGACCGAATTCAGGGTCTATACTGTCTTTTTGTTCTGTAGGCTAGCTAGCTGTGTCCTTGTGTCGTACTGATTGCGAAGAGGGGGACATGTTCTATGATAGACCATGTCCCCCTCAACAAAGGATAGAACTTCTATCCTTTGTTGGTAACTTCCCTGAGTACCTGTGAGTGCTGGCTGAAGTGTCTAGGTTCATCTGTCCTGTGAAGGTATATATGACGTCAGCGAGCACCATGTCATGGTACTGTAGGAGTCTTACATGCAACTGTGACGTGAGAGCATACCATAATAATTTTTTTAACTAATACATTGTTCTATTCAGTGCTTCACATTGTTTTATTCAGTGCTTGTTCCATTTCAAAGCACTGAAAATAGGTTAAAGGGTTGAGTTGGCCTTGTCAGGCTTTAAACAAGTGACCTGCAGATCACAGCAAGTGTTAGAAGTGACTGAGCCATCTTGCCCACATGTCTGGTGATGTCAGAGGGATCGATGCCTTGGTAATTGTAGAGTATTTAATGCTTTGGTGATGTCAGCATTCTCTCACATGGTAATGTTAAAGTTGTTCATGCCAATTTGATGGATGAGAGAGATCCACGACAGAGTGATGTCAGAGTGTTGCCTGGCACGTTGATGTCAGGGGTTGTGTTCCATGTTGATAGCACATTGATCCATGCCACGTTTATGAAGACCTGCTAACTAACACAAAAAGTTCACAGTGAGGAGGGGGCATGACAGAGAAGAAGGCTGGGCTTCGTGCCAAGAAGTACCAAAGATGGCACTTTTGCTCCACCCAAACTGCCTCCTTCACCAAAAAAAAAAAAAGCTTCATCAGACTGGTGGCAATGTTCTGGGGGTGTTTTCACACTCCTTAATGGACGTCAGAAGTTCAAAGCCTCCCAAATCAAGCTGCAAAACTACTGTTTACAGTGGTTTTCAGCTTGTGTGCCCTGCCACCGTGTGATATCGGCTCCTCACTGGGTGACCATGTGAAGGTAGCTATTGTGTGGCATAAGGTGGCGCTGTGTGAGTTGGCAGGTCTGGCATAGCGATGGCCTACCTGCAAGCTGAAGTAGCTTGTATTAAAGAAGGTCTGTGCCTGATATAGGGTGGTCCAATAACCATAACAAGCAACCATTGGGACAGGCAGTTAGAAGTTGCAAGCATTAAAAGGACACAAAAAAAACCTCAAGACATTATTTATTGTTAATAGTTTTTTAATATGGTCGTTCAGTTGTACATAATGCTTTCTTTGTCATATATAAGGTAACAAAAATGCTCCTGACACTCATTTTTAATATAACTTTTCAGCATGCTGCAGTCTTCTGTATAGCACAGCTTAAAGACATAGGCAAAGTCAACATCTCTGGCTTAACATTTATAAGGTCCCAAAGGAAAGACCTATTGGCTATGCCAATGCTTGTTTGCTGTAGTGAAGAGCACATTTTCCTATGGTAATTATAATGAAAAGTTCTCATTTGTACACCTCTGAATTTTACACCTCCTCCTCCTCTACAGGATCTGCATTAAAACAGACAACCTGAAGTTGGTCAGTTTCGCTAATTAATTATGAAGTTCCATGCAGATTTGTTAAACTGCGCCAAAGTTCTGAGCGAAGATAAAATAACTTTTTTAATGGAAACTTATCCCATTGCATAACAACAGAGTCACCATCATCATCTAAGCAACATACATGTGTGCAATAAAATCAACTGTTGCATGGCTAAAAACTTATAAGGTCCCAAAGGCGAGATCTATTGGCTATGCCAATGCTTGTTGGATGTGGAACTCATACTAAAGAAGTGAAACTTTTGCCCAGACATTGCTTGCGTGGAAAAATGAAGAGAAAAAAAATAGGATCACAAAATATGCTGCATTAAGCCTCATTATTTGTTTCCTGGTCTCATAATTTAGTCAGCCCTACCGCATAATTTGGTCATACCCTCCCGCATAATTCTAATGTACCGGCCAATAGGTGGTCATTGCCTGTGTAGTTGTACTAAGTGAGGAAGACCAGTCTGAGCCATGTGTACTTTGGGGGCGAGCAATTGTTCCTTCAAACATTATGTAGGTAGGGTGAGCGAGAGCTGGTATCTCTGCGAGGGACTGCTGCCCTAAACGTGGGTCAGTGTATCACTCTCCTGAACTATATCTATCAATTTGAACACCGTTTGACACCATGTTCCTGACACATGGTTCATGCTTGTGAAATATCTTTCCGCAAGACGTGATGTTGGAATGGATTTCCATGTATCCATTCCATCATGACCTGGGCAGAAGGAAGCGGTACATTTTACACGTGGGTGGCTGCGTGGAGAGAAGGCTGTAAACTGAGGAGTCGACGCCGCACCCTGCGATCTGCAGCATGCTACGCATGGTGTGACCTGTTCGCCCTATAAGCGCTCAGTGTTTACACTTGAAAGAAGACGTCAAGGGAGGAATCGAAGGACGATCCGGCACTGTGGGTGACCCGTGGGAACTATGCCACTGACCACTACATCGGACCCCAACCCTAAGCCTCAGTACCGCTGCCTACCAGTGAGTACCACTGCATGCTGCTTTGGGGAGTTGGCCTAGGAAAGGGACTGAGGCAGCCTGCGCTGTGACGCACTGGGGCTTTAACACTTCGGTGTTCACACTGTGCACATAGAAGGTGGCCACTTCCGAGGAAGTGACTGAGAAATATCCAGTGTTGACTGTCATTTTGTCTAGCTATGGTTTCTTGTATGTTATAAGCCCAATTTGTAGAGTGTGCTTAGTCCAATTATGGACTGTAACGTTTATTTTATGCTTCTGATGCACCTGCACACAGGCGCCCCTTGCTCTCTAGTGTATATATATAATGTATATGCGGATAAAGCATTGTTTACAGTCCCTGCCAGGCAGGCACCCGAACTGACCACCCTGCCTTTATGTTATCACATGCGTGGTGCAACTGGACGGACCGGAAGCAGTTGCCGTCGCATGACAGGAAGCCGCAGACTTCTCTTTGCAATATTGTTTGCGGGGCTTCTACTGTATTCTTTCTATACACAACGTTACATCAACACCCCTCTTTCACTGTTAGGAAAAGCTTCTGCTAGCCGGACTTAATGGAGACCCCGGCCCCATAGAAGTGAGAATTTCAGACGTGATGGCGAAAGTTCCAGCACTTCACCTCTTCCCCACTCCCGTTCCTATCTGTGGCGCCCCAGGTGTAAGAGACGAGGCAAAAGTACATTACCATATTTATTTCTCACCCTGGCCTCTGAAATGTCACTGCAAACCTGCTTTTCCTCACTGCAGGCAGTTTAAGAAACGTAGCATGACTTTCAAGCTAGAGTAGAAAATCTGGCTCGGCAATTCGGGCAAATCTTTTAAAACTTCATTGCGAGCAGCAGAGCTTTGAGTAGGCTGTGATGGGGAAAGTTCCAGCACTTCACCTCTCCCCCACTCCCGTTCCTATCTGTGGCGCCCCAGGTGTAAGAGACAAGGCAAAAGTACATTACCATATTTATTTCTCACCCTGGCCTCTGAAATGTCACTGCAAACCTGCTTTTCCTCACTGCAGGCGATTTAAGAAACGTAGCATGACTTTCAAGCTAGAGTAGAAAATCTGGCTCTGCAATTCGGGCGAATCTTTTAAAACTTCATTGCGAGCAGCAGAGCTTTAAGTAGGCTGTAGACCCACCAGTATTTAACAAGCGCGCGCCTCGTTTTGAAGGGGGAAAAAAAAGATGAGGCGAGGAGGAGGCAGCAGGGGAAGGGGAGAGAGGAAGTGGCCTGCACCTGTTTCCCTTGCGGGAGCGAGCAGGAACCATATGTTTGTAATTAACACATGGTTTGAAAGCTCGCTCCCGCAAGGGAATCTCCAAACATGCATG
This sequence comes from Lissotriton vulgaris, assembly GCF_964263255.1. Classification (NCBI taxonomy): domain Eukaryota; kingdom Metazoa; phylum Chordata; class Amphibia; order Caudata; family Salamandridae; genus Lissotriton; species Lissotriton vulgaris. The sequence continues at coordinate 122,913,504 of NC_141688.1, forward strand.
CGTTGAATACAAAGCAATGCAATGGGTGCACGTTTTTGGCAGCAAAGCTGAAGCAATTGCTAAAGGTCTTTCAAAGCAATGCAATGGGTGCACGTTTTTGGCAGCAAAGCTGAAGCAATTGCTAAAGGTCTTTTCCTATGCAGCGCATGCGCGCTGCATAGGAGAGACCTAAAAAGGGGAAGAAATGCACAAGTTACTACTTGTGTAACGATATATCTGTAAGAGACATTAGTTAGTGATAGATTCCTTACCTTAGAATATCCCCAGGCGTCAGACTGGATCCGGAAATTTTTGCGTAGCAATACCCCTGCGCGCTGGTAGGCGTCGTCTGCGGCTCCGCGTCCGTCGTCGGCGTCGTGAGCGCCGGGATGACGTCATCGGAGTATATAGACGGCGCCCATGCGCGCTGACGTCAGTTCTGATAACACAGCTTTTCCGCGCCAGATACGCAGAGCCATGATAGAACCAACACTGGTGCCATTGAAACTAGGGCCCTGAAAGGGGATGACCTTAACCCTAAATATCGGTTCGCAGAACGGGGAGGATGGGAGGGCGGTAAGGAATCTATCACTAACTAATGTCTCTTACAGATATATCGTTACACAAGTAGTAACTTGTGCATCTGAAAGAGACACGTTAGTGATAGATTCCTTACCTTAGAATAGATACCCCAGCAATACCAACCCCGGTGGTGGGTCTGCGAACCAATATCACACCAGAAAGTCCTGGAGGACGGAACGGCCAAAGAAGCCATCCCTCCGGACTTGACTGTCCAGGCAGTAGTGTCTTGCGAACGTGTGCAGCGAGGCCCACGTGGCTGCCTGACAGATGTCCTGCAGGGGGACACCGCGGCCCAGGGCAGTTGTCGTTGCCGTGGCCCGAGTGGAGTGAGCCCGCAATCCAGCCGGGGGCTCCTTCCTCGCCATGGAGTAGCATGCTTGGATGCACAAGATGATCCACCTGGAGATGGTCCTTTTGTGTACAGCCTTTCCCTTCTTCGCGCCCACGTAACCAACGAAGAGTTGGTCATCCACCCGGAATTGGCGAGTGCGGTCCAGGTAGTAGGAGAGCGCACGTTTTGGATCCAGACGGTGGAGCCTCTCTTCCTCTTTCGAGGGATGCGGAGGCGGAAAGAAGGTGGGCAAGGGGATGGACTGCCCGATGTGGAAGGCCGTGACAACCTTGGGCAGAAAGGAAGGTCGTGTACGCAACACCACCTTATCAGGATGAACAGACAGGAAAGGCGGAGAAGAAGAAAGAGCCTGGAGCTCACTCACCCTCCTGGCAGAGGTGATGGCAACCAGGAAGGCCGTCTTCAGCGTAAGGAGACGAAGAGGACAGTTATGAAGTGGCTCAAAGGGAGCACACATCAGATAGGTGAGAACAAGGTTCAAGTCCCACTGGGGCATCACGAAGGGAACAGGAGGGAACATGTGTGTGATGCCCTTCAGAAATCTACTCACTATAGGGGACTTGAACAAAGAAGGCTGATCTGGTAGCCTCAAGAAGGCAGAAAGAGCAGAAAGGTACCCTTTAAGAGTGCCCAGAGCAGAGCCCTGCTGGGCAAGGGAAAGAAGAAAGAGCAGCACTTCCGAAAGGGGTGCAGAGAGGGGATCCACAGCCTTTGCTGCGCACCATGCCACAAATCTATTCCACCGGCAGGCGTATACCGACTTAGTGGAGGGACGCCTGGCTGCCAGAATGATGTCACAGACTTCGGGAGGCAAGTCAAATGGCCTCAACTGCCGCCGCTCAATCTCCAAGCTTGTAGGTGGAGACTGGACAGGTTCGGGTGCAGGACCGTCCCCTGCTGCTGCGACAGAAGGTCCTCCCGAAGAGGCAGACGAATCGGGGGATCGACTGACATGCTGAGTAGCTCGGGATACCAGTATCTTCGAGCCCAGTCCGGAGCCACAAGGATAACTTGGGCCCGGTCGTGCCTGATCTTCTTCAGCACTCTGGGCAGAAGTGGTATAGGCGGAAAGGCGTACAACAGGCCGCAGCTCCACTCGCGACGAAAAGCGTCTCCGAGCGAGTGCCGCCTTGGAAACTCCAACGCGCAGAACTGCTGACATTGCGCGTTCTCTTCTGTGGCGAATAGATCTAACCAAGGCTCTCCCCACTGTCGAAAGAGACCTTGCGCCACGTCCGAGTTCAGACGCCATTCGTGATCCATCATGCACCGGCGGCTGAGTTCGTCCGCCCTGGCATTCAGAGAACCTGCCAGGTGTTGAACCACCACAGTCACGCCCTGATGTTCCAGCCACTGCCAGAGGCGCAGAGCCTCCTGGCAAAGGGTCCACGACCCCACACCGCCCTGTTTGTTGCAGTACCACATGGCGGTGGTGTTGTCGGTGAACACTTGCACCACGCTCCCCCTGACAGAGGGGAGGAATGCCTTCAGTGCAAGACGAATCGCCCGCAGCTCCAGAAGGTTGATGTGGAGCCGGGACTCCGCCGGAGACCAGAGGCCTCTGATCTCCGCCTCTCCCATGTGGCCTCCCCAGCCCAGGAGGGACGCGTCCGTCACAACTACGTGCTCCGGCTGGGGTAGAGAGAGGGGTCTGCCACTGACCCAGTCGCGGTCCGTGAGCCACCACTGCAGTTGCTTCGCAGTGCCCTCCGAGATCAGGACATGATCGGACAGGTTGCCCTGATGCTGGGCCCACTGAAACTTCAGGTCCCACTGCAGAGCCCGCATCCGCCACCTGGCGTGACGCACCAGAAGGATGCAGGAGGCCATCAGTCCCAGAAGCCGCAGCGTCAACCTGACCGAGACCCGGGATAACGGCCCGAAGATAGGAATCAGAGCCTGAATATCCCGAACCCGCTGCTCGGGTGGGTAAACCCGAAACTGCGCCGAGTCGAGAACCGCTCCGATGAAGAGGAGCTTCTGAGAGGGACACAGGTGTGACTTCGGCACATTGATGGAGAACCCCAGCAAGTGCAGGAGGTCAGCCGTAGTCTGGAGGTGGCTGACGACTGTCTGGGGCGAGCCCGCCTTCAACAACCAGTCGTCGAGGTAGGGGAAGACTGATACCCCTTGCCTGCGCAGATGGGCTGCGACCACCGCCATCACCTTCGTGAACACCCGTGGGGCGCTGGTAAGGCCGAAGGGGAGCACGGTAAACTGAAAGTGCTCTAGGCCTACCGTGAACCGCAGGTAACGCCGGTGGGCCGGCAGGACGGGGATGTGGAGATAGGCGTCCTGCAAGTCCAACGCTACCATCCAGTCTCCTGGGTCCAGGGCAGCCAGGACCTGAGCCAAAGTGAGCATCTTGAACTTCTCCGTCCGGAGGAAGCCGTTGACGTTCCGTAGGTCCAAGATAGGGCGTAGGCCCCCTTTGCCCTTCTTGGGTACCAGAAAGTAGTGGGAATAACAGCCACGTCCTACTTCTGGCCCAGGAACGCGCTCGATGGCCCTCTTGGCCAAGAGGGCCGAAACCTCCTCTTGCAGAAGTTGCAAGTGATCCCCCGACACACGGTGGTATTGAGGTGGCATGGATGGAGGGGAAGACTCGAAGGGGAGGGAGAAACCCCTTCGGACAATTTGCAGCACCCACCTGTCCGAAGTGACCGTATGCCAGTGGGAGAGGTGATGGCGAACCCTGCCTCCCACAGGCGTCACATGGGCCTGAAAGCTCGGACTAGGAAGGTTTTGAGGCGGGGGCTGCTGAGGGAGGTGTGGACTGGCCTCGCCGCTGGCCCCGACCACCGCCACGGCGGTTCCCACGGCCGCCACCGCGTTGCTGAACATTCTGCGGCGCGTGGCTGACGGTCCGTGGTGGGGCGCCCCTTCCGTGGCCACGAAAGGAGCGAAAGGCACCCGATTGCTGGCGTGGGGCCGCAAGGCCCAAGGACTTGGCCGTGGCCCTGGAGTCCTTAAAACGTTCCAGCGCATGGTCTGCCTTGTCGCCGAAGAGGCGACGGCCATCAAACGGCATGTCCAGGAGAGTGGCCTGGACATCGGCCGAGAAATTGGCGGACCTCAACCAGGCGTGGCGTCGAACCGCCACCGTCGTTGCCATCGCCCTGCCCAGTGAGTCCGTGGTATCCAGCCCACACCGGATGGAAAAGCGTGCCGCATCTCGGCCGTCCGCAAGGGTTTGGCTGAGTTTAGCCCTGACCTCCTCAGAGCATTGTGGCAGCACCTCCGCAACCGTGTCCCACAGAGTGTGGGTGTAGCGGCCCAAGAGACAGTTGGTGTTCACTGACCGGAGCCCTAGGCTCACAGACGAGAAGACCTTCTTCCCGAACTGCTCAAATCTCTTGGATTCCCTGTCGGGCGGGGCCGACGGGAATGCGGACTGGGAGTTGGAGGCCTGGATGACCAGGCTCTCGGGGGTGGGGTGGGTGGACAAAAAGCAAGGGTCGCCCGGTGCCGGGCGGTAGCGTCTGGCCACGTTCCTATCCACAGGGGGACCTGTGGCGGGCTTGGACCAAGTGCCCAGCAGAACGTCACACAAGGCCTCATTGAACGGCAGAAGGGGCTCCGTGGAGCCGGACTGCTGTTTGAGTACCTCAGTGAGGAGATTAGTCCTCACGGCCGCGACGGGGAGCTCAAGGTTTAGGGCCTTAGCTGCCTTCGTCAACACTACACTGTAAGCAGAACCCGCCTCCGAAGCCACAGTCGGGGGCGACGTAAATCCAGTGTCTGGCGATGTGTCAATACCACTGGCCTCCCCAAGCTCATATGTCCAGTCCTGATGAGACTGGCAATCACGTGCCAGAGGGTCCTCGGACCCCTCCCACTGCTCCTCGTCACCCGGCTCCTGGAGACCAGGATTAACAGCCAGGGCCTCCTCGTGGAGATAGAATTCTCCGAAGGCCGACGGAATCGGCGCCCAGCGGCGCCCCTCCGACGCCTGAGGCGGACCGTAGGAAGCATTGGGGTCGGCAACCACTACGGCTGCCGGGGACGACACCTGAAGGGACGTCGCCGGTGAGGTCGTAGGGTCGACCGGCGAGTTCCCGGATCCGGAGCCGGATCCAGCGAGGTCGCGCGGCGCCGGGACCGAAGTCGCCAGCGGCGCCGGGGCCGAAGCACCGGACGTCGTCGGGGCCGAAGCGCCCGACCCGGAAGGACCTCCAGACGGAGCCGATCGGCCCGAAGGCGCCACGGGAACCGACTGAGGAGGGAGGGCCCTCATGGCCATGAGGTACCTCTCGACCTCCTCCTGCGACGCGCCGTGCCCAGGGACCCGAAGGTGTGGGGCAGGCGGCGACGCTTGCGACTCCCGCGGAGCCGCGTGGGCGGTGTCGCCCGAATCCCCGGTCGCATCGTGCGAGCGACGGGGCGGGTCGGAGGACCGATGGTGTCGCTCCGACCTCTCATGCCTCTTACCTGAGGACTTGGAACCAGACGATCGGTGACCACTCCCGGAACGTCGATGACTCCGACCTCGCGACCTGTCCCTCGACCTCCCGTGGGACCGGGACCGGGACCTGGAGCGGCGCGGGGCCGACTGCCTCAGCTCGAGACGCTTGCGGGACCGCTCCCGCCTAGCCTTCGACGTCAGGGCCCGGCAGTCGTCACAGGTTCGATCGTCGTGGTCGAGGCCTAAGCACTTCAGGCACCGGCGATGGGGGTCCGTGACCGACATGAGTCGGCCGCACTTCGAGCAAGGCTTGAACCCGGGCATCCCTGGCACCGATAGTCGAGAATCGACTAAGTAGAGGATCAAAAAGATCAAAAAAGTTTTCAGTCAAAAAGTGACTGGGGGTAGAGCTTCTTCCGGATCTGCGCTAGCTGGCGCGGAAAAAAAGAAGAACTGACGTCAGCGCGCATGGGCGCCGTCTATATACTCCGATGACGTCATCCCGGCGCTCACGACGCCGACGACGGACGCGGAGCCGCAGACGACGCCTACCAGCGCGCAGGGGTATTGCTACGCAAAAATTTCCGGATCCAGTCTGACGCCTGGGGATATTCTAAGGTAAGGAATCTATCACTAACGTGTCTCTTTCAGATGCAAGAGTTACTGATATGCACACAAGGTTAAACTATACTTCAAACTTTTAATGAAACCTATCTTCAACGAGTTGAAAATTCATTCCTGCAGACACGCAGTTACAAGCTGGCTTGGAGGATCCTCTATAATCCTGGCTTGCCGGGGGGTCAAATTTTTGGCCACAGCAAAAAAGCCTTAGAATCTATTGAACAGGAGGATGAGCCAACTAGCGGGCCATCAGGGACCCTTTTAATCCAAAGACCTGATATGTACCGGCCCTAACAAAAACAGAGACAGTGAGACATAATTGTAGTTTTAAAAAAAAACTTTGTATTGTAATTTTTATCATGTAAATTTTGTAATAATTTTAATTAATTATACAAATAAAACTACTGATATTCTGATTCATATACGTCAAACTAGGCTTAAACCTATTAAAAGCATTTAATTAAATGTGTTGAGATTCTTGCAATGTTCCCATAAGTTGGGAAAAGAAGAACGCTAGCTGTGAGACAAACAGATATTCGTGGCAATGATACACTGAAATGAGGGGTTACTTTCTCTGGAGTATATTTGTGGCTTATTGGTTTTGTTAAGTATAATTAGAGTATATGAGAAAAGGCCCTTAGCATAAAAGGCGAGTATTCATAAGTAAAACAGGCTCAGCATCTGCCTCTCACTATTACGGACAAAACCAGATACAGCAATAATCATTACTCTAGGAGAAGTGCAGAAATGGTGTAGGTGGATTTTCATCTGATAAGACAATCTTGCAAGAGGATGTGCCTGCCACTGATACAGTTGAATGCCTGAGGGATAGATACACTATGGCCTAGGTCTTCCCTAATAGACCTGCTAGGTATCCATGGGTTTAATGGAAAGGCAGCTATACTGACATTAGCGGTGCGTGAAGAGATAGGGGTGCTCATACCTCTTTCATTTCCTCTTATCATGAGGCTTCTCACTTGCCAGATTTATCCCTTTCTGCCACCTACTGCACTGAGTGGGAGCTAAGCTCTACTGCAGTGGACGAATCAGAAGTTGGGTGATCCCTATCAGAGCTGAACTGTGACACTGTGTGTCTAATAAAGAAGCTAGGCTCTGCATCTCGGCGTGACTCCACAGTCACAGGGGCAACTGAGACTGAATCCCATTACTCGCACTCACAAAAGGAGGCATGTCCAACATTTCTATTCAACAAATTAGCAACCCTGCACCCAGGAGAGAACAGACTCAACCCTACAGTGCAATAGTGGCTCAGGACTTGTGGGTAGGCAACTTAGTCTCTGCATTATTGGAAAGTCTGGTCCCGATACCGAAACAGGTTGTCATAATATTGAGTGAAAAATGGTTAAGTAACCAGGTACTTTACTCTTTCCGGGAAAAACCACACGAGTTGCGCAGGGTAAGGGATGTTGACCTCCACACTGAGAGCCAGGCTGTTTCACTGTCAAGTCGTTGGTACTATGATGCTTCCATGTCTCATAATCACCTCTTGATTCCTCTCCTGTGAGATATGGCTATATTTATTCAGTGAGCATGCCAGATGGCTGAGGAGGGACCTTGTACAAATGGCTGCTAAACATACACCCAGTGTAAACATTTCTGATGAACAAATGCTTGGCCTAAAATTGAAATCATACTCTACATCGATTCATCTTAGCTGGTGTATTCTTATTATGTTAATCATAACTAGTTGCTTCTGATCTCCTAGGGAGGTCGCCTTCAATTTGTTATTCTACGATTGCTTATATGTAGTATCAGCGTTTTATTTCTCCGTCTTTCCTGGTTATTCACTCCTCCCCCCGTAAAGCGCTCTGGTACCCTCACAGGTCATGTTCGCCCTATATAAAACTTTATAAATGAATAAATAAAATAAATGACTATTCTTCAAATGAAAGTTTCAGAGCATTTGCACGCCAGCTGCAGCAAACACCTGATGATGTGGCACAAAACTTACAATGGGTGCGCTGCAGCATAAGCTACCATACATATATGAATGAAAACAGGTTGAGAATGAGAACACAGAGAAGTATGCAGAAGGAAAATAGAGCAGAGCCTGATGTAGTGGGTCATTTGAGTGTGAGAAGCAGGTTCTTGGCAATGTTTGGATAGGTGATAAAAAGAGAATAGTGAAGTGTGTACCCGAGGAGTGTAGGACAGTCATTACATGACATAAACCTACCTGCGAAGTTTGTTATGTAGCTACAGGAGTTTTCCTTCTAACCATTATGCAACACCGTAACCCACAGGCTGAGGTTGGGAGAAATACCAAACCTAGAAGTAACACTGTTAGGACCACCTACAAATTAGCCTGATGCACGTCTGCACATACAATCTAATATATCACAGCCCAGTAATTGGGGAAGGCGTAAGCAAGGATGTTGCTGCTTTGAAGAAGATGGTACCCTATTTATAAATACGTTTTTCCTTTTCACTGGTTGCGTGGAATTGTTCAGAACAGGCTTCATTTAATTTCTAATAGGGTATGCTAGTTATTCTGAAATATACTTGTCATGGCGTTAGGCTATAAGGTTTAGTATTTTAATGGATCTGAAATGTATTTATTTAGAGACTTAGACAGCTATGCTAACCTAATTTATATCACAGTCACTCATGTTTAGATAAACAATTTGTTTAATCTGTGGTGGGGGGTTGAGTCGTGCGCTTTCCTCTTATCACTACATGATTTATTCAATATGCTATGCTTGGTCGCATCACTCTTAACGTGAAAGTTATGTTTCAATGATTTTAAATGTTATAGAACAATGATTCAGCTACAATAAACTTAAATAAAATATATGCTTATTGGGAGTTTCACTCTGTAAAAAAGCAGAAAGTGACTGGAATGCTCAGTGTTTTCTCAGTTTCAGCTCTGGGTCTTTGAACGTCCCTTGCACAAGCAGCAAAAATATACCTAAAAATAGAAATGAACTAAAAAAGTTTTGATTTCAGATTAACTAAACTCCCTGGTGATTTTTGGAAAATTTATCACAGTAAGAGCATACTTTCAATATCACATGAGCTAGCGTTGTTAGTTGGGCATATCAGCAATTTTGCCAAGTATGACAACACTGAATTGATTTATTTTCTCAGCAAAACAGCACCATTTAAATCCATACTGCCAATGTTTATCTGGTTCAGCTAAATTAGAGAAGTACTTTGCAAGTGTTAACACTTCTCTCAAGCCTCGCAGCAGGGCTGTGAAAATACGTTTTTCCTATTTTGTACATGAATACTAACTTTTATTCCAGTTCCATGAAGGGCGCTATTCATTCAGTGGCACAAGGAGGCCTGGCCCACCTACCTACTTACACTCCAGTAACACTTAATGCAGCATGGTAGTGATAACCATTAGTTAGGGGAAAATCAGAATCAACTCAATTTTTTCATATGCAGAAATATACTCTCTTCCGGTAACTTCCCCACGTGATAGACTATTCTTCACAAGGTATATCTGCAGCTTTATTTTAACAAATATCTGGGGAGGTCTCTACCAGCACTTATATTATGCACACTTTGATTGTATAATCGAAAATATGCCCTATCTTTCAAAAGACATCCGCACAGCAAGCTCTCCCAGTATCTGTGATCCAGTGTTTATCAGTATCACTGCCTGTCCACTGACCTTGAGATTATTAGTGCTATTATTCCACTGCTATATGTTTGTGGCACTAGAGTAAGTAAGTCACTGTCATTAGCACCTGTGCCTTAAGAGTCTATCCTCAGTACCAGTACCCAATTGTCATTAGCGCCAACGCCTTAAGATCTTCACCACAGTACCTCACTGCCATTAATACCTAAGCCTTAAGATACTAAGCTTGCAAGTGGTGCAATGCAGACATGCAAGATGAGGCTTTAGAAAGGAGTCATGAGGGACGCCTTGATTCTCATACTTAAATACTGAATTGCACAAAGAGATTTTGATTGCATTGGTTCTATCCTGCAGATAGGTCAGCTACTTGAAGACAAGTGATCCCAATCTCATAAAGTTGGAGCAATAACATTATCCAGGAAATGGAGCTGAAAGCGGCAGAAAGGTCATTAACTATTAAAGCTGCTATTCACACTTTATCTAATATCCAACGTAACTTCTACCACTCACACTTGCGCAAAGTGTCTTATATAATGATGTAAACCCGGATTGAGCTGGATTAAAGACTCAATCCGGGTTCCAAAAACGTGGCAAAGGCCATGTTAAACATGTTCCTCCAGAATCTTAACAGAAACAGGTAAGAGAGATTGGACGAAAATTATTCGGGACAGTGGGATTGCCAACATGCTTTTAGTTCAACAGTGGTTTGAGGGTGGGTACAAGTATATCAATTTCTAAATCAGGACCTGCCTGGACAGACTTTGCAGGGAGAGCTTGATGAACAAGTTACTTACCTTTGATAATGGTCTTTCTGGCAGATACTCTAAGTGATACAAAAGGGGATGATGGACGGAGCGTTTGAGCAAATCAAACACTCACCCCCAGTCAACTGATCTGGGTTTAATCCATCACCATTCTCACTCAGCCAACCCAGTTCAGACATGGCCATATGCAAATGAGTCTGACCCTGTGCCTCATGGGAACAGTCCAGCCCGAACTGCCAAGATACTCTATGTAACAGAATGGGGAGACAGAAGGGTCGGTGAGGTACATACAATTAGATAGCTAGGTTATATTATGTTTCTGGTCAGCGCCATGAAGCCACCCGGTGTAAGTGTGCTTTATAAATACCCACCAACCTTAACATTAACATTATTCTTCTGATAGATACTTTTAACAGCAGATTCCTCACCTTGTGAAGAGCAAATTACCTACCTTAAGTGCCCCATTACCTGGCAGAGACTCTAGCTGCACAATCCTTACCTTACAATTATCCCAACGCATCAAACTGGATCAGGATTTTTTTTCGTGAGCAGTACCTCTGAAGCTTGGAAGGTGGAATTGTTCGGCTACGTGTAGCATCGTCAGTGTCATTATGCCGCAAGTGACATATGCAGTTCATATATAAGCACCACACCAGCGTGCGAACAGCAGTTTCTTTTTGTGACTTTCCATGCCAGGAGCGCGGAGCCATGAAGAACACGTACCACTGGTGTGGAAATACAAGAGTAGTTAGGAGGGAACAGCCCTGTCCCTTCTAAATTCGGTCGCAGAGCGGGGAGGATGGGTGGGTCAGTAAGAAATCTGCAGCTAGATAGTGTCTCTGTCAGATACGGCGTTACTAAAGGTAACTTGTTCATCTTATAAAGATTACTAGCTGCAGATTCCTAACCTTAGACTAGATACCCAAGTAAGATCATCCCCGGAGGTGGGTCAGTGGACCAATTTTATACGAGGAAGTATGGCAAGATGGAACAGTTAAAATGCCCATCTCGACAGACCTGATGACCCAGGAAGTAGTGCTTTGTGAACGTGCGCAAGGAGGCCCAAGTTGCTACCTGACAGATGTCCAGGAAGGGAACTTTGAGATAAAGCAGTGGTCACAACTTTCGCTCTGGTGGAGTGAGCACGCAAACCCTCAGGGGGTTGCTTCTTTGCCAATGCATAGCAGACCTTGACACAAAGCATGATCCATCTGAAAATGGTCTGCTTCTTAACGGCCCATCCTTTCTTCGCTTCGACATACCCCACAAAGAGTTAGGTGTCGGCCCAGAGCTCTCTAGTGTGGCGGTCCAGGTAGAACGACAACCCTCATTTTGGGTCTATTGGGTGGAGTTACTCCCCTTCCTTGGAGGGATGCAGTGGGCGTAAAAAGTAGGCAGAGTTATGGACTGGCCTACATGAAAGGGAGTGACCACTTTCCAGAGAAAGGAAGCTCTCATACGAAGCACAAGTTTGTCTGGGTAGACGCTGAAGTAGGGAGGCTTGGATAATAAAGCCAGAACCTAACTGACCCTCTGGGCAGATGTTATCACCACGAGAGAGCTTGTCTTGACGGTAAGGACCCTGAGAAGACAATTGTGCAAAGGCTCAAAAGGAGCACACATAAGGACTGAGGACACAATTGAGGTCCCACTGAGGCACAATGAAAGGGGAAGGTGAAAACAAATGTTGCAAACCTTTCAGAAATCTAATTACAATAGTGGATTTGAAAAGGGATAGCTGGTAAGGCATTTGAGTGCCCAGAGAAGAGACCTGCCAGGCAAGAGAAACAATTAAGAGTAGGACTTGTGAAACAAGAGCAGAAAGAGGATCGATCCATCTTTATGTACATAATGCCATGAATTTTCCCCAATGGCATGCATATACTGTCTTGGTGGAGGGCCACCTGACTGCCAAGATAACGTTACTGACTTCGGGAGGAAAGTCGAAAGCTGTGAACTGTTCTCTGGTGTCAACCAGAGTCCTCTGATCTCCACCTCTCCCAGATAGCTGCCCTATCCCATGAGTAACACATCTGTAAATACTATCAGTTCTGACTGGCGAGAGGAGTGGGGTCTGCCGGCGACCCAATAGCGGTTCGTAAGCCACCACTGCAGGTCTTTTGCAGTTCCCTCCAAGATCTGGACCATGTTGGAGAGATTCCCTTGCTGCTGCGCCCACTGGAACTTCAGGTCCCACTGCAGAGCCCGCATATGCCAGTGGTTATGTGTCACCAGCAGGAACTACATAGAAACCAGCGTGATCTCCCGCAGGAAGCCATGAGACCCAGTAGTCTCAAAGTCAGTCTCGCCGAAATCAAGAATAGAGGCTGAAACTTCAGTATCTTAGATTAAATATCCCTGATTCGCCATTCGGGGGGGGGGGTCGGAGCCCAAAACTGCACCATGTCCAGAATGGCTCAGATGAATTGTGAAGCGCTCCGACACCTTCGGGTAAAGTCTGTGCTATATAAAAACGCATAAAAATAAGTACAATAAAATAAAAGGGATTGTCTGGGAGGGAGTCTGGTGTGACTTTGGCACATTGAAAGTAAACCCCAGCAAGTGCAGAAGGTCCGCGGTAGTGTGGCGGATGGAGACAACAGCATGGGATGAGCTCGCCTTCATCAGCCAGTTGTCGAGCTAGGGGGAATACTGGCACCCATGATCTTTGCAGATGAACTTCAACCAACGCCATCCCATTGGTAAACATCTGAGGGGCACTGGTAAGGCCACAAGGGAGCACGGCAAACTGAAAGAGCTTGTGGCTCACAGTAAACTGCAGGTAACACCCGAGGTCAGGCAGGACGGAAATGCGGAAATATGAGTCCGGCAAGTCCAACACTACCATGCAGTCTCCTGGGTCGAGGGCAGACAGGAACTGAGCTAGCATGAGCATTTTGAACTTCTTCTTGAGGAAGAAATTGAGAGGGCACAGGTCTAGGATAGGAAAAAGGCCTCCATCCTGTTTGGGCACCAGAAAGTAGTGCACCCTCTCTATGGCCAAACCCCAACAAACAACCCTCCTGCTCGCGCATCTTGAATGGAGACACCCAATTCTCCGGCTGTGACCTCTGCGACCCCGCCAATCAGAACACGGCACCCAAGGGTTTGCACCTAGGCCTACTTAACTGTAGGTCGCTCGTGAAACACTCACACGAAGTGAACCTCTTAATCACAAACAATGCCTTAGACATTCTGTTTTTAACAGAAACCTGGCTTACCTCCAGCAGTGGGCCAGACATCGTTCTAGCACTCCCCCCCCGGGTACGTCATGTGCTCACTGAACAGACCAGAGGGTAGGGGAGGTGGACTAGCGATAATTCTTAAAGACACCCTCACCTGTAGAACATCTGATGGCAACATCAAGGGATACGAAAGCTGCCACTATACAATTCAAATCTCCCCTGTCACCTCCTTGTCAGGAACGCTGGTATATCGCCCACCAGGCAATCTAGGAGACTTTCCGAACAAAATTATTGACCAGACCTCCACCAAATGCACGTCCACTACTAACTACCTACTACTAGGAGACTTAAATGTACATTTCCTGGACCCGGATGACAAGCAGGCCACTGAACTACTCCAGGATTTCACCTCAATGGGCCTTGATCTTAAAAACCCACAGGCCACTCATGAAAGAGGGCAACTGCTTGATCCTATTCTCTCCAACATCCCTAACCTAAGAACCCTTGACCATATCCCCCTTCCCTGGACGGACCACTTTTTGGTCCCCCTAGTATGGGACATTGTTGGACAGGCCACATGAAGGGCTGCTCTCCCCCGGCCCAAACCGGCCCGAGCCCGGTCACACAGGTACCACACACCACCCTTGCACGTCCTCCGTCCCCTCAGGGACCCCTGCCTTCGAACATATCGACCTCGTGGGCCCGCTCCACTGCTGGCCCGCGCGCCCATCCTGGGCGCCATCTTGGACACTCCACCACGAGGCCGCCTGGCCCCCGATCGACCTCAACCCTGGGCCTGGCCAGGCCTCAGACATCCCGGCACCACCATCCACCCAGGAGGTGAGCGGGCTACTTGGCAAGTCAATGGGAGAAAGAGGTGTCGATGGCTCTCCCCGCCAAGTGCCGCTCGCCCATCGCCTCCCCGGGCGCTGGCCCCACCCCCCTGCTGGGTGTCTGGACTCCCCCATCCCGGACCTCCCGACCTCCAAGTGCGAGGGTCCGGACATCAAAGAACACCAGCCCTATAACTGGGGCAGCTCCAGAGCAGGAAGGCAGTTGTATCTTGGAGTCGAGAGACGTAAAGAAGAACTCATCCTTGACGGACTACTGGCGCTGCCGTAGCTCTGCCTTGTGCACCATCGCCCTGCCTGCTGGGGCTGCCGTAACCTTCGTAATCCTTCATCGTCGTCGGGACCTGCTGGCGTGGCCGCGGACCGTTTGCAACCATCATCTTCATCGGGACCTGCTGGCTCCGCCGCGGACCGTCGCTTCCTTCGTCCATCTCGGGACCTGCTGGCTCCGCCGCGGCCCGATCATCTAGAACGCCGAGCTCGAGGATTGAGAGCTATTTCCATCTTTTGGTAACCAAGACTGTCCCGCTACCCTTTCCCCAAACCAGAGACCAGAATCGAGGGGACCCCTGAGTCCAGACCTCCTTGTACCATTTTATCGTACTTTAAGAATCGCCTATAAAATCTCGTTGAACCTTACCCTTGTGTGGTGTCCGTCTGTGGGGGGGAAGTTACTTGTCTGTACGGTCACTGGAGTCGGCTCTCCCTGGAGACCGCTCCCCTTATCCTCGGCCGACCCTCCCGGTCCGTCTAACATTGGTGGCCAGCGGCGCGATCCGAATCACCGCATAATCGTACAGACAGTAGCTCACCCCACGACGAAATCAAGATGACAACTAAAGAAAGCGGATCCACCGAGAAATTCCAGATGGAGAAATTGGACGAGTACAACCATCGTGAACTAAAACAATTCTGCATCGAACTAGGTATCGCTACCACCGGACTAAGTACCAAAGACGATTTCAAGCATGCCCTAGAGTCTTGGGCAGAGACCGGGGTCGCCGGAGCCCCCGATCGAAGCATCGCAGCAAAAACCACCATGGCTCCTGAAGAGCAAAGAACGGGTCTCTCGCAAGACGAGATCCAGGAACGAGAAAAAACCCGACTACACGAGCTAGAAATGGCTCGGCTCAAAATGGACGTTGAACTTAAGTTGGCCGAACAGAAAATAAATTTAGAGCACCTGCGTCTCCGAGAAGAAAGAGAGGAGAAACAGAGACAAAGGGAGCTCGAGGAAAAGAAACTGGCATATGAACACGAGCGACGACTAGCTGAGATTGATTTACGCAAGCAGAATAAATAAAGAGGGGTGTTCGAGCAACCCCACACCCCAGGGACAACGGAGAAAAAGGTACACATCCCCAAGGATGTCGTTCGAGAATACTTCCGAGAGGACGACATCCAGCAATGGTTTAAAGCCTACGAAATCGCTATGACTGCACACCGGATCGATAGAAACGACTGGGGAGCCGGCCTATGGGGGAGATTCCTCAATGAGGGCCGCGACACCCTGCTACAGCTCCCGGACCACCAGATGACCTCCTATGACCATATGAAAGCTGCCCTCCTCACCCGCTATGGCCTCACACCCGAAATGTACCGTCAGAGGTTCCGAGACTGCACCCGCATCCCGGGTACAACTTGGGTGGACTATGTAACCTACTTTAGCCGAGCCTTCGAGGGCTGGATCAAAGGAAGCAAGGTTACAACCTACGAACAACTGTTCAATCTCATGGTATGGGAGCACCTATCGAACAATTGTTTTATTGAACTCCGCCAGCACCTCCTCGACAGCAAGTTAACCGATCCCCGGCAGCTCGCAGCCGAAGCTGACCGATGGGAAATCACCAGAGTGGGCCGGAATGGGTCCTACGAACAGAACCGGAACAACAATGGTCAGCACCGTCCCCGAGGAGGAGGAGGAGGCCAAGGACGCGGAAGAGACAACGCTCCGGTCGCCCCCGCGGTCAGCACCACCCCCCCGGCCAACCGGGGCAGCGCCCCGGCGCGACCGGGATACCGAGCCAATGTTACGTGCCATCGATGCCAACGAGTCGGCCACTATGCCAACGATCCAAATTGCCCACAGTACCAGAGCCCAAGACCCCGCCAGGTGGCTGCTGCTGCCCTGGGGGAAGAACAGATCTCCGAGGAGCAAGAAGAATATGAGCAAGAGCATCAGGAATGGGAGCCAGCCGCCATGGCTCTAGCCTGCTTAGGGGGGAAAGACATGGTCCCGCGGGTCCCCCTACCCGCTAACACCCAGAAGTACAGCCAATGGGTGAGCATCAATGGACGCCGGGCTGAAGCCCTTCGTGACACTGGGGCCAGTGTAACAGCCGTCCGCTGTCACCTGGTGACCCCGGAACAGTATCTACCGAACATTCTCTGCCCTGTACGTTCAGCCGATAACTCGGAAAGTCTGTGTCGGATGGCCTGCGTCCCTTTCGAATGGGGGGGGGTCTCCGGCATGTTGAAAGTCACGGTCCGAGACGATGCCCCCGTAGACTGCCTCCTGGGGAATGACCTTGAAAGCTCCCCGTGGGCCGCCGTAGAACGAAGAGAACACCTGGGGATGTTAGGCGTCCCGGACTGGGCGTGCGTCACCACCCGGTCCATGGCCGCCCGTGCCAGCCCCCGCCCAGAGGAACCCGAATGGCCGGCGCCACCGCCTCCGGTCGCCCCAGCCGAAACCACCGACCGTGACGTCCCCCCAGAACAAGCTCAACCTCCAGACCTCACTAACCTCGACCAGTGGCCTCAAGAGGGGGGGCCCACGCAAGAACAATTTCGCCAAGAACAGAAGACCTGTCCCTCCCTCGAGGGACTCCGCCAGCAAGCGCTCGCCCAAGGCGCAGGGGATACCTCCAGCACTCACTGGGTCTACTGGGACAATGACCTGCTGTACAGTGAGCAAAAAATCGCGGAGCTGGGGGCCAGCCGAGTACTGCTGGTGCCGCTCCGTTTTAGAGACTTTCTGCTAAACCTGGCCCACGATGTCCCCCTGGCGGGACACCTGGGTCAAGATAAAACCTACAGTCGTCTGGTGACCCACTTCTTCTGGCCCAAAATGAGGAACGATGTACACCAGCATTGCCGATCTTGCCCCACGTGCCAAGCCAGTGGAAAGAGCGGCCGCAAACTAAAAGCCCCCCTGCAACCTTTTCCCGTGGTCACCACCCCGTTCGAGAGGGTCGGGATAGACATCGTGGGGCCCCTGGACCCGCGCACAAAACAAGGTCATCGGTTCATCCTGGTGCTAGTGGACCACGCCACCCGCTACCCCGAGGCTGTTCCCCTGCGAACTGTGACAGCCCCGGTAGTCGGCCGGGCTCTAATGGGGATCTTCTCCCGTGTGGGCTTCCCCCGAGAAGTCGTCAGCGACAGAGGCACGAACTTTATTTCTAAATATATGAAGTCCCTCTGGCAACAGTGCGGGGTTACCTATCGATTCACGACCCCCTATCACCCTCAAGGAAACGGACTCGTTGAGCGGTTCAACCGCACGCTCAAAGGGATGATCGGGGGGTTGGAAGAACCCCTCCGTCGCCAGTGGGATGTACTGCTGCCGTGCCTCCTCTTCGCATATCGAGAGGTTCCCCAGAAGTCCCTGGGCTTCAGCCCGTTTGAACTGCTATATGGACATCCAGTGCGGGGGCCGCTCAGCCTAGTCAAAGAGGGCTGGGAGATGCCCCCTCTAAAGAACCCACCAGATGTTTTCCGGTACCTCCTAACACTCCGCAACCAGACCCGGCGGTTCAGAGAACTGGCAAAAGCCAACCTAGAGGCCAGTCAAGAGGACATGAAAAAGTGGTATGACCGGAATGCCTCCTCCATCGAATTTGAACCTGGGCAACAGGTATGGGTGATGTCCCCCACCGAACCCTGCGCCCTGCAAGACAAGTGGACGGGGCCCTTCAAAGTAGTCGAGCGCAAGGGTCCTGCCACCTATCTCATCGACATGGAATCTTCCCGGAACCCCCTCCGGGTCCTCCACGCTAACAGACTGAAACCCCACTTTGTGCGCTCCGAACTCGGCCTCCTGATGGCCACCGACAATGGGGTTGAAGAAGACTCCGAGCCCCTCCCTGACCTCCTACGGACTCAGGAGAAAGACGGCTCCGTGGATGGGGTCCGACTCTCGGAGGCCCTCACCCGAGAGCAACACCAGGAGTGTCGAGTCCTCCTGTCACAGTTCGCCAACCTGTTCTCCCTCACCCCAGGGGTCACTTCCTGGTGTGTGCACGATGTGGACACGGGGGACAGCCCCCCTATCCGCCACCGGGCCTACCGCGTGCCACATCGGGTACGGGCCTGCATCCAGGAAGAGGTAGCCAAAATGCTCACACTCGGGGTCATCGAGCCCTCAGACAGCCCCTGGCCCAGTCCTGTAGTACTGGTCCCCAAAGCGGCCGCCCCTGGCACCCCACCGGAACTCCGGTTCTGCGTCGACTACCGGGGCTTGAATGCGGTCACCAGAACAGACGCACATCCCATCCCCCGGGCGGATGAACTAATCGACCGCATGGGAGCTGCCCGCTACCTCAGCATTTTCGACCTGACGGCGGGCTACTGGCAAATCGGCCTCACACCCCGGGCCCAAGAACGTTCTGCCTTTTCCACCCCCGATGGGCATTACCATTTCAAGGTCATGCCCTTCGGCATGAAAAATGCCCCAGCAACATTTCAGCGGCTCGTCAATCAGGTCCTGGCGGGGCTCGAAGGGTTCAGTGCCGCCTACCTAGACGACATCGCTGTATACAGCCACCATTGGTCCGAGCACCTCCACCACCTCCGAGCAGTGCTACAAGCCCTTCAGCGAGCTGGCCTCACGATCAAGGCCAGCAAATGTCAAATTGGGCAAGGATCTGTGACCTACCTCGGACACCAGGTGGGAAGCGGCCGGGTGGCCCCTCTGCAGCTCAAAATTGCCGCCATCCAGTCCTGGCAGCCACCCATCACCCAGACCGAGGTACGAGCCTTCCTGGGCCTCACGGGCTATTACCGAAGGTTCGTGAAAGACTATGGTACTATCGTGGGGCCCCTCACAGAACTCACGTCAAAAAATCAACCCAAAAAAGTCAACTGGACCCCGGAGTGCCAAACAGCATTCGAACAATTGAAAGCCGCCATGTGTTCCGCCCCAGTGCTCCAGGCCCCCGACTACAACCGGGAGTTCGTCGTCCAGACGGATGCCTCCGACCATGGCATTGGGGCAGTCCTGTCTCAAGTGAACACCGAAGGCCTTGATCAGCCAGTGGCCTTCATCAGCAGGCGCCTCCTACCACGGGAACAACGATGGAGCACCATAGAGAGGGAGGCCTTCGCTGTGGTATGGGCCCTCAAGAAGCTCCGGCCCTACCTCTTTGGCACACACTTTCGGGTGCAGACCGATCACCGACCCCTGCAGTGGCTGATGCAGATGCGGGGGGAAAACCCGAAGTTACTACGTTGGTCCATCTCCCTACAAGGGATGGACTTCACAGTTGAACACCGGCCTGGGCCGGATCACGCCAACGCAGATGGCCTGTCCCGGTTCTTCCGCCTCGACGAGGAGAGTCCCCAAGAGGATGGGTAACTCTCCCCGCCTTCAGCTGGGGGGGACGCATGTTGGACAGGCCACATGAAGGGCTGCTTTCCCCCGGCCCAAACCGGCCCGAGCCCGGTCACACAGGTACCACACACCACCCTTGCACGTCCTCCGTCCCCTCAGGGACCCCTGCCTTCGAACATATCGACCTCGTGGGCCCGCTCCACTGCTGGCCCGCGCGCCCATCCTGGGCGCCATCTTGGACACTCCACCACGAGGCCGCCTGGCCCCCGATCGACCTCAACCCTGGGCCTGGCCAGGCCTCAGACATCCCGGCACCACCATCCACCCAGGAGGTGAGCGGGCTACTTGGCAAGTCAATGGGAGAAAGAGGTGTCGATGGCTCTCCCCGCCAAGTGCCGCTCGCCCATCGCCTCCCCGGGCGCTGGCCCCACCCCCCTGCTGGGTGTCTGGACTCCCCCATCCCGGACCTCCCGACCTCCAAGTGCGAGGGTCCGGACATCAAAGAACACCAGCCCTATAACTGGGGCAGCTCCAGAGCAGGAAGGCAGTTGTATCTTGGAGTCGAGAGACGTAAAGAAGAACTCATCCTTGACGGACTACTGGCGCTGCCATAGCTCTGCCTTGTGCACCATCGCCCTGCCTGCTGGGGCTGCCGTAACCTTCGTAATCCTTCATCGTCGTCGGGACCTGCTGGCGTGGCCGCGGACCGTTTGCAACCATCATCTTCATCGGGACCTGCTGGCTCCGCCGCGGACCGTCGCTTCCTTCGTCCATCTCGGGACCTGCTGGCTCCGCCGCGGCCCGATCATCTAGAACGCCGAGCTCGAGGATTGAGAGCTATTTCCATCTTTTGGTAACCAAGACTGTCCCGCTACCCTTTCCCCAAACCAGAGACCAGAATCGAGGGGACCCCTGAGTCCAGACCTCCTTGTACCATTTTATCGTACTTTAAGAATCGCCTATAAAATCTCGTTGAACCTTACCCTTGTGTGGTGTCCGTCTGTGGGGGGGAAGTTACTTGTCTGTACGGTCACTGGAGTCGGCTCTCCCTGGAGACCGCTCCCCTTATCCTCGGCCGACCCTCCCGGTCCGTCTAACAGACATCACCACTCCGCCCCCTCCACTCCCAAAAATCAGAACGTATACCAGACGATGGCAGAAATTGGAACCAGACGTCTGGGCAGCCAAACTCAGAGAAAACGCTCCCCACCCCCCCCATGACACCTTAGTAGGGGACAAAGAATTTAATACCTGGATTACCCAATCGCTCGACGCCATTCTGCCTAAAACACACTCTCTGAGACACACCAAGAGAGTCAATCCCTCACCCTGGTATACCCCGGAACTCAACCTGCTGCGGAAGGCTTGCAAAAGGAATGAACGTATCTGGAGGAAGGAAAAAACCGAGGAACGAAAAGAATCATTCCGCACCGCTGTAAAATCCTACAAAAAAGAGCTCCGCAACATCAAAACTAGTTTCTACGAGAACAGAATTAAAAACGCTGCTTGCTCGGCCCATGAAACCTATTCAGTACTTAAAGAACTCCTCCACGCCCCTGATCCCCCACTCAAACCCCTCGACCCCAAAGAAGCTGAAATTAAATGTAACAAATTAGCTACCTTCTTTGACGAGAAGATAAAAAAATTCTTCTTACCATACCCCCCCCCCCCCCCCCCCCGAACAGGCCCACATACAGCAGGATCTTACCATCAGCACCACAAATCCTCCTCTGCTGCCAGCCCCCCCCCCCAATCCTCCCTGGACGTTTTTGGTCCCATAACAACGGAAGAAGTAGGAGCAACGCTGGCCGCAATCAAAAGTGGCTCCCCCCTCGACCCGGCACCCCTCCGCTTCCTAAAAAAAGTGTCGAGTACCATCATCCCTTCCCTCACGGCCCTGATTAATTCCTCTCTCTCGGAGGGCATAGTCCCTCCCAGCTGGAAAGCGGCAGCAGTCAAAGGTCTATTAAAAAAACCCTCCTTAGACCCGCAGGACTTCGCCAACTACAGGCCCATATCCCTTCTCCCTGGAAACAGCAAGATCACAGAGAAGCTAGTAAATAAGCAATTATCGCTTTACCTAGAAAGTAACCACCTCTTAGCGGTCTCCCAGACAGGTTTCCGTCCAGGTCAGGGCACGGACATCGCCCTCCTGGCAGCGGTGGAGAAGGCCAGAAGCATTCTGGACACAGGAGGATCAGTGGCAGTGATCCTCCTAGATCTCAGTGCGGCCTTCGACACTGTAGACCATCCCACCCTAATCCACCGACTGGGAGAGATCGGACTAAAGGGTATGGCCTTGAAGTGGCTAGAATCCTTCTTATCAGGACCCTCCTTCCAGGTGCGGGAAAACGACAGCTGTTCATCCACCATCCCCCTCCGGTGTGGAGTACCGCAGGGCTCATCTTTGAGCCCTACGCTATTCAACGTGTACATGGCCCCACTGGAGAAGAGGGTAAGCTCGTTCGGCGTGTCAGTTATCAACTACGCCGACGACACTCAGCTGGTCGTAACCCTTTCACACCCCCACCACGCCCCATCCGATCTCCACAGCTGCCTCTCCGAAGTCCACCGATGGATGAATCTCTCCTCATTAAAATTGAATGGGTCCAAGACCGAGATCCTCTTGATGGGCCACAAGGGGCCCTCTCTGCCATCTCACCTTTGGCCAAGTTGCCTAGGGGACCCTCCCGCTCCCAAGGAAGAGGTCAAGAGCCTTGGTGTGTGGATCGAGAAAGACATGAGTTTTAAAACCCAGGCTAAAAAAACCGCAGGGACATGTTTTGGGCTACTCAGAGCCTGCAGGAAGATCTTCCCCCTGCTCCCCGATACCGCGAGGAGGCTCCTCATTCAGGGTCTAATTCTGGCAAGATTAGACTACTGTAACGCCATCTACTTGGGAGCCCCTGAAGCCACCCTGAACTCACTGCAGAAAGTTCAAAACGCAGCCGCCCGTCTACTCACGGGCACTCCAGGAAGATCCTCCGCCAGGCCGGCCCTCAAATCCCTCCACTGGCTCCCAGTCAGAGAGAGGGTCGTCTTCAAAGCCCTCTATCTGGCCCATAAAACCCTCAACAACAACGCCCCCCCCCCCCTTCTTAAAGAACTCCTAATCCCATACAAAGCAGAGAGAGACCTCCGGTCTAATGTAGAAAACCTTATTGCAGTCCCTAGAGTCAGAAAAGCCAAGACCGGTGGCCGTCGCTTCTCGGTTCACACGGCCAAATGTTGGAACCATTTACCACGAAAACTCAGGACAGAACCGAACTACCTCCAGTTCAGAAAAATCTTAAAGACCCTCCTTTTCCCGCAGATATAATTTCATCAGACGGCTGAAACCCTTGGAGTAGCAGGTCAGCGCTGGGATGCTCCTTGAGTTACTACGCGCTTTACAAAACCATTAAATAAATAAATAAATAAATGGCTCCCTTGGGCAAGATAGCAGTCACATCCTGGTAGAGAAGCGATAGGTGATCCTGAAATGAAATGAAAATAAATTTGTAAAGCGCAACAAATAGCTGCCCGGAGGCGTCCCAGCGCTAGTAACTAACAGGTGTTGCCGGAGAGGCTTGATACAGGAGGGCAGACTATTTATTAAACAGGAAAGTTTTTAGGTTTTTCCTGAAAGAAGTGAGGTCAGAGTTGGACCTGAGATGAAAGGGTAAACTGTTCCACAATTTGGCCACGTTTAAAGAAAAGGAGCGACCTCCTGACATGCCCTTTTAATTTTTGGCACAGCAGCCAATAAGGCGTTGGTAGACCGAAGCTGTCTGCTGGGAAGATAGGGAACAACTAAAGGGCGACTGATCAGTGGCCCAGTTTCCCAAAAGGATTGGTGAGCAACACAGAGGGATTTGAAGCTGATTCTGTCTTTCACCGGAAGCCAGTGTAGTCTTTTCAATCCAGCCTTCACAGAGGTCCTGCGAGGAAGCTGGAGCAGGGTTCGAGCTGCACAGTTCTGAATTACCTGCAACTTTTTTAGCGTGGAGTCAGGAGCCTCAAGGTAGAGCGCATTTCCGAAGTCTAACCTCGCAAGTATTAGTCCTTGGACCACAGTTGGTCTAGCCTCAAACGGTAGTACCGGAAGAATCTTCTTTAATACTCTGATGAGGCCGAAGCAGGTGGCAGATAGTACAGTGACCTGATGGTTAAACGTCAGGGACTTATCCAACCAGACTCCCAGACTCTTGATGGCATCCCTGGGGGCTGGACGAGTACCCAAACATGCAGGCCAGATCTGATTGATCGTGGATGGTGCCGGATGTCCCAACATCATGACCTCTGTCTTGTCTCCATTAAGTTTGAGACAAGAGAGGGTCATCCATGTGCTGACCTCGCTCAGACATCCCGCTAGGTCCACCGCCCCCACAGGGTCTCCAGCCCGCGTGAGAGAGACCACCAGCTGGGTATCGTCCGCGTAGGTAACGATCTTAATGCCATACGGACGGACGATTCCAGCTAGCGGTCTCATGTAGACGTTGAATAACGTCGGGCTTAATGAGGAGCCCTCTGGAACTCCACAGTCCAAGGGCTTGTTTGTAGAGATGGTTGCTCCCTCAAAGACCTGAAATTGTCTACCAGATAAGAAAGAGCGGATCCACTCTAATGCTCCTCCCTGAATCCCAATTTCCCCGAGGCGCTGCAACAAGATGGTGTGATTTACAGAGTCAAAAGCGGCACTGAGGTCGAGGAGGATGACTGCCACCAATCCTCCTCGATCCAAGATACCCCTTGTTTCCTCCAGGACCGCCAACAGAGCCGACTCCGTCCCATGCTTGGGGCGGAAGCCGGTCTGAGAGGGATCAAGGAGATTATTTTCCTCTAGGAACTTGGTCAGGAGGCCATTGATGTATTTTTCTAGAAGCCTACTGGCCCAGGGGAGCAAAGAGATTGGACGATAGTTACTCAGATTGGTAACGCTCATATTGGGTTTTTTAGCAAGTGCTTTCACCCTCGCTTCTTTCCACTTAGGGGGGACTATATTGGTGGAAATCGAAGCGTTGAGTGCCTTTAACAAGACCGGTAGAATGGTCTGACTAACGGTCCTTAGAAATTTAGGAGGAGCCGAGTCGCTGGGAGAACCCGATTTTACCTGGGTCATTAGGTCAGCTAATAGGTCCAATTGCATCAATGGGAAATTCTCCAATACTGGAGATTTATTGTCTACTGCCCCGTAATTGGAAGGGCCGGTGTAGGAGAGTAGGGTCTGCAATCCTATGATCACCCAGATTTTTTTTGCTTTTGTTTCACTGGTTTACGACTTTCTCTGGCTGTGGGCCTGCCAATCAGCCCCACAGCCTGGCTGTTCTCTTTCTAAATTACCTCATGTACCCTAGGTGCATCTACCAATTGGTACTGGGCCACCTTATCAGACCCTGTAACTCAGGGCATAGGTGTACCCAGGGCTGCCAGGGGCTGCAGCACGTATTGTGCCACCCCTGGCTGGCCTCCTAAATTTGACACAACTGGCTGCATGACAGCTGGGGCAAAGTCGTGTAATCACCCTTTGCTGTAGGTGTAGTATACCTATACCTAACCCTAAAATGGACACACAGATTCCTATCAGTCACTCCTATGGCAGGCCTTGACAATCCTGAAGGCAGAGTGCTTGGAATCGTGTGAGATGGTGCTCTGGCATGAGCTGAGCCTGTCTGCAGCTTGCGGAATCAAGTCCTAATAGCTGTTCCATGATATCGCATACCATATACTCTTAAGTGCATTATAATCCTCGCGGTTAAATGCTATCTTTGGTATTGCTTTATCAAAACATGTCGAGTAAGGTGTCATACGAATTGGAATACTAACCCCTCGCCAATTCTGGCGACGGGGTTAGCATTCCACCCTTCTAGAGGGACACGACATGTATGTAACTGTGAACCCCGGTTAAAGTTAACTGAAGCCTCAGCTCCACAAAATGGATGCTGCCACCACAGACACGAGTCTGACCCCCTGCAGCTGGGAGTCCTTCCAGCGAGGGGAGCCTGGACAAAGGGTTTCCTGTCAGGGGCGGTGCTAGCACCGTCCCAGACATGGTTTTGTGTATCCTGGGTAGGCAGGGCTTTACAGGAAGGTGACTGCTGAGTGGCACCCCGGTGCTCACTACGCATAGGCCGGTCTGAACCAGTTCCAGGGGCACACCAGCCCCTGGCCTGGGGAAGTCCGGCATGGCTGAGGGGTGTAACCACCCCCCACCTAGTCCCACCCATAGGCAGGACCTAGTCACCGGGTCAGCCCCCTTTTTTAGTATAAAGATGGGAGCGGGCCCCCTGTTAAAATTAGATCATCTTTGGAATCAAGATACCACTTTCTTCGAAAGGACTTCACGATTTCTTCTTCAAGATTCTCCCTTGTGGCTAAGGAGTAGTCACCCTGCATCCGCAGGCACCATCCTAAAGAACACTGCGGTCTGCTGCAAGTCCTTCATCACGAATCCGACGACCCAGCTCGACGAGACCCGGCTTCCCTGGCACCTCTGACCTCTACTCACCTCTACAGCCCAGCTGAGAACCGTGAGTGCGACGAGACCTCAAGGGACCGACGATCGCCAAGACTGCACGACATCTTTACTGCAAGCCCACCGTGTCCTCCACTGGTGAGTGCTTTGGGGTCCGAGAAGCCCCGACCCTGCGCAGCTCCAGCACCCAAGATCAGCCCCCCTGCATCTCCACGATCTGCGTGGGGCCCTTCTGCTGTTTGCTGTGCACCGCGTTGTTTGGCCACTAGCCGGCTGGCTTGTGGCCCTCTGAACGACGCCCAACGACTTCACGACTGCTGGTCTGGTTGCTCCAGGCTGGCCTTTGCTTCCTTCTTCAAGAGAGGCACCCCGGACCCTCCTGGTCCACTCCAGACGCCATTTTAGGTCCACCGCGTGGGCTTGAATTTGCCAAGGCTTTGTTGCCCAATCCTGGGTCCAGCGACGCCGACAGCTTCTATCTTCGTGGGACAGCTCGATCCTCCATCCTGGTCGCCGACAACGCCTCCTGGTCCGTGAGATCTTCGAGTCAAGCGTCACCCACTCACCTAGTCGAGGTGGCTACCATCCGGTGCCCTCCTGGTGCCCACTGACTACTGGCTAGTAGTCTCGAACTTGGTCCCCTCTGCTTTCAGGTGTCATCTATCTTCAAGATCCAGGCTTGGATCCGACTGAACTTTCTTCACTGGTCACCGGCCAGCATCTTTTCTTCCGGCTCCTGGTCCGTCTACGAGGATTCCCGACGTCTTTTCAGACCTATGCAGCTGCAGCCCCTGGGCTAGGTAACTTCGGCATTTCGGTGCCCCAGCATAGCCTCACTATCCAAGGGTCAGAATCTACTTTCGTTTTCTCCCTACCAGGTCGGGTTCGCCCGAGAACACTAACTTTCTAATTCCTAGCTACCATAGACTTTTGTCCCGCATCTCGCGTGAGAGTGCACACACTGCACCCGAGTCCCCTAGGCCTCCTAGACATAATCTAACGATTCCCTAGTCAAGTCCTAGCGATTCCAAAAGCTATTAGTACTGTACTTACCTGCTAGGAATTTCGCATTCCACTTTCAGAGTATATGGTTTTCCGTGCCCCTCGGGCATTTGTATATACTGTGCTAACTTAAGTATTTTTGTAAGAGTTTTGGTTTGTGCTTAGTACCCTGTCCTCATAAAGAGTACAGGGCTGTTGTGATCTTTAAATAAATAACTGTTTATTTTCATAACACTTGTGTGGTGTCCTTTCACTTGGTATTCAAGGGGTATATGTGTGGTAAACAGCTGGCTTAACGCGCCCTCTCGAGTCTTTAGCCTTAGACTGCTCGTATCCACGCTACTAGGATAGCTGGTCTATAAGGTTGACTTACAACCAATCATCAATAAGGGTTGCTGGACTGATACATAGTGTTCACTAGAATAGTGAGCACTGCATATCAGGCCACCTTCTCACATTGGTGAGCAGCGGTTGGGATTTGAGCTTGCTGTTGTTTTACCACACGTATCCTAAGAATATCTTGTTGAAAGATCACATAAGTACTGTTAGGTACACATAACTAAAGCTTAGAATACTCTGAGTTCTACTGAACCAGCTGTTGTAGCTCCTCAAGGCTTAGCACACCTTGGCTGCAACTCTTAGCAAGGGATCAGTAGGTAAACACATAGTGTAGGTAGGTGCATCACTTACACCACACTAGAAACAGTATGTCGGACAAAGGAGGAAACACTGAGGTTCCCCTTGTGTCAGTTGACCCTCCACAGGTCATCCCTTCAAGATATACTGCGCTTAGCTTCCATGAGTTACGACAAGTGTGTACCTCTAGGAAGATTAAGCAGGGGTCTAACCCCACAACTGCCTTTCTGATTGGTCTCTTAGAGACTCATGATGCAAGGAGGGCTGGTAACCCAGACCCTTCTAATTCAGATGGCAACATGCCCTCCTTACAGGGTCCCTTTGATGCCCAGGACCATCCTCTTCAGGAAGCAGATGATGCTGATGATGAGGATGATGATTTGGTATCAGGGGATGAGGCAGAAAAGGAACAGGTAGAAGTCAGCAGACTAACCAGGTCCAACTTAAGCAGACATGAGATGGGCACTAGGGGACCCTTGGGGCCACTCTCAGGTCAGCTTAACATTGGGAATGGACGAGATAGATCTCTATCAAGAGGCTCTATCAGATCCCTTCATACCAATGGCTCTCAACGTTCCTCTCAAAGGGGAATGACATCTCCCCAGAGGAGAATGTATGAAGCTAAGGAAAAGGCAGCCAATCTGAGGATTGAAAGGGAAGAACTTGCCCTGGCCAAAGAGAGGCTTGCCTTTGCTAGAGAGCAACAATTGAGTGGGACAGTCCCCACTGGTGGCAGCATTGTACCTAGCAATAGGGAAAGGAGTTTTGATACAAAACACCTTGGTAAGATAGTGCCCCCCTTTAAACAAGGGGATGACATCCACAAATGGATTACTGCTTTGGAGAGGGCCTGCACTGTGCAAGGTGTTCCCCCAAGTCAGTGGGCAGCTATCTTGTGGCTCTCCTTTGAGGGTAAAGGAAGAGACAAGCTCCTCACCACAAGGGTGGAGGATGCTAATGATTACCAAGTCTTGAAAAATGCACTGGTTGATGGGTTTGGCCTAACCACTGAGCAGTACAGGGTGCTGTTCAGGGATACCCAGAAAACTCAGTCTCAAGATTGGGCTGACTTTGTAGATTGTGCCACTAAGGCTTTTGAGGGCTGGTTGCTGGGCAGTAAGGTTACTGATTATAAAGGATTGTACAATTTGATGATGAGAGAGCAAATTTTAAACAATTGTCAGAACCAGTTGTTGCATCAGCATCTTGTTGACTCAGATCTGACCTCTCCCCAAGAATTGGGAAAGAAGGCAGACAGATGGGTTAGAACAAGAGTTAAACAGAACCAGGGCCAGAATCAAGGTGGTCAGAAGAAAGCAGACCAGAAGGGGAAGGATTCGAAAGGGGAACAAAATGACCAGAAGTCTTCGACAGGTCCCCAACAACCCAAAGAGGGTGGGGGTCAGGCTCCCCAAAAGAAGAAAGAAGGCCAATCTAAAAGGTGGTGCCAATACTGCAAAAGTAAAACTCACTGGTTTAGTGAGTGCACCAAGAAAGGAGGAGGGCAGACTCCTGCCACTGCAGCCCCTAAGGCACCTGTGCCCCCTAGTACAGCCAGCAGTGGTAGTGCACCTCCCAAGGGTTTAGTAGGGTTAACCCTGGGTTCTGAGGGGAGTGACAACTTAGTTGGCACCCTCACTCAGGCTGTCCTTGTCAGTACAGGGGATATGGATATGTCCCCTGACATAAGTCCCAATACTTTGGGCAAATACAGACAGACACCTTTTATTAATGGAAAAATGGCTCAGGCCTATAGGGACACTTGTGCCAGTGTCACAATGGTGACACCTAGCTTTGTGGACCCTGGACAGATCATGCCAGGTACAGAATTCCTGGTGACCAATGCAAGCAATGTCACTACCAATCATAGTATGGCAATTGTAGCTTTCTCCTGGGGAGGGGTAACTGGCCAAAAGAAGGTTGTAGTTAGTTCAGACCTCCCAGTGGATTGTTTGTTGGGCAATGATTTGGAGTCATCACAATGGTCAGAAGTGGAGCAGAGGACTCATCTGGAAATGTTAGGTTTGCCAGCACATGTGTTTGCTGTGACTAGGTCACAGGCCAGAAGATGCCCCACTGAACAGGTGCTGGATCCTGGAACAATGGACCAGACACCTTCCAAGAAAAAGAGCAGTAGGGTTAAGGCTGTGCCTTCCCCCTTGCCCCAGGTTGTGGATCAAGTCTCAGAGGAGGCTGACCTGCAGGAATTGAGGGAAACTGAGCCTAGAGAGTTTGAACTTGATCAAGTTGAATTCTTGGGTTCAGGGGGACCCTCAAGGGAAGACCTGGGGAAGGACCAGTTAGGCTGCCCTTCTCTTGAACCCCTCAGACAGCAGGCTGCTGCTGAGGCTGCTGGGAACGCCACAGGTACCCACAAGGTATACTGGGAAGATGGACTCCTGTACACTGAGTCAAGAGACCCCAAGCCTGGCATGACCAGGAGGCTGGTTGTACCCTTGTCTCAGAGAGGTTTCCTACTTACCTTGGCCCATGAGATTCCCTTAGCAGGACACTTAGGCCAGACAAAGACTTGGGACAGGCTTGTCTCACACTTTCACTGGCCTCACATGAATGAGGATACCAAGGAGTTTTGTCGCTCCTGTGTCACTTGCCAAGCCAGTGGTAAGTCAGGTGGCACAACAAAGGCCCCCCTTATACCAATGCCTGTGGTGGGGGTGCCCTTTGAAAGAGTGGGGATTGACATTGTTGGTCCAATGGAACCCCAGACAGCATCAGGGCACAAGTTTATACTGGTGGTAGTGGATCATGCCACCAGGTATCCTGAAGCTATTCCACTTAGGACCACCACAGCCCCTGTGGTGGCAAGGGCCCTAGTTGGAGTGTTCTCCAGAGTGGGCTTCCCTAAGGAGGTTGTCTCTGACAGAGGTGCAAACTTCATGTCAAGCTATTTAACTGCTATGTGGAAGGAGTGTGGTGTCAATTACAAATTCACTACACCCTATCACCCACAATGCAATGGGCTTGTTGAAAGGTTCAACAGGACCCTAAAAGGGATGATTCATGGACTACCTGAAACACTCAGGCGTAGATGGGATGTCCTGATGCCCTGCCTTCTGTTTGCTTACAGAGAGGTCCCACAAAAGGGGGTTGGCTACAGCCCTTTTGAACTTTTGTATGGGCATCCTGTGAGAGGCCCCTTGTGTTTGGTGAAGGAAGGATGGGAGAGACCTCTCAAAAAGCCTGCAACCAACATAATGGACTATGTACTTGGTCTCCGCTCCAGGATGGCTGAGTATATGGAGAAGGCATCAGAAAACCTTAAGGCCAGTCAAGAACTTCAAAAAGCTTGGCATGACCAAAAGGCTGTCCTGACTGTTTATCAGCCTGGACAGAAGGTGTGGGTGCTGGAGCCAGTGGCCCCAGCAGCACTCAAAGACAAATGGTCTGGGCCCCACACAATCCTTGAGCAAAAGGGAGAGGTCACCTACCTGGTGGACCTTGGAACTCCCAGGAGTCCCCATAGGGTACTCCATGTCAACAGGCTCAAAGCATATGTCGACAGGAAGGACATGAGCTTGCTCATGGCCATAGATGAGGGACAGGAGGAAGAGAGTGACCCTCTCCCAGACCTGCTCACTCAGAATCCTGATGATGGGTCAGTAGATGGTGTTGTCTTTTGTGGCAGCCTCTCTGAACATCAGCAGAAAGACTGTAAACAGGTTCTTCAGTCTTTCAGACATATGTTCTCTCTGACACCCAGTCAGACCAATTGGTGCACCCATGAGGTTGACACTGGTGACAGCCTGCCAGTCAAGAGTAAAATCTACAGGCAGCCTGATCATGTTAGAGACTGCATAAAAACTGAAGTGCAGAAAATGTTGGAATTGGGAGTCATTGAACCCTCAGATAGCCCTTGGGCTAGTCCAGTAGTTCTAGTGCCAAAGCCTCACACCCAAGATGGTAAGAGAGAGATGAGGTTTTGCGTAGACTACAGGGGTCTCAATGCAGTCACTAAGACTGATGCCCATCCAATACCAAGGGCAGATGAACTTATAGATAGATTGGCTTCTGCCAACTACTTAAGTACATTTGACTTAACAGCTGGGTATTGGCAAATCAGGTTAGCTGAGGATGCCAAGCCCAAAACAGCATTTTCAACCCCTGGTGGGCATTATCAATTTGTGGTAATGCCCTTTGGTCTGAAAAATGCACCTGCCACCTTCCAAAGGTTGGTGAATCAAGTCCTTACTGGGCTGGATGACTTCTGTGCAGCATATCTAGATGATATTGCTGTCTTTAGCTCCACCTGGGAGGATCACCTGGTCCACCTGAGGAAAGTGTTAGAGGCTCTGCAAGCAGCAGGCCTCACTATCAAGGCCACCAAGTGCCAGGTAGGGCAGACACAGGTTGTATACCTGGGCCACCTTGTAGGTGGAGGCCAGGTTCAGCCACTGGAGAGCAAAATACAGTCAATCAGGGACTGGGCTCCTCCAACCACCCAGACTCAGGTTCGAGCTTTCTTGGGCCTGACTGGATACTACAGAAAATTTGTCAGGAACTATGGTTCCATTGTGACACCATTAAATGAACTGACAAGTAAAAAGATGCCAAAAAAGGTTCAGTGGACAGCAGGCTGTCAAAAAGCATTCGATGACCTAAAGCAGGCCATGTGCACAGCACCTATCCTTAAGAGTCCAGACTACTCCAAACCATTCATTGTCCAAACAGATGCTTCTGAGTTGGGTGTGGGAGCTGTTCTTTCTCAACTGAATTTTGATGGTCAGGATCAGCCCATTGCTTTTATAAGCAGAAGGCTGACCCCCAGAGAGAAGAATTGGTCAGCTATTGAGAGGGAGGCCTTTGCTGTGGTTTGGGCCCTGAAGAAGCTGAGGCCATACTTGTTTGGCACTCACTTCAAGATTCAGACCGACCATAAGCCCCTCTTGTGGCTAAATCAGATGAAGGGTGAAAACCCCAAACTGCTTAGGTGGTCCATTTCCCTACAGGGGATGGACTTTACAGTGGAACATAGACCTGGTACTGATCATGGCAATGCCGATGGGCTCTCCAGATATTTCCACTTAGAACAAGAAGACTCACCTGGTCAAGGTTAGCTTATTGTCCCAAAGTTTGGGGGGGGGTCATGTAGGAGAGTAGGGTCTGCAATCCTATGATCACCCAGATTTTTTTTGCTTTTGTTTCACTGGTTTACGACTTTCTCTGGCTGTGGGCCTGCCAATCAGCCCCACAGCCTGGCTGTTCTCTTTCTAAATTACCTCATGTACCCTAGGTGCATCTACCAATTGGTACTGGGCCACCTTATCAGACCCTG
Organism: Lissotriton vulgaris; assembly: GCF_964263255.1. Lineage (NCBI taxonomy): Eukaryota > Metazoa > Chordata > Amphibia > Caudata > Salamandridae > Lissotriton > Lissotriton vulgaris. The sequence continues at coordinate 122,946,789 of NC_141688.1, forward strand.
TAACTCAGGGCATAGGTGTACCCAGGGCTGCCAGGGGCTGCAGCACGTATTGTGCCACCCCTGGCTGGCCTCCTAAATTTGACACAACTGGCTGCATGACAGCTGGGGCAAAGTCGTGTAATCACCCTTTGCTGTAGGTGTAGTATACCTATACCTAACCCTAAAATGGACACACAGATTCCTATCAGTCACTCCTATGGCAGGCCTTGACAATCCTGAAGGCAGAGTGCTTGGAATCGTGTGAGATGGTGCTCTGGCATGAGCTGAGCCTGTCTGCAGCTTGCGGAATCAAGTCCTAATAGCTGTTCCATGATATCGCATACCATATACTCTTAAGTGCATTATAATCCTCGCGGTTAAATGCTATCTTTGGTATTGCTTTATCAAAACATGTCGAGTAAGGTGTCATACGAATTGGAATACTAACCCCTCGCCAATTCTGGCGACGGGGTTAGCATTCCACCCTTCTAGAGGGACACGACATGTATGTAACTGTGAACCCCGGTTAAAGTTAACTGAAGCCTCAGCTCCACAAAATGGATGCTGCCACCACAGACACGAGTCTGACCCCCTGCAGCTGGGAGTCCTTCCAGCGAGGGGAGCCTGGACAAAGGGTTTCCTGTCAGGGGCGGTGCTAGCACCGTCCCAGACATGGTTTTGTGTATCCTGGGTAGGCAGGGCTTTACAGGAAGGTGACTGCTGAGTGGCACCCCGGTGCTCACTACGCATAGGCCGGTCTGAACCAGTTCCAGGGGCACACCAGCCCCTGGCCTGGGGAAGTCCGGCATGGCTGAGGGGTGTAACCACCCCCCACCTAGTCCCACCCATAGGCAGGACCTAGTCACCGGGTCAGCCCCCTTTTTTAGTATAAAGATGGGAGCGGGCCCCCTGTTAAAATTAGATCATCTTTGGAATCAAGATACCACTTTCTTCGAAAGGACTTCACGATTTCTTCTTCAAGATTCTCCCTTGTGGCTAAGGAGTAGTCACCCTGCATCCGCAGGCACCATCCTAAAGAACACTGCGGTCTGCTGCAAGTCCTTCATCACGAATCCGACGACCCAGCTCGACGAGACCCGGCTTCCCTGGCACCTCTGACCTCTACTCACCTCTACAGCCCAGCTGAGAACCGTGAGTGCGACGAGACCTCAAGGGACCGACGATCGCCAAGACTGCACGACATCTTTACTGCAAGCCCACCGTGTCCTCCACTGGTGAGTGCTTTGGGGTCCGAGAAGCCCCGACCCTGCGCAGCTCCAGCACCCAAGATCAGCCCCCCTGCATCTCCACGATCTGCGTGGGGCCCTTCTGCTGTTTGCTGTGCACCGCGTTGTTTGGCCACTAGCCGGCTGGCTTGTGGCCCTCTGAACGACGCCCAACGACTTCACGACTGCTGGTCTGGTTGCTCCAGGCTGGCCTTTGCTTCCTTCTTCAAGAGAGGCACCCCGGACCCTCCTGGTCCACTCCAGACGCCATTTTAGGTCCACCGCGTGGGCTTGAATTTGCCAAGGCTTTGTTGCCCAATCCTGGGTCCAGCGACGCCGACAGCTTCTATCTTCGTGGGACAGCTCGATCCTCCATCCTGGTCGCCGACAACGCCTCCTGGTCCGTGAGATCTTCGAGTCAAGCGTCACCCACTCACCTAGTCGAGGTGGCTACCATCCGGTGCCCTCCTGGTGCCCACTGACTACTGGCTAGTAGTCTCGAACTTGGTCCCCTCTGCTTTCAGGTGTCATCTATCTTCAAGATCCAGGCTTGGATCCGACTGAACTTTCTTCACTGGTCACCGGCCAGCATCTTTTCTTCCGGCTCCTGGTCCGTCTACGAGGATTCCCGACGTCTTTTCAGACCTATGCAGCTGCAGCCCCTGGGCTAGGTAACTTCGGCATTTCGGTGCCCCAGCATAGCCTCACTATCCAAGGGTCAGAATCTACTTTCGTTTTCTCCCTACCAGGTCGGGTTCGCCCGAGAACACTAACTTTCTAATTCCTAGCTACCATAGACTTTTGTCCCGCATCTCGCGTGAGAGTGCACACACTGCACCCGAGTCCCCTAGGCCTCCTAGACATAATCTAACGATTCCCTAGTCAAGTCCTAGCGATTCCAAAAGCTATTAGTACTGTACTTACCTGCTAGGAATTTCGCATTCCACTTTCAGAGTATATGGTTTTCCGTGCCCCTCGGGCATTTGTATATACTGTGCTAACTTAAGTATTTTTGTAAGAGTTTTGGTTTGTGCTTAGTACCCTGTCCTCATAAAGAGTACAGGGCTGTTGTGATCTTTAAATAAATAACTGTTTATTTTCATAACACTTGTGTGGTGTCCTTTCACTTGGTATTCAAGGGGTATATGTGTGGTAAACAGCTGGCTTAACGCGCCCTCTCGAGTCTTTAGCCTTAGACTGCTCGTATCCACGCTACTAGGATAGCTGGTCTATAAGGTTGACTTACAACCAATCATCAATAAGGGTTGCTGGACTGATACATAGTGTTCACTAGAATAGTGAGCACTGCATATCAGGCCACCTTCTCACAGCCGGCAATAGCTATCTGATTCTGTGCGTGGATAGTGGGGAAAGCAGAGTAAATGCAATCTATTTTATTAAAAAAATAGTCTGCCAGCTCGTTGCAACGAACTTGTAAATCCTTACTGTTTAACGGAGGCTGGGGAAGTACAGTAAGACTTTTTACTATTCTATATATTTCCCTCGAGTTGGACCTAGCATCATTGATCTTTTGTGTGTAGTGCTGGGATTGAGCTTTTTTGATCTCCAACTTGTAATTTCTAATAGCATTTCTGTACGCTGTTTTGTCGGGTTCTAAGTATCCCAAACGCCATTTTCTTTCCAGCCTTCTACACCTACATTTGATCTCCCTGAGCTCTGTGGTGTGCCAAGGGGCTGACGTCCTAGATCTTTTGGTTCGGGATTTTACTATTGGGAGAATAGTGTCCAGTGACTGAGTAATCCAGCTATTAAAGGTGTCATTTGCTTCTATAGGGTCTGTAGTGATTAAGGGAGTCGTGGCTTGCAGTTCGCGAGCCCACTCATCAATTGACAATTTCGGCCAATCTCGAGCCTCCCATAACCCTGTCAGGAGCACAGGCGGTTTAGGAATATTCCAGGTAAGCTGGATAAGTTGATGATCTGTCCACGGGAGAGCAATAGGGGGCTCTGTCACTAGACCTGGGCAGTTACTAAATACTGGATCTAATAAGTGTCCTTTTATATGTGTAGGTGAGGAGACAAGTTGGACCAGCTGTAGTGCAGATAGGTCGGTAATTAATTCTTGAGCAGCGTGATCCGCTTTGTCTTCGAAGTGCATGTTTAGATCTCCTAACAGCGTAAAATTGGCTGATGTAATAGCCAAGTCTGCGATTACTGAGGGCGCAGAATCTAGAAACTGTCTGGCCGAGCCAGGAGGGCGATAGGCCAAGACACCAGAAAAATTTTGGTTTGATGAAAATTCCAAATTGAACGACGCGTTTTCACAGTCAAGAACAGCGGTGGAATTACATCGACAGGTGTAACTATCTCTAAACACTATTGCTAAGCCTCCACCTTTTCCTGAGACACGGTCTGTTCTGGCTATTTGATAGCCGTGTGGTAGTGCTTGAACAAGATCGGGTACCGACAAATCGGTTAACCATGTCTCTGTAAAAAAGACCGCATCCGGGTTGTACTCCTCAAGCAGTATGGATATTTCAGTTTGGTGTTTAGGTATCGATCTGCAATTTAGGAGAAACATTTTAAAGGATTTCTGATGTTCCGTAGTCAGACGTCCTTTTGGGTGAAGGTGACAGTGTCGGCACTGAATGGGCAAGTTTAGAGGGTAATATGAGTGGTTGCACTCTTTTTTTACGGGGGGTCTTAGTCTTAACAGTTCATTAAAATTATAGCTTATATGGGGGCCCAGTGAATTAATAGGGGTCATGGCCCCTGGTCCCGTCCAGTCGCGGACGGGCGCAGACGGGCTTGCCTTTGGGGCGCCTTCGGCGCGCCCGCTGCGCGGACGGGATGATGACATCATTTTATGCGAGTTTAGAGGCGGGTGGGAGGCGAGCAACAACTTGAACGCCAACCCTAATTCCCCCCAATATGGCCTCCTAAGCCCAGCTTCCCACAGCGTCAACGCTGACTCGGCTGCGCTGGGAGTGGGGACGAGTGCTAGGAAAAGCAAGTTTTAGTGATTTAAAAAAGCAAATAATAATCAAAGTCAGGCGCAAAACAATTTTAAAATGCACACAGTTTTAACAGTAACAGCCCCCGGCTCAAGCCTCAGGGGTCGAACATGCGCTAGTTATCAGTGCGCTCGCGTTACACTGTCACTTTTGTAGGTGGGCGGGCGGGAGGCGAGCAACAACTCGAACGCCAAACCTAATTACCCCCAATATGGCCTCCTAAGCCCAGCTTCCCACAGCGTCAACGCTGACTCGGCTGCGCTGGGAGTGGGGACGAGTGCTTGGAAAAGCAAGTTTTAGTGATTTTAAAAAGCAAATAATAATCAAAGTCAGGCGCAAAACAATTTTAAAAATGCACACAGTTTTAACAGTAACAGCCCCCGGCTCAAGCCTCAGGGGTCGAACACGCGCTAGTTATCTGTGCGCTCGCGTTACACTGTCGCTTTTGTAGGTGGGCGGGCGGGAGGCGAGCAACAACTCGAACGCCAACCCTAATTCTCTCCAATATGGCCTCCTAAGCCCAGCTTCCCACAGCGTCAACGCTGACTCGGCTGCGCTGGGAGTGGGGACGAGTGCTTGGAAAAGCAGGGTTTAGTGATTTTAAAAAGCAAATAATAATCAAAGTCAGGCGCAAAACAATTTTAAAATGCACACAGTTTTAACAGTAACAGCCCCCGGCTCAAGCCTCAGGGGTCGAACACGCGCTAGTTATCAGTGCGCTCGCGTTACACTGTCACTTTTGTAGGTGGGCGGGCGGGAGGCGAGCAACAACTTGAACGCCAACCCTAATTCCCCCCAATATGGCCTCCTAAGCCCAGCTTCCCACAGCGTCAACGCTGACTGGGCTGCGCTGGGAGTGGGGACGAGTGCTTGGAAAAGCAAGTTTTAGTGATTTTAAAAAGCAAATAATAATCAAAGTCAGGCGCAAAACAATTTTAAAAATTCATACAGTTTTAACAGTAACAGCCCCCGGCTCAAGCCTCAGGGGTCGAACACGCGCTAGTTATCTGTGCGCTCGCGTTACACTGTCGCTTTTGTAGGTGGGCGGGCGGGAGGCGAGCAACAACTCGAACGCCAACCCTAATTCCCCCCAATATGGCCTCCTAAGCCCAGCTTCCCACAGCGTCAACGCTGACTCGGCTGCGCTGGGAGTGGGGACGAGTGCTTGGAAAAGCAAGTTTTAGTGATTTTAAAAAGCAAATAATAATCAAAGTCAGGCGCAAAACAATTTTAAAAATGCACACAGTTTTAACAGTAACAGCCCCCAGCTCAAGCCTCAGGAGTCGAACACGCGCTAGTTATCAGTGCGCTCGTGTTACACTGTCGCTTTTGTAGGTGGGCGGGCGGGAGGCGAGCAACAACTCGAACGCCAACCCTGATTCCCCCCAATATGGCCTCCTAAGCCCAGCTTCCCACAGCGTCAACGCTGACTCGGCTGCGCTGGGAGTGGAGACGAGTGCTTGGAAAAGCAAGTTTTAGTGATTTTAAAAAGCAAATAATAATCAAAGTCAGGCGCAAAACAATTTTAAAAATGCACACAGTTTTAACAGTGACAGCCCCCGGCTCAAGCCTCAGGGGTCGAACACGCGCTAGTTATCCTCCGTAAGCCTGTCGCAAGTTGGGGGCATAGGGGAGGTGTAGTCATGAAGGGTAGGTAGTTGTCCCATTTAGGTAATCTGCAAAACCCAGGGGGTAGGTGATGGTGAATCCTGCAGCGGACTGGGAAGGTTTATAAGCTGCAGCTGCTGAGGGTGGGAAGGGTGTGGACTGACCTGACCCCTGGCTGCCCGACCCGCAGGGCCAGTAGATACCATGTCCTCAGCCAAGCAGCTGCTTTGCAGCATGCGCACCACGATGGCTGGGAGGTACAGACACAGTTGGAAGCCCCTTCTGAGGATTGAGGGTGACGAGGGGTAAAGGAAAGGTCCAAGGAACTGGCCGGAGCCCTGCCGTCCTTAAACACTCCAGCACTCAATTTGCCTTGTCTCTGAAGAGATGGGAGCCATCAAATAGCATGTTTATGAGCAAAGCTTGGACATCCCCAAAAAAGCATATCGTCCTTAACCAGGCTTGGCATCGTAAAGCCATATTGTATTGTGAACTTCATTGTGTCCCTCCTGTCCGCAACAGCCTGGAAGAGTACGGACCAGGCCCCCTGAGGGACCACTGGCAGCATCTGCGAGACCACATCCCACAAAGCTTGGGAATAGCAGACCAAAAGGCACATGGTGTCCACAGACGGCAGTGCCAGACTGGTGGAAGAAAACATCCCCTGAGGTATCCAGATCTGGAGGTGTGGTTGGGAATGCACCAGGATTTACGTGGAGGCTTGGATTACCAACGTCTCCAGGGTGGGATGGGGTGGTTGTGTGAGGAATTTTGGTTCTCCTGGAGCGGGGCGATGGCAGCAGGCAATCATCCTGTTCACAGGAGCCCTTGTGCTGGGCTTGGACCGAGTGCCAAGCAGGATATCAGTAAGTGCCTCATGAAAAGGGAGAAGAACTTCTGATGGGGACACTCCCGGCTGGAGCACTTCTGTCAAGACGTTCATCTTTACTGCCACCGTCCGCAAGCTAAGGTCCAGGACCTCAGCCACTCTCCTCACTACCATTGCGAAGGAAGCTCCCTCCTCCATAGCCATGGTAGGGGGAGAAAGCAAGCCAGTTTCTGGAGAAGTGTCCAGTCCACAGGCTTCACCCAGATCCTCACACCAGTCCAAAGTGTCATAAGGCTGGTAATCCTCATGGTCCAGTGACTTTGCCAATTCGTCCCAGAGTCCTATCCCATACTAAGAAATCTCTGGCTCATGCCTGGAAGGCATGGCTCCAGTTGGCACCTGAGACAGACGACGCCCCTCCAGCTACGTATTGGCATTGGGGATTAGAACAGGAATGGCGGTGCAGTGAAAGTCGTCATCGGGACCAGCACCAGGGGAAGGTCAAAGTGGCACGATCGGGGTCAGTTAGGATCCAGGAATGTATTTAGGGGCCTGACTAGCGCCGCTCTCGAAGCCACCAGGTGTGTAGCCTGAAGGGGCCCCTGCTGAACCCTCAGGGCCTAAAAGCACACCAGAGGGATTCGGCCGCCTAAATATGAGGTTCATGGTCTAACAAAATTTTCTTAGCTGGGCGGGGCCTCTCTGGCTCCTGGCTTCTCAGGGAGGCTTGTAGACAGCCCAGGTACAGGCTCAAGCACAGTCAGGACTCGAATGTAGACGCACCCTCGTCTCGCCTGCTGACAGACGTGGGGAAGTCTTAGATCTCTTCGACTTCTTGTTCTTGTGGTGGTGTGACTTACACGAATGACCAGTCGACTTCGAGTGTGACGAGGATCTCAGACTCTGCAACTGCTATAGGGACCCTCCTCTCAACCAGGACCTGGATCGTCGCAGCATTGCACGTCAAGCTGCTAGAAGTTTGAGACATCGCTCCCTCAAGGCCTTCGGCCTTATGGCACTGCAATCAGTGCAGGGGTTCTAGTCGAACTCAAGGCACCATAGGGATACATGGTAAGGGTCCATCACCGACAGGCGCCACAGGGATTGAAACCAGCCTTCTTTGATGATATTCTGCCAAACCTGGAAGAAAAACCTCAAAAAGACTTCCACAAAAGACTAGAAAAGTTTAGTAAAAAAATGGCTAAGTGGTAGCTCTTCGCTGGATCTGCGTTGACTGGTGCGGAAAGAAAGGAACTAACGTTCATCACACTGGGGTGGCGCCTATATAGGCACAGTGCATGCCACTTCTGGGGTGGACACCACCTCGTAGAGTTGATTGACCCCACCTAATGTCGCACAGGGGTCGTGCTCACGAAAAAAAATTCAAATCTAGTTTGACGCCTGGGGATAATACTAAGGTAAAGAATCCAAAGCTATAAGTCTCTATCAGATTAGCTACGATAGCAGTACCTCCCTAGGCGATGAGTCTGTGAACTGCCTTAGACCAAAAAATCCTTCGGAACCAAGTGGGCAAAATGCCCCTTTCGACAGGCCTGACTGTCAAACCCATAGTGCTTACTGAACTTATATACCGATGCCAACATTGCCACCTGACAAATATACAGGACAGGCACTCTTTGTGCCAGCGCAGTGGTAGAAGCTTTGGCAGAAGCTTTGGCTCTGGTGGAATGAGCCCATAAGCCTTCTGGAGGTTACCTGTTAGCTAGTGCGTAACAAATCTTAATAGAGAGAACAATCCATCTGGAGATTGTTTAATTTTGCGCTGCCTTGAATGTCTTTCCCTCGGAGAACCCCACATAGAGTCGATCGTCCACCCAATGTTTTTTGGTGACATCTATATAAAAAGATAGTGCCCTTTTGGAAAGGAAGCTACAACTTTTCTGGGAAGAATGTTGTATAAGGTAGATTGCTAGAGGCCGTAGCGTGCTCACACACTTAGCTCTTATTACAACAATAAAAAAAGCTTGTTTTCAGCATGACCGACTTAGTGAACGGCTCAAGAGGGGTGCATATCAAACAAGCATTGAAAATGCAATTGGTCTCGCCTTTGATTAAGTTAAAGCCATTTGCTTTGCGAATGGTATTGTATAGCAAAGCAAATGGCTTTAAGTTAATAAAAAGCGAGACCTATTGCATTTTTAATGCTTGTTTTTCCTTGCTTGCACCAAGGCACTGTTTGCAGTTTGGCTCAGGAACCCCTCTCTCTAGTATCAGAGACCCCATATTTGGAAAAGACATGTTTTAGCGGTTTCCTATATTTTCTTCAGGATGAGAGTGAGGTTTGCCTCCTTGGTGTTTCTAGGAGACCTTTCCTTTCCTACGCACAACACGTGAGTTTCCCAAATGAAGCAGTGTAGAATACAGGGCCTGGGTCCCCACTTCTTCCTGACCAGGCTGTTGGCAGATTCGGATCTATCAGGGACTGTGGTCTTAACTATGTAGGAGGGCCAGTCTTTAATTCCGGCCTTTGGTCACTCATCCTGAACTTAGCTAGCATATGTCCAAGAACTGTATTTAATGGGACATCTAATAAGTGATGTCACAATAGCTTTAGCAAGCCGAAAGAGGCATCAGGGAAACAGAGACGGTCCAGAACCCTTATGGTTGGTGACCTCTGATGATGCAAGACTGGCTAAAAGGACAGTAGTTTTTTTTATTTCAATGGATGGCCCTATAAGAACATTTTGATATTTTGCATCTTTCTATTCTCGTGCATTTTATTCGAAGTAGCCCAGCTAGTTCCAAGACTCTCTGTCCCTAGTAGGAGGGTTGTACACCTCTGACCCCAGCTGTGACCGCTAGAAAACTACGTAATTTCCTAGCAGGGTCCCATAGGAAGCCCTACAACGCCCTTGGTGTCTCTCACAGAAAGCTAAATAATTGTATTTTGGGGTTTTCTGGGCAATTTCTATTAATTTATTTGGGTTTCTTGAGGTCATTCTGGCTGACCGCTTCTACGGTGGGAGGTCATTGGTTGGCTCAGTGGGCACCAAGCGGAGCTGTTGTGAATGGTAGGTTGATGGTATTAGGGATTCTAATTAATGCTGTAGTGGGATGCCAGGGCTGTTGTGCGGTGATGCTTGTAGGTTTCCAGCGGTACTCCTAAGCTGGTGGTTACAAAGGAGGGGGTCAGGTCTGTTTCCAATGGCCTCTGCAGTGCGCTGTCAGGCTGCACAGCTACTGGGCCATGCTGGGCTGTCCTGGCTAAGGACACGCCAGATGTAGCTGCTTTTGGGAGAGGTTGCGTTGGAATATAGGACTCCAGACGGTCCTTAATGACACTGATTATATGAGCACTTAGTGTCTGGTAGCAGAAGTTATTTGTGTCACTTCTTAATATAGCCCCAGCACATGAATAGGTTCGGAGCTCATCCCTGGCGCAGAGGGCACCTACCTGGTTCTGACCTGTGACCTTTCTGATCCGAAATTGTTGACTTCTAGTCTGCATACCACACCCATGCTATTTCGGAGATGTCTGGCACAAGCCCGCACTCTTCCCGCAAATCTTCAGAGCAGTGAGGATCACGCCACCTTCAACTTCCATCTTTAACTTCCCTTTGTTTATTTTCGCTTTCCTATTGCCAATTCGTTTTTAGGGCTCGGGCCTAGCCTACACTGCGTCAGCAGTGTGGGCGTAGCCAGAGAGTCCTTTTCTCAGGGCTTTCAAAATGTACCTAGGAATTCCACGCATTTCATGCATGTTATTTCCTAGGTGCATTCCTATTGGCCTTCGTGTGTGTGTGCTTTAGAAACAGAACACGCAATAGGCCATAGGCGGTAGCGTAGCTCCGCTTATGGCCTATTGGTATCTGTTACGCGCACCAGAAGGCCATATATCTTCAATTATCTCGGCCGCCACAGCGGAGATAATTGAAGACATATGCTGGCAGTAGCACGCGTGCACCACTTGCCGGCGGTTTTCTTTTTAACAATAGCTTTCGCGATCGCTTTCAGTGCTGCTTGTCTTTCATGTTTCCGTCTGCTTTCTTGTTAATTGTTTCCACCAGATGGCGCTCTATACTCGTTTTTCCTTTAACCGCAGAAGCAGCGAAAATTAGTACACAAAATCATCGCAGAACGGCTGGCAAGCTTTCCACGTTTTAGGTCTCGCCTGTCGATGCGCATGTGCATCGAGCAAGCGAGACTATGGGGGCTTATCCACTCTTTATCCACTGCAAGGAATCGTGGCGATTCCTTGCAGTGCCCGTGACTTTTAAGCTCAATGCGCATGCGCATTGAGCTTAAAAGCGCGTGCACGTCTGTCTTGTTTTACCCGCTCCGCCCCCTCCCCTTCCCGCCGTGTCGCATTTCTCCTCCCCCCTCCCCTCTCTTCCCTCCGTCTTGTTTGTTTATTTTACCCGCTCCGCCCCCTCCCCTTCCCGCCGTGTCGCATTTCTCCTCCCCCCTCCCCTCTCTTCCCTCCGTCTTGTTTAGGGCTGTTTTCTTTTCCGTTCTGCTTTTTCCATCCGTTTCCTGGTCAAAAACTGATTGCAGTGCCTCATTACGTTTTGCCTCTCTCTGCTCCATGGTCAGCTTTTCATTCAAGTTTTTAGTTCCTTTTTTTCTTCTCAGCAGGTTTGCCCAGCTTTTTGGTTCTCGCAACACCCCTCTGGCTGCGCTATCAACTTTGTGTCCTGAACACTGTTCCACACGTTTTATATTAAAACTTTCATTTGTGGCAGCTGCAGGCAAAATTCATTGATAGATTCTGGCACGAGTAACCAGCTTGGATTAGTGGTGTTTTAAAGTTATTTCAAGTGAGACACTCGCCTGCATTAATGCTTTGTATTTTCAGCTTGCGTTTACCTTGCCCCTTCGGTTACCGGCTCCGCGCTGCTGATCGGCCGGTGTCTTTCGCCTCCTTGATTTTCTGGCGGTCACCGGTTCCAGCTGTAGTTAATCCTTTCAACTTGGTTCACGGTCGCGGACTCCACGAGGCGCTTCTCCCTCGGTGCCTGGCCCTCGGCTGAACAACGCCCATTTTACAGATCCCTCGAAACGAAGGCAGAAGGGTCGCACTTCCAGATTAGATGTTTGCAATAATCCTTTATTTACGTTCCAACAAATGTTCAGAAAAGCTGCGCCAACGCGTTTCGATCTCCTCCGAGACCTTGACCACGGTTACCAGACAAAAGGTCACATGGGCCAATAAAAACCTTTCAACAATCACATGATGCATTATCTATTGTTCCCGTTCGACCTGCATTCTGGGAGCTGTAGTGTGAAGGTTACTTTCATTAGGTTGGTGATTCGTAAAATTAGTTGTGAAGTGAATCAACAGTATTATAGTGTTTAGTATGGGGTTGAAATGTAGATGATGAAGTCGTTTCAGGAGTTTTCACTGTATGTACAGACAGTTGCAACATAGACTTTTTTGTGCTAAGTGCAAATTGCAACTTTTCAATAAATATTTTACTCTGAGTGATAGAAGGGGCTCTGTTAGTAAAAAGCTGTTACGTACTTTAGGATGCAATTTAATCACTTGTTGAGTAACATTTTAAACCCCTCACCCTCCCTCACCCTCACCCTCACTCACCTTCAACACCTCACCCTCACCCACCCTCACTCACCTTCAACACCTCACCCTCACTCACCCTCACCCACCCTCACTCACCCTCAACACCTCACCCTCACTCACCCTCAACACCTCACACTCACTCACACTCACCCTCACCCTCTCTCACCCTCACCCTCTCTCACCCTCTACCCTCACTCACCCTCAATACCTCACCCTCACTCACCCTCTACCCTCACTCACCCTCAATACCTCACCCTCACCCTCACTCACCCTCACTCACCCTCACTCTCACTCACCCTCAACCCCTCACCCTCACTCACCCTCAACCCCTCACTCACCCTCACCCTCACTCACCCTCACCCTCACTCACCCTCAACCCCTCACCCTCACACAGTGCAATAGGTCTCGGAGAATTTGAGTTAGAGCTTTTAGAAATGTTTATGGCTTTTTTTTTTTAATTCTTTAGCATTGGCTACAGGAAACAAAAATGTTAAAGATTTACAAAAAAACCCATAAACAATTCTAAAAGCACTAACTCTAATGCTGCGAGACCTATTGCATTTCCAATGCTTGTTTACTTCAGTAGACTGCTGCTTCCACCCACTCGCCATCTTCATGTATCCGGCCCAAAAAGAACCACAGAGAGAGGCTTCCATTTTCCCTGCGCCTGTGCCTACATGCTTGACCCCTGTTTAAAAAGTGTTGGTACCTGCAAGTTGAAGGTGTGCGGGGCTGCCGGGTGGCCTGTGTTGATGTTATGTCACGTGTGGTGCTGCTGGGTACCTGTATGTTGATGTTGCGTGCTGGGCTGCGAGGTGGCCCAGAGTGAGAGCAGAGTGAGTGTAGAGTTTGAGTTCAGAGTGAGAGTTAATGCAGAGTGAGTGTGAGTGCAGAGTGAGTGCAGAGTAAGTGTAGAGTGCAGAGTAAGTGTAGAGTGCAGAGAGAGCGTGAGTGCAGAGTGAGCGTGAGTGCAGAGTGAGCGTGAGTGCAGAGTGAGCGTGAGTGCAGAGTGAGCGTGAGTGCAGAGTGAGCGTGAGTGCAGAGTGAGCGTGAGTGCAGAGTGAGCGTGAGTGCAGAGTGAGCGTGAGTGCAGAGTGAGCGTGAGTGCAGAGTCTGAGTGCAGAGTGCGAGTGAAGAGTCAGTGAGTGTGAGTGCGGGTGCAATGTGAGTGCAAGTGCAATGTGAGTGCGAGTGCAGAGTGAGTGTGAGTGCAGAGTGAGTGCAGAGTGCAGATTGAGAGTGAGTGCAGAGTGAGTGCAGAGTGAGTGCAGAGTGCAGAGTGAGTGCAGAGTGCAGAGTGAGTGCAGAGTGTGAGTGAGTGCAGAGTGCAGAGTGTGAGTGAGTGCAGAGTGCAGAGTGTGAGTGAGTGCAGAGTGTGAGTGAGTGCAGAGTGTGAGTGAGTGCAGAGTGTGAGTGAGTGTGAGTGAGTGCAGAGTGTGAGTGAGTGCAGAGTGTGAGTGAGTGCAGAGTGTGAGTGAGTGCAGAGTGTGAGTGAGTGCAGAGTGTGAGTGAGTGCAGAGTGTGAGTGAGTGCAGAGTGTGAGTGAGTGCAGAGTGTGAGTGAGTGCAGAGTGTGGAGTGAGTGCGGAGTGAGTGCAGAGTGTGAGTGAGTGCAGAGTGCGGAGTGAGTGCAGAGTGTGAGTGAGTGCAGAGTGCAGAGTGAGTGCAGAGTGTGAGTGAGTGCAGAGTGCAGAGTGAGTGCAGAGTGTGAGTGAGTGCAGAGTGCAGAGTGTGAGTGAGTGCAGAGTGCAGAGTGTGAGTGAGTGCAGAGTGTGAGTGAGTGCAGAGTGTGAGTGAGTGCAGAGTGTGAGGAGTGTGAGTGAGTGCAGAGTGTGAGTGAGTGCAGAGTGTGAGTGAGTGCAGAGTGTGAGTGAGTGCAGAGTGTGAGTGAGTGCAGAGTGTGAGTGAGTGCAGAGTGTGAGTGAGTGCAGAGTGTGAGTGAGTGCAGAGTGTGGAGTGAGTGCGTAGTGAGTGCAGAGTGTGAGTGAGTGCAGAGTGCGGAGTGAGTGCAGAGTGTGAGTGAGTGCAGAGTGTGAGTGAGTGCAGAGTGTGAGTGAGTGCAGAGTGTGAGTGAGTGCAGAGTGTGAGTGAGTGCAGAGTGTGAGTGAGTGCAGAGTGTGAGTGAGTGCGAGTGCAGAGTGAGTGCGAGTGCAGAGTGAGTGCAGAGTGAGTGTGAGTGCAGAGTGAGTGCGAGTGCAGAGTGAGTGTGAGTGCAGAGTGAGTGTGAGTGCAGAGTGAGTGTGAGTGCAGAGTGTGAGTGCAGAGTGTGAGTGCAGAGTATGAGTGCAGAGTGAGTGCAGAGTGAGTGCAGAGTGAGTGCAGAGTGAGTGCAGAGTGAGTGCAGAGTGAGTGCAGAGTGAGTGCAGAGGGTGAGTGCAGAGGGTGAGTGCAGAGGGTGAGTGAGTGCAGAGTGTGAGTGAGTGCAGAGTGTGAGTGAGTGCAGAGTGTGAGTGAGTGCAGAGTGTGTGTGAGTGCAGAGTGTGTGTGAGTGCAGAGTGTGTGTGAGTGCAGAGTGTGTGTGAGTGCAGAGTGTGTGTGAGTGCAGTGTGTGTGAGTGTAGTGTGTGTGTGCAGAGTGCAGAGTGTGAGTGCAGAGTGTGTGAGTGCAGAGTGTGTGTGTGTGATTGCAGAGTGTGTGTGAATGCAGTGTGTGTGAGTGCAATGTGTGTGAGTGCAGAGTGTGTGTGTGTGAGTGCAAGTGCAGAGTGAGTGTGAGTGCAAGTGCAGAGTGAGTGCAGAGTGAGCGTGAGTGCAGAGTGAGTGTGAGTGCAGTGTGAGCGTGAGTGCAGAGTGAGCGTGAGTGCAGAGTGAGCGTGAGTGCAGAGTGAGCGTGAGTGCAGAGTGAGCGTGAGTGCAGAGTGAGCGTGAGTGCAGAGTGAGCGTGAGTGCAGAGTGAGCGTGAGTGCAGAGTGAGCGTGAGTGCAGAGTGAGTGTGAGTGCAGAGTGAGTGTGAGTGCAGAGTGAGTGTGAGTGCAGAGTGAGTGTGAGTGCAGTGTGAGTGCAAGTGTGAGTGTGAGTGCAGAGTGAGTGTGAGTGCAGAGTGAGTGTGAGTGCAGAGTGAGTGTGAGTGCAGAGTGAGTGTGAGTGCCGAGTGAGTCCAGAGTGTGAGTGCAGAGTGTGTGTGTGTGTGTGTAGAGTGCGAGTGCAGAGTGAGAATGTAGAGTGAGAGTTCAGAGTGAGAGTGTGAGTGCAGAGTGAGCGTGAGTGCAGAGTGAGCGTGAGTGCAGAGTGAGCGTGAGTGCAGAGTGAGCGTGAGTGCAGAGTGAGCGTGAGTGCAGAGTGAGCGTGAGTGCAGAGTGAGCGTGAGTGCAGAGTGAGCGTGAGTGCAGAGTGAGCGTGAGTGCAGAGTGAGCGTGAGTGCAGAGTGAGCGTGAGTGCAGAGTGAGCGTGAGTGCAGAGTGAGCGGGAGTGCAGAGTGCAGAGGGAGTGCAGAGAGAGTGCAGAGTGAGTGTGAGTTCACAGTGAGTGAGTGTGAGTGCAGAGTGACTGAGTGCAGAGTGAGTGCGAGTGCAGAGTGAGTGCGAGTGGAGAGTCTGAGAGTGAGAGTGTAGAGTGAGAGTGTAGAGTGAGAGTGTAGAGTGAGAGTGTAGAATGCGAGTGCAGGGTGAGAGTGCAGAGTGCGAGTGCAGTCTGGGAGTGAGTGCGAGTGCAGAGAGAGTGCAAGTGCAGAGTGGGTGCGAGTGCAGAGTGAGTGTGTGTGAGTGCAGAGTGAGTGTGTGTGAGTGCAGAGTGAGTGTGTGTGAGTGCAGAGTGAGTGTGTGTGAGTGCAGAGTGAGTGTGTGTGAGTGCAGAGTGAGAGTGCCAAGTGAGTGTAGAGTGCCAAGTGCAGAGTGCCAGTGCAGAGTGTGAGTGCAGAGTGTGAGTGCAGAGTGTGAGTGCAGAGTGTGAGTGCAGAGTGTGAGTGCAGAGTGTGAGTGCAGAGTGTGAGTGCAGAGTGAGAGTGCAGAGTGAGAGTGCAGAGTGAGAGTGCAGAGTGAGAGTGCAGAGTGAGTGTGAGTGCAGAGTGAGTGTGAGTGCAGAGTGAGTGTGAGTGCAGAGTGAGTGTGAGTGCAGAGTGAGCGTGAGTGCAGAGTGAGCGTGAGTGCAGAGTGAGTGTGAGTGCAGAGTGAGTGTGAGTGCAGAGTGAGTGTGAGTGCAGAGTGAGTGTGAGTGCAGAGTGAGTGTGAGTGCAGAGTGAGTGTGAGTGCAGTGTGAGTGCAAGTGTGAGTGTGAGTGCAGAGTGAGTGTGAGTGCCGAGTGAGTCCAGAGTGTGAGTGCAGAGTGTGTGTGTGTGTGTGTAGAGTGCGAGTGCAGAGTGAGAATGTAGAGTGAGAGTTCAGAGTGAGAGTGTGAGTGCAGAGTGAGTGTGAGTGCAGTGTGAGTGAGAGTGCAGTGTGAGTGAGAGTGCAGAGTGAGTGAGAGTGCAGAGTGAGTGAGAGTGCAGAGTGAGTGCGAGTGCAGAGTCTGAGAGGGAGTGTGAGTGCAAAGTGAGTGTGAGTGCGAGTGCAGATTGAGTGCGAGTGCAGATTGAGTGCAAGTGCAGAGTGAGTGCGAATGCAGAGTGAGTGTGAGTGCAGAGTGAGTGCATAGTGTGAGTGTGAGTGAGAGTGCAGAGTGAGTGCGAGTGCAGAGTCTGAGAGGGAGTGTGAGTGCAGTGAGTGCGAGTGCAGAGTGAGTGCGAGTGCAGAGTGTTAGTAGAGTGCGAGTGCAGAGTTAGTGAGAGTGTAGAGTGCGAATGCAGAGTCTGAGAGTGAGTGTGAGTGCAGAGTGAGTGTGAGTGATTGTGAGTGCAGAGTCTGAGAGTGAGTGTGAGTGCAGAGTCTGAGAGTGAGTGTGAGTGCAGAGTGAGTGCAGAGAGTGTGAGTTCACAGTGAGTGTGAGTGCAGAGTGAGTGAGAGTGCAGAGTGAGTGAGTTCACAGTGAGTGCAGAGTGAGTGTGAGTGCAGAGTGAGTGTTAGTGCAGAGTGAGTGTGAGTGCAGAGTGTGTGCAGAGTGTGTGTGAGTGCAGTGTGTGTGAGTGCAGAGTGTGTGTGAGTGCAGATTGTGTGTGAGTGAAGAGTGTGTGTGAGTGAAGAGTGTGTGTGAGTGAAGAGTGTGTGTGAGTGCAGAGGCACTTTGTCAGCATGGTAAGGCGATATCCTCAAGGGAAATCACCTAATATGGTTGTTCATTTATTGAATGTTGGCGCACATATTCGTGAGAATATAGCGCACTACAGGTGATGGAATGATACAAATTAAATACTGCGCCAAATTGACATCGTGTGAGAATCTATATAGGAAGAGCATATTAAAAGTCATGACTGTCAGTAGAAGTGAAGAGAAAATAATTTTTGCTGTTCATAATAATGGAGATCGTAGCTGCTTAGTGAGTTAAGAGCCCTTATTCATGGAGTAAACATTCTTTCATTCCTCTTTTAAAGTCGAGGTTTGACAGGGTTTTTGGTTCTTTCTAAGGTTATGTAACCTGTTGTGACTATCCCTCTCTTCTCTACACGGAAGCACTACAGGGAGTGTGAGATTATAAATTCAGTAGTGGAATTTGTACTTCACCCATAGATTCCAAATAATTGTTCTCCACTGGAACATCTCTGAGCCTGCTTGCATCACTGCCCTCCCCCAGTACGAGACAATACAACGTATTTCATTGGCAACTTTTTAGGTTTGCAAGGGATTCTGGGTAACAGAACCTAGTGAGAGGCAGTCAGGTCAACCTATCCTGGATTCCCCGGGTGTCTAGTTTTAAAAAATGTATAGGTTTGCTAGGTTTCCCTAGGTGCCGGCAGAGCTATGGTTAAAAAACTACAGCAAGGCACTTTGCCAAACAAGCATTTGCAATGCAATAGGTCTCGCATTAGGAAAGTTCGAGCTATTGGTCTTGTAAATGACAATTTTTTTTATTTATGTGTTGGTTTTGAAAATAGCTAAATTAATAGCTTTGTAATTTACAATGCCAATAGTTATAACTTTCGCAAATGTGACACCTATAGAATTTGTAATGCAACATGTTTTGTATTTACGTGACTTAGCTGTATTGATATTACAAATTACAATGGCTTTTAATTTTTTAAAATAATTAATACTTTAATAAAAGGGATTTTAATTTATAATGGCAATAGCTTAAACTTTTGTAAATAACTTTTGTGAAGATTATGTTCAGTGTATTTTATTGTGACGAAAATCCAAGAACAGAAGTGAAATATTAAAATCTTTTTGTGACATTTGTAATAAAGTTTGAAACATTGAGAGAACATATTTGAACCAGTTGTTGTTGAATGGTTGCGCAGATTGATGCTGGGGTGGAAATGTACTGTAAAAACACGCTCAGAGCATGCCATAATATAACACACTTTGTGATGTGCTGTAGTGTAGGTGTGCTGCGTGTCTGCTTGCAGTTGCATTTGTGTGTTGCAGCATAGATAAACCGCAACCGTTGCGGTTTATCTATGGAATCATATGTCTGTATTTTGTGTTTTCTGTTTGTGTCTCCGTTTGTTGTCTGTGCGTGAGTGCGTTTGTGCTTGTGTGCACGTTATGTCAATTGTTACATGTATCTGTCTGTCTTTGCTTTATTTTTTTTATATCTGTACATGTCTGAATTAGCTGATATGTGCGTGAGTGCTTGTGCGGTCATATATAGTTCAAGTTCAAGTTCAGGCATTTGTATAGCGCACTACTCACCCAGAGGGTCTCAAGGCGCTTGAGGGAGGAGGGTGCATTACTTATCGAATAGCCAAGTTTTCAGTTGCTTCCTGAAGGAGAGGTGGTTCTGTGTAAGACGGAGGTGAGTGGGGAGAGAGTTCCAGGTTTTGGCCGCTAAGTAGGAGAAGGATCTTCCTCCCATGGTGGATCTGTTGATGCGCCGAATTGCGGCGAGGGCTTGAGTGGATGATCGTAGTTGGCGGGTGGGTGTGTAGAAGGATAATCGTGTGTTGAGGCATTCGGGTCCTAGGTTGTAGAGGGCCTTGTGTGCGTGGGAAAGGAGACGGAACATTATTCTCTTGTTGACGGGGAGCCAGTGGAGTTCCTTCAGGTGACCGGAAATGTTAGCTTGACGGGGAATGTCCAGTATGAGTCTGGCTGAGGCGTTTTGGATTCGTTGGAGTTTTTTCTGTAGTTTGGCTGTGGTCCCGGCGTAAAGGGTGTTTCCATAATCCAGACGGCTAGTGACCAGTGCGTGGGTGACTGTCTTTCTTGTTTCGGTGGGGATGCAGCGGAAGATTTTTTTGAGCATGCGTAGGATGTTGAAGCAAGAAGATGAGACGGCGTTGGCTTGTTTGGACATCGAGAGGGATGAGTCTAGGATGAATCCCAGGTTACGTGCGTGATCTGTCGGTATGGGTGCTGTACCCAGGGCTGGTGGCCACCATGAGTCGTCCCAGGATGAGGGGGATGATCCTAAGATGAGGACTTCCGTTTTGTCTGAGTTTAGTTTTAAACGGCTGTTCTTCATCCATCCGGCTACTTCTTTCATTCCTTCGTGTACATTGGTTTTGGCGGTGTTTGGGTATTTGGTAAGGGAGAGGATCAGCTGGGTGTCGTCTGCGTAGGAGATGATGTTGAGGTTGTGTTGTCGTGCGATGGAAGCGAGGGGACTCATGTAAACATTGAAGAGGGTGGGACTGAGTGATGATCCTTGTGGTACGCCGCAGATGACTTCGGTGGCCTCTGGGGGGAGGCGGACTCTCTGGGTTCTCCCGGCGAGGAACGAGATGATCCAGTCCAAAGCTTTTCCTTGTATTCAGACGTTGTTGAGGCGTTGTATGAGGGTGCTATGACAGACTGTGTCGAAGGCGGCGGAGAGGTCTAGTAGGATGAGGGCGACTGTTTCTCCGTTGTCCAGTAGCGTTCGGATATCGTCTGTAGCTGCGATGAGGGCGGTTTCGGTGCTGTGTTTGGCTCGGAAGCCGGACTGTGAGGGGTCGAGGGAATTGTTGGATTCAAGGAAGGCGGCGAGCTGACTATTGACGGCTTTCTCAATGACTTTGGCAGGGAATGGGAGGAGTGAGATGGGGAGGTAGTTCTTAAGTTCTGAGGGGTCTGCTGTGGGTTTCTTCAGAAGTGCGCTGAGTTCGGTATGTTTCCAGCTTTCCGGGAAGGTAGCGGAGTTGAAGGAACAGTTGATGACATCGCGGAGATAGGGTGCGATGATTGAGTCTGCTTTGTTGAAAATATGGTGGGGACATGGGTCGGTTGGTGATCCTGAGTGGATGGAGTTCATCAGGCGGATGGTGTCTTCAGTAGTGATTGGGTTCCAGGCGCAAAGGTCGTGAGAGTGCTGTTTTGGTTCAGAGGTGGGTGGGGTGGACTGTTCTTCGGATTGATAAAGCTGTTATGTATGTCGACGACTTTGTTGTGGAAGAAAGAGGATAAAGAGTCGCAGAGGTCTTGAGAGGGAGTGATGTCGTTGGTGCCGGCGGTGGGGTTGGTAAATTCTTTGACGATGTTGAATAGTTCCTTGCTGTTGTGGGCGTTGTTGTCGAGACGATCCTTGAATGCTGATTTCTTGGTGGATCGGATCAATTGCTGGTGTTTGCGGGTGGCGTCTTTGAAGGTAGTCAGGTTGTCAATGGTTGGGTTTTTTCTCCAGGTTTTCTCGAAAGTGCGACATAACTTCTTGGATTTCTTAAGGTCATCGTTGAACCAGGGGGCCTTTTTGTTACCTTATTTGGCATGGTGGTTTTTCAAGGGTGCTAATTTGTCAGCGCTGTGGGTGATCCATTGTGTGAGTTTGGTGGCAGCCTGGTTTGGGTCCGATGATATGGCAGGAGGGTTTTGGTTAAGCGATGTGAAGAGTTGGTCGGTGGTGATTTTGTTCCAGTTTCTTCGAGGAATAGGTTGTGGGGGGTTGTGGGTCGTGGTCTTTTTGTAGCTGAAGTGAACGCAGCTGTGGTCCGTCCAATGGAGAGCTGTGGTGTGATCGAAGGAGATGTGTTTGCTGGAGGTGAAGATAGGGTCGAGAATGTGTCCGGCAAGTTGGGTGGGGGTGTCAACAAGATGTTTGAGTCCGAGATTGGCCAGGTTGTCCAGAAGGGTGGAGGTGTTGCTGTCGTTTTTATTTTCCAGGTGGAAGTTGAGGTCTCCCAGTAGAATGTAGTTCTCGGAGGTGAGGGCATGTGGGCTGATGAAGTCAGTGATGTCTTCGTTGAATTGCGGGATCCGGGTGGTCTGTAGATGAGGGTGTCTCTAAGTGTGGTCCTGGGGTCGGTGTGGATTTGGAAGTGAAGGTGTTCGGCAGTCGCGAGGTTATGGTCGGAGCGGGTCGTGATTCGGATGGTGTTCTTATGGACTATGGATATGCCTCCTCCTGTTTGGTTGGTGCGGTCCTTTCGAATGATCTTGTAAGCGTCTGGGATGGCTATGGCGATGTCGGGGGCTGATGATGCGTTCATCCAGGTTTCTGTAAGGAAGGCGACGTCCGGCGATGCAGTGTCGAGTAGGTCCCAGAGTTCAGTGGCGTGTCTGTGGACCGAGCTGGTGTTCAGCAGGATGCACTTTAGGTGGTTAGAGTGGGAGCTTTGTTTGGAGTTCGTGGATTTGGTGTGGGTCCTGGCGCAGGCGAATTTGCAGGAGTGGCTGGCGAAGGGTCCATGGGTGTGTCCTGGGGCAGCTTCGCAGCATTGTGGTTTGCGGCCGGGGTTAAGGGCAAAGAGGGTAGCGGCATCATACGTAATGCGGGAGGAGTGGGTTTTGCGAGGACCAGGGGGTCTGGCGCTGGGACCGGTCCAGGTGCGGACGGGCATAGACGGGCTTACCTTTGGCGCACCTTCGGAGCGCATGTGGCGCGACCGCTGCGCGTGACCGCTGCACGCGACCGCTGCACGCGAAGGCCTCAGTCATATGTGGATAGTGGGGGGGGAGGGGCGAGGGAGCAGCAGCTGGGAGGCGGGATCGTGGTGGAGGGGACGGGCCCGATGCACAACAACAACAAAATATATATAACTAATATATATATATAAATATAACAATATTAAATATATATAAATATAACAATATATGTAACAGTAATGAATGTAACTGCATGAACGTGTGGGTTTGTGCTTGTGTGTGCATATTGGGGTAACTGTGCATGGTGTGGGTTGCATGTTAGCATCTGTATAACTGTATGTATTTATAATTGCCTGTGTGTGAAAAGTCGTTGTGTGTGCATGCATTTTACTTGTCTGTGTGTGTCGGTGAATTTGTGTTTAAAGATTTGTGGCTTTGAGTTCCTGCCATGTTTAGAGCAAACCGCAATGATAGAGAAAGAGCGGGAGAGGGGGCTGGAGGAGGTGGACAGGTTGGGGGCAGAGAGGCGGTGAGCGCGTGTGGGCGGTGGAATGAGCAAGAGAGAGAGTCAGGAAGGGAGAGGAGAGGGTGAGTGGGAGTCAGAGAGAGCTGGGGGAGACAGGGGTGCGTGGGAGAGACGGAGAGCTAGAGAGAGCGAGGGGGAAATACATAATTTAGCTGCATTCATAAAACCCTACGCGGCTTGTAGCAGCGCAGCGCTATGAAAGTAACGGAATGATTGCAATTCTATGGTTCCTGAAAATAAGGAGGGAAATAATTGCCTGCGACGAAGGAAGCAGCGGTCTTTTCACTGAACGCGGTGAATAGGTGTCAGGGGTACGTCAGGCGCGACCCTGGGCAGCAGCACCTGGCGCAGGGGGCCGGGGGTGCGCATGAGTGGAGCACCTTCAAGGCTGCACTTAAAGCGCGGCTTGGTGCTGGCTATATTGAGAGGCGCCATTCCGGAAGCTTCCAGGGCCCGCAGTGGTGGCGTTTCTTGCTAATGCTGCGCTGATTTAAAGCCTCGAGCACACAATTCACTGCTCACCTGTTCCCCAGCAGCCTGACCTGCACGAGCTCAGGACACATCCTAAAACACCCACCTGTTTACTCCGAACCACAGCGCAAGGCATCCCTGTAACCCAATGTAGGAAGGTGGATATCTGACTATGGTTACCCCCAACTTTTTTGCCTGGTGTTTTGCTGGTTTTTCGACTTAGTTGCCCTGGGACCCTGCTATTCAGGACCCCAGGCCCACTGCTCTCTCTGTAAAATGGATTCCATGTACCTTAGGTACATATCTAATTGGATACTGAGTCACCTTATCAGCCCCTGTACAGCATACCTTAGGTATCCAGGGCATAGGTGTACACCCAGGGCCTACCAGGGGCTGCAGCATGTATTATGCCACCCCTGGCTGGCCATCCAAATCTGGCACAACTGGCTGCACGACAGCTGGGGCAAGGTGGTGTAAACACCCTTTGCTTTAGATATAGTATTCCTATATCTAACCCTAAAATGGACACATGTATTCCTATCAGTCACTCCTATGGCAGGCCTTAACAATCCTGAAGGCAGAGTGCTTGGAATTATGTGAGATGGTGCTCTGGCATGAGCTGAGCCCGTTTGCAGCTTGCGGAACCAAGTCCTACTAGCTGTTCCATGATAACGCGTACCATATACTCTTAAGTGCATTATAATCCTTGCAGTTATTTGCCAAATTTGGTATCGCTTTATCAAAACATGTCGAGTAAGGTGTCATACGACTTGGAATACTAACCCCTCGCCAATTCTGGCGACGGGGTTAGCATTCCACACTTCTAGAGGGACACAACATGTATGTAACTGTGAACTCCGGTTAAAGTTAACTCGAGCCTCAGCATCACAAAATGGATGCTGCCACCACTGACACAAGTCTGACCTCCTGCTGCTGGGAGTCCTTCCAGCGAGGAGAGCTGGGACAAAGGGTTTCCTGTCAGGGGCGGTGCTAGCACCATCCCAGACAGGGTTTTGTGTATCCCAGGTAGGCAGGGCTGAGAGGAAGGTGACTGCAAGTGGCACCTCGGTGCTCACTGTGCATATGCCGGCTCAAACCAGTTCCAGAGGCACCCCAGCCCCTGAGCTGGGGAAAGTCCGGACAGGGGAGAGGGGTGTAACCACCCCCCTCCTGGTCCCACCCATGGGCAGGACCTAGTCGCGTGCCAGCCCCTTTTCTTAGAATAAAGGTAGGAGCGGGCCCCCTTGCAAATTGGATAATTCTGAATCTTGAACTACTTTCCACGAAAGGAACTCTTGATACTTTCTGAAGACTCTCCCTTGTGGCTAAGGAGTAGCCACCCTGCACCAGCAGGCACCATCTAAGCATCGCGGTTTGCTGCACGTCCATCCTCCGGATCAAGACTGCCCAGCTCGACGAGACCCGGATTCCCTGGCATCTTTGACCTCTAACTGCATCATCAGCCCAGCTGAGATTCGTGGGTGTGACGAGACCTGAGGGACAGGCCATCTTCTGAAACTGCAAGACGCTTAACCAGCACGACCGCCGAGGGATCCTCGAGTGAGTGCTTTGGGGTTTGAGAAGCCCTAACCCTGAGCAGCTCCAGCACGAAGTCCAGCCCCCCAGCATCCACGAGATCTGCGTGGGGCCCTTCTGCTCTTTGCTGCTCACCGCGTTGTCCAGTCACTTGCTCGTTGGCTAGTGGCCTTCCTGACGACGTACCACGACGATTACACCGCTGGTCTGGTTGCTCCAGACTGGCCCTTGCTCCCTTCCAAAAGAGGAGCACCCGGACCCTCCTGGTCCACTCCAGACGCCATCTTGACTCCACCGCTTGGGCTTGCCTTTGCCAAGTTTGTTACCCCCATCTTGGGTCCAGTATCGCCGACAGCAGAGACCTGCGTGGGACAGCTCGCACCTCCAGCCTGGTCGCCGACAACGCCTCCTAGCCCGTGTGACTGCAGAGTCCAGCGTCGCCCATCCACCTGGTTGAGGTGACTTCATCCGGTGCCATCCTGGTGTCCATCTAATCACTGGCTAGTGATTAAGAACTGAGTCCCCTCTGCTTTCAGGTCGTCTCCATCACCGATCCAGGCTTGGATCACACCGAACTTCTTCACTGGTCGCCTGCCAGCAACAACTTCTTTCAGGCTCCATAGACTACAACGAGGATTCCCGACGTCTTTTGAACCCTATGCAGCCGCAGCCCCTGGGCTAGGTGACCCGAGCATTTTGGTGCTCCAACGTAGGTTCACTATCTAAGTGTCCAGATCCTTTTTCGTTTTAAGTCTATCTAGTCGGATTCGTCCGAAAACAGTGACTTTAGAAATACTAGCCTCCATAGACTTTGTCCCGCATCCCGCGTGAGTGCACACGCTGCACCCGACCTCCCTATGCCTCCTGCTCCTAACCTTAGGGTTCTGTAGTGTAGTCCTAGCGATCCTGAAGCCTCTGGATCTTGTTACTTACCTGCTAGTATTTCGCATTCCACTTTTAGTGTATATGGTTTTTCGTGCCCCTCGGGCATTTGTGTAAATTGTGCAACTTGAAGTATTTTCATAAGAGTTTTGTTGTGTGCTTAGCTCCCTGACTCATAAAGAGATCAGGGTAGTCTTGTTATAAATAAATATCCTTTATTTTTCATAACAACTTGTGTGGTGTCCTTTCACTTGGTGTTCAAGGGGTATATGTGATGGTAAAACAGCTGGCTTAACACGCCCTCAAGAGTTTAGCCTAAAGACTGCTTTTGTCCACGCTACTAGGATAGCTGGTCTATAAGGTTGACTTACAACCAATCATCAATAAGGGTCGTTTGGTATGATACACAGTGATCACTAGATTAGTGAGCACTATATATCAGGCCAACTTCTCACACCCAACATCAAATTACCAGGTTTCAGAAGGCAACCCAATATGCACGAACCCCAATGCATAGAACTTCTACAGTATAGGCAAACTGGAAGTTCGGCAGCGTGAAACCGGTCGTGGGGTGGGACTTCCGCCTTCTGCGTGAAGCCAGCATCCACGGAGTGCCAGAGAGCAGCATTGGTGACGCGGGGCTCCCATGCCTGAGGGAGAGCCCCGCAGTGGCTGCAGAAGTCAGGAGTGGCGGCGATGCGGTGAGTGGGGCTTAGTTGTAAGGGGGGGTGTGTGCAGGGGCGGTATGGGGCGGCGGCATGTGTATGTGTGCGTGTCTGTGTGTGTGTGCGTGTCTGTATGTGTATGTGTGTGTGTGTGTGTGTGTGTGTGTGTGTGCAGGGGGAGTGGGGTGGCGGCAGCGTGTGTATGTGTGCGCGCGCCTGTGTGTGTGTGCAGGGGGGTGGGGGCTGGCTGTGTGTGTGTGCGCCGTTAGTGCATGCGAGCCAAGCGAAAGCAGTGTGTGCATCTGCGCAAGCGCGTCTCAGAGGCGTGCTCCCTCAGTCAAAACTGAGAATGAAAAAGCGCACGTCTGACTCGTGTCTACATTCCCAGAAACGGGTGACAATAGTTGTCGAGCAGACAGCAATCAATGCTTTGCATTGATTGCGCGTCGAGCTCGACCTAAAAAGGGTCCTTTTTCAGTGCGAAATTGAGGTGTGTCCATGTTGCGTTTTGCGCAGTTTCCTGTCGCGGGCACTAGGCCGACCCACACAAGTGAGGTACTGTTAGACGGGGACCTGGAGGGTCGGCCGAGGACAAGAGGAGAGGTCTCCGGGGAGAGCCGTCTCCAGCGATCGTACAGACAAATAACTTCCCCCCCACAGATGGACACCACACAAGGATAAGATTTAACGTTCTTTATAAGCAATCTTGAGGTACGGTAGAATGGTACAAGGAGGTCTGGACTCAGGGGTCCCCTCGATTCTAGTCTCTTGGATGGGAAAGGGGGTAGCGGGACAGTCTTATTACCAATCTGGTAGTTGCGATGAGATGATGGGTAGCTCACAATCCTCGAGCTCGGCGTTCTTGAAGGACGGGCCGCGGCAGCGCCAGCAGGTCCCGGCGAAGGTGGTAGTTACAACGGGTCGGGGCAGCGCCAGCAGTTCCCAACGAAGATGGTAGTTACAACGGGTCGCGGCAGCGCCAGCAGGTCCCGACGAGGATGAAGGATGCAGAGGGCCGCGGCAGCGCCAGCGGCAGGACGACAGTTCACAAGGCAGGGCTGCGGCAGCGCCAGCAGTCCGTCAAGGATGAGTTCTTCTCGGTGTCTCTCGACTCCAGGATACAACTGCCTTCCTGCTCTGGAGCTGCCCCAGTTATAGGTCTGGCGACCTTTGATGTCCGGACCCTCGCACTTGGAGGTCGGGAGGTCCGGGATGAGGGAGTCCAGACACCCAGCAGGGGGGTGGAGCCAGCGCCCGGGGAGGCTGGGGGCGATCGGCACCTGGCGGGGGAGAGCCATCGACACTTCTTTCTCCCATTGACCTGCCAAGTGGTCCGTTCACCTCCTGGGTGGAT
Source organism: Lissotriton vulgaris (assembly GCF_964263255.1). Taxonomy (NCBI): domain Eukaryota; kingdom Metazoa; phylum Chordata; class Amphibia; order Caudata; family Salamandridae; genus Lissotriton; species Lissotriton vulgaris. The sequence continues at coordinate 122,974,123 of NC_141688.1, forward strand.
GGTGGTGCCGGGATGTCGGGGCCTGGCCAGGCCCAGGGTTGGGGTCGAGCTGAGGCCATGCGGCCTCGTGGTGCAGTGTCCAAGATGGCGGCTGGGCCGGGCAATGGTGCTGACGGTGGCCTGGGCCCGTGATACAGAGATGTCCGGGGGTAGGAGTCCCGTAGGGGACGGAATGTGGGTTGCTTCTGTGGGTAGCACCTGGCGAGCTGGTGCCCGGGCTCTGTCATGCGGGGAGAGAGCGAGCCCTTCATGTGGCCTGTCGAACAGGTACCATTTTTCTCAGAAGACTTTGAGAAACGTGGGGTGGGAGGTAATTTGTGAATCCACGCAGATTCCAGAACTTTCCACCACAGAATTGTGGGGAAAATGTGGGTTTTTTGGACAATTTTTAGGTTTGCAAGTTATTCTGGGTAACAGAACCTGGTGGGAGGCAGTCAAGTCACCCCATCCTGGATTCCCTGGGTGTCTAGTTCTCAAAAATGTATAAGTTTGCTAGGTTTCCCTAGGTGCCGGCAAGCTATGGTTCAAAAACTAAGCTAGGCACTTTGCCAAAAAAGGGCCATTTTTCACTGTGAAATTGGGGTGTGTCCACGTGTTTTGCGCCGTTTCGTATCGCAGGCACTAGGCCTACCCACACAAGTGAGGTACCATTTTTCTCAGAACACTTTGGGAAACGCGGGGTAAGGGGAAATTTGTGGATCCATGCAGATTCCAGAACTTTCCACCACAGAAATGTGAGGACATTTTCTTTTTTGGTTTTTTTTTTACAAAATTTTAGGTTTGCTGGGATTCTGGATAACAGAACCTGGTGAGAGGCAGTCAAGTCACCCCATCCTCGAATCCCCTGGGTGTCTAGTTTTCAAAAATGTATAGGTTTGCTTGGTTTCCCCACGTGCCGGCAGAGCTAAGTTTCAAAAACTACAGCTAGGCACTTTGCAAAAAAAGGGTAATTTTTCATTGTGAAAATGTGGTGTGTTCACGTTGGGTTTTGAGCCATTTCCTGTTGTGGGCACTATGCCTACCCACACAAGTGAGGTACCATTTTTATAGAGAGACTTGGGGTAATTCAGATTTGTAAAGCAACTGTTATTACCTATTGACTTTCGATCCATTTCTGCCTTTGAAATGAAAGACATTGTGTAAGAAAGAAGTCATTTTAAAAAATGACTGATAATGTTCATGCTAGTATGAGTATTCACAATTTGTGAAATGTGCAAATATCTACTGTTTTTAAACTCTATATTTTGTTCCCATTTCAGAAATACATAGGTGTCTTTCATACCGATTTTTCCATGTATACATTTTCCCACAACAATTGTTAATTGCATAATAAAAAGCCATTGCAAATTGCTGCTCAGTTTTTGACTCTGGGTTCTTCAAGTTCTTGGTGAAACTACAAGTGTCCTATATATCCCCACAACCAGTAAGGTCCAGCGGATGTAACAGTATATTGCTTTAAAGAGCTGTCATAATTAGAATAAGTTACAGGTGAAAATGTTGACACAAAAGGCTGTTTTTTTCAACTAATTTTAAATGTTTCCTATATTTAACTGTTAGTTTCTATAAGGAAACCTTGATGGATCTACACGAATGACCCCTTGCTGAATTCAAAATGTTGTCTACTTTGCAAAAATGTATAGTTCTTCAGGTTCCACTATTGCTTTCATACCCATTTCTCCTATTAACTGGAAGGAGGTTGAAAGCACAAAACATAGTAAAAATAGGCTATTTCCCAGAAAAATGCCAAAACTGTGTAAAAAATGTTGGTTTTCTGACAAAAGTCTGTCATTCCCTAAAAGCTGGGAAAATGGTGATTTCAGTCCCACAAACCCTTTTTTGATACCATTTCCAGCCGAAAAACACGATTTCATTTGCAGCCATTTATTACCAAAAAATATATATTGCGCTGTATTTTGGCTAATTTCTGGGGACCCCTCCAGGGGAATACACAAACCCTGGGTACCTTTAGAATCCCCATGATGTTGGAAGAAAAGGACGCAAATTTGGGTGGATAACTTATGTGGTCTAAAAGTTACAGGGGCCTAAGCGCGCACTACCCCAAAAAGCCAAATAAAGGCTTAGCACGGAGGGAGGCCTAACAGCGAAGGGGTTACTAAACATAAGAAGAGTTGGGTTACATGGTGGCAACATGCTCAGTTTCCAATATTCCTTATGTTTTGCACACGTTAGATCCACACTTCCCAGATCACCATCTTCTGGAAGGAGAAGTCACTACAAGACTGCTTTCCTTAATGTCTATGGACATCATCATTCTATACATGCCAGTGCATATTAACTACCAATGAAATAAAAGTAAGAGGACCTTACCTGGCTCGTTCCCTTGCAGCATCTTCGCGTGCTTTCTCTTTCTCTAAGCGCTGCTGTTCTATTCGAGCTTCTTGTTCCTTTCTCTTAATCTGCAGCTCTTCTACACGGGCTTGACGCTCAGCCTCAAGAACTCTCTTACGCTCCTAATTGTAAAAGTAAGAAAAGAAGATAGAGAATGTTTGTATACACTGCAAAGTTTAAATAATACTTTAATGAACCATACAGACAGATGAGCGTGCAGCACAGTTACTAAACAATGAGTAACAATAGCTAACATCAGCATCTACAGTAAAACGAGCCTATAAAAAAGCAGAGACTACAATATAACACCGGGCATATGCTTGACTACAATTCCCAAATTAAGTCTAGAGATGCCACAGTCTACGATCTGAAAGAAATATATGAACCTACGAGTGCCAACAGTAATGGGCTTGTCGATGCTGAATTGAAATGACAAATTCAAAGTAATCAATCCAACTTCATGGCCTGAAACTATTATTGCAATGTAGAAGCCTGCAGGATTCAACCACCAAATAAATTTCACGACTGCAGCTTTAAGATTCTGCCAATTTTGATTTGGAATCCTTACGTCATCAAGGTAAAAATCAATCAGTCTGAAATTGAATGCAAGACTAGTCCAATAGAGAGTAGTAATAATGCATTAAAATAACAAAGCACTAAACAAAATTTAAATAAAGTTATACTGCAACTCCAGTTTCAATCCAATCACTAATGCAGCATTATTTTAATACAAAACATAAGGTTGAATTCTCTAAAGACAGTTTAAAACAAGGATTACAGCGTCAAACGATGTGCCAGTAAGTAAGTTGCTCTAATGCAGTCATCATTATACCTTCTGATTTGTTATTTTTCTCATGGAATTTGACATTCCTACCTTGCCCCCTTCTCTATTTATTTTTCTATTTTTTGAGGTGGACTCGGCTGAGTCAGAGTCCTAAAATGTCTGTGTTAGAAAGGCGATCCTAGGGGGAGGCAGAAGTTGTCTGGCCGACCACCCAGAGACCCACATTTCCTTCTGGAGTTGGCCGAGTGCCGTCGAGAGGCCTCCTGGCGAGGTTCCTCTCCTAGAATCGTACAGCCGAGCAATCACACCACTACAAATGGACACCACACAAGGATAGATTCTTAGAGTCTTTATCAGCAATCAAGGCAGGTTCTTTCAGCAATATGTACAATCGGATCGAGGGATCCTTAATGTCTCGGTAACTAGGGGAATAGGGTAGCGGGACAGTCTTAGTACCAGCCTGGCACAGGGATACCCTACCATCAGCTCGCGGTCCTCGAGCTGGGGGTTCCGCACGGTCGAGCCGCGACGTCGTCAGCAGGGCTCTGAGATGGTTCAGCGAGGTTGGGCCGCGGCAGCGCCAGCAGGGCTCCGAAGATGAAGATGGTTTCAGCGAGGTCGGGCCGCGGCGGAGCCAGCAGGGCTCCAAAGATGGTTTCAGCGAGGTTGGGCCGCGGCAGCGCCAGCAGGGCTCCAAAGATGGTTTCAGCGAGGTCTGGCCGCGCCAGCGCCAGCAGGGCTCCAAAGACGGTTTCAGGGTTCAAAGTAGCGAGTTCTTCTCAGGGTCTCTCGACTCCAGGATACAACTACCCACCTGTAGGAAGGTGGATACCTGACTATGGTTGCCCCCAACTTTTTGCCTGGTGTTTTGCTGGTTTTCCGACTTAGTTGGCCTGGGACCCTGCCAATCAGGACCCCAGGCCTACTGCTCTCTCTGTAAAATGGATTCCATGTACCTTAGGTACATATCCAATTGGTACTGGGCCACCTTATCAGACCCTGTAACTCAGGGCATAGGTGTACCCAGGGCCTACCAGGGGCTGCAGCATGTATTATGCCACCCCTGGCTGGCCATCTAAATCTGACAACTGGCTGCACGACAGCTGGGGCAAGGTGGTGTAATCACCCCTTGCTTTAGATATAGTATACCTATATCTAACCCTAAAAATGGACACACAGATTCCTATCAGTCACTCCTATGGCAGGCCTTGACAATCCTGAAGGCAGAGTGCTTGGAATCGTGTGAGATGGTGCTCCGGCATGAGCTGAGCCCGTTTGCAGCTTGCGGAACCAAGTCCTAATAGCTGTTCCATGATAACGCATACCATATACTCTTAAGTGCATTATAATCCTCGCGGTTATATGCTATCTCTGGTATCGCTTTATCAAAACATGTCGAGTAAGGTGTCATACGAATTGGAATACTAACCCCTCGCCAATTCTGGCGACGGGGTTAGCATTTCACCCTTCTAGAGGGACACGACATGTATGTAACTGTGAACCCCGGTTAAAGTTAACTCGAGCCTCAGCATCACAAAATGGATGCTGCCACCACAGACACAAGTCTGACCCCCTGCAGCTGGGAGTCCTTCCAGCGAGGGGAGCTTGGACAAAGGGTTTCCTGTCAGGGGCGGTGCTAGCACCATCCCAGACAGGGTTTTGTGTATCCTGGGTAGGCAGGGCTTTAGAGGAAGGTGACTGCAAGTGGCACCCCGGTGCTCACTATGCATCTGCCGGCTAGAACCAGTTCCTGGGGCACACCAGCCCCTGAGCTGGGGAAAGTCCGGCATGGGAGAGGGGTGTAACCACCCCCCTTCCTAGTCCCACCCATGGGCAGGACCTAGTCGCGTGCCAGCCCCTTCCCTTAGTATAAAGATAGGAGCGGGCCCCCTTCCAAATTAGATCATCTTTGAATCCTGAAACTACTTTCTACGAAAGGAACTCTCAACTTCTTCTCAAGATTTCTCCCTTGTGACTAAGGAGTAGTCACCCTGCACCCGCAGGCACCATCCAAGAACACTGCGGTTTGCTGCACCTCCTTCCTCCGGAATCCGACTGACCAGCACGACGAGACCCGGCTTCCCTGGCACCTCTGACCTCTACCCACATCGTCAGCTCAGCTGAGATCCGTGGGTGCGACGAGACCTCGAGGGACCGGCCATCTTCAAGACTGCACGACTCTTGCCCAGCACGACCGCCGAGGGATCCTCAAGTGGGTGCTTTGGGGTCCGAGAAGCCCCAACCCTGAGCAGCTCCAGCACCGAAGTTCAGCCCTCCAGCATCCACCAGATCTGCGTGGGACCCTTCTGCTTTTTGCTGCTCACCGCGTTGTCTGGCTACTAGCCCGCTGGCTTGTGGCCTTCCCAACGACGACCGACGACATCAACACTGCTAGTCTGGTTGCTCCAGACTGGCCCTTTCTCCCCTCCAAAAGAGGAGCACCCCGGACCCTCCTGGTCCACTCCAGACGCCATTTTAAGTCCACCGCGTGGGCTTGCATTTGCCAAGACTTGTTGCCCCAATCCTGGATCCAGTGACGTCGACAGCAGACATAATCGTGGGACAGCTCGCACCTCCATCCTGGTCGCCGACAACGCCTCCTGGTCCGTGAGACTGCAGAGCCCAGTCACCTGGTCGAGGTGACTCCATCCGGTGCCCATCTAATCCCTAACGTCGGAGTCGTTAAGACTTCGAAAAGGATCACCAAAAAGTTAGTCCAAAATTGACTGGGTTCCTGCGCTGTGTATTAGAATATGTGTGACAGTGCTGTGCCAGAGCACCATAAAAATCAGGGGTATCATAGTTGGGGCCATAAACGTTAACCACTATGAGATAATGTCCCCTCCCTACACATCTAGTGATCAGGAATCGGCCCTCTGAGTCTGCCCTCAGCAAAGTCAGCGTCAGTTTCGATCTTGGGTTAGCCCACGTCAGAACCCTTCTAGCGTGGGTTGTGAAACCTGCGGCGGTGCCGTGACCCACCAGACCCCTGCTATGATGCATTTTACTCGTGAGAGGGAGGTGAGTCTCCTGTATCAGAGCCAGGTCCACATTGTGTCGTTGTAAGTAATGCAGAACTTTCCTGAGCTTCCTGTGATCATTCAGACCCCGCACATTCCACGTCAATGCTCTAAGAGTCCCAGCCTCCCCATCCGCTGTTATCCTGTCCGAGTTAGCCATCACAGTGGTGGGGTAATGCAACAAAATATAGTAGCAATCTCAAAGACCCATTAAGACAGAGCAGTTAGGCAGAGCAAACCATAACATCCCAAAACATTTCCCCATATCTCCACCCCCCTCCAACAGCTGACCCCCCCCAACACGGACATGCAGATCCCTTACCCACCCTCGCCGCCCCCATGCTAACTCCCCCCAACTCAACAATCAGAACGACAGTAGCGCATTGCGCTCGGGGTCGAGATTGACCAACAGCTCGTTACTTCCAATGTCCTCCAGGCACTATTTTGCGCTGTCCCCCCTGCCCTCGCCCTGCCGTTTATGAATATAGATGATTCAAAAAAGGGGGTGGTGATGAACAGAGTGTCTGAATTAAGCAGACCACTCTTACCCAGTCAAGAGATCAGGGCTTGATCCATCACCGTTATTTAGCTCACTGCATCACCCCAGTTCAGAACCTGGCTATATGCAAATTAGTCTGACCCAGTGCCTCATGGGAACAGGGCAGACCAAACTACCAAGCCAATTCTTCACCGGAAAGGAGACAAGCTTCCGGGGACCGGTTTCTGGCATTTCAGCCGTCGTCGGCCCGGCTTGCTTGAATCCTGGTGGTGCAGTGAGCAAGGGACTCATGTCTGAGTATACCCTGCCACACTTGTGGTGGCCAAAAACGATTAAAAAAAAGGAGGTGGTGATGAACTGAGTGTCTGAATTAAGCAGACCACTCTTACCCAGTCAAGAGATCAGGGCTTGATCCATCACCGTTATTTAGCTCACTGCATCACCCCAGTTCAGAACCTGGCAATATGCAAATTAGTCTGACCCAGTGCCTCATGGGAACAGGGCAGACCAAACTACCAAGCCAATTCTTCACCGGAAAGGAGACAAGCTTCCGGGGACCGGTTTCTGGCATTTCAGCCGTCGTCGGCCCGGCTTGCTTGAATCCTGGTGGTGCAGTGAGCAAGGGACTCATGTCTGAGTATACCCTGCCACACTTGTGGTGGCCAAAAACGATTCAAAAATGGGGGTGGTGATGAACAGAGTGTCTGAATTAAGCAGACCGCTCTTACCCAGTCAAGAGATCAGGGGTTGGTCCATCACTGTTATTTAGCTCACTGCATCACCCCAGTTCAGAACCTGGCAATATGCAAATTAGTCTGACCCAGTGCCTCATGGGAACAGGGCAGACCAAACTACCAAGCCAATTCTTCACCGGAAAGGAGACAAGCTTCCGGGTACCGGTTTCTGGCATTTCAGCCGTCGTCGGCCCGGCTTGCTTGAATCCTGGTGGTGCAGTGAGCAAGGGACTCATGTCTGAGTATACCCTGCCACACTTGTGGTGGCCAAAAACGATTCAACGCTAAAAAACGGTGATGGATCAAGCCCTGATCTTTGGACTGGGTAGGAGTGTTCTGCTTAATTCAGATACTCTGTCCATCACCACCCCCTTTTCTGAATCGTTTTGTCCACCATAAGCGTGGAAGGGTATACTCAGATGTGAGTCCCTTGCTCACTGCACCATCAGGATTCAAGCAAGCCGGGCCGAAGACGGCTGAAATGCCAGAAACCGGTCCCCGGAAGCTTGTTTCCTTCCCAGTATAAGAATTGGCTTGGTAGTTTGGTCTGCCCTGTTCCCATGATGCACTGGGCCAGGGACAGACTAATTTGCATGTAGCCAGGTTCTGAGCTGGGATGGTGCAGTGAGCTAAAAAACGGTGATGGATCAAGCCCTGATCTTTGGACTGGGTAGGAGTGTTCTGCTTAATTCAGATACTCTGTCCATCACCACCCCCTTTTCTGAATCGTTTTGTCCACCATAAGCGTGGAAGGGTACACTCAGATGTGAGTCCCTTGCTCATTGCACCATCAGGATTCAAGCAAGCCGGGCCGAAGGTGGCTGAAATGCCAGAAACTGGTCCCCGGAAGCTTGTTTCCTTCCCAGTATAAGAATTGGCTTGGTAGTTTGGTCTGCCCTGTTCCCATGATGCACTGGGCAAGGGACAGACTAATTTGCATGTAGCCAGGTTCGGAGCTGGGATGGTGCAGTGAGCTAAAAAACGGTGATGGATCAAGCCCTGATCTTTGGACTGGGTAGGAGTGTTCTGCTTAATTCAGATACTCTGTCCATCACCACCCCCTTTTCTG